>NW_022095768.1:0-682500 GCF_006542625.1 Nomascus leucogenys | reverse complement strand
TGGTTTTTAAAAGAATTTTTATCCCCTAGAAATACATATTAAAATATTTCCATATAAAATGATAAGCCTGAAAATAACTGGAGGTGGGAAGGAGAGAGTGGGTGGATATAGAGATGAAATAAGATTGGCCATGAATTTACTGAGGCTGATTGATGAATACATAGGGGATCATTACATTATTGTCTCTATTTTATATGTGTTCAAAATTTTTTATGGTAAAAAGTTTCTTTTCAATGGCTAGTCAGTGTCCAACACTAGGAGAACCCAAGGGGGACTACAGCCTTCTCCCATTGTTGCTGCTTCAAGATATTATGTCCTACTTCCCAAGGTAATGATGTGTGAGGCAATAACAGGGGGCCTTTTCTAGGCATTCGGCTCCCTTCACTCTCTGGAGAGTCATGTGAAACCCAGCAATTTGTATAAGCAACACAGTGGGCTGAAATCCATTCCCCTTGCATACACAACACCTATGATTTTATTTATTAGTATTAACTTTTTTCCCAGGTTATTTTGCGACTTAGGACATGGACCTATTCTGGATGATAAATTACATCTCATTGCAATTATTAACTGAAAGAAGAATGAAAGAATGAGAATTCAGGAGTTATAAAGGGGGTGGGGTGAGAGGCAGTGGCCTCCTTAACAGGGAGTTAATAGAGAAAGAGGAAGAAGAGAAGAAATAAATCTCAGCCAACTGGGACCAATCAACACTCATTGCATGCATAATGTATACTGAACACTTATTTGCAGAGAAAAAGAAAACAATGTAAAGTGCATTAGACACTGCTCATGTCTTGCCGTGCTTATAGTCAGTTATTCCTTCAAAATATTTATTGAGTAACTACTGTATGTCAGGCCCTGTTAGATGCTAGATGAGAATAAAAGGAGGATTTAAGACACTTTTCCAATCTGTATTAATGAAGTCTATTCCAGTTGTAATAATAAATTACAATTTAAATCAGTTTAAGCAGAAAAGATAACTTACTGGCTTGTGTAGCTGGAAAGTCTGGGGGTAGCTTCAGGCACATCTGGATCCAGGTGCTCCAACAATGTTGTCAAGAATCTGTCTCTTTTCATCTCTTAATCAGGCCTCCTCTGTGCGGGCATCATTCCCAGACAGACTTTCCTACTGGCAACAACAGGCTTACATCCTACCGCATTGGCAGCAAGTGTTCCAGGACTGAGTCTCCCTGGAACAGCTTGGCCCAGTGCCCATTCTCAGTCAGGGAGAAGGAGCATTCTGATGGGCCAGGTCTAGGTTGTAGGCCTGGCTCTGTGACTGTGGAAGAGGTCAGACCCATTCACCAACACAGACTGAGAGAGGAAAAAGGCAGCTCCCTCAAAGAATAATCACGTTGTTGCCTCTAGAAGGAGGAGGGACAGATATGGACCTGGCAAAGTAACCAAAGTCCTCTCGGTACTTGCAGTCATTCATTCATTCACTCAATAAATCTTTCTTTTGTGCATGTCATGTACCAGGCTGTATTGTAGGTGCTGGGGATACAGTAGTGAACAAGACAGACAAAGTTACTGGGCCTTGTATTCTAGTGGTAGAGACAGAAAACAAATGTGTCAACAACCCATTTTTATGTAAATTACAGATCATGATTTTCCTTGAAGCAAATAAACAGGGTGTCGTAAGAGAGAATAACAGAGAGAATCTTCTTGAAATGGGTGGGCAGGGAGGGCTCAATGAGGTGAGGACATTAAAGCTGGGAGGCAGAGGGTGAGAAGGAGCCTTGAGCATCCCACGTGTGGATTGGGAACTGAGAGTGGGGAGATGAATATGGCATCCTCCCTGCCCTTGAGGAGCTCATGGCTGAGTGGGAGAGAAGATGAGTAGATAGAAACCCTGCCATACAGTACAGCAAGTGCTATCTATAATATAGACAGGATCCCTCCCTGGGGACACCAAAAAGGAAGTAACTAAATCAGATGATAGGGCTTGGTGGTGGCGGCGGGAAGTTAGAAGGCTTTACAGAGATATTTGAGCTGAACCTTAAAGGATAAGCAGATAGAAGTTAGAAACAAGGGAAAAGGAATTACAGACAAGGGGGACCATCATGAGGCAAAGATCAGGCATGGTTGGGGAGGAGTGATGCTCAGTCTGGTGGGTACACTGAGGCCACAGCAGTGGGGAAGGCTGGGCTCATCTGTGAAGGTGGTTAATAAGGTCTTGACTGCCTCACCCACACGGAACAAGATGGAGGGAAACAGATCAGATCAAGGCTTGAGTTCACTGTGTAGCCAAACAGGAAAGAAGGACTCAGCTCCCTGGGAGCACCCTAAAGGGCTTCAGGCAGGAGGGGGCTTTTGAGCTGTGCTTTGAATAAATTCATCTCCCTCTTCTTTATCCTCCAACAATTAACATGTCTTCTAAACCAGACAGAGGACTAGGAGAAGTACAAAGCAGGAGGCATGATCTCTGACCTCGGTTTGCTCTTGTGGAGTCAACTCACAGACCACAAGTTAGATTGACCTTGACTCTACACGGGAAGCAGCCTTAGATACAGTCTAGCGGCTCTGAAATTCAGAGAGGGCAAGTGAGTTGCACAAAGTCACACAGAAAACTAAGACTAGAATCCTAATTCTTCTCCCTGCTTTTGAGCAAATGAGGGCTTTGCCTCTGGTACCTTCCACCCATCAGTCCTCTTTCTGCCCCCTGGGGCCTCTGGAGCCAGTCCAAGTTCTTTCTAATACGTCAAAACAGTCCAGAAACTCCCCAGCCTTTCCTTCCTCAAGTCAAGTTCCTTCAGCTTTGCTCCAGATGGCTCAAAGTTCAGACTCTTCAGCACCCACCTCCAATTTGTCCAAGTCCATCTCCAAGTGTGGTGCCTAGGACTGGATACCAGTGTCCCACAGAGTGGGTTATCACTTCTTTACTCTGAGCACCATACCGTCTCTGGGTTCATCAATCCCAGGGCATTGTTCAGAGCAGCAGGAGTTGAATTGAGCTTCCCCAGAATCATTGCGTGAGCTCCCACCTGCAGTCTCCAAACCTGTGCACTCTCAGCTTGAAATTAATTTAGCAGCATCCAAAGGTTTCACTGGGGTGCACTCTAGAGAGTATGTTCCTCAGCTATGTGGGGATGAGGGCAGGGAGCAGATTTATGAGTAGAAGAGGGAGGGAAGCTGTGAGGGCAAAAACATGAGCCTGGGTCTGTCCCAAGTGGAACTTCCCTCCCACTCCTCAGCCTTGACCACTGGACCCATTCCCACCCTTTCCCAGCTGAAATGCAGCAAATAAGCTGGCTGCAAAAGTGCATGGGGTGGGAAGAGCACTGTACAAGGAGTCAGGAGGCCTCAGCCCAGGCCTGCTTTGCCACCAGAGCACTGAGAGACCTTAGGCCAGTCAGTCTGCCTCTCTGAGCCTCACTTCCACCATCTCTAAGTAGAATGTCTCTATGTTTTACATGCATATCTTTCTTCATGATGGCAACAATCACTGATTCCTGGGGGCTACCCTGAAGCTTCCTAAAGGCCATTGGTTAGCATGGATCCACTACCAGGAGGTGAGGGCCACTGTTCTTGTGTATAAATGGTTGAGGACAGTCCCCCTCTTTGGGACTGTGCCCTCCAAGACAGAGAAACACCCAAGGACCCTTCCAGAGGCAGGAGAAAGGAGTGGTCAAGACTAACTTGCCAGATAAAGTGCAGAATGCCCAGTTAATCTGAATTTTGGATAAACAATAACTAATTTTAGCGTAAGTGTATCCCATGTCTTGCATGGGATATACTTATACGAAAATATATTTGTTGTTTATTTGAAATTCAAATTAAATGTCTGTCCTGTATTTTTATTTGCTTAATCTAAGCCAGACCCAGGTGAGGTTGGAAGTGTTTGTGGGGAGACACCCAGTACAAAACACCTAGCTGCACCCCCTCATCCCCCAACTTTTGCCTCCTGCCCCTGTGTGGTCCTCACTGCCATGAAGCTGAGCATACAGAAAGAGAAGCAGGAAGCCCTAAAGCAATGGCAGGGGTGGGAAGATGTGAGAAAATGAAGGAGACAGAGAGAGACGGTGCCTTTCTGGATGTCACCTGCCCCTGCAGAAGTGGGACAGTCAGAGTGGGTAGAGGTGCCACAGAGCACCAAGTTAAGGCAGCGGGCACCTGTGTTCAGAACTGCAGCATCATAAAGCCTCTTAGAGGGAAAATATCTCCCTGCAAGGGGGCCTGGACCCCAGCAGAGAGAGAGCCAAGCGGGAGCCGATTACTGCTGACAAGCTGGGTTTTTTTTTTAAGCCTCTCTCATTCTTACTCTCTTAAAGATCCATTCCTGCCACCAGTTGATGTGGTCTCCAAGGGGATGCTCTGAATCCCCAAACACCCATAATAATCGCCTTGTTTTTATTTCATCTGGGGATAAGCACTGTGGCTGAGAGGAGAGCAGGCTCCAATTTGAGCCCTGGACCTAGAGAGATGGTGCCAGGGCAGACATGTCTCCTCATTCCCCCAGACCCAGAGATCTCGTTCCTTGTCCTCTTCCGGGATCCCAGCACCACCCTCCACACACACCCTCCCTGGCCCCTCTCCTATAGCTATACCTGAATTAACCAAGTACTCAGTGACCCAGGCCTCCAACAAGCAGCCAGTCAAGCCTGGAGAGTGTTTTAATTCTGCACCACTCTGGTGCCGTCTCCAAAAACAAGCCCTGTTGGTTTCCCAGGGGCCTTCCCTGCACAGAATTTTGCATGACTATTACTCACAACTGGTAGGGACCTGAATTGTCAGCCTGCACCCCAGGCAGGGTCCCTTAATGCATGGCCCAGCCTGCAGGGAGCTCTCAGTTCCTGGGAAGTGTAACAAGGGTGTGGGTCCATCCAACTCCTGCAGCCAGGAAAGGGCATCACTGGGGAAAGGAGAGGAATGGGAAGAACAGGGAGCCAAGGGGACATAAGTCTCAGTGTGCCTGGAGTGGGAGACGATGGGGGTCAAGGATTTTCACAGCAGAAATTAACCAGTTCTTCCCCTGTTGCAATAAAATTTTCCATTGGTACCTTCCACCCTGATATCAGTTCTGCCCGCTGAGGCCTCTGGAGGAAGTCTAAGTTATTTTTAATATGTCAAAACAGTGCAGAAACTCTCCAGCCTTTTAGTCTCTATGTCCAGTTCCTTCAACTTTGTCCCAGATGGCTCAAAGTTCAGACTCTCCATCACCCACCTCTAGTGTGTCAAAGTCCATCTCAAAATGCAGTGCCTAGGACTGAACCCTGGTGTCCTGCACAGAGTGGGTTATCACCTCCTTTGCTCTGAGCAGCATACCTCTACAAATGCTGCCAAAGATGTCGCTAATTTCTATCCAAAGGCTAGACTGAGCGCCAGCCACTGACCCAGTCACAGTAGAAGGAAGAAAACTCCCAAGGAGTCAGATACTCAAGAAACCCTAAAGCAGGAAGAAACACCCCAAAACTCTAAAGTTGGCTTTGGCAAATACAGCCAAATTCCACTTTCCGTTACCCAGACTGCCCAGGCTCACCCCCACCTTTTCCAGCCTTCCATTCTCTTTCAGCTTCTCTTTTCCACCTCTTCTCATCCAACATCAAACAACTGTATGACCTTGGGCAAGTCACTTTGCCTCTCGGAAGCTCTTGCTCTTCATCTGAAACGACAGTAATAATCCCTGGGCTGCTTATGTCCCAGGCCTGCATGAGACTCGACTGAGATAATTAATGGATGAGAAAGCACTTTGAAAACTAGTCAACACTGCACAAATGAAAGGCACTCTTTATTTCTTTATTCATTTATTTATTAATCTTGCACATGACCCTGCCCTGAGAATTCCACAAAAGGAGAGAACTAAGCAGAGCTCGTGACTGCCCAGAGCTTAAATTCTGGAATGTCAGAGGCAGAGGAACCTTACAGAGCAGCAGGTATAACCCCGTCATTGTACAGGTGGGGAAACTGAGGCCCAAAGTGTAGTAATAGTCAACGTATGTTAAGCTATTTCTAAGTACTTTGGGGTCTTAACTTCTTTAAGCCTCTAAAATCCTATGGAGCAGGTACTATTATTCCCCTGTTTAAAAGATGAGGAAACTGAGGCTCAGAGAAGTGAAGTAACTTGTCCCAGATCATACAGCTAACAGGAAGCAAAATCAGAATTCAAGCCTGTAAAGGCTTATTCCAGAACGCGTATCTTGACTATTGCGCAAGGTCACCCAGTGTGTGAGGAGCAGAGGCTGCAAGCCAGGGCTCCTTCCATTCCAGGCTGTCCCCACATTGAGAAACAGACTGGCCACAAATAGAAGTAGGGCCCGAGAGCAGCTCAGAGTGGCCCCATCCCGTGAGACCTACCATCACTTTGGGTACCCACCCATGTATGCCTTATGCTCTGGGTCAGAAGGAGGAATCTTGGGGGAAAGGCAGGTCTGGAAGGAGGGGTATTTAGCACAGCAAGAAAATAGCAGGATTCTAGAAACAGGGAAAAGAAAGAGAGTAGAAAAGAGGCTTCCCAAAGACAGGGAATAAGAAGGGGCATATGAGGTGTCAGAGGTGACTGGGACAGGCATGAAGCTGCTCTGGTCAGCACTTGGGCATCCACTGAATACACCCTCATCAGTGCCTCCTTGCTCAGATACTGTGCCAGGCCCGGGGCAGGGGAGATAAGACACAAGCAGTTTCACAACTCCTGAATACCTACCAGGTGCCAGCCCCAGGGCTCAGCACCAGGCACACAGACTCAAGTCCTGAGCCCAGGGTTTCACATTCTAGGAAGTATCCCAAGACAAACTATTAAAAATCCTCAAGATTTTAAAGCTGTAGATTCAAAGTCAAGAGCCCGGGTTTCTGGCCTAAGCCCTTGTTTGCTGTGTGGTTTTAGGGCAAGTCACTTCCTTAACCTTTATTGGCTGCCATCTTTGCATCTGTAAAATGGGGACAGTAAATCTTACCTATCCCACCACCAGGTTTCACTAAAGAGGACATGAGCTCCTGGCTCTGAAAGAATTTGATTTAGGAAGTGCCATCAGCTGTGAGGATGCTGATTGAGGTGGAGGGTGGCAATGAGGTGACTGGAAGAGAGTGAGGAATGGGAAAAGTGGTCCTATGTCTGAGCTGACTTGTGGGACAAGAATGGAGGAAATAGGTAGAACCTGAGTCTCCTGCTTTTGAGACCACAGCTCCTTCCACTGTACCTCATGCCAATACTCGCTACAATGAATCAATTGCTAAAAATGCTAGAGTTGGGTTACATTACTAGATGCAGAGTGCCCAGACCCAGGAAAAAGGCAGATGGCCTGGTCTCCTGCTCTAATCAGGCAGGATCTATGGTGGGAGTCCATCCTGAGTCCCATGCTTTGGGCAGAGTAGTGACACATGGGAGCACATCCACAGAGGTGGCTCAGTGTGGCACAGAACTGATAACCAAGCCCTCAAGATCCAGATAAGGGCATTGCAGGTGTTTCCACTAGAGAAGAGGTGACTCAGGGCTCATGAACCTGCCTGCCCATCCAGGGCTCCTGCCATGGTCCCCACCTGGCTCCTTGCAGTCCAAGTCCCCAGAGGCCTGCCCACCTGTTCCTCTGCTTCACTCTCACAGAGCTAGATAATTCAGGTATGAGGCCAGAATGGAGTTGTAGCCAGGGCTCTTAAGAAAATGTCCCAAGGACGTATCTCAGCCCCAACTTCTCCTGCAAGGCAGGACCTACAGACTCAATGAACTCTCTTGTTCCCAGATAATAGTTCTCCATTACCTACCAGAGGAGAGCCAAGGCCCCTTTCCAGGTAACCAATCCGCTTCCTAAATTCACCCCCATTGCAACATTTTCCCTCAGCCTCACTGTCTCATGTCTCCATGCTCAAGCTGTCCCTTTTTCCCAAAGGCGCTTCTCCCCCATCTTGTTCTGTTGAAATCCTCCCATCCTCCAAAGTCCTCTGGCATCAGAAAGGGTGGAGTCTGACTCCACCTGTGACTTATTAACACTGTGACCTGGGGTTGCCCACGTAACCACCCTGGCTTCAGTGTCTGCATCTGTTAAATGGGGATGGATGAAGATTCAAGGTGCGGTTTCGAATAGCCCTTCTTTTTTTTTTTTTTTTTTTTTTGAGACGGAGTCTCGCTGTCGCCCAGGCTGGAGTGCAGTGGCGCAATCTCGGCTCACTGCAAGCTCCGCCTCCCGGGTTCACGCCATTCTCCTGCCTCAGCCTCTCCGAATAGCTGGGACTACAGGCGCCCGCCAACACGCCCGGCTAATTTTCTTGTAGTTTTAGTAGAGACGGGGTTTCACCGTGGTCTCGATCTCCTGACCTCGTGATCCGCCCGCCTCGGCCTCCCAAAGTGCTGGGATTACAAGCGTGAGCCACCGCGCCCGGCCTCGAATAGCCCTTCTTAAACACCAACATGCAAGCCATCACCCTTGCATATCGTTGTCCAGCAGACATTGATTCAGTAGGTCTGGAGTAGGGCCCAAGGGTCTGCCTTTCTAACCAACTCCCAGGTGCTGCTGCTGGTGCCCTGGCACACCTGGAGGAATGTGCGTTTCAAACACCTCATCTGATGACTTGCAAGTAGCGCTAGCTCCCTGGAGTTGCAGGAATGGAGGGGTGCAGCCAGGTGAATACGGGGCCCAGGATATCCCTGGGGACTCTGAGGCTGCTGAAGGCCTCTCCTCCCTTCCACCCGGCCTAGCAGTTTTTAAGTGTGCTAGTACCTTACTAGAGCGTCCAATCCCACAACCCCAGCCTTTTAATATAGATAAGTTTACCAAGAACGTCAAAGGTGACCTCAAAAGGACCTCCCTCCCAATAAATATGAACTTTGAGAACAAAGGTGGCAGGACAGGGGGCCCCAGAAGGATAATCTGAATAAAGGTGGAGTGGGGTAGAAGGGTGGGCTCCCCAACTCTGCCTTGACACTAGGGAAGGTGAGTTGAGGGCATCACAGACCTGATGGTCAGCTCTGAGAACAGGCCCTTGGGCCTCTGCTCACTCTTAGAGACTAGGCACCCCCAAACTTGGGCTGAGCCTGCTACCCATTTGCATATCCTGCCAGCAGCCATGGGGCCTCTGGATCCCAGATGCATCCTGGAATCAAATCCTGCCTCTAAGAGTCAGCCACCAACCCCCAGTGTGACCTGGGCCCAGGCACCACCCCTCTGGGCTCCCAGGCTCCTCGCTGTAACATTTGAGGTGGATTCCATGGTTTCTGAGCTTCTTCTCTGGGGCTGTAATCATTCGAATGGAGGCTGGAAGGAGGAGGGCATGCAGGGATAAAATGAGAGCATGGGGGCATGGAGAACCAAAACACCCGAAGAGAAAAATTCTACTTGTAAACTATTGAATATAGAGTTACTTTGTCAGGAAACAGGGCACACAGCACCATAAAAATTAAAGTAATTTACTATGAAACGCCATCCTGTTTTATTTTGTTATTCCCAAGCCAAAACCCCCAAGCTGACCTAAGTCAAGAATATCAACAGTACAGGCAGCAGCAGAGGAAGAAAAGAGAGCGCGTTTTCACCTTAGCACCAACTTGGGGCGACTCAACCCCACCTGTCTCCATGGAAACCAGGCAGAACCTGGTGGGCCAGGACTTGGCCAGAGAACCAGGGCCCTAGCGCCCTCTGTTGGGTGAAGCTGGACATAGCTTAGTCCAGGAGACAGCCCAGAGATGGGGGCCCCCACCCAGGCCAGGACAGGGTGGGGTTCAGCGTCTCCGAAGGTTCTAAGCTGAGTCAGTGGCTCATCTCATGCCCTGCAAGCACAGCGAGGCTGGTCTCAGGTGCCATTGGTGGAGCAGAAAAAACTAAGGAGCCCCAGGGTTGCGATCCTGCCCTACCTCTCACCAGCTGAGAAATGCGGTAAGTTGCTGAAACTTTCTGGACCTTGGTTTTTTAAATGTCATCTGTAAAATAGGAATAGTTCCACTCAATTCATAGAGCTGTTGGGAGTAATAAATAAGAGCCTCTATGTCAGGCATCTGACCCTCCTGGGAGTTTAGCACCCCCAAGAAGTCCAGGCCCTTGAAACGGAGCCAGACTGTCTGGGAGGAGGCTGCCTGCCCTGTGCACTCTGCACCCACCTCCCCCGACACTCATGCAGTGGCTCCTCGTCTGCTTTGCCTGGAGCATGAAGCCCCAACAGCAATGACAGTGATGATAACAGTAAACATTACCCAATTCTTCCCAGGTACACCTCTCATTTAGGTCGCACAGCGGTCCTGATGCATGTGCATCCAGTGATGAAAGAGAGAGGCTGAGACCCTGCCAGATCATACAGCAGCAAGCCAGGGGCTGGGCCTGCATGTGAGCCTAGATCTGTCTGGTCCCAAAGCTTGTGTACTTAACTACTACGCCAGACTTCCTCTCCTGTCATGGAAAGAATCCTGCCCAGAAAACCAGGGCTCCAAATCCTAATCTCAGCATTGCCACTGGGAAACCACATGACTTGGGCAAATAACTCACCCCTGGCCTCGGTTTCCCCGTCCATTACCAGAGGGGTTAACAAGATGATCTCTAGGGGCTCTTCTGGCTCTGATGTTCTGATTCCAGTGAGCCGATGGGGTGACAAAGAGTAAAGGGGAGGTTTGGTTCTCCCCCAAAAAAGTGATGACTATGGCAGAGCAGTGACAGCCAAGCCATAGAAGGCCTCCACAGTGGCCTAATGGCCTCTCCTAATGACAGACTTACACATTGCCCCTGCTGTCTGTATTGGTCACTGCTGCCTGACAGGAGCATGTCCCCGCATAACCACAGGGAACAGGAATCTCTGATCCGGCTTTGGATAGAAAACTCTCACCCGCATGTTCTCACTCTCTTACTTTCCCACTTGCTACAGCTCCCCTGGGCGCCTGTGATCAAAGTGCCTTTCCATAAGTCTCCCAGGGCTGGCACAGTCTGGGAGGAGGGGAGGAGACAGTGTGACAGACTCTGACTGAGCAGAGAGAGATCACGGGGAGGCTGCCGAGACATTCCTGCCAGCTTAGGCCAGAAGACATCACCTCCTCGTCCCCCTGGCCTGAGGAAGGCTGGAGGTAGAGTCTTAGCAGGAGGAAGTGCCGGCAGGAGGCAACAATGATAGGTGGGGAAAGGGGTGCAGCGTTCCTGGTCTTTAAAAATGAAGGCCGCCACTCCCCTCCTGCCAGCAGATGCTGAATAGCGTGGTCCTGAAGAAGCATCCCAGCTGGCCTGGTTGTGAGATGCAGAAAGAGGATAACTCTCCCCGGACCCCGCTGTTACCAAACCCCTCTGAGCCCTAGTTTTCATTAATCAAATGAGAATATAAGTACCTACCTACCTTCTAGACTCACTGTGACAATGATAAAACACACATAAAGAACTTAACGGTGTCTGGTACAAAAGGCTCTACAAATAGCTGCTCCCATCCTTTCTTCTCCATCCTTTCTATCCCCACATGGATGTTCAAGCTCCTAATCTCTAAGAGGCAGTAACAATGTGTAGGCCCTACCTCTTAGGGTTGACAGAAAAATGAACTAGCGACGCATGCTCATGGCACTCAAGCAAAGCCCCCTCCTTCCCCTCCCGAGCCTCAGTTTCTGTGTCTGTAAACGAGAGCCAACAGCGCTCACTTCTCAAAGCTGCCGAGGGGACTGACAGAGGTGAACGGGCAGCATGTGGCGCATGCCTGGCACTTGGAAGGGGCCATCAGTACATGTGAGTCCCCCCACCCCAGCCCCACCTGCTTGCTCAGGGCAGGACCTTGTCTGTTCATTGCCAGACACCACACTCAAAACAAGACCTGACACGTATCTATTTGTTGATTGAATAAATGCATGGAGACCCATTGCACAGATGGGAAAATGTAGGCACAAGTTCTGGGGTTCCACATTTGGTCCATCATAGGATTTGCTGTTGGGAGTGGACAGCACCAGAAGGGCAGCTGATGCTTGATAATGTGCAGCCACTTACAACACTGATTGGCAGCCAGCTGTCCTCCCAGGAGCTTAGCAGGAGAGAGCTGGGTAGTGCCGTCCTTCAGCTGCCAAGGGTTATTATTGCACAGGGACCAAGACGGTCAGGGCCTTTCTTTCCAGGCTAAGTGGTTGTGGGCCAGATGGGCAGGAGGGGAGAGGGCCAGGAGAGAGGGCCATAGATCTCCCGCCTCCTGCATGGTGGCTGCTACAGTCACCGCTCAGATTCATCGGGAGGGCCACTTCTGGCAGAAAAGCAGGCCGGTATATCTCCATCAGAGACTCCCACAGAAGGGCAGCACCATAAATCCTGGGGTGGGAGCGAGCAAGCGAGCAGGCCAACCACTCCTTGGCGAGCATCTTTCCTCCTGGGGCCCGGATTCTCTGCACGAGGTGGGCATGGAAGCCCGTGCAGGAAGCATAATCTGCAGTTCTGCATCTGATCCATCAATAACACCAGGAGAAGAGCCTTCCTCCTGCTCCAAACAGGCGGAGACAACTGCCTGTTTCTCACCTCCCCCTGAAGTCAGGAGTTTAACGCTCCCACAGGACCAGGATCTCTCTCACTTCCTGCGATGCTTCTGCAGCTGCTCGCCTGTGTTCACCAGCTCAGCCGACCCTTCGCAGCCCAGGCTGCTGAGGAGAGAAAGGAGTACTCTGGCATCACACAGGGGGGAGGGGTGGGTGGAAAAGGAAGGATGGGAACCCCAGCAAGGAAGAGGTGGGCAGGGCTGGAGGCCTAGAGCCACAGACTCCTCAGCCAGCAAGCTACTTGTGCCTAGATATTCCCATCTGTACAGTGGGTCTCCATGCATGCATTTATTCATTCCACAAATATTTATGGGTCAGGATCTTGTTCTGAATGTTATATCTAGCAATGAATAACAAGATCCTTCTCTGAGCAAGCTTGCATTCCAGTGAAGGAGACCAGCAGTGTCAAGGTAAACAGGTAGAGAAACTAGATTATTTCTGATAATAACTATGCAGAAAATTGGAGGAGTGTTGGAAAAGAGGGTGGCTGGGGCGAGGATACTACATAAGCCAGGAGTTCAGGGAAAATCTGAATAAGTGGCATTTGAGCTATGGTCTCAGTAATAAAGAATAGCCGAGCAAGGAGATGAAGAGAGTGTGTTCCTGGCAGAGGGAACAGCAATACTAAGTCCTGAAGCAGAAAGGAGCTTAGCTTGTTCAGGCAGAATGGAAACCGGTGTCACTGGAATGTGGGAGATGGGTGTCTAGGAAATGGGGTTAGTGAGGAAGGCAGAGGCACATAATGCAGGGCCTCGTAGACCATAGGCTGCAAAAGGGCTGTGGATTTCACTTACAATGGAAACACATTGGAGGGTTTTGAACCAGGGACATGCTCTGATTTAAATCTGATGCAGCTTCCTGGAGCTGCTTTGTAGAGAGTAATTTGAAGAAGGCAGGAGTGGAAGCCCTAGGTAAGGAAGGAGGCCCCATAATAGTTATAAATATTTGACCTAAATGAGCTTAGAAAGGAGACAGGTAAAATACAGCATTAAAAGGGCAGATTCAACAAAGATAAGCCAAAGAGCCAAGGCCATGCCAACCCTGCCAACCTTTTTGTGTTTAGTTGACAATCCAGCAAACATTTATCTAGCATCTTCTGTATGCCAGGCGATGGGGAATCACACATAAGGAAGATGTCCTCAAGGAGGTCTCAGACTAGCGGGGGAGACAGGCAAGGAGACAAATGACTTCAGGCAGAGGCTGCAAGTGGCCCCCCAACCAGAGAGATGGCGGGGGGTGCTTCCCAGCGGAGGTTACTTCTAGCATTTTCAGGAAGAGAGGAGGTTAAGACAAATATGACACGTAGCAGTCTCAGACACAGATCCCAGGCCAGGTTGAATGGCCAAAACCTGGACTCCAGCCCATGTGGAGAGGAACTGAGGCCCCCAGCAGGAAACCAGCATCAACATCCAGACAGATTCCAGCCCCTGGTCCTTGAATGGTCCATCTGAGACCCCAGATATCATAGGGTGGAGAAAAGTCCTCCCCACTGTGCCTTGACCCAACTCTTGACCCATAGACTCTGGGAGCATAATAAATGGTTGTTTTACACCACTCTGTGTTGGGGTAATTTGTGACACAGGCAGAGCAGCTAGTACAGCTCCCCATTGCCAGCTCTTATTATTAAGTCCAAGCTCTTCAAACTTACTGGGCCCTCCATGACCTGGGCTCCTCTCTCCTCTCCTCTCCTCTCCTCTCCTCTCCTCTCCTCTCCTCTCCTCTCCTCTCCTCTCCTCTCACAGCCTTTGCTTCTGCAGATGAAATGCCTTAAATTCTGGATCACAGCAGGCTCCACACTTAAGGTGGGCTCTCCCTGTTTCCCAGAACACTCCTTCCTCCTCAACGGCCCTGGCTAACTATGCCACGAAGTCTCACCAGAGACCCCATCTTCCTCAGGCAACAAGTGCCCTTCTCATATGCGCTCAGGATACCCTCTGACCCCAAACACAGTACTTATCACTCACGCTGAGACCATTGCCTGTCCTCGTGTCCATTGGCCTCCCTTGACCAGAAACTCTATAAGGGCAACCACGTTGTTGTCCCTTTCATTGTTTAGTCCCCCAACACAATGCCTGGCACAAATGTGTTGAACAAATGCACAGTTGATTATATCAGTGAATTCTTCCTCAACAGGAGCAACCAAGGGCACACCAGGCATTTCTTGAGCCCCTTCTGTGTGTGGAGCACTGCTGGGTGCACAGCAAGGCTGGCAAGTGCTGTCAATGAGGAAAGAAGCCAGCTCTAGGGCAATCAGAAGGACAGCTCCCATCCATTAGGGCTTCCCAGAGGAGGTGGCATTGGAGCTGGGCCTGGGACTGCTGGGCCTGTCCAAGGATGGACAGGATTTTGACAGGCAGGCAAGGAGGGAAACAGCACAGTCAAGGGAAACAAAATGGGGGATAAAGTCTAAAGCAGCACAACCCAACATGCCAATCCACAGATCACACTCAGTAGAGAGACCAGGACCCAGAAATGGCCAAGGCATCTTGATGAGGAAAAGTTGACCCCACAAGGGAGAAGTCAACCTGTGTGCCAGTATCCAGTGCCTGAGGGAATGCAGAAGGAAGGTGCTTGGAGCTGGGGATGGGGAGCATATTAGGGCAGAGTCAGAGTCTCCAAGGCAGACTAGCCAGGCAGAGATGCCCTACTCAGAGGCCACAGGCCCCAGACAAGATAAAGCATAAAGCTGCCCTCTGTGTGCACTGTGCATAAGCAACCAGTTCCTCAGTGATTCTCATCATTCGCAGGCTGGTGCAATGTCTCCTAACCTTTTTGCAACAATAGACCACTTCAAAGACTCCGTTAGCACTGTGGACCCTCCCTCTGAAATATTTCCACGTATCCGTGCACTGACATGTTGACCTACAATTTCAGAAGTTCATAGACTTTCACTGTCCCCCCAACCCCTGCAGTTAAGAACCCTGGTCTAATGTACCAAGAAGCTCCTTGGACAATGTGTGGGAGCCCCTGATTCCAGGATTACTAGAGTCAAGCAGGGAAGGCACCGTGCCTCAAGAAAGATCTGAAGGCACGTGGGGCTGGAAAAACAGGAAGGGGAGCTGATTCAAACTCTCCCTAAAGGCAGGGCAGAGGCTGGGAGAGGCAGCCAGCCAGGAAGTGAGGTGGGAGGGAGGAATTAGGCATCTGTGGGCTGGGGGGTTAAAGCCATGGAGAGGGGTTGCGGCTGGTGAGGCTGAGGCAACCCCAGGGGAGGGTGGCTGATATTTGGTTCCTGGGCAACAGGAGATCTAGGGAGAGATCGGGGCACCAGGTGTCTCAGCCTCAGCTTCCCCATTTGTGAAATGGGAAAATACTCCTCTTACCTGCTTCCTCCCCAGTGGATTCCAGTGAGGAGGGCTTCAGTAAAGCCCATCGGGCACCCCGCGTCCCTCAGAGAGGAGCCCTGGATTAATGTGAAGATTATGCTCATTATAAGGAATCTGCTGTACTGCACAGGAAGCAGGACGCACGCGAAGCATCCAGCCTTCCAGGGAGAGAGATAACGGCCAGAGCGATAATGCCAGCAGAGGAGGATGGAGAGCATCCAGAGGGTTTTTATGGAGATAGGAGGGGAGAAAGCAGCCGACTATGCAGATGGGGCAGGAAGCTGAGGGGAGGAAGTAAGACAAGGAGATAGTTGGAGTATTTCACATCTAACACTGGTTCCTGCCTCTCTGAGGACCTTGGAAGTTGGGGAGGCAGCCCCCCTAGCCCCACACCCTGACTCTGCCTCTTGCTTACCCCATGATCCCCACCCAGCCCCTTAGCCTCCATGAATCTCAAAGAAAGGGGGGTACTTGGTGGTGCTCAGGACACATGGGCACCCCCTATTCCAAGAGCATGTGGATCCCTGCCTCCCGCCAGCAGGGAACACAGACCTAAGGCCTCTGTGCCACTCTACCAGGTCTACAGATGAAGAAACTGAGGCACAAAGACATCAAAGAGAGTGTCCAACTTGAGAGCTCAGGTCTCACTGTGTTATTCTGGGGTCTGGGGTAGGTGGCTGAGGCTGGAAGAGAGAAACTGGAACATCCTGGCCTAAGGGGAGGACCCTTCTCACAGGAAGAGCTGGCCTGGGGCTCATAGAGTGGGCAGCCCTCTGGCTAGGCCTGGAAGGAGGAGTGGGGCTGGAGGTGGGAGCAGCAAGTGTGGGGGTCAGGGACATTGAAGGCAGCAGGCAGCAGAGCCTGAGCTAGGCTGAGAGGAGACACGAGGTTATTAATCATTTATAACAACTGTGATTAATTGAGAACCTACTATGCGCCAGACACTTGACTTACAGAAGGTGTCCCGCTGAATCCACACAACAGCTCTATGAAAAGGACTCATTAGCTCTTTTTGACAGGCAGTCAGAGAGGTCAAGTGACTTGCCACTAGTCACCCAGCCAGGAAGTGGAAGCCAGGATTTGAACAAAGGTGTGTCTGCTGCTTTTCTCACTGTCTACACTGCCTCTCAGAGCATCTATTTATGTTCCCGCCCACATCTAGGGTGGATGGGATTTAGGTACTCAGTAAGTGGCAACCACAGGAGGGTCCACTTCCCACTATGGGGAGGAGAGCAGGTGTCAGTGCCTCTGAGGCCTTAATAAACAAGCCCATGCATCTCAGGAAGGCCCCTGCAAGCAGGAGCTGGAGAGCAGGGCATTCCCCCGCTTTGGCCCCAGAAGACTGCCTGTTTTGTCCCTCAGTCAGTCATCAGACATCATTGGGTCTCTGGCCTCTCCACGCCCCAGAATGCCCAGCAGCATTGGCTTTGCTTCACATGTTAATTTTTTGATCTGATAAAAGATATTTTTCTCCCAGCCACTTCTCTTTTCTACTAGAGAGAGGCATTTCCTGAATTCTGACCCTCAGGGAGACAAACGCTGTTAAAAAATCATCAGCCTTCAAACAAGGCTCAGGGACACAGGGCTGGTGCCTGTCGCCTGGCTCTGAGCTGCGTGTTAAATTCCTGAGCATAGTCCCCAGCTCCACATGGGGTGGCTGACATTCCTTGGGTTCCTCTCCACTCTCCCTGCTGCCCACGGCCGGGAGGTCCCCGAGCTCTGCCTATTCTCGTCCTGGTCCACTGCCCCTTCTGGGGACCTTGGCATCTCTTGGCTGTACATTGGCCACCCTGCCCGCATGACTGGCCCCCACACCAGCTTCCTGTACTCATACGTTGGTTACTTGGTTCATTCAACTCCTACTATGTGCCAGGACCTACTATGTGCTAGCACCACTGCTAATCCCTGCCTACTGGAGTGAAAAACATAGTTCCTGCTTTTCAGGAGCTTACAGGGTAGTGGAGGCGGGATGGTGGGTTTCAGGGGGGTTGGGAGGGGGACCATGAGACTCCACGAACTTGGGAATGAACCCTTTCAGGGAAGGGTGGTGAAGCTTATGGTGAGGTAGGTCTGGTGCTGTAGGAGGAAAAGGGCGAGGCAGCTGCTGCAACAGAATGGGTCCCAGCACAGGGAAGGCGTGAGTTCAGTCTTAAAGAATGAATAGGAGTCAGCCACCTGGGCTTTGCCCCTCCCTGTTTTCCATCTGTCAAAATTCTAACTAAAAGGCCCAATTTAAAAACCCTTTCCCCACCACACATGCTTCCACTCTTATGAGTACTCAGTAAATGTTGCAGGCAAGGTCCTTCCCTAGGCCCCTGCTGACTGTGCAGGGTCTGCTCAGGGCCTCCCTTCCCAGGGTGGTAAGAACAGCGTGCCCTAAAGTTCTGCAGTGCACAACCTGCACAGCTGCACAGGATGGCCCTTAGGCTATCGGTGATTTTCTTCCTCAGCATCAGCCCTGCCTGCTTTCACACAGCAGAGTATCAAATCAGTCCTCATCTTGCTCGGCTCTGCTGCCCATCCACCACTCTGTCTATTTCCACCTGCCTCATGGGCCTCTCTCCTTCCTTG
Organism: Nomascus leucogenys; assembly: GCF_006542625.1. Classification (NCBI taxonomy): domain Eukaryota; kingdom Metazoa; phylum Chordata; class Mammalia; order Primates; family Hylobatidae; genus Nomascus; species Nomascus leucogenys. Next base: position 664,206 of record NW_022095768.1, on the reverse strand, counting down.
AAACCTTACTGCTGCTTTCAATGGTTTCTGCTGACGTGGCAAACCATGTTTAAAGTGATCGCGGCCATAGTCCCTTCCCATCTGTGTTCTCAGAATCCTCCTCTGAGCATGATTTTAAGAAATATATCGATTTATGGAATTAGGGAGTGTCAGCATGTGTGCATGGACTACAAATGGAAAAGGGAAGTCACATCATTGATCATTTACTGTGTGCAAGCCACCGTGCTAGCTGCTTCACATATCTAGATAGAGACTATTTTAAGTGAAAAGAAGAAAATTATCTCAGCCTCTTAGGATGGAATGGAAGGGAGCCAAGGCTGGAGGCATTTGCTGAATGCACACATTGAATACATATATGACAAAGCGCTTCAAGTTCCATTTTCTCCCTTCCTGAAACTCCTTCTGTACACACAATGCCCTTTGGTCTATCATGATAGTGTAGATGAGTGTGAACTAAGACAGACAAATGAGGGCTTAAGACTGTCTTCCTAAGAGTGGGACTTGAGCCCATCATTTCAGCTCTCTAGGCCTCAACGTCTTCATCGATGCTGTAAAGGTAACACTAGAAGCACCTCGCAGGCTCACCAGGATTTACTGGGCAACCCCACACCAAGTGTTTAACATGCTGCCTGTCACATATTAAGCAGTACACATGAGCTACTCTTACTGTTGCCATCATTGTTTAGATGCCAGCTTCTTTCCTTGTTGGAGTCTCCATGCCTGCTCAGTGTACATTTGAGTGATGAGGATGAGGATGGCATGAGCTGCACCGGCCCCATTCCCATGCCCATCTCCATGGGTCCAAGCAACCCAGCAAGTGGGAGTCAGGGGGCAGCCCTGTGAGAGGTATCCTGGAAAGCACTAGTCGGGGCACTGGTTCTGCCAAGTCCACTTTTCTGGGAGCCACTGTCACCACACCAGGGTAGGAGAAATAAACCAGGAGTGTGCATACAGCTCCCCAAAGGGTGCTGAGAGGCTGAGAAGGTTGATGTTTTCCAAGTGGTTTGAGATCATCAAGTAAAATCCCCTATGTAAATACGATTCCCTAATGGATTCATGGCAGCAAGGGAGATGTCATTCAACTGACTATTTAACAAAGCTGTTTAAAGAGAGAGATGGTGGAGATCATGTTTTATGTATTAGATGTGAAAAGATTCTCTTTAAAATTTGTCTCAGTCATCTGAACGCTGGAGTTCCGATAAAGACCCAAGCTTTATGATATATGTTTTACGAGGATGCAAACCTTCTCTGGCCTTCTCTGGCATCACCCCACCCTCCACTTCCTTCCCTGATCAAATCCTCAAGAGATACATTTAATCCTCCCCCATTCCCAAAATGTTCTAAGGCAAATATGCAATATCATTTTTCAAGTGTGCATTAATAATGCAAGCTTCGCACCAAGTTTTCAGACTGGATTGGCATCCTGGGCCAATGTAGAAATGCCTAGGTCAAATATACTTTAAAGAAAAATTTCTTTAATTAGTTTCTTTTGAACGTTACACAAAGGCCTTGCCTGATAGCGAGGCAATTTATTGCCATCTTGACATTGCTTCTGTGTTTATCAGTTAAATGATTCTATTGCATTGGAAATAGGACATCTTAGCTCTGAAGGACCTTGCAGACTTGTGTACTTGCTATTCCTCCCATTGTCTGCTTTTGAGAAGGCTCTGGGCACTGTTCTCTCTGGTTTGAAGGTGAAAGGGTGGTCAGCCTGGCCTGGAAATCAAAATCATTTGGTCAACGTTACAGAACAAGGAGAAGCAGAGTTAGATGCATAACTCAAATCTCCCTGTATGATCCTGGCAAATTGCTCTGTCACCCCAGGCTGAGTTTTCTCATCTCTGTAACGGGTGTAATGATGATCTCTCCTTGATAAAGTTGTTGTGAGGATTAAATAAGATAATGAATGTCAAGTGCCTATCACATATTAAATGCTCAATAAACTTTAGCAACTATGATGATAAAAATCATTATTAGTCTCCTCTCAAGATGTTTCCTCTCTCCGTTCCTGAGGTCCTGGTATTAAAATCCTCTCCAATGCCTTCCTTATAATGTTCAGGAAACCTGACTACTCTCTTAGAGGAATAGACAAGGTTCTAACTGCATGTCATCTAGCCCCACACTCATCAACCATTAATGTGCACATAAATCTGAAAATCTTGATACATGAGAATTCTGATTCAGTAGGTATGGGTAGGGCCTGGAACTCTGCATTTCTAATAGTCTCGCAGGAGATGCTAATACTGCTGGGCCATGGCCCACACTCTGAGTGCTAGGGGCTAGCCCACAGGGTAAACATTTGTTCTTGGGAAATGTACACAGCTGGTGGGAGGGAGGGTTGTAGGGGAAAAGGGGAGATATTGGTCTTTTCTCTTCCTCCCTCCCTCCCTTCTTCTTTCCTTTGTTCCTTCCTTTCTGGTTGCTTTGCTTTCACAGGCTGAGCCTCCACTGTCCAAAGAATGGAGGGCTAAGGAATGACCCAAGCCAGGACAATTCAATCCAGCCCTGCTTCCTTTCTCTTTCAACAAGCAGGAATTGCATAGCTATTATGTGCCAGACATCGCATACAGAAAGAAGCCAAAGAACCAAAATTCCTTCCTATAACCAAACACCAGTCAGACGGCCCTTGATGGCTACAGGACTCTGGGTGAGATCTTTACACGGACATCTTTTAGAAACTTGGGACCAATAAGGAGAGCAAAGCCACTACAGAGGTCAGAGTAGATATTGTTTCCATAGCCACTGATCAAGAGGTCAGGGGATTGCAGGCTGTTTCCAGGAATCGTGAGGGGCCAGGGGAGGGGAGGAGTCATAGCAACATTGACCCAGACAGCACTGTCTGGGAGGAAAAGGGCACAGCCGGGATAGGCAGGCCACGGGCCCAATCCCAGCTCTCCAGGTCCTCCCTGGGAGACCGAAGCTCCCTAACCTGTTAGTAAGAGCACCTCCATCCCAGAGATGCAGGAAGGATGAGTGTGATCCTGTGTGCACAGTGCAGTGCCGGGTACATCCCTCTCTCCATGTCTGGGAGCTCCCTTCTCCAGCCATCCAAGGGAGCTGGGGATTTGGTCTGCAAGTGACAGATTGAGCAGCATTGAATTATAAGGCGTTGGTTCTTTTGTTTGTTTATTTCCCATTGCAAGCCTGTCTACTCAATAATTCAATTCAACAAGCCCTACTTAAGCCCTACCTCATTCTAAGAGCTGTGCAGTGCACTGGAGGGGATAGAAAAATAAAGATAAATAAGACTCCATTTCTGCTCTCAAGGAACTTCCTGTCCTGCCAATGAGGAAGCTAGACACCCTTACAGAGCCCTGCTCCCCAGAGAGGGGCCGGGGTAGCGGTCAGCAACATAAACAACTGTCACAAGTGCATGGAATCAGCTGTGGGTATTACAAAGACTGAAATCTGATTCTACTTGCTCTGCAACAGGGTTAAAATTTTCCAAAATTTTCTTACAGAAGAAAACAAAAATACAGATTCTGGGTGGTATCTGATGAAAAGGTCAAGGCATCAAAGATACCTGAGCATGCCCTCTGAAATACATCCACTATTGTTCTTTTACTCCTCACTCCATCTATACACACACATAAATCTGATGTCAGGTAAATTGAGATCAATGCTATAATTAAGATGCCCAAATAGCCCAGACTTTTGCTGGCCATCACAATTTCCCATATTCCATTCTGTTGTCTCCCTAGGTACATGAATGCTTGCCGGGTCAGGTGTCCTGATGTGGGGCTGGGAAAATGTAGTCACCATAAGGATAATGGACAGTTAACCACGCTGGCTGCCTTATTTTGGAACACCTAGCAGAGTGCAGCATAATCAACTGCTTTGTTGTCTTTCTCCAGCTCTAGGCCAGGTTCTCCAGAAAGGCAGGGACTGTGTGTTTTATCAGTGGAAATTCTATGTGTCCAGGGACTGGTATGTAGATTGCTTTTCAAACCAAAAAAGCAACTAAATAACAGAAGGCCCATTGCATCTTGCATTGGCAAATGGCTGAATAAAAGGAGAAGGGTAGAAAAGAAGGAAAGGAAGGAGGAAGGAAGAAAGAGAATGGAAGAGGAATAGATCCCTTCCACCTTGGAGGAAGTGCTCCTTTGAGGAGGTGGGGGTTGTATCCGTTTATTATGATGCTAATGAAGTCTGACTTATTCCGGCAGGTTCCCAAACCTCTGCCTTTCTCCTCTGCCCCTGTGCTCCCTCCAGTTAGAGATGAACGTGATCCTGATAGTGATGCTGTTTTGTGTGAGTCCAGGGCAGTCAGCACTGCTGAAAAGAAAAGAGAATTTAGAAATGCTTGGAGCTCTCAACCCACCCTCAAGGCCTAGGGTGCTTAGAGATTCGTGTGGCAAGGGGGACTAGCCCCAGAGCTAGGGCCCCTGTTGCAAACCCAGCATTGCACCCTCCAAGACTCTAAGCAAGTCACAACTCACTCCTCCTTTCTGAGTCTTAGTTTTCCCATCTGTAAAATGAGCATTTGAGATGTGATCAGTGAGGTTCAACCTCTGCTCCCTGCAATTGTAAGGAATCTACCAAAGTGGATGGAAAGAGGGAAGTTGAAGCTGGGAGAGGCCTGGCCCCACCCACCACTGTCAGAACAACTCAGCTTGTATCTATATACAGACTGGGCCTCTGCATAAAGTTTTCCTTTGAAGAAAGGGTTTTGAGGTTAAAAATAACTTGAGAATTACTGGATTGGATGTCCTCTGAGGTTTCTTTCAACTTTGACATTCTACTTCCCGTCCTTGAATCTACATCTTAGAGCCCACTGCAAGTCAGGCACCATGCTGACTGATACGAAAGGACTGGCGATCAAATCCCCATCCCACCCACAGGACCTCACGGTCTCAAGGTGGGGACAATGCAGCCATTCAGAGTGCCACACTTAAAAGCAGCAGCTGGCAAGTAGTTAGTGGCCGGAGCCAGCTCCTGAGGGATCGCACTCAACCCCAGGCAAGAGGGTTCCCAAGCCATTTCTAGGAAATAATTCACAGGAGCTACTCCTCCAAAGTGAGTTTAGACACAGGAAGAGGACAAGCTTAGGGATTCAAATGTGGAAATGCCCTGACTGCTATCTCTTATCCCTAGGATTTCGCACAGACATAAGGACATAAAGGCATCGGGTGCTCACCCCCATACCAGCACTTTGCCTGAGTATTAAATCTTCATGCTCTTGCAATCTGGGCATTCTTATCCCCCTGGTACAGATGAGAAAACTGAGGTTCAAAACCAGAAAGTGACTTGCTCTCCACCCCTGCTTTCCACCCTCTAGAGTCAAGACTCGCCACAGCCTTTACTAAAGATCATCTGGTCTCTACTTGGCCCTGTTATGGGGTATAAAGAGAAGAGTTGTTTGTCCATGGTGGGGCCAGAGTGACACCGAAGGGCCAGCATCCCCCTAAGGCCAGCGGCAGAAATTGGAATGGGAATCTTTGAGAAGAGGTGGAGCTGAGATCCTCATCCACTGCTCTCCTGCCATCCCCTCCTTCCTACACAAACTTGGAAGCATGGAGTCTTGCATCCAGACCCGTGGCATTTCTTACAGTACGTGGATGGGTGAGAGGGTGCCTGCCACTCCACAGATCACTAGGGCTAATTGGACTGGCTTGGCTGACTGGATGAGATCAACCTCATTTGTCCATGGCCCATGCACAATCCCCCAAAGAGGATGATTTTCCAAGGAACATCTGATCCTTCTTATGCCAACCCCTAGAAATGGTTAAACATTAGGACTCAAACTGACCTGAGTTCCAATTCTGGCTCCTCTGTTTATTAGCAACCTGACCTTGAGTAAATTATTTAGCCCTCTCTGAATCTTAGCTTTTTCTCTGTAAAACAGAAACTGTAATACATTACAGGACTATTCCTCTTTTTTTTTTTTTCTTTTTCAGAATTAGTATGTGATTTCTAATTTAATTTTTGTTTTCTTCTGTGTTATACATGCTTGTAGTTTAAAGGTCAAATCATTATTCAAGACTTTTGAAAAATAGCTGCCATCTCTCACTTCTCTAAGACACTTTCAATTTTAGCAGCCTTATTGATATATAATCCACAAACCATATAATTCACCCACTTAATGTGTATGAATCAGTGGCTTTTAACATATTCACAGAGTTGTGCATTCATCACCACCAATGATTTTAAATATTTTCATTATCCCCCTAAAAAGTCTCACCTCCCTTTAGCCATCAATTCCCAGCTTCCCCATCCCCTCCCTAATCCCAGCCCCTGTCAACTACTAATCTACTTCCTGTCTCTATAGATTTGCCTTCTCTGGCCTTTCCTATAAAGGGTACCATATAATATGTGGTCTTTTTTGTGACTGGCTTCTTTCACTTAGAATAAGGTTTTCAAGGTTCACTCATGTTGTAACATGTAGAGGTACTTCATTTGTTTTTTTGCCATTTTATAGATAGACAGTACCACATTTTATTCATCCACTTGTCAGTCAATGGATATTTGGGTTGTTTCCACCTTCTGGCTATCACGAATAACATTGTATGAACATTTGTACACAAGTCTTTGTGTGGACATGCGTCTTTATTTATCTTGGGCACGAACATGGGAGTGGAATTGCTGGGTCATATGGTAACTATGTTTAACCAGCTAGGGAACTGCCAGGCTGTTTTCAGAAGCATCTTAGCCATTTTACATTCCCACCAGCAGTGCATGAGGCACAGGGTTGTTCTTAGGAGGTTTCACTGAGATGACGTTTATAAAGTACATAGTATGGTGTCTGACATGTAGTCAAAGAAATAATAGTTTCCTCTTTCTCTTGCTTTATGATTATAATATGTCAATGTTCTTAACACTTTTAACCCTTCTCAACACATAACCTAAGGCTACCTGCTCACCTAATTCTAAATCCAGGGCAGAGTTCCTTTTACCAATTTATATCACAGTTGCATAGAGAAAGTTTCTTTAATCAAATTAACCCCATGCATCAAGGGGGTGCATGCTAGAAGCCCCCAACAGGACCTCACTTGCTCATCCCCCAAACATAATTGGGAGGGCCAACTCTTGGCTTAACCTCACTTCATCACTATTGCTCATTCTTCTGGCATCTTGCACATCTGCACTGTCCCAGAGGCACTTGGGAACTCACATCCAAGTCAAGAATATGCTGTCTTCTTGGCATTAGGGTTACAACTCAGATCATGTACATCCTGCCCAGCACCCAGTGTCTGTAGATAAGGCCCACCGAGCACAGCTAGAACAAAATTCTAGGTATAGAATTCCAGCCCTGACTATCTAAGGCTCCCTCAAGCACAATGGGAGTCTGTAAAATACTCTAAGATAAAAGGACATGAAAGATGCAAGAAATCAATACAAGCAAGAGAACCATGGCAGGGGAAATTCACTCTAAGACAGCCTTTCCTGACTTTTGACCCCAACACCTTTAGCAGGATGCCCTCTATAGTTTGCCCCAAGTCTCTTAGAATACCTCCTTTGTAGTAGCTAGGTTTCTTATGGTTGAAAGTTATAAAAACCCAACTTGAGAAAGCTGAAGCTAAAATAAGACTCACTTGGCTCATTTAATAGAGAAATCTGGGTGGGGGGAGGGGGACGCATCTGAAATGAGATCACCACTTAAGTGCCCTCTTTCTTATATAAATGTCTGTGGCCCTTTCCTGCTGGAGACAGGCTTCTTCATGGGGTTGTGAAGGTTGGACAGAAGGGTAGGGGTAGGTGTTGTGACCTAGATATTTCTAGGCTTAAATAAATCCAGCTTAGTAATCTCACACAACAAGGAAAGAGTTTTGTGCTCAAGTGTCTGATATAAAATTCCAGGTGGAGCTTGGGCCATATGCTCACACTAAGTTTGAAATGGAGCCATAATGCTGAGGTTGGAAGTTCCACCAATACTGCATGGAATGGGAGACAGAAAATTCCCCAAAGATGGGGAGTTGTTTCCCCCAAGACGGGGAATCTTGAATAGACAAACACAACAGTGCTCCTATGTGTGGCTTTTCCATCTTCCCAACAAGCACCACAGAGTCTCCTGGCGCCTGGCTCATTGGCATTCAGGCCTCCTTATAACCACACCTTTTACCTACTGAATGCCCAGGATCTGCCAGGCACTACCCATGGGATTTCCCTAATCCTCCCAACAGGGTTCCAAGATAGGTGTTAGCAACCCATTCTACAGATAAAGAACCTGAGGCTCAAGGAGGTCAAGTAAGTTGCCAAAAGTCACAAAGCTAGAAAGTGGCTGAGCTGAGATTCAAACTCTGAATCCAAATCCCATGTTCTTTTCTCTCATTCCCCCTCCTTAGTGACAACCCAACAGCCAGCTGGCATCTGCACGCTAGCCGCCGGCACAGGTGTGTTCTCTTAAACTTTCTGACAATGACTGAAGCCTTTTGAAGGAGGTTCCTCTGCCTCTCTCCATTCCCCATCATCCTTAGGCAGGCTGGCTCCCACCAGAGGAGGCTGGGATATCATTACAAGGCTAACAAGCTTGTGCACCTGTCATTCAGTGACAGCACCTGAATAAGCTTTGAAGACTCGCACAGAAGGACTGTCTCCCACCACGCAGGGATGGCAGGAGATGCTCCAACAGGGTTAGGCATTGCCTGGGTTCAGCAGCAGTGACACGCCAGTGGAGGGGTCTATCCTGGGTGTTCTGGCAGCTGGTGATCATATCCTCTGGCTCCATGCTGACAAAATGACAGCCTAGCAGGCAGCCAACTTTATTTCCAAGCTTCAACGGGCAATATAGCATGTGGGGTCTGGAGCCAGACCGTCTGGGTTTGAATCCTAACTCTCTCGCTAACTCTACAACCTCAATCAAGTTATTTAACTTTCTCTGTGCCTCAGTTTCCTCATCTGTAATATTACCATCAAGGTATTGTCATGAGGGAATAATAGAATAATACTCATAAAATGTTTTAAACTGTGCCCCATAAACGCCAGCCATTACTAATCCAGTGGCTCTGTGTACCCTTGACCAAAGGGAAGAGGAGGGAAGGGAAGGATAGCAGTTCCTTGTGGTCCAGGGTAGAATGACTGGATCTACCTCCTCCCAGGGGCAGCTATGACATCTTAGCTATCACCCAGATCTGGCTCCCAAGTTGTCTTACGGCCCTGGATGTTTCACTTGACCCTGAAGAGCTTTAGTTATGTTATCTGCAAAACAATGGTGATAACACCTGCCACTCCATGTAGTTTATAGCAGTGACAGCAACATGTGAACTCTAAATGATGATTCACATTCAATAAGATGTCCTGGTAGGATTACTAGGAAAGTGGATGCAAAATGAAGGTAAGCAGGACCTTTCCCTAAGGAGATGCAAAAGTTAAGACCAGGCTCTGGGCATAGAAATCTGTGGGGGTTAAAATTCTCATCATTCTTATCACCATCTCCATCATCATCATCATCATCATCATCACCATCATCATCAGAATATCAAATGTGGTTACTAAATGCTTGATTGCATATGGTAATTGATGGGACTATTTGAAAATAATTACCTGGTCTCTGCCCTTGCCTGTGGATAAGTTATTCTCTACATTAATGGTTCTCAACTGGAGGTAATTTTGCCCCCCAAGGGACATTTGGCAATGTGTAGAGATGCTTTTTGGTTGTCACAACCTGGGAGGTTGTCACAACCAGTGGGTCGAGGCCAGAGATGCTGTTAAACGCTGTAAAATCACAGGAGAGTTCCATAGCAAAGAATTATCCGGCTCAAAACATCAATAGTGCTGAGGTTGAGAAGCCCTGCTTTACACTCTTGATATTTGAAGTGTGACTGAGATCCAGCCTCACCACGGAGATTGTTTCTCAGGCTTGTTGAGTAAGAATCTGTATATTACAGTTGAAAAAGCATGCTTTAACATAGTGAGACTCCATCTCTACAAAAACTAAAATTAAAAAATGAACCAGGTATGGTGGCACGCACCTGTAGTTCCAGCTACTTGGGAGCTGAGGCAGAAGGATCACTTGAGCCCAGGAGTTTGAGACTAGCCTGGGCAATATAGAAAGGCCCCGTCTTTACAAAAAAAAAAATTTTAATTAGGCATGTGCAGTGGCACATGCCTGTAGTCCTAACTACTCAGGTGGCTGAGGCAGGAGAATCACTTGAGCTCGAGAGTTCAAGGCTGCGGTGAGCTACGATCATGCCACTGCAAGATCTGTCACTCCAGCCTAGGCGACAGAACAAGACCTTGTCTGAAAAAAATTTTTAAATAAAAAATAAGGCCGGGCGAGGTGGTTCACGCCTGTAATCCCAGCACTTTGGGGGGCTGAGGTGGGTGAGTCACCTGAGGTCAGGAGTCCAAGACCAGCCTGGTCAACATGGTGAAACCCCATCTCTAATAAAAATACAAAAATTGGATGGGCATGGTGTTTGAACCTGGGAAGCAGAGATTGCAGTGAGCCAAGAATACACCACTGCACTCCAGCCTGGGCGACAGAACAAGACTCCATCTCAAAATAAATAAATAAATAAATAAATAAATAAATAAAATTTAAAAAAAAAATAAAATTGCCTTAAAAAACCCAGATGCATAGAGAATACATAGACAGCAAAACTATTGAACTATTAAGCATGGAGGCCAAATGCAGGGCATTTGGGCATAGGGAAAACAGCAGACAGACTAACAGTGGATGATGGGAGGATAGACGGATTGGTAGAATTAAGATTTGTTGAACACCGAACATATGCCAAGCACTATGTGAGGTTCTTTACATAGGTTATCTCATTTATCTCCAAGATAACCCTGGGCAGCAGGTATTCCTTCTCAATGTTACTGATGCTTATGTATCTGAAGTCCGGAAAGACTATGTCAACCATGACCTCCCTATCTAGACATATGTAAAATTTTCCAGAGTCTGCCTACTGCCATCTAAACCAGATTATATGGGGAACATAGTTTCATAATATGCTTGTATGTAAAACCTTATTTACAGTTGGCATTTGATGTTAACCTCTAGTTTCTCACTCAAGTACAGGCTTATCCTTTTTACATGCACAAGAATACAATTTTCTTCTTTGTTTTCTCTTAAAAGATCAATAAACATCTTGTTTGCCCTTAACAAAAGTTGTGTGAGTTCCCTATAATCAGCACTTATCTCCTTTTATTAAGAGGATATTTCTACAGTTAACAATAAAGTTTAGTAACATTAGGTCTTTATGATCCAAAAACTCAATGACTGCATAACAGGGATATAATAACAATAATATCTACTACGTATTAAACCCCTCCTGCTTATGATCGGCTTCATATGAGGGCTGTTTATCCCTTCTTATTCCCATTTTTCAGAAGAAGAAACTAAGGCGTAGGTTAGGACGTGAGACCTTCCTGGCTCTGAAGCCCAAGCTCTCTGCCTGCCCTCACACTGTCTCTTACACGGAGTGGCCCTTGGCACTCCCTGGAATGTCAGCAGGGTCCAGTGCACGTGCTCAAGGTTACCATTCCACCTAACCACTCTCATTCCATGTCAGAGTCCTGTTTCGCCAGGTCTCCTGCCCCCTTCCATCAGCAGGACCCACCTTCCCTCCAGCTCCAACTTATCCCTGGGCTTAGAAGATGTGGCACAAGAACTTCAATGCTAAAGGTAAATGGTTGTTGACCTGGCTCAGGGTCAGCGGACTTCTTCTGTAAAGTGTAAGATAGCAAATATTTTAGGTTTTGTAAGATATACAGTCTGCATCACACTTACTCAACTCTGCTATTGTAGCACAAAGGCAGTCATAGACAAGTATGTTACAAAATGGATGTGGCTGTGTTCCAACAAAACTTTATTGACTAAAACAGGTGGCAGGCCAGATTTGGTCCCCAGGCTGTAGTTTGCCAACCCCTCACCCATATGATCTCTAGGGTTTCTTTTCTTTTTGAGACGGAGTCTCACTCTGTCGCCAGGCTGGAGTGCAGTGGCACAATCTCGGCTCACTGCAACCTCTGCCTCCCGGGTTCAAGTGATTCTCCCGCCTCAGCCTCCCGAGTAGCTAGGACTACAGGCAGCCGCCACTACGCCCAGCTAATTTTCGTATTTTTAGTAGAGACGGGGTTTCACCATGTTGGCCAGGATGGTCTCGATCTCTTGACCCCGTAGATCCGCCTGCCTCAGGCTCCCAAAGTGCTGGGATTACAGGCGTGAGCCACCGCGCCCAGCCTGATTTCTAGGGTTTTTCTTAACCCGCTGGTGTTCCGTGGCTTATATAAGAGAGAAAGGCCTAGACTAGAGATTGAAAAATGGTGATCTGAGGCCACATCCAGCCCGCTGACAGGTTTTATTCGACCCAGAGTGTTTATTTTTGTGATGATTTTTTAAAACATATTCAAAAGCGAAGATGAGCATAATTAACCTGCATATATATACCATCCAGCTTCCCTATCATCATTTTGTCAATCTCATCTCATCTATCCCCAACACACCTCTTTTTGTTTCTGAAATATTTTAAAGCAAATCCAGACATTATATTGTCTCACCCATAAATACTGCAGTATGTCTCTCTACCAGATAAAGACTTTTTAAAACCGTAACCACAAAACCATTATCACTCTAACAAAATGAAGAATAATTCCTTATTAGTGTCTATTTAAATTTTCCTAATTGTCTCAAAAATGTCTTTTTACAGGCAGTTTGTTTGAATCCAAATAAGGTCTATGCACTGTATTCATACAGAGCTTTTAAATTTTTGAATTAGTTGTCAACATGCAAAAATCTGAATTTCACATAAACATCAGGTTTTCAGCTTGTCTTGAAAAAAACCTGGAAGATCTGGCAACTTTGCCACCTCCTTCCCCAGCGGCAGGAGATCAGTCGGCACACAATTTAGACAATGACCTGCCTTCTCCTGCCCCCCGCTATGGCTCCCACATTGTCACCCCTTCAACAGGATCCCTGAGGGCACTAGAATTTGCCATTTCTACTTTTGCCGATCCACTCGCTCCCTCTCACCTCCCATACAAAGTCACTCGAGCCATTCCCTGGCCCACTTTGCCCTCCACCCACCCCAAAGCTGCCCCTTTATCATTATTTTTCCTCCTTCAAAGCAAACTTTCAGAGTGTATCTGATTCCAGGAGGGTGAGCAGAGAAGAGGGATTTGCCCAGCATGATCAGTCACTCCTCTACCCCCTTGGGGTGGCTGCTTACAGGGAATTCAGGAAAGCTCCCCAGACCCCCCACACACACACCCTCCCACGCTGGCTCAGTTTGTGCCTGTTGCTCACAGAGTACAGAACCCTTGCTTTCAGGTGGAAAGAGAACAAGCCTGCCTCAAATTTGCTGTGTGACCTTGAAGAAATCACTCTCCCTTTCTGGGCCTCAGTTGCCACTTTTATACAATGAAGGAGTTCATGAGGGGGAAGGTCAGTGAAGAAGATGGTCCAAATTGAATTGCCAGGTGACACATGAACATTCTGGAGCTGACAACCTTGTGATCCTGGGATTCTGTTGGCCGTACATGGCCTCTTCACCTCATCACTAGGATGGCCAAGGGAGGAGGGAGAGGGGAGGGGACATGAAATGGATCAAGAGCAAGGCCAGGAGAGGTACCACCTTCAGATCTGAGCAGGAGGGGGAAATAACACACACCCCTACTTTCCTTTCCACCTTCTCAGGCCATTGTCTTCTGACTGTGGGTGCACATTGGTTCATGATTCTCTTTCCCTTTGGGTATTGACTGGTCCTGTCTGGCCATGCCTCAAGAATGGTACATATAGGATATCCGCCAAGGTAGGAAAGATGCTAAGGCTGGCTGTGAGCCTGTGTGGGGGTGTGTCCACACAGAGAAGAAATGGGATGGTGGTGATAGGTTCAGGGTCTGAAAAATGTGATTCAGACAGTGGCCCATCCCGGGTGTTCAGTCATGCCGAGGAGTCCAGCTTCAGGAAAACCAGGTGGCAGTCCCAGCCCAGCAGGGCAGTCAAACACATAAACAAGCAATTATAACAAAATGTAGTAAATGCTAGAGTAAAAACATGCATCAGACACCTTGGGAACATAGAGGAAATGATCTGTTTGTTTATCCAGTTGTATGTACCCCAACCGTGTTCCAAAAATGACTTCAAGAGGCCAGCAAAGCTCAATACAGATAACAAAGTGAAAGTTAAGTAAATAAGGAAAGGGAAATGATGCAGGAAGAACAAGATGAAATCAAGGGTAAAGTTAATACCCAAAATATCTGCCAAGAGTTTCTACACTTTTGCTAGAATTAAGTCACAAACTTGGCACTGAGCTTCCTAGCAGTTGATGCAAAAGGAGAAAGCCTTGGAGTTGTCAAATGTACAGTGTTACTAAAAATAAAGCATGAAAATAATAGCTCTGGAGATGCACAAGCAATCCTGAGGCTGAGACCACAGAGATAATTTCCTCTCTAGGCTGTTCTAAGGAAGAGCCCCTAAAGCCAGGGGAGCAGTATGCGGAAACTCTCTGCACCATATTTGCAACTGTACTGTAAATCTCAAATTATTCCAAAATTAGATTTAAAATAGAAAATCCACAGGTAGAGCCCAATTGTAGCTCCAAGTGCCCCTCCGCACTGCATGGACCTGACATAAATTGGTGCTATTCCGATTTGTAACTCCAGGGGGCGCCTTGCACACAGGCACAAGGTCTGACACCTGGTACGTTCTCTATATTGTAAATATCAACTGATACAACCCTTGAGTGGTCAAAATGGACATTTTGGGGGCCTCGAGAAAGGACTGTCTATTATACATTGAAGGATATGGACCCTGAACTGAGGGAGTACTTACTAGATAATCCCAGGTGTTTAGGGGCATTTTAAGCTACCTTGATAGGCATCAATAATTTGACATTTTTGTCTATGTCTATTGGTTTCTGTAAATGTCATGTCCTTGGGCAGTAACCAAGTCACAAGATAGAATTTAGAGTAGGATTTGCAGAACCATGACAAGATTTGGGAGAACCATTTTGAATAAGCAATTGGACTTTAACTGGATCTTTTTTTCCCCTTTTTCAAAACTATTAACTTTAAAATGACACAATAATTTTCTTTCAGTAAAACTATAGTTGTTCATCACCAGAACATTATCCCAGATATCTGTCCTTAAGGCTACAAGGAAAACAAGGTGACGGGAAGGAAATGGATGGCATGAGAAAGATGCTACGCTGAATTCTGAATGTTGTCACATATGGCCTTCCTTATTTTAGTCACATTCAAATCCCTAGTTGATCTCTGGACCAATACAACAAACCACAGCCTAAATCTGTGACTCGGCCTCACATAAAATGATGGAATTCTTAGCCAGAACATGATTCTTCGTGTGAAAATATAATCCTTTAGTTAAAAATGCTGCAGTGTACTTTTTAGCTATACCTTTGTAATATGGATAAGTCTACCTGAGATTCCCATTTCCAGCCGCCATTCCCTCAGCAAAAAAAAAAAAAAAAAAGACCCAGGGTAATGGGGTAAATGAGCAATTGTCTCTAATCATGCAGTTGATACAACAGTAAGCTTCCTAGGGCAGGAATATCAGGGAAGCTTTCCCAGAGGAGGTGACTTTGGGCTAAGTCCTCAAGGCTAAGTAGGAGGTTGCCAGTTCGACAAGGGAGAAACGGGGGAAGGCAAGGACTTTTAGGCAGACGGGAAAGCAGTGATACCTTCCATTTGCCCCCTTGGAATCACTCTCTCCACCTTGCTCTGGGACCCACAGCTTCCCACTGAGTTTGGCCAAGCGGATGCTGAAGGTGTTGGTGCTTCCCTTGCTGCAGCCAGCATTGATTTCCTGCCTGAACTTTGAGTGGAGGAATTAGGGGAGGGCATCTAAAGATGGAGCTAATGGTGCACTTTAATTGGGAAAGATGGACATGTGGGTTCCAGGGCATACACACTCCGTGCTCTCTGTGTGGAAGATGATGCCAGAAGCCTTTCCAAGGTGAGTTACAAACAAAGTGCTCCAAACAGCCTGCTCACCAAACCTCCTGATTATGCCCGCCTTGAGCCAAAAATTCTATCCTAACCCACTGGGACGGTGGAGGTCAGAGGGATACAGCTGTCTGCCCGAGTTCCAATCACAGGTCTGAATAGGTCATTTCTTGTATCAGGCATTTCCCCCAGAAAGGGCTGGAATGCTTTTCCAAAACAGGAGAGGTCAGAATAGGACCAGTCACAAAGCCAGAGCCTGTGGTCTCAGAGAAGCTGCCCAGGAGCCTCCGGGCTTCCACTCCTCTGCCCACATGTCCTCCCAACCTTGGTCTTGTGGCATCTTTCCAGACACTGTCAGGGACGGTAGGCCATGGAAAGATTCAAAGGCCAGGACAGTGGTGCTCAGAACTTTGGTGCACAACAGACTTCAGGGAGAATATTGACAATAAAAACATCAGGATGATTTAGGACATCTGTGTGGTTAGCAAACTCCCTGTGTGGCTCTGAGGCATGCCACAGTTGGAGCCTACTGGACAAAGGAAATCCTCAGATGGCAAAAGGACAGACGTCTCTATTTGGTAAGCATTTGTTATTGTCACTACTACTATTAATATTGCTAGAAGAATTGAATTGTATAGCAAATGTTGTAATAGTCAAGTAGCTGAATGATAATAAGTACCAATAATGATAATATCATGATTTGTAGCTACTGTGTACCGGGCTCATTTTGTGCATTAAAACATATCCTTACGTAAATAAAATGTGGTATATCCATACAACAGAAAATTATTCAGCCTTTAAAAATACAGGAATTTCTGACACATGCTGCAATATGGATGAACCTTGATGATATTAGCTAAGTGAAACAAGCCAGTCGCAAAAGGACAAAGATTGCATGACTCTACCAATATGAGATACCCAGAATAGTCAACTTCATAGCAACAGAAAATAAAATGGTGGTTACCAGGGCTGGGGGAGGGAGGAATGGGGAGTTACTGTTTAATGGGGACAGAATTTCAATTTGGGAAGATAAAAAAGTTCTGGAGATGGATGGTGGTGATGGTTGCACAACGATGTGAATATACTTCATGCCACTGGACTATGCCCTAAAAATGGTTAAAGTAGTAAATTTTACGCTGTGTATACTTTACTACAATTTTAAAAATTATTTCAATAATTTGAAAGTGAAGCATGAACTTCAGAGTCAGGCAGATCTGGATGTGAATCCCAGCTGCCTGAACAATCTTTGGCAACATGACCTCCCTGAGCTTCCACTTTCTTTTCTGTGATATGAGGAGGGGCAAGAAGCAACATCTTGGGGTGTATGGAATGGCAGCCGTTTTACAAAAATTATCTCAGATATCTGTCCCCCAGCCCTATAATGCCAGTGGGTAATTATTAGCCTTATTTTACGAATGAGAAAGTTGAGCCTCAGTGAGGTGGTGGGGTGTGTCTAAGGTCACACAGTCAGGAAGTAGAAGGGCCAGGGTTCAAAATATAAAGATAAAGATTAACATAAAACTGGGCTCTGTATTTCCTGCACTATGATCCTCCAGACACATCTTGAAGCACATGCGGAATCTCACCTTGGGTTTGAAGACTTGGAGGGCACAAACCCAGATGCCCGATTTAGGGACCACTCTTCAGATTCTGATATAAAACCTATTGTTTTTAAGGCCATTACCCAGTATCTCTCAGTTTATGGGCCTCTTTTATATTTACAAGTCCTACGAATGTGCAATTGAAATAGACCAAAAAATGTGTCTCTAGAATCTTACGTGCTTGGAAATCAAAGCAGGACACACTGGTGAAGACAGAAGTTGTTCCAAAAGCTGAAGTCTAAATTATGGGAATCAAGTTGAAATCTCAGTTCTCAGAGTAAAGTTCAAAATACATAAAGAACCAGACAAGATAACAGGTATCATTGCCAAGAGAAGGGAATGGAACTTCAGCAGGAAAAACAAGCCCAAGAAAGTTATCAGATGCTAAAGACCCAGGGTTTCCATGCCACTTCCCTGCCGGGGGCCTCACATGGAGCCCCCTGACTCCAGGATATGCCATTCACATGTGCCATTCCAAAAGACGAATGGTGCCCCCTTAAGTTGTGCGGTATGCCAGCCCACTCCATCTTCATGTTACGAAGATTTCTAAGGAGATCAACCATGGTGGGGAGTCAAAGAGGATGGTGAAGGAAGATGTGGGAAATGCCCTTCAAAAGGTGAAAGCAACATATCCAACATCTCCGCAGCACCCTGTCTGTGTCTCCTTCCTAGGTCTTCACTTGTTTCGTCTCATTTTATTCTCTGCATCTCCCATTTAAGAAGCTCAGAGAGGTTCAATAACTTGGCCGTGGTCACACAGCTAGTTTTGGTAGAACCCCCGTTGGAATCCAGATCACTGACTGCACACCAGTCCCTCTCCATCCAGCCACCAGCTGAGAGGACTCCAAGCCAGTCTGGACATGGATTTAACCAGGCCAAACCAGGCTGGAAGAGCCATTGAGGGCTGATGGAAGGAGGAAATTAAGCCACAGAAAGGTAACCTGAAGGGTTTGGGGTATAAACAGAGGGAGGAGGAGACCCAGTTCCTCTAAGCTCCAAGGACCGGGGGGATGAGAATTGAGGAGTTACTGTTGATTAGCATCAGTGAAAACTAGCATCCAGGATAGGGGGCTGCCACTTGTCTCCCCACTTTCCCAAGTCTCTGTCCTTCCAGGCTTTACTGAGGGATGACCAGTCTGTCCCTGGGATCTGAACATTCTGGAAGTGGCTCTACTGGGGCATTGGAGGGTAGGGGCACTGGAATGCAAAGCTCTGACTTTGGGTCAGGAAGCCTATCTCAGGCACTTGGGTGCAGAAGTGGCCTGTGAACTCAGCACTGGATGGGAGAAAGAGGGACTGAGGTCTTGTCCTTTCTTGGCCCGTTTGAGCTTGACTTTGGGTGTGTCACCTCACTTCTATGATACTCAGTTTCTTACTTCAATATAGTACAAGGAGGTTAGAGTTAGATGATATTTCTAACTGTTTTTCCATACCTAGCATCCTTTGTTTCTGGAATTTGCCTCTCCTCCAATCAGAAAGGCTAGAGTAAAGCCTTTTCCAGGGCAGTGGCCTTGTTTTGCAGGCTCACTTGGTCTGGGTGGCTCAGATGTGTCCCACCCTTCTCCTTACCCACATGCTCCAGGGCTCAGGCTTCATGAGGAGAAGGTGGGGAGGGGAGCAGCAGCAACGCCTCCCTGGTTCCCAGCACCTCCTTACCTTTCTGAATTTTTAAAAGTGCCTTTACTCAGAGTTCATCAAAAATTCATCAGGCTTGGGATTGACCCAAGCGTTTGCCTGAGGAGCCAAGTCAAGGTGGAACAGGAGGCCGGCAGGCGGTGCAGACCTCTGGAGCTGCACTGAGGGCATGGCACAGGCTTATGCCGAACCCTGCACCACCCCGTGGAGACAGGCCAGAGACCAGAGCAGCAGCCTGCCTGGGGAAGCTTGATCCCACCTCTGGAGACAACCTTTCATCAGCCTGGGCCTTACCTTCTGCAAAGTGGGAGTCAGAGCCTGCCCATCCTTTTCAAGGAGGTCGGGAGGATCGATGAGGCAATGGGCAGGCCTCACTCTCTCTAAAGTGAGGGCTTTAACATATGGAAAGGGAATTGGATGGCATCACAACTGACTTTAAAGGAAGGTATTTGAGAGCTCCTGGGAGACCCCAGTGTTTCCAGCCTGGGCAGATGCAAGGGGAAGAAGGGAGATTGCTGGGCCAAGCACTCTCCTCTGGGCTTCCAGTAGCTCCTTTCCTCGTCCACCTTGTCTCTTTAGCTGCTACAGAAGATTCTGTTTTGGAAAAAAAAAAAAAAAAGGTGCAGTTAACTTTTTAAAGTTTGCATAGCATTGAATAGTCCACTCTTTCTTTTAGAGAAAAAGAAACGGAGGCCCTGCATGGAGAAGTGACTTGCCCAAGGCCATTCAGCCAACCAGTAGCAGAGCTGGGGCTGGAGCCCAAGGGTTCTAGCTCACAGGCCAGGAGCCTGCCTTCTTCTGCATCAGTTTCACCTTGCCAATGCCTTTGTCTGGATGTGTCCTTGGTCACCCAAACCAGATGTCAGCTTATCTGACCACAGAAAGACATTCTCCAAGTCAGCATGACCAGGTTAAGAAAGTGAGTGGATCTTCATTGGATGCCCATGATGGGATGTTCTGGTTTGTGTCTGGCTTATAGGTGCCCCTGGCTAGAGTCTTTCTGTGGAACAAGGTGAGGACCCTCCAGCTCCCAACAGATACTTGGGTTTCAGTCCTCAGAGCACTGGGTTATCTGGTCCAACTGTCTGGTTTTCAGATGTGGAAATCGAAGCCCAAAGAAATTGTAAGTCAAGGGCAGGCATGGCGTGGGTCACACCTGTAATCTCAGCACTTTGGAAGACAAAGGCAGAAGGGTTGCTTGAGGACAGGGGTTTGAGACCAGCCTGAGCAAGAGAGCCAGACCCCATCTTTATAAAAAATAAAAATAATTAAAAAGTTAGCTAGGCATGGTGGCACACACCTGTAGTCCCAACTACTCTGGAGGCTGAGGTGAGAGGATTGCTTGAGCCCAGGAGGTTGAGGCCACAGTGAGTCATGATCACATCACTGTACTCCAGCCTGGGCAAAAGAGCAAGACTCTGTCTCTAAAAAGAAAGAGGAGGAGGAGAGTTGTGAGTCAAATTGACACTAGGCCTCCTGGGTGCCCAATTAGTGCTCCTGCCACATCACCACGCCTCCACTGGTTCTCTGTTCTCCTAGAAGTACCCTCAGCCCCTCCTCCCCCAGAGGTGTCACGAGGCTAGGGAGGTATGGGGATCCACTCTGGAGGTCTTCAGCTCTCGCACTGTATCAGAGAGGCTTGGCCAGCTCTCAGAACCAGAAAACCCACTGAGGACCAAGGAGGAGAATAAATCGCAATAATCATGTTTTTAATAATCACCTAGAGTTTGTTTAACGTACAACCACAGCCAGCAATAAATCCAAATTAAAGGCCCAACCGGGAGGCCTAAGTTAAGCTGCCTGCTTGGAAATAGAACAGCTGAGGAAGAGGAGGGGAGAGGAGGAAGAAGAAGGGTAGGAGCAGGAGAAGGGGAGCAGTCCTCTGAGGAGGTAACACCTTCAGGAGGGCCAGGGAGGTGGCCTCAAGCAGGTTAGTAGGTTCCTGCCTGGCCCTAGCTCCAGCCCCAACCCTAGCACAGATCTTGCTATCTTCACCCAAAAGGATTTCTCAATGGTTCAAGCAGAGAAAATATCTAAGTTCCAAAACCCCAGAGCTGCAAAAGAAAGAGACAATATTCACTCCTCTGCCTGTGGGCACACAAGCTCCATAAGGGCAAGGACCTTCTTGTTATGTTCAGTTCTGTGCTGTCCCCAGCTCCTGGCATCTAGTAGGCAATCAGCAAACATCTGTTGAATAAACACATGAATAAATGAGTGAATGTGAACGAATGCTTTCCCATCCATTTTTTCATTCATTTGGGATTTTTTCCATCTCAAATATTCATCGAGCAACTATAGTACCTGCAGGTACAGAGATGGACAAGATTCCTGTCATCTAGAAACCGAGTGCCAAGGGACGAATAACAGAGATGACTCCAGCCCAAGGGGGCCTGGCCAGGCCAGCAGTGAAGGGTGGGAAGAGTAAAGGGTTCCAGAAGGGGTTTGCTTAAAGCTGAGTTCTGAAGGGCAATTAAGTGTTAACCAGACTCGCAGGAGCCTAGACCTGGGTGTGGCAAGTGATACTGACCAGAGGATAATGCTCTAGACCAAAGGAGCAGCATGTGCAGAGCAGGGGAGCAAGAGAGGTTGTGGCATTGCCCAAGAACCACAGAGAGTTTGGTGGGGCTGGGAACAGAATGAGAGCTGGAAGCCGAGGAGGAAGGAGGGAGGGAAGTGGACAGTTGGCAGGAGCCAGCCATGGACAGCTGTGTGAGCCATGCTAAACAGTTTGGACTTTATCCTGGGGGCAAAAGGGAACTTATGGAAGTGTTTTAAGCAGGAGGTTGACATGACCAGAACTGCAGTTTGGAAAAATCGCTCTGGCTGCAGTATGGAGAATGGATTCGAGGTGAAGGTGCCTGGGGCCAGGCAGAGCTGTCAGGAGGTGGCTGCGGTGATCTACTGAGAAAAGCAAGGGCTGGGACCAGTGAGGAATGTTGACACAGACACCAAGGAGGGTCAAACTCAAGGGATGGGGAGGGAGCAAAGGGCCGCAGTGACTGAGTGTGGGAGTGAGGCAGTGGGGGCGTCTGGTGTCTCCCAATATCTCAGGTGAGTGGGCAATGGCAGTGCTGCTGAGAACCGAAGTGGAGCACGCTGGCAAAGACACTAGGTCCCCTGCAAAGGCCTCTCTGGGAAGATGCAGCCACTTGACACCTGCAAGGGAGGACAGACACACTCCCCTAGGTCTGCCTTTGGTTCAGCCTACTGTAGGCTTGCCCGGGTGCCTCCCCTGCAGGGCACGCTTTTGAATCCTGCAGTGTCCCAGCTGTAATGGGCCTTAGAGAAACATCTACATCAACCCCCTCATTTGACAGTTTTGGAAACTGAGGCCTAGGGAGGGTAGAAACTCACCCAATGTCACTCAGCAAGCTAGTGGCGAGCTGGGAACAGAGTCCAGGTCACCTGACTGGGAGCAGAGGCATTATAGTGATGGCATAGTCCAGATTCCCCAGGGCAGCTCCCAGTCCAGACACACCATCTGCCTGTTCTTTTTACCACACTTGAGCTTGTCAAGTCTGTGTCTCCACTGAGGGGTCAGAAAATACCATCTCTGTTACTGCAGTAAAGTGCAGAACTCAAAGGCTTTATGACTTTATGTCATAGAGTCACCATCCTTTAGACTCTAACCACGGAGGAGAAAGGAAAGAAAACAAGGCATTGGGACATCTGGTTTGAGCCCTGCCTTTTCTGCTTGCTTATGCTGGGCAACTTCCTGACCCTCTCTGAGCCTCAGTCTCATCTGTAAAAAGGGAATCAAATGGGCTCAAGGTATGAATTGAATAAGAACACACACATGAAAGATGAACTGTGAAGCACCACAGATAAAATGATGGTTTATTTTCACATCAACTCCTTTAACAAATATTTGGCCTATGCCTGTTCCATTCTAGACCTGCCTGGAAGCACCATGGTGAATGTGGAGATGACTAAGACAAGTGGGAACCGTCCCCTGGTCCGCAGGCTCTGGAATCTAAGTGAATCCATACAGAAGCTGGGGGCTGGCTCACATCAGCAGGTGGTCTTACCTGCCAGGGCCTCCCATCCCTTGCACTGCTCCAGGTCTCACTCACACTATACCCTCAACCTTGAATTCCCACCTGGACTATCATCCCAAGCTATCCAACATTCACTCAACACACCTTTACTGTATGCCAGGCATGGTGATAAGTGCTGGGGTCCCTGCCCTCAGGGAACTTACAATCTGACAGGCCTGGAAGCATATGGGTCCAATCTGCAAGCAGCTCATGGCACACTCCTGCTCAAAACCCTCCCATTGCACTTAGGATAGAAATCGCACACCTGCCCTTGTCTCAGGGATGTGGCCACCACACTGACCTCATGTCATAGCACTACCCCTCACTTGTGCCACTCCAGAGACAAGTTCTTCAAACACACCAAGAACAGTCCCACTTCAAAGCCTGTGCACATGCCATACCCTCTGCCTGGAATGTTCCTCCCCAGATACCTACATGGTTCACTCCTTCACTTCATTCAAGCCTACACAAATATTCCCTCCTCAGAGATGCTTTCCCAATCACCCTTGCTAAAAGAACTACCCCAATCTCATTTCATCCTCCTAACCTGATGTATTTCTTCAAAGCACTTACTATGACCTTTCTTTTAGATTATTTAGATTCAATTATATTTTTATTTGTTTACTCTCTGTTTCTCCCAATGCAATATAAGCTGCATGAGGTTAGAGATTTGATTTCGTTAACTGCTCCCCCTCAGTGCCTGCAACAGAGGTCAATAAAGATTGATTGATTGACTGATTGATTGATTGATTTGTTGATTGATTGGATGAGTGAATGCCTGAGTCAATACTTGTGGCCTTTGTGCCATGAGAGAAGCACTAACTGCTTCTCCCTGACTCCAAAATGCACTTTTCAAAAACACTTACTCATTTCTGAGATGGAGATACATACATTTAGAGCAGGATTTCTGTTCCCCCAAAAGCTATTATTAAATCAATGGTTATCTCACAATTGAGGGAATGCACAAGAACCCAGAGAGGACAGGGAGTCCTCCTCCCCAAGGAGACTTGGTGGAAACTTCTCCAGACAGATAATATTTCATGGAGCTTTAAGGAATGAGTGAGCATTTTCTGCAATGAGGTGGTAGAAAAAGCATTCCAGGCAGGGGAAACAGCACATCCAAAGGCACAGGGGTCTGGAACAGCAGCTGTTTGTTGCCAGAAGAGACCCACAGTCTGGAGCAGCTGGAGTGGAAGACATTGGGGGGTAGTGACTGAAGATGAGATGACAGGTCATTTAGAAAGGGCCTTAACTGCCCCTCCAAGGGACATGAGCTTTGTTCTGGAGGCAGATGGTAGCCATGGAGGGGTGTGAATTCCTCATTCTTCTCTCTCATGTCCACCCCATATCAGACCACACAGAAAAGCATGCTTCTGGATTTAGTAGGGCAGGTTAAGTCCTACATCCAAACACCAAACCCCAAAATGGATTTTTTTCTACTTTCTCTCCATTATGCAGGTGATTTGCTACTAGACCTGTTTCCACTTGGCCTTCAGAAGCTGAGCCTGTGGGGCATGGCACTCCCTTTGGCATCCCCTAGCAGGCCTGGGGAAGGGCAGCAGTCTGGTCCTCTGCCTGCCCAGGATGGCCTTCCTGCCTCAGGGAGATTGATTTCCCTCCTGCTCTGGAAAGGACAGAAAGGAGGAAGCAGAGCCCCAAGCTGCCTCTTGATACTACCAGGGGCCAGGCACTGTGCTGAGCACGTCATATCCATTACCTCCTCTCCCTGGGAGGTGGGTAACATTGTCATTCTCATTTCACAGATGAGGAAACTGAGGCTGCCGTTCCAGCACCTGCCATTGCCTGGCCCATAGTGGACACTTTATAAACATTTCACTTTCCCATAGCATTAACTGGGCACCCACTCTATGCAAGGCCTTCCACCAGGACCTGTTTCTAAATGCTCATGCTGGTCTCTCTGAACAGAGTCCCCTGTGCCCCTTCGCACCTGGAAAACTCCATGGATTCTTCAAGTTGCTGCTCAGATGCCACCTCTTCTGTAAGGCTTTGCCTGACCTTCCCCAGCAGGACCCGGTACTCTGTCCTCTGCTTCCTTCCCACTCTGCACAGCATGAGACTCCCCTTCTTCTAGGGCAGGAACTGAGCCTAGCACACAATCTGGCATACAGTGAGTCTTCAAAACATATTGGTTAAATGTGTGAGTGAATGAATGAATGAATGAATGAACAACAAAGTGATCAACAAAAAGATGCTTCTGTAATGGAGAGCAGAGTCAAAAGTGGGGAAATATACCAAGCTGAAGTAGGAGTCAGGGAAGGCCAGCTTCCTTCCACCAAGCTTAGTATGTCAGAGCCAGGAGGAAGGCGTTCTGGGATTACTCCAACCAGGGGTGAAGGAAGGATGAGGGAGGTTTTCACAGAGGAAGTAGCTTCAAATAGGGCTTCGACAGGAGTTACAAAGGACTTCCATGGGAGTAGAAAGAGGAGTAGGAAAGGCCAGGCCAGCTTGTCAGCAGCAGCCACGCCTGAGAGTGGGGGCCCATTTAGCAAATGGAGCTCAGCATTCAACAGCCCTTCACCAAGCACCAGCAGAACAGAAGTAATCTTTGGGTTTGCAGTTAATTTGTTCTTTTAATGGACCTGTATTGTTGTCAGTGATTAAAATGGGCTTCCCCCATTAGCTGCTGGATTCCAGGCAGGCAGCTGGTTTCCCAGCCCCTCTGCCTTAACAAAAAGTGAATGGACAGGCACACATGTGTTCAGGATTGGGGGGACACACACTAGCTCAGGGGCATGTGTACCCCTGTGGATATGCACAGTGAAACTTAAACACAGGCTATTTTGAACAGGAGACTCAAGTCCAGTACATTTAAATGTGAATCACACCAATGTCTGCGCATATGGATTGAAAAGATTCAGTGATTCCTGTATTCATGAAAAGGCTGAGCTGAAAAAAGCCTTAGAGACCATTGAATCTAAGCCTTTTTTTTTTTTTTTTTTTGACAAATAAAAGGGAAATCCCAGAGAGGATAATCAACTTTCCTGAGCCTACACAGCACCTTGATGCCAGAGCCAGGTCTGGAACCCTCCTCCCCCGGTCTGTGTCAGGGACCTCCTAAAATGTGAGCATCAGCAGCAGGTCCAGGCACCTCAGAGCCTGAGTTCCCAACTGTCCTCCAGGGTCTGCCTTCTTGTTCATTTTCTGCTCCACGAACCTGTTTCCTAAACATAAATGTAATTACGGCATCACAGTTCAGCTCACAATAGTTCTACCCGCTGACATGTGTGCAGCACTTTACAGTTTGCAAACTGCTGTACCTCATTAACTCTCAGTCTCAAAGGTAGGCAGAGCTGGTATTATTTTAATCTCCATTTTTCAGATAAGGAAGCCAAGGTTCAGAGACAGTAAGGGATTTTTCCAAGCTCACAGCTTGAAAAGATAAGACCAAAATTCAAAGCCAGGCCTCCCAAATCCAAATCCCAGTTCCCCACAAAAGCTGCTCCATGGTTGCTGAGTGCAGAAACCAAGGTTCATTCTTCTAAAATTGCGTTCAGAAACATGACGGTCAAGAAGCACACACACACACCCATCACCCCAACACATGTGCCCGAACAAATGAGCAAGGCTGGGATGTGTCCATCAGCCTCCCCTATTCATACACTCCCTCCCCAACCTAGCCAAGGCTGGTCCAAATCTGCCGACACTCCGGGCACTTAATAAACAAAAACATCAAGTCACTCAATCAATAAGCTCAGCTGTCAACAACAAGCGAGGGCTGAGCACTCCTAAGAGCTAATAATGCTTTGAGCTATAAACATGGCCATTAGCTGGGCTCCCGCCCTGCCAGGCGGGCTCTGCCACTGTGGGCAGGGGCACCTGCAGCCGGAGGCCGCAGTATTTCATGGTTGGCTGAACCCACCAGCTCATCTAGGCTGGGATCTTGCTGCCACCTCCCTCCCCTGACATTCTCGGGTACCCCTGCCTGGGACATAAGGAGGGGCTGCCAGGCTAAGAAGGCCCCAACTGAATCCTCCCAGAAAATGTGGAAACCCTAAGGGCCACCACTTCCAGGGCTTCTGACTTTGAAGCCTGTGCTGCCTCCACAACCACACAGTGCCACCCTTGAGAGCTGCCAGTGGATGATGCTACACATCAGCCTTGGAAGAGTCCCATTCAGAGAGGATGCCAGACTATCTGTATTTGAATCCGGCTCGGCAACTTAATAGCTGTGGGACCCTGGGCAGCTTACTTAACTTCTCTGTTCCTCAGCTGCCTTATCTGTAAAATGTAAATTACAGCCATCTCCCAAGGTGACTGTGAAGCTCCTGAGGTGGCTGTTGTGACTTCTGTGCCTAGCAGAATGCCCAGCAGATAAATGATGCCTGAGAAATGACACAAGATGAAAGTAATCCACAGAGCCACCTGTGTGGGTGGGAGAAGCCAGCAGGGTTGAAAGGGGGAGGAAACCTGAGCCAAAAGGACAATGTCCCCACCCTCCTGTCTCCCATACCTTGATGTCAAGCATGGTCGGGCAGCAAGCAGAGTCCACCTTTTTCCAGCTGTTTCCTCCAGATGATATCTGACCTTAAAAATTTTGTTCAGCCTGGGCAGGTGGGGGAGGTGAGGGATTAGCAGGCCTGGATGGTACCAGAGGAAAAAAGACAATGGCCTGCCAGGATGCCAGCCCTGGACTAGGGTGGGCACTGGGGCCCCGCCCTGGATCCTAAATCCAGGCACAAGATTACACTACTAGACTCTTCTTTTAAATGAGTATAAACGCTGGCAGGGAGTTGCACCACTTGAGCTGTTGTTCCAGCATATAGAATCAGGGGTCATGTACTCCTCCAACTTCCCAGAGGAAAATAAACGCCTTCTTTGTAGGTAGGATTATTTGTCAGCACTTCTGACATTCCAGTGGCTTCTCCTATCTGTCTCCCTGCCTGCCTGTCTCACTGTCTCTGTCTCTCTCCTCTATCTCTCTCTATGGCTCTGTGTCTGTCTCTGTCTGTTCCTTTTTGTCTCTCTTTCTCTTTTTGTCTCTCTTTTATCCCTCAGAGACAGTGTGAGCACCCACACGCACACATGCACATGATCTTATTTCACCTACCACTGACTCTTCACCCAGTTCAGAATTCCTGGAAACTTTTGGATAAGAGTTACCACCAACGTCCCAAGGTTAAGGGGCGAAGCATCTGCCAGGTATGACGGTTCAGAACCATGGACAGAGTTTCGTGGCTGGGATCTCCTGGCCCTTAAGGAAGGAGGGCAGCTCACAGTGTCTTGGATGGATCAGGGGAGTAGGGGAAGAAGCTCCTGAAACTGGCAAGGGAAGAAGAGGAGGAGCCTGGGGAGGTGTGAAGGGCTGGACCTGTGAAAGGAGGTGGGAGTGAGTGTCAAGTGGTGAGGCTGGCTTGGGCATATCTGCGTGTAAAAGTGAAGTAAATGAAATGTAAATACTGTAACTGTGTAAGGGAGTTGAGTGGGTGTGAAGGCAGCTATGAAGGCCATGCTAAGGAATGCAACCCAGAGTGAGAGCTGTGTTGGCTTCGGCCTTCCTAGGGTTTCCCTCCTCACTGACTCCTGGAAACCAGAGTGAGTCCCACGGGCAGCAGAGACCTGCCAAGCTAAGCCCCAGGGAGCAGCAGAAGAGCTGAGTGCCTGTGGAGGGAGGGCAGGCAAGAGAAGCAGGACATTCCACCAGGCTGGAGGGTAAATATTTAAAGGGCTGTTTCCACATGTATAAAAACTCAGTGCATCTGCTAGGCAGTGTTTGCAGAGGCTGGGAGGGGAGAGCTGGACCCAGGCCAGGCAAGAAGCCTGTTTAAACCCTCTAACTCACAGCTCCCTCAACCCACACTGTACCGGCCTTCTGGCTCTTAGAAACACAGGGCACTCTGCCTACTGATACACACACTTGCACACAACAACACCCTGTGTACAGGGACATGACTAGACACACAAACATACATACATGCAAGCACACACATATCCACAGCTCACTGGTTCCTACAGAGATTCACAAGTGAACACAAACTCACAGCACCCAGATACACACCACAGACTCACAGCCAGACAGTGCAGATAGCACACTGCATGCCAGCTCTCTCTCTGTCTCTCTCTCTCTCTCATACACACACACACACACACACACACACACAAACGCATCAGCCACACTGTATCACATACCCAATCAGACCACATAGCTCATATATCATTACAAATACATCCACAGTGGCCTATACATCTCACATGGTAACTCACATACTTGGTTCACATGGCATCACACCAACAAATATGTGCATGATTTACACTGAAATACACAGAGGCCAATAATCACAGATTAAACAATATTACAGGTGAGCCAGTACATACACAGAAAGCCTGCCAGATCTCAAACAGGAATCAAATATAGTCATCCTCCATATAACGATGTTTCAATCAACAACAGCCTGCATATTCAAGGGTGGTCCCATAAGATTATAATGGAGCTGAAAATTTCCTATGCCTAGTGATGTAATGTTGTAGCACGGCTCATTACTCACATGTTTGTAGTGATGCTGCTGTAAACAAACCTACAGCACTACCAATTGTATAAAAGTCTAGCATATACAATTATGTATAGTACATAATATTTGATAATGATAATAAAGGACTATGTTGATGGTTTATCTATTTACTATGCCATGCTTTTTATCATTAGAGTGTACGCCTTCTACTTATTAAAAAAAAGGTTTACTGTAAAACAGTATGCTATGTTACTCCAGCAGCAGCCTCATATATCTCGTGTTTACTGCACTTCTTGATTGCACTGTTATCTCTTGTGCTTGATTTAACCTCACAATGTTTTGTTCATCATAGCCCCAAAGTGAACAAAACCCACTGCTAATGTTGCCAGTAAGAGGCCACATCAAGTAATTGTCCTGGAAACAAAATTAAAAGTGGTTAAGGACTATGAAGGTGGAGAATCAGTGATGGTTATTGCTCATCAGTCAGGCATGTGCCATTCCACCATAGCTACGATCTTGAAGAACAAGATCAAAGTGACCAAAGCTGTTAAAGGATCTGCTTCACTGAAGGCAATGATACTAACAAAAGTTCTAAAAGGGCCCATATCAGATAAACAGAAATTTCTAATGACTTGATTTGAAGACTAGACACAGAAGCCTATCCCTCCCAGCACCATAATGATCACTGCCAAAGCAAAAATTTTGTGATGTTGAAAAAAGATGCTGGACCCAACTATGATGTTGAATTTACTGTTAGCCCTGGGGTGGATTAAATGATTCAAGAATCATTATTTGTTACATTCTGTGAAAGTGAGTGGTGAGTTTGCAAGTGCTGATGTGATGGCAGCTGGAGAATTTTTGAAAACTGTAGCAATCTGATCATGGAGGAAAATTACTTGCCAGAGCAAATCTTCAATATGGATGAAAGCTGCCTATTCTGGAAATGGATGCCTGAAAGGACTTTCATCCTTAAGAAGGTCAAGTCAATGCCAGATTTCAAGACTTTTAAGGACAGGATGACAGTCTTCCTTGGGGACAACGTTGCAGGCCACAAATTGAAACCCTTTATGATCTGGGACAGTGAGAATCCCAGGGCCTCAAGCATATCAATAAGCACACATGGCCAGTGTACTTCAGGAGCAATAATAAGTCATGGATGACCCAACTCCTCTTCCAAGATGCCCCCTTGAGTTGCTATGCCAGCAAAATGGAGAAATGCTGTTTGGAGAATAACATACATTTCAAGATTTTGCTTATTGTTGATAATGCTCCCACACATCCCTCTTTTATTGGTGATCTTCATTCCAATATCAATGTGGTCTTTCTGTCTCCAAGCACCACCTCTTTGATTCAACCAATGGAGAAAGGAATTATAGCAGCTTGTAAGACATACTGCTCAGGGAAGACCTTTGTTCAGGCTATTGCTACAACTAAGGAAGGCACTGAGAAGACAGTGATGCACTTCTGGAAAAATTACATCTTTGCATCGTGAACCTTGCTTGGGCTTAAGTGATGTCATCAATGTGTGTATGAACGGCATCTGGAAGAAGACACTCAAGAGGTTTATCCAAGCTTCAAAGGATTTTCCAAGCATAAGGGGATTAAAAATCAACAAGGCTGTGGTTGAGATGGCAAACAACTTCAACCTGGGTGTGGATGAGGATGACATTGAGGAGCTCTCAGAGGTGGTTCATGAAGAATTGACTAAGGAGGAATTGTTGGAACTGGAACAGGATCACATAGCTGAAGAGGCAAGAAAAAGGGAAAGTGCAGGAGAAGAAAAAGAACCCTGAAGAAAATTCACTGTGAGGAGTTTAGCAGAAGCTTTTGCAGACCGCAACAAGCTCCTTAAAAGGTTTGAAAATGTAGACCCTGACAACAAAAGGTTTGCATTAGTAGAGAGGAATGTTCATGGTGCATTATCTGCTTACAAGCAAATCTATGATGAAAAAATAAAACAACCAAGCAAACCACCATGGATATGTTTCTGAAAAGGGTGACACTACCTCAGGAACAGCCTCAGGCAGGTCCTTCAGGAGGAATTCCAGAAGAAAGCATCATTATCACAGGAGATGACAGCTCTATACATGTTATTGCCCCTGAAGACCTTCAAGTGCAACAAGATGTGGAGGTGGAAGACAGTGATATTGGTCATCCTGACCCTGTGTAGGCCCAGGCTAATGTGTGTGTTCATGTCTTCACTTTTAACAACAAAATTTACAAAGTAAAAAGAAAGAAAAAATTTTAAATAGGAAATCTCTTATAGATTAAGGATATAAAGAAAGAAGATATTTTGTACAGCTGTACAACATTTGTGTTTTAAGCTGTTATTACAAGAGTCTGAAAGTTAAAAAAAATTAAAAAGAGTTTACAAACTAAAGAAGTTCCAGTAAGCTAAGGTTAGTTTATTACCGAAGAAAGAAAAATATGTTTAATAAATTTTATGTAGCTTAAATGTACAGTGTTTATAAAGTCTACAGTAGTGTACAGTACTGTCCTAGGCCTTCACATCCATTCACCACTCACTGATTGACTTACCCAGCTCAGCTTCCAGTCCTCCACACGCCATTCATGGTAAGCGTTCCATACAGGTGTGCCATTCTCTATCTTTTATACTGTATTTATACTGTACCTTTTTTCTATGTTTGAATATGTTTAGATACACAAATACCATTGTGTTAAAATTGCCTACAGTATGCAGCACGGTAATATGCTGTACAGGTTTGTAGCCTAGGAATAAGAGGTCATATTGTATAGCCTAGGTGTGTAGTAAGCTATACCATCCAGGTTTCTGTAAGTACACTCCATGATGTGTGCACAACAATGAAATCACCTAACGATGCGTGTTTCAGAATGTATCTTCATCACTAAGCAACGCATGACTGCATATACTTTAAATAGCATGTCACACTCACACATAAGTGTGCACACACAGACATTTAACACTCATGAACTGACATAGCTCACAGATCAGTTTACTTATTAAAGGCCCAAGAAACATCTTGCAGCACTACATGCTACCTTGCATATGCCACTTATCACCACTTAGGAGGCTTGAGACTATAAGTATAAACACTGTACATTTAGGCTACATTAAATTTATTAAAAATATTTTTTCTTCAGGAATAAACTAACCTTAGCTTACTGTAACTTCTTTAGTTTGTAAACTCTTTTTAATTTTTTTGACTTTCAGACTCTTGTAATAACAGCTTAAAACACAAACGTTGTACTACCATATAAAGTTTATATGGTAGTAATTAAGAGACTTACTCTGGAGTCAGATGGCCCAGGTTAGAATCCCAGTTCTGCTATTTATAATCTGATCTCGGAGGTGCTCATGAGAATTAAACGAGATAATGAATAATGAACGTAGAATGGTATCAAGCACATGATATGCACTCAATAAACTCTATAATTATTATACGGTTTGCAAATATTTACTGTTCCCATTTCACAGGTAAGGAAATTGAGGCCCAGAGAGTTGAAGTGATATGTCCAGAACCATAAGAATGATAATAAAGATGGTGGTGGTGGGGATAATGGTGGCGATGATGACAATAATGGTGATGATGGTGATGACAATGATGGTAGTGATGATGATGATGGTGATGATGATGATGGTGATGATTATGTTGATGATGACGATGATACTGATGATGGTAGTGATGATGATGGTGGTGGTGATGTTGGTATTCATGGTGATGACAATGATGATGATGGTGGTAGTGATAGTGATGATGGTGGTGATTATGTTGATGATGATGATGGTGATGATGGTGACAGCAATGATATATAATAGCAGATACTTACTTAGTACTTACAAGAGCCTAACATTGTTTTTAATGCTTTCATGTATATTATCGCATTTCATACACATAACATTCATATGAGATAGGCACTATGATTATCCCCATTTTACAGTTGAGGAAACCGAGGAACATAAATGTTAAGTAACTTGCCTCAAGTTGCATAGTGAGTGATTCAAAGAACCATGTAGCTCTGGCCAAGGAGCCTTAACTCCTCTGACTTCCCTTCTGCTCGTCTGTGAAATGGTAACAACTATGTCTCCCGCAGAGGGGTTGTTTCCAGGACTGGGCATATTTGCAAGCATAAATGGTCTTTGTAAACTATGAAACAATCTATAGATATTGACAGCAGTACCATGGATCTAGGAACCTCACAGAAAGCTTGGCTTTCAGTTTCTGTGCTCAGAGAAGCATCTGGATCTCTGTCTGGTTTTCTTGGGAACATTCACAAATGCCAGAATTCTTTGAAGAAAGTGCTCAGAGAGAGATGGTTCTGGGGCCAGCAAGGGTAGAGCCTTGGGAGCAAACTGGTTTACATGACTTTTTCTAGCAATGAGAAAAGTTACATCTCAGTTCCGCATAGGCTATGTTACACTGCAGTAACAACCCCAAAATCATCTCGTTGTCATTAAATTTCCATCACCATTCAGCAGGAGGTTCTGCTCAGGGTCGCCACTGGACCCCAGACTGATGGAGTGGCTAACATCTTGCATGTTGCCAGTCACTCTACCAGAAGGAGAAGATTGCTCTGGAGGGTCTTACTTTGGCAATTAAGTGCTTGGCCTGGAAGTGACACATGCCAATTCTGCTCACAAAGTGAGGAGACAGAACTAACACAAAACCCCACTCAAGGGGACCAGGCACAGCAATCCTACCATGTAGGTGAGGATAGCTGGAAATAGCTGTATAGCCATACTAATGATGGCCACAAGGAGGAAAGAAGCAGCAGCTGTGGCTCAAAGCAAGGGGAGTGCTGTGCTCTGCAGCCAGAACTGCTGGGGTGGATCTGCCTGCTGTGGCAAGCACACCCGGTCCCGAGAAAGCTTCCCTCCCAGGGTGATGTTCCAGGGAAGACTTGGACTATGGAGTCCTAGAGATCTGGATTTGGAAGCTGGTTTTGCAACAATTCTATGTAACTGTGGATGGTTATATCCTCTTTGAGCCTCAGTTTCCTCATCTGCAAAACAGGGTAAGCTTCCTACCAAAAAAGATGTCGAGAAGATAGCACCTATATTGTGCTAGACACCATGCCTGGTACATACCAGATGCTTTAGAAATGATGGCTATTCTTCTCCAAGGGTTAAGGCATCCAAGACACCTCCACCCTGGCCCCAGCCTCTGAGCCTGGCCTTTCCCACCTCTCAGTCTATCCCACCCTGTCGGCCTCCTGCTGTCATCAGGTTTCTGCAGTCCTGTCATGCCTTGCAGTGACACTGGCACATCCTTTACCCATGAAAGGAGAGAAGGCAGTGCTGGCTACCTGGCAAAGGAGTGAGCCAAGGAAAACTTCAGTGGTTTATATGCATGCTCATTAATGAGGAAAACAATTATCCCCCCAAACCTAGGGACTTAATGAAGAAGAGATGTTCCGAGGTAGCACAGGTACCCTCATCCTGAGAATCTGCCTCTCCCCCAAACTGTGGCTGCCTCTGGGACCAGAATGATTGGTGGGCATCTCCAGCTCAGGTGGGTGGAGAAGAAGAGGTGGGGGTCTGCTTTCCTCAAGCCCATACTTCCTCAGCTTCCTTATCTTTTCTTTATTCTTTTTCCCAAGCACATGTTTACATCCCCATATCTCCAACTGCCACCCATAAGTGTGCAGCTCCCAAATTGCTCTCTGGCCCAAACTTCTCTCTCAAGCTCCTGGCTCATATTTTCCTTGCCTCTTGGGTATTTCCATGTCCAAGTCCACAGACACACCAAGTTCAGCCTGATCCAAACCTAACTTATCTTCTCTCCCAGCCCACCCCAACCTGGTCTTCCTCCCACATTCCCAATGTAATTGCATGAACATTTAAATACATCCTTTTGTTCAACACAACTTTAATATCCTCTCTCTAGCAGACCCTGTGCCAGGAGCTGGGGATACAAAAATGAAGGACATGGTATCAGTCCTTGGCAAGTTCTCAGTCTAAAGGGAAAGACAGACATGGACCAAGCACTGTGAAGCAATTGCAGGGACATACGGGGGCAAAAGAGGGAGTAATTGACTTTGCAGTTGAGGCTGGAAGTGGTTAGAAAAACCTCCCAGAGAAGGCAACTTGAAAGGTGAGCATCCTGGGAACAGGTGGGAGGTGGCATTCCAGGCAAAAGGAATAGCAAGTGCAGAGCCTCTCAACATCACAGCACATTCGGAGAGCACAGCCATCTGTGGCTAAAGCATCAGGTGCAGAATTGGAGGAAATGAGTGAGTAGGGGTAATTAAGTGCAAAAGTAAGCAAGGGACAAGTATTTCGGTGTCACTTCACTATGTCCTGAGAATAGATTCCCTCTACTAATGGGGGCGCATTGACAGGACAAGTGTGTGTGTCTCACCAAGGAGTAAGGGATCTCTAGGATCACTGGGGACTCCCTTAGCCAAGTCCAGTTTCAACAAAACCTGCCAAAAATGGGAGGTCATTTCCTTTTACCTTGTAGCTTCTGCTTCCTCTTGGCTTATGCCTCCTCTTAGCTTATGCTGGCGATGACCTCTTAAGGCCCTGACTCTTCCTAATTTTCCTGGACTCTTCTGTAAACTCTAGTAATTCTGGAGCCTTGGGTTGCCTGGTCTTGAGTTAAGTCTACCCCAGGTCCAGCCAGCTGAAACCCAGGGAGGCCCATGGCTGCCCTCTCACAGGGGAATTTGCACAGATGAGATTGATAGGGGAAACAGAGGGGTTTGAGTAGCTCAGCCACCTCCAGGTCTAGTGCTGCAGCAGGTCTACAGGGCCTTAGAGGAAGTACTTGGACTTTATTCTGAGGGCAATAGGTATCCATAGATGGATTCTAAAGAGGAAAGTGATAAAGCAAGATTTTTGAATTAAACAGATGATGGGAAGATGCTTTATGTGCTTGGCAGTGTGGGCCAGAACATTCATGGAGGAGGTAGCCCTGGCCCTTCTGCCCATAAATCGGAGGCTCTGGGGCACAAAGTGCACTAATGGGAGTTAGTCACTAAAGAAAGTTTATTTCCCAGACTCATGGAAGGCAGAGCTCACTCATTCCCACTTCTTCATGTAGATAAGGAGCAAGAGTCTTGCTCAAAGTCATTGTATGAGAGTTCAAGCTGAACTTGAGCCCAGTCTCTAATCCAGTGCTGCACAGCTTCTGTGGCTGAAAGCCTCCCCACCTTACAGAAGGGAAGAAGCCATTTCTAACTCCCTACAAACAACTGGGAGCCTCCACCACAGCTCCTTTATTAATGCAGCCTAAACCTGTCACCCCACTTCCTCCACATCCTATTTTTCTGGACTAATGTGTCAAGGACAGAGGCAGCCAAATCAGCAAGATGGCCGCTGTGAAAGCCAGGCGGCAGGGAGGTAAAAATCCATGATAGGATGCCCTAACACCCCTTCTGGTCCCTGAAAAAAAAAAAGCATTCTGAAGCCCACAATTCAAACATGCAGACAAGCATGCACATACAATACACACGTAGAAGTTGCCAATTAGGCCAAAACCTTTCAGAAATATCTCCAGGCTGCACTGTCTGTCCACATTTTAGCCAGTTCTCCCTGGAGAACTCTGGGTGGGGATCCTGAGCAGAGACCACCACACAGATCAAAAACTGTTCCTGCTCAAAAACTTACTTTTCCTCTCTAGGCTTTTTGCCTCTTAAATCTCCTCTTTGCCATGTACTCTGTCTCTTGGCTGCTTTCCGTCTCTATTTCTCTCTGTATCTTCCTGGATCTTAATGAGTCTTTTGTCTAGGTCTTCCTAGGTCTCTCTGGGTCTCTGCGTGTGTCTATGTGTGTGTGTCTGTGTGTATCTATGTCTCTGTCGCGCTTTTTCTATTTTTTTTCTCTGTTTATATGACTCTTTTTCTGTGGCACCATTATAGACCAGCAGAGTAGAAAGAGCCTTTGGACTTTATCAGGCCCAAATCGGTACCTGTGAAAATGCGGAAACTAGAGCCCAACATGAGGAAGAGACTTACCCATGAGCATACATCCAGTTTTGTACTACTATGACTAAAGCCTCTCTTGTTTTATCAAAACTAGAGTTTTCCACACCAGTTTGTACTGGTGCCAAGTAGAAAGAAGAGGAACAGGATACGGAAGGCAATGGAGATTCTACAGCAGCTAGGTGCAGTAGGAAGAGCCTTGAATCAGTAGGTAAGAACTCAGTTCTAATAAGAGTAAGTGAACATGTTGCTTAACCTCAGGCATGTCACTTACCATCTCTGAGCCTCAGTTTCCTCTCCTGTGAAATGGAGATAACTAGACCAATCCTGACTGTTTCAAAGGTCTCTGATTAATTTCTTATTAGAGAAAGGATGTGGAAGTATTTTGGAATAAATTGTAAAGCATCAAGCAGGAATGGAAGGCAGGACAAGGACAATGACTGATGACTGATAATGATGATGATAATGATGGTAGTGATAGCAATGAGAGTGGTAATGATGACGATGGTGGTGGTAATGAGAATGATGATGCTGGTGATGAGAGTTGTGATGATGGTGGTGACGGTTATGATGATGTTGATGTTAAGGTTGTTGATGGTGCTGATGATGGTGATGTTAGTGACAAGAGTTGTGATGATAGTGGCCATGTTGGTAATGACAGTACCAAGGGTGATGAGAGTTATTATGAGAGGGTAATGATAATGTTAGTGATGATGGCAGTGATAATGGCGGTTGGTAATGAGAGTTATGATGATGGTGACAATGATGATGTTAGTGATGATGGGGGTGAGAGCTGTGATGACAGTGGTGATGATGGTGATGAGAGTCATGATGATGGTAATGTTGGTGATGATGGTGGTGATAATGGTGATGTTTGTGATGGTGGTGGTGATGCTGGTAATAATGGTGACAATGGTGATGGTGGTGATGAGAGTTGAGATGAGGAAGACAATAGTGATGATGGTGATTGTGTTCACAAAAACAAAATGTAATGCCCTGGATCCAGCCTTCTGAGAGTGACATATAAAACAGTGAGCATGCTTTGGAGACATCAGCACTCCTTCCACCTCATACCCAAGAACTTCTCCCCACCCCATACCAACCCAGGCCTCCAATCACACTTTCTCCTCCAAGTTACTCCAAATCCCTGATCCAAGCTCCAGACCCTTCAGCCTTCCCATCTCCTCCAGTCCCTTCCTTGCAGGTGCCACTCTATGCTGAGCCCATGTGTGTCACCTCCCTCTCTGCAGCCTCAGCTGCTCTCCCCTGGCCACCTCCCCAGCCTGTTCTTTCCCTGGACTCACTCCTACACCCAGGAAAGGAGAGCACACACAGTCACCATAGCTATTTATACCTGGAACACTTCATGTTTCCCTGCCTCGGCCTCCTTCCATTCAGCACCGCCCTGCAGCCAGCTTTCTAATACAGGACAGCCAGAGCTGTTCTTGCTGCCCACACCCTAGCTCTTCCTTGACTTATGCAGCAAGACCACTATGGGATGTAAGAGGGCTGCTTACAAGGTAACACCAAACCCAATTCTCAGCCTCAGTTTCCCCAACATGGGAGTGATCCCTTAGGCTCTGGAGACTATGAGAAGAGTTTCCTACCATGCATAGATGGAAGGCCAGTGGCTTCCAACCTCTGATGACACCCTTCCCTTCCACAGCACGCTGGAGCCAGAGGAGTGCAGCTGTAAGATGGACAGTGTTCTCTGTGTCATGGGGCAACCAGTGCTTCTTCCCATAGCCCTCTCTTTAGCACAGAGAAAGGATCAGGACCAGTCAGGGAATTAGAATGGATTAAGAGCAGGAGGGAAACAGAGCTGTCAGACAGAACTGAAGGCTGAAGTTTGGAGCTCCAGTGTCCTTATCCTTGTAATGCCTCCCATCTGTTGTACCTCAGTCTCCCTTTTGTAGAAGGCATAGCCTCTGACAGATGCAGAAGCCTACTGAGTGGCTTCAGTGCACAAGGGGACAGCGGCTGGCAGCCTCCTACTGCCCTGGCCTCCCCTGCACCACCTCCCCCCTCCATGGCTGCATCTTTGACAAGGACCGCTTGGGAATCAATCACTCTTAGCGGAGCCAGGCCCCGGCCCCTGACATTCCAATTAAATGCTTCACTCTGACCTTGGTTGCATCATCTCAGCTTGGAATAACGTCATCTATCTTCTGTAGATGGACAAAGCCTATGGGCCAGGCAGTGGAAACTAGCAGCCACCAGTCCCCAGAGCCGCCTCATCACCACAGGGACACATTTCAATCAAAAGGAACTGCAGCAGCAGCACTCTCAGGTAGAAAAGCCATCATCCTTCCCAGGGACAAGCATTCATCTCTGCTGGAGGAAAGAAACAGCCTGAGTCCCTGCCAAGGGGAGCCCCATGTTTATCCTGCTGCCCTTCCCATTAGTCGGCTGTCAGCATTCAGCTGGGAACTCTGGAGTCCCAGGTGGTGATCGGTGGGAAAAGGGAGACCAAGGACAGGACCGATGGAACCTGGTTAGAGCTGGGAGACAGCCCCCCACAGGGAGTGCCCTTGCCTGATAGAGTACATCCAGTTCTTCCCTGAGGCAGCCCACACACTTAGAGGGGAGAAGATGCCTCTACAGTGAAGCTTCTTCCAGACTGATAGGAAGAAGGACCCTCCTTTCTGATGCGGAAACACAGCCCTTCCTGGGGAGAGCCAAGTCTGGGAGACACAGAGAAGACATGGCCCCTCCCTGGCTGCAGAGACACGGCACTTGCCTTGTAATACTCCATCTGAAGGGGAGTATCACAAGGCCTCTGCTGCATCATGGGAATCCCCCCTGCACTCCCCCTGATGGAAGGCCTGGGAAAGCTGAGCCCCTCAATGCAGGGGTTCCTAGAGGAACGTTTGTAATCTTTGACATCAGACAGGCCGGACCTGGGTTCCAACTCTAACTCTGTTTTCCTCCCTGTGTGTCCTTGAACCAGTGACTCAACCTCTCTGAGCCTCTTCTCTTTACCAAGAAAGTGGGAATCACCTTGAGAAGGAAGTGAGATCATGTATATGAAACGTCTGACACACTGAGACCCTCAGTGGAAGACAGTGGACTCTGGGTGAGTCCAACTCAAGGGACAGGGAAAGGGAGCAACCCAGGTCCCACACGGTAAGAACCGAGTCAGCATCGGGGACCAGGAGTGGGGCCCCCAATCTGCCACACCCCTCTTTGGACCACCAGAAGGCAGCACAGAGGCCAGATGCCCAGGAAGCATACTGAAGGTGACCTGGGGACCTAGATTGTAGGGGCGGGGGCCAGGACTCACCCCCAAGGCAACTCCAGGTTTAAAAATTTGAATCTATTATCCCAGAAGCAACAGAAGAGGTTCCTTGAACGC
Organism: Nomascus leucogenys; assembly: GCF_006542625.1. NCBI lineage: Eukaryota > Metazoa > Chordata > Mammalia > Primates > Hylobatidae > Nomascus > Nomascus leucogenys. Next base: position 623,360 of record NW_022095768.1, on the reverse strand, counting down.
CCCCACCTCCAAAGAACTGCTTCTGAGCTGGCACTGTTTCCTATGGGGTTATTTTTAGTTTGTTTTCCCAGTAATTATTCTTTTGGGTAGATTTCAGGGTTGTAGCTGGGTGCTCTCTGGGAGATGGGTGCGGTATCCATACAAAAAAAAAAAAGGAGGGTTGTTATTCATAGTAATTCAACTGGATTTGTAAAGTTGTTATTAAGCATTTGTCACCACAAAAGTCACTTTGATTTGGCTTTCCTTGGAGCTGTTCTTTCTGCCCAATTTTGCTTCCTTGTCTTACAAGGGAGGCCTAGAGTATTTGAGAGGCCTACCCAGAACGCAGAGAAAGAAACAGAGATGACTCTTCGCAGGAAGAGAAAACAAACCCTTTGAGGCTTGCATCTCAGAGGAAGAACATGATGTGGATAACAATGATAGCAAACGTGCACAGAGCACTTACCATGAGCCAGTCACTGCTCCAAAGTGCTTTGCAACATTACAAGGTAGGTGCTATTAATATCTCCATTTTACAGATGAGGAATAGGCACAGAGAGGTTAAGTAAGTTGTCCAATGTCACATAGTTAGTAGATAGCTGAGTTGGTATTTGAACTCAAGCAGCCTGGCTCTGGGACTTGGGTTCAGAACCACCCAATGACAGCTCCTGGTGACCATCTGAGAGTATCTGAGAGACAGATGGTGAGATGGAAAGGAGGACAGGGCCCCCGTGAGACCAGGGTTAATTTTTGTGTTCTGTTCTACAAGCCTAGAACATTACTTCACTTGGCCTGGGGAGGGAAGGGGGATTTCCAGTTGAGGAAAACACTCTGCAGGTACCCCCAGAATCCCCTTGAGGATCCCCTGCTGATGGATGTTGATGCGGACACAAGAAGTCCCAGGAAGATCAGCCTCAGAGGGCATTTATAATCAGATGTGCTGTGAGCTGGTGAATTAAATACAGGCTTTAAACACAAATAGACTTGAGATCAAATCCCAGCTCTGCCAGTTTCTAGCTACATAACCTTGAACAAGTGACTTTCCCTCTCAGAGCCTCAGTCAGCTTCCTCCTCTCTAAGTGTAGAAAATATTTACACACCACTCGAGCTGATAGAGAAGCTTCAAAGAGGCTTTGGATAGAAAGTAACTGAGACAGTGCAGGGCTGTGGTATATGAACTACTGCCTCTTTTGCCATACGTTCGTTTGTTCAGTAAATGTCTAGGAACGTTTACTCCATGTGTGCAGCTGTGTTCAATGTTATGGAAGATTTAAAGATGAACAAAAAGTAATCTGTGTCCCTCTATTAATCAATTATTGCATTGCTATAAAGAAGTACCTGAGGTAATTTATAAAGAAAAGAGGTTTAATTGGCTTCTGGCTCTGCAGGCTACACAGGAAGCATGGCATTGGCATCTGCTTCTGGTGAGGGCCTTAGAAAGCTTCCAGTCATGGAGGAAGGCAAAAGGGAGGGGCAGGCATCATATGGTGAGAGCATGAGGGAGAGAGAGAAGCGGGAGGTGCCACACTCTTAAACCATCAGACGTCATGTAACTCAGATCTCACAAGAACTCACTCATGATCTCAAAGACAGCAACAAGCTATTCATGAGGGATCCACCCCCCATGACCCCTCCCACCAGGCCCCACCTCCAACACTGGGGATTACATTTCAACATGAGATATGAGGGGACAAACATCCAAACTACATTAGTCCCTACAGATTTTATACGTGAATGAGAGGAAGGCTAAACCAAGATCAGATGGATTCTAACAATGAGGCAGACAGTGATTGATTCCACCTGGGGTGGATGAAACAGACTTTACAGAAGGGCCCCAAGAAGAGATGGGGAAGGAGGAACAGGCATTCCAGCAGAGCAAAAGGGCACCATGGCAGAGAAAGGCATGACTTATTGGGGAAGAATGGCTAAAAGTGGGGAGGGTGGGTTGGAAAGTATGTGTCAAACCCCAAATGCAAATCTGGGGAATTTGGGATTAATCCTGTGGGCAGTGTGGAGACAGATGGGTTGTTAGCAAGAGGAAGATGTAAGTGAGCTGAGAATCAGATTTGGGAGGTGGGGTGGGAACTCGAAGCAGGATTCCCATCTTAAAGGATCCGGAAAGAGAACCTGGGTTTTGATCTCAACTCTAAAATGAGCTCCTGTGTGAAATCAGGCAAGATACCCACTGCTGTGGGCCTCACATTCCCCCTGTAATGCTCACGGGTTACCAGCATGGCCTCTAATGGCCCATCTGGCCATATAAGTCTATGATGTGAGGGTTTCCCCTCTTCAGAGCAGACCCGGCTTCCTCTGCAGTACTCAGCATGCCTGGCTCCTTCTCTCACCCTCCCAGAAGGCCCAATTGGCCCTCCTGCCCAGTTCAGGAATCCTGGGCACTGCCAACCCCAGGAGCCAGGCAGAGCTGGCTCAACAACTCTGGGAGGTCACGGGCAGCTGATCAGGAGGCCATGGAGAGAAGTTGGGCCCCTGGCTCTTCCTCTCCCACTGGTACCTGGCAGCCAAATTGGCCAACAAACAAAAAGTTGAGGAGCTTGTAACCACATCAGAGTTTGCTGCCATTTAGCTGCTGGGCTGTGGCAAAGAAAGTGTCCTTGCTCTTTTCGTCTCTGTATTTCCGTCTCTGGCTCTTGCTCTCTTTCTCTGGCTCGCATCAGGCAAGTGCTTTGCCCTGGAATTAAATGAAGCTGTATGGGGGTGGGGAGGAAAAGAGGGGGAGGGGACAGCAGAGCCCAGCCTGCATGGCTCAAGTCCAAATCCTCCCTTGGCTAGGTGCCCGGGGTGGTCCTAGCTTACTGTCCACGTGGGCCAGAGGGAGGAAGAGAAAGGGGACAGCTAGAGTCAGGGCTGGCCACGGGGTGGGGACTGAAGGAAGTGTGCTGCCTGAAGAGGAACTAAAGGTAGAGATTCTGGGAAAATGGGAGTAAAAAGATTTGTAAGCAGCCAGTACAGAAGGTAACCCAGTTTGCAGAGAATTGAGTTGCCCAACTAATGTTGGGCATTAATGTGGGGTCGGGGTTAGGGACTGTGCACAAATATGTGGGGTTGGGGTTAGGGACTGTGCACAAACACACTGATAAAATGCTTCATAAGCCTCCCAGTGTCTTTGGCCCCAAACATGTGAAGTTGTGTAACTGAATATAGTAACCACGAGCGTGCACGTCGCCACAGACAGGTATCTTTGGGCACAGAGGCAATGGGCCTGCTTCCTCTCCAGCCCCTTTCCTAGCTTTGCCCCAGCTCTCAAATGCCCCAGCCACGCAGAAACACTCACTGTCTCCTGATCACACCATGTCCTCCCTGAATCCAGGCTTTGAAATGTTGTTTTCTGTTCTTGCAGCAGCTTCCTCCCCTCCCTTTCTTCTCCCCACTTCCCCAAACCAGCTTGTCCTTCCCTTAGTGTAGCTCAAAGTCACCTCCTTCAAGAAGCTTTCCCATATCCTGCAGCACTCATGTCCTAGGCTGAACTAGATGCCCCTCGTTCCAGCCCCAGGGCTCCCATGCTTCCCTCCAGGGCAGCACCCACTGCCACTGTGCATCATGATCCTGTGTCTGCCCACTTCCCTCTCCCACACAATGGCAAACTCCTTGAGGGCAGAGGCCATCTCATTCATTTAGCATAGCTCCAAACACACAGTAAGTGATTAATAATTCACTTAGTCAATAGCCATTAACTGAATACTCAACAGACATCAGGCAAGGGGCACACGACAAGGGTCAACTCAGATAGTGCCTGCCTTCCTGGGTCTCCCCTTTATGGGAGGAGACAGGCAAATCAACACAATCTGAAAGCTGCTTAGCTGTGGGAGACACAGGGCCTTACAGGTGAACTGAATAGGGATGGGGGTGTGGGCAGTGTCAGGGAAGGTTTCAGAGAGAAAGAAATGTCCACGGTGAGGCTGAATGACTGGATGAGTACATAAATGCAACTGCTAGAACTGGAGTCCAAGGTCTGGTTCAGTCTAGCATCCACACTGCATCAGGGATAAATCCCTGAAATAATTACCCAAGGAGCCTCATTCTCTCTAGGAAAGAAAAGATGGGTTTCCAAGTCCAAGGCAGGGCTGAGCCAGGCAGTGAAAGTTTAGGAATGGGCACACCGTGGGGCAGGGAGCAAGGCATATATTTACATGGGGTTCTATTCCTGTCTGTGCCAGTAACTGGCTGTGTGGACTTGGGCCTGTCACTGGCTCTCTCTGGGCCTTGGGTTTCTTATCTATAAAAATAGGAAGGGGGTGGATTCTGAGCAATAATCTTAATGAGAACATGACCCCATTGCAGGGGAGATTTACTGTGTAGTGACGACCAGGCACTCAAGGTGCAGAGAGAAACTAAACAGAAGGAAATGTGGTCAGAACTTGAACCCTGCCTGATTCCAAAATCTCTGTTTGTTCTTTTTTTCCATGAGGCCATATAACCATTTCACAATGTGTCTGAGAACTTTATAAAGAAGACCCCTGAGCTGAAACGTGAAGATGGGCACGATTTTAATTGGTGGAGAAACACACAAAGGAAGCTGGGTACAGCAGGAACAAAGGTGGGGAGGGAAGAATGAGCCTGGCATGAAGAGGAGCATCCCTCGTGATAGTGGTGGCAGGGAGTTCGGCTTGGCCTGGCTGGGGCAGAGGAGTCATGTTGGGGAATGGTAGGAAATGCAGATGTCTCTGTCCTGCAGGACTTGGTGGTAGGAAGTGGTGGGAGGAATCAGGGCTCTGGGGTCCCAGCTCAAGCCCTACCAGTCAGGATGAGGCTGACATGGCAGGTGGAGGAACTCCAGCCTCCGCAAGGAAAAGGGCATAGTAAGAGTTGGGGCTGCCAAGAGAAGCATCAGGGGCATGGGCTGTGGGTTCCCAGGCTCTGGAAGATCATGGAAGTGAGGTGCCAGGCAGGGCCCTTATGGGAACACAGACCCAAGACCCAATTATCAGGACTGGGTAAAATTAAAGACCCAGTTACTGAAGTAAGTGAATATGGATAAATAATCCAGTCAGTTTATTTTGTTGAGCACATATGCCAGGCACCATTCTGGGCACTGGGGATACATTGGTGAATGGTTCATACAGAATCTTGGCCCTTGGGGAGCTTACATTCTATTGGAAAAGACAGATAGATACACAGGCAAATTATAAAATAAAATACCAACTGCTATGAATCTAATTAAAGTAGCGTAAAAGAATAAAGCAATGGAGGTAGAACAATAGTTGCATTATTTTATATCAGCTCATCATATACCTCGGAAGGTATCTCTGAGGAAGTGGCAGTTGGGCAAAAACCTGAATGAAGTAAAGGAGCAAGGGGTTAGGGGAAAAGCATTCCAGGTGGAGGGAACAACAGGTAAGAAGGCCCTGAGGAAGGAATGTACTTGATATATGACTGCTGGGCGGCATTTGTGTAGTGTAATAAAATAGAAGGGGGAAGGGGGAAGAAATGAATTTGGAAAAGCAGCTAGGGGTCAAATCACTTAGGCCCATAGACCTCAGTGAGCAGTTTGGTTTCAATAATAGCAATGGTTAACCTTTACAGAGCATGCAGTGGTGCTCAGTACTGTCAGGTAATCAGTATGCATTTACTAGTATTTTAAAAGTGCCTGCTTGGGGGAGTTGGTATGATTATCTCCATTCAACAGATGAAGAAACTGAGACTCAGAGAGGTGCAGTGGTTTAAAAGAAGATGGCTGTTGAGTGAGTGATGGAGCCAGAATATTAGGGTGTCCATATGTTCCAGTTTACCCTAAATGGTCCACTTAAGACTGCTGCTCCAAAGTAATTTTTAGCCCATTTATGCCTAGTGTTCCATTATTGGAATGCTAAGCATGTGGGAATTATTTATATTCTACTTCTCCAGGTCATTGCCAAGATCTGATTACAAAACTTCAAAAAATTGCAACCTCAGGCATAAATGGGTTAACAGAACCCTTTTTTACTCTCAAATATATCTTCTACCTCCAAAATTCACACGTTGAAGTATCAACCCCAAGTAACTCAGCATGCAATGATCTTTGGAGCTAAGGTCTTTCAAGAGGTGAGTAAGTTAAAATGAAACCATTTTCATGGGGCCCGAATCCAATATGACTAGTGTCCTTGTAAGAAGAGGAAGATAAACCATGATTCATGAACACAGAAAAATGACCATATGTGAAAACACAGCGAGAAGGTGTCCATCTTCTAGCTAAGGAAAGAGTCCTAAGGGGAAACCAACCCTGCTAGCATGCCGATCTTGGACTCCAGCCTCCAGAACGGTGAGAAAAAAAAACTTCTGTCATTTAAGCCATTTAGTCTGTGGTACTTTGTCACAGCAGCATGAGCAAACTGATACAGTTGCTTTGCCTTCTAGGACTGGAACCCAGGTCTCTGCTTGGGAAAGCCACATGCTGGCCATCATGCCGTGCTGCCCTTCACTGCTGACATTCTCCTGCCTCACAAATAGCTATTGGTCCTGGAATCTGAGCTGGGAGCTCAGCCTACAGGGGAAGGCAAAGCAGCCCAGCTGCAGGGTGAAGGCTGGACAATTGCTAAAATAGCCACGTGTATGCATAACTGTGTACTAAATGGGGTGAATGTCTAACAGCATGTAGGTGTGAATCTGGGTGCTGGGGAAGGGGAACAAGAGGCTGAGCTACTCAGAACAGTACTGCAGAAAGAACACTACTTTCTCATCAGAGGTGCCTGTGTTCCCAGAGCCCCTGTGCTGGCCTCCTTCACACACTACCCTCCCTGTGTTGAATGGCCTATTTATGCCTGGTACCTCACTGCCCATAAACATGTCCACCCAGAAATGATAGCTTTGCCGTATATGAAATCCTGGGCCTTTGCATATCACAGTGAAAGTGGCTAAATGGGTTACATACCTGAGCTTTGGAATCACATATATGTGATTTTGAGTTGCGACTGCTACTTTATAGCTCTATGACCCTAGGCAAGAAACTTACCTTCACTGAGCCTCAGTTTTCTCATCTGGAAAATGGTAATAATAACAGTACCTACTTAACAGTGTTGTAGTGAGGACTCAGATAATGCACGCAAAATGCCGGGCACAGTGACTGGCATGTAAAAAGCACGTATTCATTAACATTAGTCATTAATATTACTAGGTTCTCTATATGGGTTGGTGAAAACTCTTGAACTTCCTCCATCTGGGCCTTATCTGTCTGTTCAACCTATGCATTCCAGTACAGAAGCATTCCATAATGCTTCACACACAATTAGAGCTCAATAAAAATTTCAAAGGATTTCATAAAATGACTGAATTAACAGGTCTCCATTTTTGCAGCTGTAAAATGAGAGGGCTAGCTTAGGAAATCTCGGAACCCCCTTGAGCCGAGACAGAGTAGGATTCCAGGGTGATTCCAGGAACGTGTCTTCATGATGCTCCACTTGGCTCATCTGATTGTCTCCCGATGGTAGGCATTCTGAAAAACAGAGGCATGCTGAAGGACAGATGTCACCTGGCCTATCATGAGGGCAGGTCAAGCATGGGAGGAAATGTGTGCCAGTTTATGTATGGGTCCTTGATAAGCATCCATGCAGGGCACTGGGGCCTGGGACAGAACCCCGTTTGCTGCCTGGCTTCTTGGCAGGAGGACAGGGCTCTTCAGGCATCACCTGGGAACTGGTGACTGAGATAACCTCCAACCATTGCCAATCCTCTGTCCAGAAAGACACAGACAGAATGGAAACAGCAGAGACACTACCACCTTAAGTTGATAAGGTGCTCATCTGGGATAAAAGAGTATACACATCCCAGGTCCTCTCTCCAGCCCGGACTTCAGTTGGGGTGGCTCCTCTGACTTCCCCTTATCTAAGCTCCAGTGGCATTGCTGGTTGGGAATCCGTAACTAGAACTCACAGGTGAGACCGAGGGCAGTCTGCCGGGGTAGCAGGAAAGGCAGAGGGAATGTATGGAATCCCTTTCCAGGTAAATGACATGCAGGATTTGAATAGCTGAAACAACTGGCTGTCTACCTTGTGCCAACTGCCTTCTCTCTGAGCAGTAGGATTTACACTGCTGAGAATGACAGGTCCATGGAGCACTAGAGGTTGGAGTCGTATTTTATTCTCCAGGTGGGCTATCAGCTGCCCTTCACTTCCCTGAGGCAAGGAGGAGGAAAATCTGGCATTTGGAGAGTCAGAGGATCATCAGGCCCATGGACTTGGCAGAAGGCTTCAATCCAGGAAGCGTAGATCCATATCGGAGGTACAGGAAGAACTTGGGGCTGAAACTGTATTCTCTAAAGATAGCAGGCTGCTCACTCACCCTTTCCAACCACAGGCCTCAGTCTTCTCCATAAGATGAGCAAAGTGCATGATGCCAAATCATACCACAATTGCAAGCAATTAGAAGCTTAGTGTCTGCCTTCCGTTCTAGAAAGTAAGTTCCATGAGGACAAGAGCTAGTTTTGTCTTGCTCACTGTTGTACCTATAAATGCCTGTGATGTTGGAGATATGCACCGTACTACTGTGAAAGGGAGGGACAGAGACAGGGAGGAAGGGAGGGAGGAAGGAGGAGAAACTGAATCGCAAAGGAAGGTCACGTAAGAGCTATGGGGTAGGCTGAGATGGGGGTGTAGAGAGAAGAAATCGATGTCTGAGTCCCTGCCCACCCTGACCAGAACACTGTGCTATTTCCACAGACGGCTGGGAGAGATGTGACATTGCTGCCCCTCAGACCCTAGCGTCAACTGGGAACATTTGAGGAGAAAGGAAATTTGATCCACAACACAGGGTAAGGTGTGTCTTGGGCTCAGAAAAACACCTTGTCTCTTCCCTCTGGCCATGCTCAGGCTCCATGACCCTTCTGATGGGGTGCTGGGCAGGGATGGAGGGCCCTCCCTGCTTCCTTCCTCCTCTTCCTGAAGCCCTCCCCTGCCTTAGGAGGTGGATCTTTCCCCCTTTCTCCCCCGCACAGAGCCTGATTGCTAGCTTGCTTCTCAGTGGGTTGGTGAATAAGCCGTTGGGTGACATTAATTGCCATCAGGCATTAGGGGCCTAATGACAATCATCTTCTTTGACGACTCCAGCACCTTCTATCCCCAGGGCCTCCAAGAGCTGGCCAGCTCTCCTCAGGCTACACCTCCCCCCAGCTCCAGACAGATGTGGGGGGTGGGGGAAGGGCCAGAGCAGCCCTCTACAGGCCCCAGTACCAAGCGAGGCAGCAACAGCCAGCAGCCAGGAAGGAGGAAGCCTTCCAGGAAAAATGCAAGCACATTTTCCAAAAACAAAATGTCACTGTCCTGGATGAAAGGAAACTCTCAGGGTCAAGAGGGCTAGCATGGAGTCAGGCAGATGGAAGGCACGGTTTGAGCGCCCCAGCTGGCTTTGCTCTGACCTGGCCCCACACTCTCACTCCAGTTGAGTGCTGAGGTATGGAAGGGTGACCCTCAAGATCCATATCCTCCCCAGTAGGGATATATCCATGGGATTGAAGACCCTGTCCGTCCAGAGTAGGGTGGGATTGAAATTCACCCTCTGAGGATTGGAGCTGATACCCAATGAAGCTATGAAATCATTGCCATGGATCCGATGCCTGGTTGACAGATGAGGGGTGAAGGTTGACTTGTCGGGTCTGATCTAGGTTGCACTCTAATGGAAAGGGCCTGATGGTGGGAACAGATATCACTCCAGCCACCCCTACCCCTAGTCAGCAGGTGCCTGGGTGAGTATGCAAGAGGGGCAGTTCCTCACCCCCACCTCATGCCTCTTTAAAGGCTTGCTAAACAACCTGTAGGAACGCACTATCCCCTTCTCTTCTCCGTCTTCCTTCCCCAGCAGCGAAATAAATAGGTTTCCCACAGCTGCGCCCCAGACCCATCCCGCACGAAGCTGAGCCCCAGAGCCCCCGGGGCCCGAGAGGAGCTGGGCACAGCAGCGAGGCTGATTCCCAGCCAGTGCCCAGCGAACTCTGGGGATGGGGGTAGGGTGCCCCCTACCCGCGCCTCTGGGAGAGCGGCTGCAAAACACCTCCGTCGGCCGGTGGGGAGTGTGCATCCTTTGAAAAGGGACATCAGCGACTGCGGTGGCGTCTACCCTGGAGAAACGCATCTGGGGGAGATGGAGGCCCCTCCCGCCGTAGCTGGCCGGCCCCATTCGGGTCCCAGCGCTAGCCGGCGTTGGGAAGGAAAAATCAAACATAAAATAGGGGCGAGCGGAATCGCGAGGTCGGCCCTTGGCCCCAGTCTCATTAAGGAGCCACGCGCGCCCCCAGGCTGGGAATGCGGAATGGACACGTGGACAGAGAAGGGGGAGCTAGGAGTGGGGGGAGTCTCCGTGGCGCGCGAGCTGTGGGCCGCGCGCTCCGGGGCCACGTGACCACGGGCAATCTGGGAGGGGTGGGAGCGAGCGCGCCAAGCTCGGCGCCCGCTTCTGCCCGGGTGGGCGCTGAATCCCGGACGGAGAAGGAGGGCGGGCGAGCGCGAGTGTGTGTGTCTCTCTCGAGTCATTTACGGCGGAGCAGCCGGCGCGAGCGCCGAGGAGGCGGCGACGGCGGCGGCGGCTGCTTCGTGCAACTGTGGCTCCCCCCACCTCCTCTTCCTTTTTGCTCCTCGATTCTTCTTCTCCCCCCACACACGTCCATGGGGAGCCGGCTCCCCTGCCAGCACCTCATCTCCTCTCGGCCCCGTAGGCACCAGCTGCCGCTTCCCTGAACGCAGGCTGCGCGGGTGCCGGCTGCCCTGGCCCCTGGCGCCGCGCCCGCGTCTCACCGCCCGCAGCCCGGACTGGCGCGGCGATCCGCTCTCCCAAACTGACTAGGAGGGAGCGGGAGCCGATGCCCGGCAGCACCGAGACGGCGGGCAAACGGGCGTCCGGGGACAGGGCGGGGGCGTCGAGGAGGAGGCGTCGCAGACTCTGAACCCCAGAAAAGTTCAAGGTTTGTGCAGGTTCCCCCAGGGAAGGCGAGGAGCGAGGCAGGGCAGCGCGCCCCTCTGCTGAGACAGAGAGACCTGAGAGGAGAGCGGGCTGGCTCGGAGCTGCCGCGAGCTGCAGGAGCCCCTTCTGCATCTTACAGCGTTTATGGTCATCAAGCTTGAGTCGACGTCCTGGGCAGGAAGGGCTCGGGGCAGGGCGCATTAGCCGGCTTTCTCGCTCCCTGGCTTCTCCAAGCCCCATCTACATGGAGCAGCCCGTTCTGGCCGCGCCACCCTTGCCCCAGCCGCCGAGCGGCTACCTGGGCAGGAGGCGCTGACCCGGCCTGTGTGGAGCCTGGGCCCTGATCCATACTGGAGAAAGCGCGCTGGAGCCGAGGAGCGAGGCTTGCGAGGGGACAAACATCTGGCCGCCCGCCTCGGGCATCCGGTCTGGGCGTCGCCTAGGGTGGTGGCGACCCGCGTCGCTAGTCTCAGCACCGCACGGAAACTTTTCCTTCTCCAGATGGATTAAAGTTGTCTGGATTTTCTCTTTCTTTGAGAAAGACAGCATTCATTTGCACCTGACCTGGGATTTTTATGCTGGGCTGCTGCAGGGGCTTGGAGGAAGAAAGCGGCGCTATCCATGTGCGGTTACTACCGAAACCGAGGAAACTGGGGCTTGCGCTGGAAGTCTGCACCCTCGAGTGAGTTCGGATTCGAGCTGGGCCGTGGGGCCGGGAGATTCAGCACTGGGCTCTAGGTAGCCCCTGGGACGCCCGCGGCCACCGGGCTCGGGACTGCACGTGCGGCTCCCCCCGCGCCTTGCAGATCCTGCAGGGGGCACCAGCTGGGGGAGGTGGAGGCTCCTCCCGCCCGGAGCTGCGCCCCCACCGGCTCCGAGGGTGTAGCCGCCAGCGCCTGGGACGCCCCCTCCCCGCAAAGTGTCCCCGAATTGCACTCTCTGGCCCCGGAGCAGCATCTGAGACAGCCGGGCGCCACGGCAGCCCTGAGTTGGATGTGACCAAGCCCAGCCTGGGGCCAAGTCGTCGTCGACTGTTGCCCTCTCGGACCCTCCCGCCCCCGCCTCGGCCATGGCCCCGGGGATGTCGGGCCGCGGCGGCGCCGCCCTGCTCTGCCTCTCAGCGCTGCTCGCCCACGGTAAGTGTCGCGGCGCGGACTCGGGGTGAGGATGCGGCAGGCGCCGCTGGAGGGGGTACGGGGAAGACTGGGGAGAGGAACACCCACACCCCCTGGACTCGCAGCCGCCACTCCGGGTTTGGCGTCTCTGGCTGCAGCTCGAGTTACCGCCAGCCCCCGAGCCCTCCGGCGAGCTCAGCTGAGGGGACCGAGCTCGGCGCCAGAAAAGGGTGGGGGGAGGGTGTCGCTCCAGTCCTCTCCTGGTTATAAAGAAGGGTTCCAACCCGAAGGGCTGGGGGCGTGTCCGCCCACGGAAATCTAGAGGGATCCGAGGGATCCTCTGGATCGCGTCCAGGCCGCCCCCCGCCCCCGTCTCCCCCTGTGGCCGGCCGGGCTGGAGGCTGTTGGGATCCGCCGGGATCGCATCTTTCCCCGCCCCGGGCGCGAAGGCCGGTGCGGGGCCGCGGCGCCCGTCGCCTCGCTTCCTGTGGCGGTCCTCGGGAAGGGAAGTGGACTGACTCCGGACCGGGGAGACGCCGCGGCTCGCACGCCCTCGGTCCTGTGAGCTGCATCTAAATGGCCGGCTTAGGCGAGCCTGGAGGGCGGGGGTCTGGGCAACGGCACAGGCCGGGGCCGCGGGCCGCGCGCGGAGGGAGCGGGCGCCGCGCTCTCGCGTTCTGCAATCTGTTGCGTCTGCTCCCCAGGCTTGCCTCGGGCTCCGCGGTAATGGGGGTGGGAGAAGGAGGGATTGGGGTTGGCGCGCTTTGGCGGTGGGACAGCGGGCATACGGGTGGGGGGCAGCGGGTTTTTGAACAGCCCCCAAGATTGGGAACTCAGACCAGACGGAAGGAGGCTGCAGCGGGCCTTCCGCAAGCTGGAGACGCTCCAGGAGGCGAGGGGCACAGACCAAGGTGGGAGGGAGAGAGCTCCGAAAGGAGAGTGAAGAAGCGGGGCCCTCTTCTCCCTCCCAGTGTGAAACCAGCCGACCTGGGATACATTTTCTCAACCAGCAAGGCGTGGCGGGGTTGGGGGGCGGGGGTGTTTCGATGCTCCACGCTCAGGGGAGAGCCTCAGGCAGGATGGAGGGCGCTTAGATGGAGGGGGCAGTGGGCTCTCCGCATTGGTGGAGAGCCCTCGATGTGCCGGGCTCAGCTCTTGCCCAGATCTGCCCAGTCCCTAAGGTCCTGCTCAAGCTCGCCAGGAGTGTGCCCAAGGTCTCTAACCAGCGGCCCCTTTCACCCTGACCAAAGTGCATTCTCAAGGTTGAGAGAATAAGAAAAGGAAGGGGCTCTCGGAATCGTAGGGTCCTGGGGCTAGGAGGGGGGCGGGGAGCAGGCAGACCTCCCTCTATGGGTGGCTTAGTTATTCCCGGCTGAGGTGACTCCAGGGGGGTTGTTCTGCGTTCAGTTCACCAGAGACAGCTAACCTCAGTTCTCAGAGCAGCGTGCCAGCAGGGGGCGAGGGTGAGGTGGGGGGAAGTGGGAGCATCGCGGGGAGCCAGAAATCTCTAGGCTCTGTGTGCAGCACTGAGAATGAAGGTTGGGGCGAGGGAGGTCGGCTGCCTGTCTGCGCACTGGAGCTGCATGGGCTGCGCTTGTGACCTCGCACTGGCCGGCAGGGAGTTTCCCTGCCCAGTAAGAGGAAGCCCAGAAACCCAGGCCTGAGTCTAGGTGGGTTCTTCCCCTCTTCTTACATCTTGCTGTCGGAGTTCCCTTCCCAAAGCCCAACCATGGTGTCACCTCACACGCTGGTGATGGGCAACTCAAACTCTGTCATTAGGGCCCCTCTGCCCACCTTCCCGATCCCTGAGCCTGAAATTAAAGATCCCTTTCCCTTCCTCACCTGCCAGAATCCTGCCTGCTCCTAAGACGCAGTTCCAGCTGGGCCTTAGCCTCCTGGCTGCCTTCCCTTGGTCTTGCCCTTGGCCTCCTTTTTTCCTTAGGCACCAGTGCCCTCTCTGTGCCCCAGTAGTCCTCGATTGGTGGAGGCAGAGCCATGGGCTTATTCCCTGTCTCTCCACACAGCCAGTGCCTAACACAGTGACAGCACACATAGGGCAGAGGGCTTGGCTACCTGAGCAGAAAGAAGGTATTTGAGGAGGTAGGGTCCGAAACGCCCTACTGAGCGGACATTTCCCCTCCTGACTATCTGGCTCCCTTTCCAAGCTCCTTCCCTGAGTCCTGAACTCTTCTCTATCCCATGTCTCAGTCTCCCCTGCCTCAGAGAAGGGTGCCAGCAGACACTTAAAACTTGGGGGATCCCCCAGATGGGTAAGGCCAGTATGATAGAAATCCCCCCACAATAAACCCCATCTCCCCTGGGCCGCCCTCCTCCTCCAGGGCTGCCTGACACTCACCTAGCCACCCGTTCCCTCTGTTAAGTATAGGGTCCAGGGACTTAGTCTCCCTTTAAGCTGACTCTTGGTTGGGGTTCCTGGGCTTTCCTAAAGTGCTGGGAGACAGAGGGACACTTGCAGTTTTCTGTGCCTGGCAGGCAATTGAGGTCACAGGATTCTGACCACACAGCCAGATTGGCAGCCAAGTAGCCTGGGTTTCAGTCTGACTCTGGCGCCGCCAGGCAGGGTGACCTTGGGCTGCCTCCCTCACATTCCCCATCTTCCACAGGCAGCATGGTCTCTGGCCTTTCTCTCCCCTTCCCAGTTTCTGCCAGGACTCCTGGACAGAGACCATGTGTGAATGGAGCCCCACTACCTTTTCAGGGCCCAGTTCAGCCCATGAGATAGGCAGAGTGGTGTGTTTGGGCGCCTTTACGCTGTTCCCAGTCTCCAGGCTTCTTCCAGGGAACATCTGTGAAGGCCACTTTCTTGTATCTAATATTTGGGGAGACTCCCAGCCCCACTGTTAGTTCGAATAGGAGTTTAGGGGTCAGCGTGGTGGATAAATCTGTTAGAGGGCTGATTATATCAGCTCCCTACTCAGGAACCATTACTGGTTCCCCACAGCCTCTAGGATCAAGGGTACACTACTCATTGCCCTGGCATCCAAAGCCCTTTATGATCTTGTCCCAATCCACATCTTCACTTCCAAGATACTGGCCTCTCGCCATCCTCCATGTGCCCTATGAGGTATTGCTTTTCTCACTTTCCTGCCTTTCTGCTTTTGCACCAGCCAGTCCCTCCATCTGGAATACTTTGCCTCCGGAAATTCTTACTTAACCTTCAAAGCTGAGTTCAAATGTCGCCTCCTCCAGGGAGCCTCCCTAGATTACCACCTAGCTTCTCACCAGCAGTCCCCATACCCCGATAGAAATAAATGAACTTTTTCCATGACTTCTTTGGTACTTCATGCTACCTTTCTAGCACTTCTTCCTGATAGGCTGCTGTGTGAGGGGTATACATGGGCATGCTTACCTGTGCAATCCTCCTGACCCTCACATTCTTGCATTTAAGGCAGGAGCCATGTCTTCTATGTGTTGGCATGGCTCTCCAGTGTTTGACACATAGCAGGTGCTCAGAAGAAATGGATGGGGTAGGAAGACAACTCTGTATTGAGGGACCCTCCCAGCATCAGTTGAAAAGGGAGCTCTGGGGTAGAGGGCAGAAGAGGGGCAGGGGAGGAGACAGGCAGTGATATCACAAAGAGAGTAAGAGGATGGAGCAGGCCCATGCCATGACCCTTGAGTGGGCACATACAAGACCCACGTGTCTCCGGTGACATGTGATGACATGGTCTCACAGGATACAAATGTAGTGTCCAGGGTCATTCTGAATACATGATCTCAAAACATGTGTCCTCACCTCCAGGATCCCCAGCCCAGCAACCTTGAGTTTCTCCTGCAGGTTGTGTCCCATCCCCCAATCACCCAAGCCCTGAGCCCTTTTGGAGATGCAGGAGGAACGCAGCAGGACAGGGTAAGCACCAGCCCCTGGGAGATCCCCTTATTGCCAGGCATAAGGGATGATGCTTGCTTCCCCTCTCCCACACCCATCTTTCTTCTGGCCACATGCAGCCGTATTCACAACACAGCCTTGTTAATGTTTAAGACCAGTAGGTGGGGATGTGTTATAAACTTGGTGGCAGAAAATGAGCTTTATTGGAATCCATTCTGAGGACGGCTGGTGCTTTGCTGTGGGAGATAAGGCCACTGTGGAATATCAGAGCTGGACTTGGGTGTCTCCTAGGCCCTTGCTGGGGGCCTATCTGGAACTGATAGACCCTGGACTTGAGATTGGTAGCGAGTGCTGGTGACGCTGCAGAAACTGAAACCCTGAGAGGCACCAACTCCCACCACTGGGGTCTGGCCCACCTACCTGGGGCAGGGGAGTGTGCATTGGGGGCAGGGTCTCACCTTGTTGCCCTGCACATAATGATGTCCAAAACACTGAAAGAGGAACCACAAAATCCAACCTCATGTGGATGAGGAAATGAACACACAGGGAAGGGACTGGCCAAGGTCACTCTGCAAGTTTGTTCTGGAATCAGAACAAGCACCAGAGCCCAAATGGGGCTCCTGGCTTGGCTGTCTGTCCCAGACTCCTCAACAGATTCCACCACCTCTGCTATCCCCTCTCTCTGCAGCTTCTTCCAATGATGAGCTTCTAGCCTCAAGCCAGCCTCTGGTTGCAAGCAGTCATGATAATCAATCACTAGTAGCATTCATTAATAAACCTTACCAAGTGCTATGAAAGAAATGTGAGGGGTTCCAGACCTGATCCCCAGCTCTTTCAGTAGCTCAAAGTCCAACTGGGGGGAATGAGACAAAGGTCCAAAGTCTTGAAATTCAAAGCAGTTTGAAATCACACAATCCTCAGGATACAGGATATCTGGGTTCAAACCTTGACTTTGTCATCAGTTTGCTGTGGATGATGCCACAGGAATTTCACTTACTTCTCTGGGTCTTGTTTTCTTGCTCTCCCAAATGAGAGGGGGCGGGGCCCTCCAAGCCCCTTTCCAACTCTTTTGTTTTGTGATGGAGAAGCCCCTTCTTACCTCCCTAATCTTTCTCTGTCCAAGCACACGCCTCTCTCCCCTGATTCCTGCAGCCGATGCTAACAAATGGAATAATCGTATTCTTCCTCCCCAGGGTCTTCCTTACTTCTTCCTTGCCCATGCTCAACACAGAATATTAATAAGAGATTAATGAACCAGTTGTGTGTGTATGTGTTTTTAGGAACATAAATTTCTTTAAAAATTTTCCTTCTCTGTCTTTTTAAATGAAAAGAAAAGTAGGCCTTCTTATCACCAATTCAGCTGGCTCTGCCATACTCTAGCAGTCCCCAAGGATGGGACAGTGTATCACAGAGCACCAACACTCAGCTAGCTACTGCATGGGTCTCTGGGGGACAAATGGACTGCCCAGAGAAAGTGGGGGACTGAGACAAGTGAGGCCAGTGTTGCAACAAGTGGGGACAAGCAAGCCATTAGAGTGGTCTCAGCACCCACAGTCCGAGTCCGGGCACCATTATGCACCAGGCACACTTTCTGCTCTCATTTGACCCTTTCAGCTCCCCACCACCACCACTTCCCACCCACTCTCTGCCATACACACTTCCATCCCAGGCCTTGCTGGCTAGCAGACAACCCAGCAAGATGAAGTGGAAAATGGAAGCAGTTACCTAGATAATTCAATGCTTGTTGCACGAATGAATGAGTGCAAGGATGAATAATTCAATGCCAAAAAAAAGAGAAGTAGAAAAGATAATTGAAGAAAATCTCTTTTTGCCTAAATTATCTAGGACATTACCTGCCCTCAAAAAGTTCTGCTTTTTATCAAACTGCAATCCTTCCTGCTGCATTCGCACCCACACTTTTTTTGGCCTGTGAGAATGAGCGACTGGTTATTCTCTTCTATGACTTTTTTTTGTTCAGTTCAAACTGATGGCAGAGGGCAGGATGTGTGCTTGCTGGCAGAATTTCTCAGATTTTCTGTTTCCCTGGGCCTATCTTTCACGACCACTGGAGCTGGAGAATGAGGTTACCAGGATGGATAGGATGACTCTTAAAATGGTCCAGGTTCTCAGCAGTATCTCCATCCAAGAATTCCCAGAACTGAACATCAGACCCCACGGGGCCCTGGCCCTGAGAGAACAGGCAGCTAGGATACCCCACCCTTACTCCTAAACCCCTCCCCAGGAACACAGCCCTGGAGCTGGCCAACCCTTAAACAGAATTAATCACAGTCACAGAGTGGCAACCTCTCTCTTTTTCTGAAGAAGAAAAGCGGTGGCAGTTGGGGGGGTGGGGAATGGTTCTTGCACTTGGGGAGCACCCAGTATAACAAGGGAGGCAAATTTCCATCTTCAGAGAGGCCCCAATAAGATGAGGGAGGCACAGTTCCAGATCTCAGGGGTAGCGTTTATTCCTTGCATGGTGAGGGTCTGATAGTGACTGATGACCACTTTGCCCAGAGACTGAGGACTCCACAACCTTCTCAGCCCCTCCTGGTCTCTCCTTCCCTACCTCAGCCCCCAGGGTTTTGGGGGAGCCTGGATCTGGTCCAGAAGCCAGTGTATTTTTAGTAGCTTGGTACAGGTGATGCAGCAGCCTTGTCATGGTGGAAGAATGGTGTTGGTGGGAGGTAGGAGTGCAGGTGCACGCTCATGTGCACACCCACTCAGTCACGGCCACACACTGCTAAGCTTGAGCATTCTAACACTTCTCCAGTTCAGATCCATGGTAGCTTTGTTTGTCACAGTGGCTGCTATGTGAAGGCAGCACTGTGATCCCCTTTTTATGCAAGGCAAAGCTGAGGCTCAACAAAGTCCTGGCCACACTGGCTTTTGAAGTCAGGTTTTCTGACCCTGCCTTTGGAGGTCTTCTTGCCATACCTCTCTGCCTCCTGCCAACAGAATCAGCACAGATGCAGGCAGCCAGCCATGCGGGCCCATATACCTGAGTGAGTCCTGCCAGGTGCTGTCAGGGCCCACTGACCCTCCAGTTTCCTCTGAGCCTTTCTCTTCCCTTGCCCTCCATGCTTCTTTCAGTCCCTCGAATAAGTCATGCTCTTTTGCATGTCACAGTCTTTGTGCATGCTGTTCCCTCTGACCAGAACACTCTTCCACTCCACTGCCTACTCAGCTTTCAGGGCAGAGCATATCCACCACTTCTTCCTGGAAGCCCATCCCTATTCTAAGAACAAGGACCCACTATCCACTGCAACTCACTGCAGATTTGCCATGGTTTTAATTCTGCAATGCCCGGCTTCCTGCTGGCCAAAAGCTCAAAAAGACCTGGACCATGTGTGATCTCTTCCCTGCCTCTGTATTCCCAGAGTCTGTCTGGGAGGTGATGTCTGGAATAAACTAGGCAACCGATGACTTGTCAAATGAATCAGTGAATGAATCATTGTGCACATACAGGCACACAGAGACATTGTCACTCAACAAGTATTCAGTTAGTGCTTACTACGTGCCAAGCACTGTTCTAGGCATTTGGTTGTAGTCAGCGCACACAACAAAAATCCCTGCATTCATGGTGGCTATGTTTGTCACAGGAGTGATGCACAATATACATTCTTATGTATATTGTGGGTGGGGAAGGCAGACAGTAAATAATAAATACATTGAATAAGTGAATTATATATGTTCAAAGGCAACAAGTGGTTTTTGTTGTTTCCTTGTTGTTGTTTTTCTGAGACGGAGTCTCGCTCTGTCACCCAGGCTGGAGTGCAGTGGTGCCATCTCGGCTCACTGCAACCACTGTCTCCTGGGTTCAAGTGATTCTCCTGCCTCAGCCTCCCGAGTAGTTGAGACTGCAGGTGTGCACCACCACACCTGGCTAATTTTTGTGTTTTTGGTAGAGACGGGGTTTCACCATGTTGGCCAGGCTGGTCTCGAACTCCTGACTTCAGGTGATCCACCCACCTTGGCCTCCCAAAGTGCTGGGATTACAGGCAAGTGCTATTTTTTTTTTTTAAAGGCAGGGAAGTAGGGTAAGGGGAATTGGGAAATCTAAGGTGGGTGTGTGGGTCATGGGAGGGATGCGTAGCATTAATACCAATGATCAGTTGATAGAATGTCCTTCGGCAAAGACGTTAAGGAGGTGAGAAACTAAGTGAATATCTGAGAGCCTTCGGGGCGGAGGGACCAGCCAGGATAAGAGCCCTAGGGGGAGTGGGCTTGACCATTCAGAGAACAGCGAGGAGGCCAGCGGGGCAGAGCACCTGGACAGACCAGGAGGGAGGGGAAAGGGCCAGGGTGCCCTTGTAGGAGCAGTGACTGGTAGGCTGAGGGAAATAGGGAGCTGTCATGATGGAGGCCACAAGCCGGCTGTTCTCATCTGCCCAGGGCATGTGGGATGCTAAGCAACCGTCAGTGTATTTCGCAGATTTGGATTTTCTTACTAATTACCTACCTTTACAAAAAATCAGTTCAAGAGCAGGGATTACATGCACTTGTTTGGCCTGTCTGATCTTACATCACTCTGATTTGGGGAGTGCGATAGTGGCAGGTGTGGGGATCCTTGTGTTCAGGGACTGCGAAGTCAACTTCTTCTGAGTCCCTGAGCACCCCGCAATGGCCCTGGATTACCTGTTGCTCTGACCTCACTGCCTGTTGCCGTTCTATGTCTGCAAATGCCTTATTTGGTGGTCCCTCCACCCACTACCGGAGCCCTGCCACCGCATGATGGCTGCAGCCTACACCTCCTAGCCAAGGAGGTGGCCTGCCCCAGGATGACCACATTGTCCCCTGCCCTGTCTCTACTGGGGAGAGGCTGGCTTATGGGGTCTTTGTCCAAAAGCAAGGAACTATTGGATTGGAAATAGGAAAAATGGCCATTTTCTCAGCTGCCAACACAGCAGAGAAATGATCTCAATTTTCTATGGCTATACTCGGCAGGATAAAAACTGCCATCAGCCAGCCCCGTCCATGAGAGGTCTGAAATGCTGTGGGAGGTGGTGGGGCGAGAGGCAAAGGTACTGGCATGGTGCAGAGGGCTGGGCTCCGTCCTGGGGCATTGCCAGCCCTCCTGCCTGGGAAGTTCACCCCCACCTCCAGCCACCACTGACCACACACCTGTGTCTGAGCAGTTATTGAACTAGCTAGTTATTTCAATGGTCACTTATAAACTGAGCACCTGCTATGAGCCACACCCTGTGCTGGACACCAGGAATCTCCCCTCCTCCCCCCGACCGCCCAGAGCTGCCTGTGGACTCTATTCTCTCAGCTTGGTCCCAACACTTGTAGCTTTCCTTCTCCACTCTCACCCTTTCCCTATACTCAGCTCTAAAACCAACCTGTCTGCTGTCCTCACTTCCACATCTGCACAGATTGTAATAAAATGCAGAGTCATAGACATGTTGCAAAGGATACAGAGCATTGTGGAGGAAGAGGGAGAAATCTCGTAACTGTTAGAGGGATCTGGGGAGGCTTCACGGAAGAAGTGCCACTTTAGGAGCCGTTGACTAAGTTCAAGAATTCTGCTGCTGAAGACTAATCAGCCAGCATCTACTGTTTGTCTGATACCCTGGATAAGATAAAAACACAGGGCAAAAATGGTCACTGGCCAGCTAACTCTCAGAGTCTTGGTGGGAGAGAGCCAAAATGCCTGTGAGGAAATAGCAAGATACAATGCTAAATTCAGGGTGTGTAACTGGTAACTCTTTACCTGGGTGATCTTTAAAGAATCCTCAGAACATGGAGTGCTGGGGAGCTGTACAGAGTTATGGAGTGAGGGAGTGACATCATCAAAGCAGGGTTCTCAATAATTACTTGGTCAGGGAACAATTGGCAGATTGGAGCAATGCTAAAGGAAGTGTTGGCAGCATCTGATCTGAGAGTGGGGGTCTTGGGATGGGAAATGAGCACTAGAAGTCATCCGAGGCACCACCCCACGGCAAAGAGCTCACCGTTAGAACCAGAGGGATGCATCTGAGTGTGAGTGCTGACTCTGCCGCTTACCAGCAGCCTGACAGGTTTCCCCTCCTTGGTTTCCACCTCTGTAAGACTGGATGGCAAATTGAAGGTGAGGAGCCCGCAGCACGAAGGCTCAGTACGTGGAAGTGTCTTTATTATTTTAGCAGCCAACGCCTGGAGAGCAGAAGGAACATGCCTGTGACTTCACAGCCAGTTCTGACCCCTTGGGGTACAGGAACATCCTTATGGTCTAGTCAGGAGTTCTGAAGAATATGGCCAAGTAGGAGAATCTGGAGAGAGATGGGATCTCCCTCACTATTTTTTTTTTTTTTTTGAAAGACAAGGTCTTGCTCTGTCACCCAGGCTGGAGTGTAGTAGTATGATCACAGCTGGCTGCAGACTCAACTTCCTGGGCTCAAGAAATCCTCCCACCTCCACATTCCCAAGTAGCTGGGACTACAGGCACATGCCGTCATACCTGGCTAACTTTTAAGTTTTTTCTCCCCCTGGGGTCTTGCAAATATATCGTTGCCCAGTCTGGCCTCGAACTTCTAGCCTCAAGTGATACTCTGGCCTTGGCCTCCCAAAGTGTTGGGACTATGGGCATGAGCCACCACATCCAGGCTCCCTCACTATTTTTAATGGAGAGCCTCCCTCCTCATTCCTCATCCAACAGTCAGCCAGCGGCTGAAGGAGCGGATCCACACAGGTGTCACTGTCAGCATTTGGGCCCCAGGAAGGTCTTAGGAACCAGTCATGTCAGAGAATCATGGTGAGTCTTCAAGTCACACAAATGTAGGTTGAAATGGTGTGGGCTGCCTGCCCTGCTGCAGCGTAGCTGAGTGACCCTGGAGCACTTGCTGACATCTCCCTGAGCCCCTCCTCCCCAACCTGCACTGGGAGTAATATCCTCTCTCAGGCTGGGCTGCCGCATGAATGAGATCCCACGGTGTGTTTAGAAGCATCCAGAACAAACACTACGTGCCTGCTGGAGGGGCTCGGTAAACTGGGGTCTTTCCATCCTTTCTTGCCTAGAGCCAGGCCTTCCTGCTGGGAAGCATGTTTAAGACAGTGCCAAAGACTTCCCGGAGAGCTGTTTTCTGGTGGTTGAGTTTTTTATTTTGTTTAGGAGTTTTTTTTTTAACCCTTTATGCCTCTTAGCAACATGCTGCTTGTTTTAAAAACAGCAGTGGCCAGCTGCTGGCCCCCACCCTTCCTCCCTCCCCACTTTCCTCCCCAGGAAAGCAGTCACTCACAGGCATCGCCCCATGTTCCCAGTGTTTCTGCAGCCCAGCCAGGGTGGAGGAGGCATTCCTGGGTCCAGCAGCCGGCCCCCATCACAATGCCAAAGTTGTACCCAGCTGGCAAGCCCACTGCTTCCTGAAATTTGCATCCTCCCTATGGTGGCCCCTAAGGTGGGTATAAATTCTGTCTACACACTGCCAGGACAGCACTGCCATTGCCAGATAGCAGGTCTGGGGTTATAGGGAGTTTCTGACAAGGAATACAGGCCTCCCTAATCTGCAGCCTGAAGGTGTGTGGGGAAAGATACAGGCTTGAACCCTGAAGATCCTGGAGCAGGAGCCTCCTAGTCCACTCCTAGCAGGATGGCCAGGTGACCATAGACATATTACTCTTTAGTTTCAGTTTCTTTATGTGCAAACAATAAGAAGAAAAACCTACCCATCTTGCAGGGTCGTTGAGGATGGGGCCACTGCAGTTATGCACTCTGCCTGACACTGTCAGTGCTCGCTCAGTAAATGGTTGCCATAATGAGTATTTCATAATGGTATCATTGGCATCAAGGAACCCTTAGGAGTCACCTCAGACAAACCTGATCCACCCAGAGGGTCCCCCACCTCCCCACATTCCCACCTCTGGTGTTGCTCTTTCCACCACTGTTCTCTCAGCCAACTGCATGCTCTGTGATAAACCCTTCCTCCCAGTGGAATTTTGTTTTCTTGTCTTTGAAACAGAGGTTGCTGAGCAGCGTCGGCACTGTCCAATAGAAATATAACACCAGCCACGTATCTCACTTAATCTGGTCTAGTTGTCACATGAGAAAAAGCGAAAAGAAACAGGTGAATTAATTTTAATAGTATGTTTTAACCAATATGCCCAAACAATTGTCATTTCAACATGTAATCAGGGCCAGGCGTGGTGGCTCATGTCTGTAATCCTAGCACTTTGGTGAAGCTGAGGCCAGGGGATCCCTTGAGACCAGGAGTTCGAGACCACCCTCAGCAACAAAATAAAACCCCATCTCTACATTAAAAAAAAAAACATTATACTGAAACAATTAAAAATAAAATAAAAGCATGTAATCAGTATAAAAGATTATGAATGAGATACTTTGTTCTTTTCTTTTGTATTAAATCTTCAAAATCCCTTGTGCGTTCTGCCTTGCCAGCAGCATATCTTCATGCCGACTAGCCACATTTTAGTTGCTCCACAGCCACACATGGTGAGCGGCCACCCAACAGGACAGTACAGGGCTGGATGCTACCCACGGGCTTATGCATACCCAGTTCTCCTATTGGAGGTATTTTCAGGGCCCCGGAGTCAGTGCTCTGGGACTGATGAGCTGAGCCCCCTCACCTCCTGCTGTCCTTTTTGGAAATCCCCTGCCCAGCTCAGTGCCTGCTCAGCCCTTTCTCAGCTCTGGCATGATTTGTGCTGGCGATGATGACTCCTATCCATTCAGAGGCAGCAGCTTCCAGGGCCAGGGTAGGCAGCTCCCAGCTGCCTCCTAAGGCCGCTTTCCCTTCCGCTCTGCCAGGAGATCCTGTAAACCACAAGTCAAATCATCACCCTACTGCTCAGAACCACCTCACTGAGAGTGACAGCCAAAGTCCTCACGGTAGCTCACACCACCAGCATGATCTGTCCCTTTTCCCGACACTACTTATTTGACCCAATCTTCCCCTTCACCTGCCCAGCTCTGGTCATGCTGGCTTCTTTTCTGTCCCTGACATGCCAGGCACAGAGCCTCAAGGACTTGGCTGGCCCTTGCTGCCCCTCAAATAAACACGATTCCCCCCTCTTACCTCCTACCTCTTTCAGGTCCCTCCCTGGTCCCCCTCTATCTAAAGCAGCCCTGCCCATTTTCACTCTGTCCCCTGACCCTGCTCTGCTTCCCTTCACCTGACAAATGACATGGTTATGTGTCCCATTGGAATGGAAGCCCTTGAGAGCAGAGGCCATCTCTGATTTGCTCACTGTTGTATCCCCAACCCCTGGGGCCTGGCACAGAGATGCTCAATAATGATCTGTGGGATGAATGAATGAACCTGGGAACCTACTCCTTCCCACCCGCTAACCCTTTCCACCCAAGGAGTCACTAGGAAGACAGACTGGGTGACATGATTGGCAGTAACCAGAGAGAGAAAATATATTCCTTCATTCACTCATTAACACGTTCATCTGCCATATCCCAGCTGTGTGGTCTTGGAAATGTTGCTTAAATTCTTGGTGGCTCCGTTTCCACATTTATAAAATGGGATAATAAGAGTGCCTTTCTCATAGAGTTGCTGTAATGAATAAATGAGTTAATGCATGTAAAGTGCTTGGAGCAGCGCCTGGCTTGTAGGAAGTGCTCAAATAGACACTCGCTATTGTTTCATTCAGCACATGTTTTTTTTTTGTTTGTTTGTTTTTTGTTTGTTTGTTTTGTATTTTAGAGACAGGGTCTTGATCTGGCATGATCATAGCTCACTGCAGCCTCGAACTCTTGGGCTCAAGTGATCCTCCTGCCTCAGCCTCCCGAGTAGTAGCTAGGACTACAGGTGCATGCCACCATGCCCAGCTAATTGGTTTCTTGGGGTTTTAGTTTTGGAGATGGAATTCTAATGATGTTATCCAAGCTGGTCTTGAGCTTCTGGCTTCAAGTGGGCCACTCGCCTCAGTTTCCCAAAATGCTGAGGTTACAGGTGTGAGCATGTTTTTGAACGCCTACTGCACACCAAGCACTGTGACAAACACCAGGCATGCAGAGACGAAGACACAGTGGCTGGCTGATATGAGACAAGGATGCAAATAATTTCAGTGCAGTGTGATCAATGCCAGGGTGCTGGAGGAGCAGGGACTGGCCTACCCGGACTTTGGAAAGGGCCAGGTATGGCTTCCTGTCATTCCGTAGGAACCACTGCCAAAATCTATGTGAACTGGTGAGTTGAGTTCCAGCAGCATCATGGAGTAACATTTCATCCAGAGCTTTGCCCATTCAGCCACTGCAGTGTGGTGAACAGAGCACAGCCTAGGAGTTAGGAACCTCAGCTCTGACAGCAACCTGATAGGAGTCACTTTTGTTCCCTAAACTTCAGTCTTCTTACCTGTAAGGTGGTCTATAATGAACAGTGCCCACCTCTCAGATCATAAGAATTCAATGAGCTGATTGGTGTAAAGTACCAGCATGTGCCTGGATGCTCAATAAACAGGAGAGATACTCTGATTATCCTCATTATTGGTACCAGCCAATGGGAAGACCTCCTTATAGGGTGCCCTGCATACAGCTGGCACTAGATCAGTGTGTGTGGACCTGCACTGAGAGCCTGTGTGTACTCTGAATTCCTCTCTGGACTCTGGCACAGAGGGCTTCACGATGAGGTGTGATCTTTAAAGTCAAAGAAACATGGGACAAGGGCTGGCAGGGAGATTCAGGCCCCTCTCACCTGGAACCATTTCTGTTTTAAAGATGGGAAAACCGAAGTCCAGAGAGGTGAGGAGTTATAAAGCCAAGGTTAAGACCCATGTGCCTGACTCCCAGGCCAGTGGGCTCCTTCTCACGTCTTCTTTGGTTTCACATGAGGGTATTGACAGGGGCAGCAATGCCAACAATTGCTGAAGGAAGTTGGTTGGTCACAGCTGTGGGTACCCTCACCTCTGGCTTCCCCAGGGACTGTATTTGGGGAGGCGCCTCAGTAGGCCTGGTATTTACATCGAGTAACCAGATTCCATCTCCAATAATTACATCACAAACAGCATGAAATCTGAACCATGGGGAAGGCTTTGCTAAATGTGTAACTGGTTTTCTTATTTTTCCCTCCATTCCCCTCCCTCGGACCCCAGCCCCTCTCTCCCTCTCACGTCTCTCTGTCACACACACACACACACACACACACGACTTGCATTCCCCAGGCAACCGGTGCAGGCCTCTGATTCCAGCCCAGTGAAGGCCATCTTTAGAAGAGAGATTTCCCCTGTCTGGGGTGCGGGCAAGACGAATTGGTATTTGAAGATCAGGTTCTTGCTCCTTGAAGTTCACCACTGTTCCCCACCATGACCAAGGAGTGTGGAGCCCTTGGCTGTTTAAAAATAGCTAAACATCTTATACCATGTAAGCCTCATCCATGAAATTGGCAATCATGATTCCCATTATATGGATGAGGAAACTGAGGCTTAGAGTATGGAAGGGACTGCCAGCTCACAGAGACAGAATTAGCAGGGCAGGACTTTAGCTCAGGAGACAGTGTCCTCTACTCTCCCTGGGCCCTAATCCTCTAGGCCTCCAGCCCCTAGTGTCATAGAGGATGTGTCACACCCATTCAGCTTGGTCCCAGTGCCATCAAATTTACCTGTGCAGGTGCCCCAGTCACAAAAAAGGGAAACGGAGGCATGGAATGGCTGACTCATTCCTGGCAGTTGCTTTTCTCCTCACGTGTCTCAGCCCTTGGTCCATCATTTGCTTCCTTTTCCTTAGTCCCTGGCTATTCCCAAGGGGTCTCCCAGCCCTGATGTGTGGGACAGAACCCTGCAGCTCCTCCTCGGAATCCAGATTTTCCTCCACATCTCTGCAAAGCTGATCATCATGAAACCATCCCTAGGCTTTGCCTTTAAAACTCTTCATCTTTTCTCTTCTCCCTAAACAGCCCCTAAATGATTTCTGTAAATTGCTCTAAGTAGCTCAAAAAAAAAAAAAAAAAAGGGAAAAAGAAATAATAATAACTCAGCGACTGACTGCCTGACCGGAATGTCGATGGCTCTCCTCCTGCCTGGCTTCACCTCCCAGCTCCTTCCCACCGAGCATCCAGACACACAGCCCCTCTGCTCCAAAGCTAGGAAGGGGGAGCTATGCCTCAGCCTGAGCCCTGCCTCCTCCCTCAGGCAGGAGACGCCCAAGTCAGGGCTGCAGCCACCATATCAGACAGGGAGCTCCTCAGGACAGCACTATCCTCCCCTTCCCTTCCCCTACCACCGCCAGACTGGGGACTTTCCCAGGGGAGACCTGTACTTCCCTCATCCGTCTGGGGACTCCTCCAGAGAAGACTGCCTCCTTCTCAGACTAGAGGTTTCTCCAGGAGAAGGTGTGCCTGCCCCAACAGACAGGGGATTCCCTCGGGGCAGGGCTCCAGGGGCACTCAGAAGCCCCTCTGAGTCTAACTTTCCTTGTTCTCCATCCAGCTCCTTTATAGAGCCTCATTTATTTTACCCCAGGTTAAAAATCTAGGTCCTGATTCCTAGGAAAAAGATCTTAGGATCTTTTTCATTGATTCAGTCAACTATTCATTCATTCATTCCATTCTACAAAGGTTTCCTGAACACCTACTGTGTGCCAGACACTGGCTGGTATGTGTCCTTCTGCAGATGTGGTCCCTTTGAGGAGATCCTGTGGCCAGAGACCCCAGGCATGATTCTTCTTGGGGCAGGGCATCCAGCCCGAGGCTGACACTCCGTGGAGGTGAACCCAGCCTCAGCTCCTGGTCACCATCATGATCTTCATGACCACAGCCTTTTTTCAGTATGGGCCAGGGAGCAGAGGCCAGAGGTAGGAGGACCCCACCAGCTCTGGTGCTTCCCATGAGCCTCTGGCCTGGCCCACCTTTCCATCCATAATCTCCACTCATGCTCTCCTCCACGCTTCCTGCCCATGGAGATCTGCCATCTCCTGGCCACTGGTGGCTGAGATCCTGCCCAGAGACCTCAGTCCTAGCAGCTCAGCCCCTAAAGTGATGGCGTGGCCTTGAGCAAGTCCCTTCCCTCCCTCTGGGCCTCAGTTTCCCTGTCTGACATGCGACAGAATTGGACTAAATCAATGATTTTCTAAAACGTTTTTAGCCAGTAAATTATATATGTCATAGATAATGCATTACAATATATAATATACATTACATATAATACATGTATTATATATAACGCATATATGATACTGGTAAAAGTAGAACTACTGGTTGAAGGGAGAGTGGAGATACCTCCCTAAGGTCTCATCTGTCCCACCTTCCCCTGTCACTCCATGGAAGGCCTTGAGACACCCCCAGAGAGCCCAGCTGGCAAGTCGTTGGTGAATTTGATCCCTTCCTAAGGCCACTTCCACTGTGCTGTGGGGAGAGGGGTCTGGGTGGTGTTACTGAGCCCATCAGGTGATGGGACAGTGAGGCAGACATGGCACCGTTGGGGAGACAGTCCCATCAGAGAGTCCCATCACCTGTCTGCCCCCTGATTCCCTGGGGCCCCACTCTGCTTTCTAGCAGGGGTGAAGCCCAGGAGAAGGATTGGCTCTTGCTGGGTGCCCAGCACCCTCTAGGACTGGAATGAGTCCAGCCCCTGATTAGAAATGCAGGCCCCAGGGAAGCTCAGCAGGCAGAGGCGGGGCCTACCCAGGACAGCCCTGCCCGCCCCTGACAGAAGACGGGATTGTTCCAGATGAGATAAAGCCCCTTTGTCATCCTCCCTGCACTCCCTTTGATGTGCAGAAGGTGGAAGGAGGAGAATAAACACAGACACAGCCCTCTGCTTCCTCTCTGATGTAATTGGAACCCAATTAAGTGAATAATTGTTACAAATGTTGAAATTACCTTCCACCAACTTGGGGATGCGAGCCTGCTCTCAGCAGGAG
The DNA here is from genome assembly GCF_006542625.1 of Nomascus leucogenys. Taxonomy (NCBI): domain Eukaryota; kingdom Metazoa; phylum Chordata; class Mammalia; order Primates; family Hylobatidae; genus Nomascus; species Nomascus leucogenys. The sequence goes on along the minus strand of NW_022095768.1, from coordinate 593,740 downwards.
CCTTTGAGACCCAGGCTGGGACCTGACCCTGGCCTAGCAGTTTTGGGTTTCCCTGGGGTGGGGAGGTGTTGAACTACAGCACTCCTGATTGTCCCGCCAGAAGAGATGCTGGGCGATCTAGTCCAGCCCCTGGCTGCTGCAGACCCTGGCCCCCAGCCTCAGATATTCATTCAGCTAACCTTTACTTACACTTCCAGAGGTTACAGACACTTGCTCATAGGAGCTGACCTGAGCACTGTCGAGGCATAGACAGGGGTCCCAAGGAGAAACAGAGAGGGAGGGCCCCAACTGGAGCACTGCAAACCTTAGGCAAAGCCTTGCAAGATGGGTGACAATGAGGTTCCTGGTTCTATCTGGAGTGGGTGTCTTCAGAAGAAACTGAGGTGTGGGGTTCTCCACAGCAAGAGGGTATGTGGAGAATCAGTGCATGGAAGATGAATGACTCAGATTAGGACACATTCTAGAAACCTGCATAAGGAACACCCCATTACGGAGCACCCACTAATGCTGCTCAACCCCCACTGTCTCGCCGTAAGCGCAGTTGCACCATCATGGGGCGCGTCCAGTCCTTACCTTCAGGGCTGGTTTATCTGATGGTGGCCTTTGTATTGGGGCTTTTAGGGTATACCAACCTCATTGATGACACTTGCAAAATGAATGGCCGATGCCACTGCTTCTGCCAGCAGTGGGTGGAGGGGAGAGTAGGGGGACAGGGCAGGTGTGAATTTGGTAATGAATTTGGTGGATTCACATGCAGGGAAAGGCAACACTTTTGTGAAAACTAGAACTCAGGCAGTGCTTCTCAATCTTGGCTGCACATTCGAGAGTTTTTTTATTTTTTATTTTTATTTATTATTATTATTATTATTTTATGCCAGTACCTGAGTCCTAGCCCTAGAGATTCTGAATTCACTAATCTGTACAGCCAGGGATCCCAGGTGCTTCTAATGGGAAATCAAGACTGAGCCTCACTGTCAGAGCGAGGCTTCCCAAGTGTGGTGGAGGGAGTGGGGAGGGGGCCAGAATCACCTTCTCAGCACCCACACCAGACCTTCTGAATTAGGATGGCTGGGAGGGGCCCAGGGACCTGCATTTTATAAGGCCCTCCAGCATTGTGACAGGCCTAGAGCAGAGGCCCTGATGCTGGGGGCCCTGGTGGGGAGGGGGGCTTGGAGGCCCTGGGGCCAGAGGACAGGACCCCAGGAAGGAAGAAGAACATAGAAAAAGTATGGAAGATAGGCATGTCCTATTTTTAAGTAATTTGAAAGGGAACCTTTATTCACTTCCTATCTTCTTTTCTTCCTCTCGTTCACTTAGTCCCCTGTTCTAGGACCCAGAATCCAAGATAATACTCTTAGAACTACTCTTTAGTCTCATTAGACACATAGTAGATGCTCAATAAATATTGACTGAAGGAATTATGGGTAAACTGTTTGGTGGGCTAACCTGGAAACGTAACTACTGATAATTGCTACTACTACTACTGAACTACTACTGATGATATTGTCCCTGTGTGGGAAAGTATTGAAATGTGTTTCTAAGCTCTAATAGCTAATTTCCAATGAACTTTTGATAAGCAGCCCATTTGTTAAGTTTGAGCATATATGAGTGTGTGGGGAGGAGGCGGGGCAGGGTGGGGAGAGAGAGTTCTGCTCTCGACGAACCCAGCAGGGGATCCACCCTTGGGAGTCTGCCGTGAGGTTTGCCATGGGGTACCCGGATTGATATTCCCAGTGGGGCATTTATGGAGATGGCAAAGTAGAACAAGGTCAGGGTAGGAGGGCCTGAGTGACTGCTAAGGAGAGAAGCAGCCAGGGGAAGCCAAAGAAGGCTGACAGGTCTAGGGCAGGAGGGCCAGGAGTTGGAGTGCGGCCCTGGCAGAACTGGCAGTCCAGGATGGAGCTGTGAAGTACCCAGAGCAGCAGGGCGCCTTGCACATGGCCTTTCTGAGGTGTGCAAGAGCAACCCCAGCAGGTCAAAGGTTCCAAGCAGGAAAGTGATGGATGCACCTGCAGAGGCAGAGCTGTGAGACAGAGGCCATGAGGTCATGGAACCAGGAGGTCGCTGGCAGCCTGGAGCCCCTAGGCCCTCGCCAGCTCAGGGCAGATGCTCTCTCTCCATGTTTGCTGTGGGGGAGAAGAAGGGCTGGTCTCCACTGGGGAGCAGGCAGAATCCAGGAGGCCACTAGGCTGGACAAATGGCCTTCCTGCCTTCTCACAGTGTGAAAATTGGGCAGCAACAGCCAACAGGAATCCCAGGGGGTGCGGTTTTCAGGAGGATTTCAGGAGATCTCAATTTGATTCTCGCCACATTCCCAACACCCTCCATGCCAGCATTAGTGAGGAAATAGATAAAAAGCTGAAAGAGAGACAAGCAGAGTGGGTCCAGAAGCCTGGGAGGAGCCTGCCCTTCTGTGAGCCTCTGGAAAGCCCAGGAGGCAGACAGCATCTGGCGAGGGTACTACAGTCAGCCTGTCCCAGTGAATCCCTCCCTCTCCCTGGGGCAGCCATTGAACTCAGAGTGAGGGGCTTGGAGAAGATCCCCCAGTCCCTGACTGCCCTGTCCCAGGCTGGGCTGTCTCTACTGAAGCCAGCCTGTCAGCTCTGCAGGGAACTCTGGCCTCTGGCTGGGGGCTGTCTTTGTCCCCAAAGTCCCAGCCCTACTTCTTACTGATGGAGGACTCCAGAGAGGGGGCCATTCACAAGGGAGATGACCCTGATGGCCTTGTGGGAGGGGGCTGTCCCTGACCACACAGGGTGACAGTGATTAAATGCACCAGCAGCTGGGCCATCAGGGCCCTCCCTGCTGCTAATTTGGGTCAATTAAGCCAATTTGTCTTTGTTGACTTGAAGTCGCTTCTCTGTAATGGCTCCAGCCCCTCTGGAGCGTCAGAGGGAAGAAGAGGAAGGAGGCAGTCCCCTGGCTATAGGGCTACCTCTCCCTTCCCCACCCCAAAACCCCAGGCCCAAGTATCTTCCTCAACCTTGTGACTCCTCTCATTGTCCTGCCCGAGGGCCTCCACAGCTGTCATCCCTGCCGATGCCTCAGGGTTAATCTCACTCCACAGATGAGCAATTAGGGGTTCTTTAGAGAGGGTGCTACTCCAAGTTAGTGGGAGAGGGGGGAACCCAGCATTTGGACTCACAGTCTAGTGCTCCTCTCCAGTCTCCACAAGGCACTGGGTCCATGGTCTGGCCCCTTGGGAGTCCTGCTACCATGACCCCCTAAGGGGTTCCAGGGAACACCATTTAAAAACCACTTCCTCAGCCCATTAGGCTCCATCTGGTACCCAAAAAATGGGTGAGGCAGGGACCAAAAAATGTTGTCTCCAGAGAGAGACAGCTGCCTCTGCGTGGCCTCCCAGTCTAGGAGAGGACAGAGTCTGAAATGAACAATCGTGCTGCCTTGAAGCTGGCTCTCATGTCCCACTGCCCCCAGGGCTGGCCCAGCCCACAAGAGATTGAGGCAGCAGCATATTGGGCACAGGTCAGAGACGAGGCTGACACAAGGCTGTGTCCATTCTGAGGCCCCTTCACTTCTCTGGGCCTCAGTTTGCCCATCTCTGGCATCACAGGGGCTGAAGAGGAAGGCTGCAATAGGCCCCTGCAGCTCTCGCATTTGGAGAGTTGGCCTGACAGGGGCCAGGGTGGAGGAGGAGGCTTTTCTCCCTTCTAGCCTAGGAGATGGAGTGCCTCCTCTCTGTCTCCATTCTTGACAGGTGAGAGCAGGTGGGACATGTTGTCACACTGGAGACTGGCAAGGACAGGAAGACCCAGAGCTTCAGCATCCCCTGCAGGAGGCTGCAGCTCCAATTTCATCCCCATGGAGCCAATCTGGCAGAGGGAGGGCTTCGCCCAGGGCAGTGGGGTCAAAAGGGAAGGAGCTGTGGTTTCTGGGGAAGAGAACCCAGGAGCCGTACACAGCAGGATTAGTGTCCACCAAGGACAGAATTAGCTGAGTTTCCCTTTCAAACTCCACGAGATGGCTTCCTTAACCCATCTGTGGCCAGGATCATTGGCGCCAAGGGCAGAAGCTGGGGAAGCAGGTCCACGTGGGATGGAAGTGAGTGGACTGTCATTGCAAAGAGAGATGCCAGTTGCCTCTCCAAGATCTTCCTGGAGGTGCTGGTGTCAAACACTAGAGCCAGCTACGTGGGGCCGGGAGGTGTCATTGCCTCCCAGGGAGGCACAGAAGCTGTGTCCTCCCAGCCTAGACCTGTCTTACACAGGAAGGGGGTCATCTTCTGGTGTTAAGTCACTTGCATTAAGTCCTCTTCATGGCTGCATCTAGGCTGACAGAGAGTGGGATGGGCAGGGGTCAGGTTGCGAGACAGGGATGCACGGAGGAGACCCTGACCTCCTAGCCGTCCTCCTGGGGGATAAGCCAGTGTCTGTATCAGATGTGCGTATCCTCAGATTCCTCCACTGCAATGTTAGGGCCTCTAGGGCAGGAGCCTGGAGGGTAACAGACACAGACCATCGGACCCCTAGAAGGAACCTGAGGGAGGGGCTGGCTCAACCCCCCTTGTTATTACTGGTGGGGAAACTGAGGCCAGATGGCTCCCCACAGCTAGCACACTGTACAGATGTGCTCCACAGAGGCTAGAGTATGACTCCCAGGCTTAATTGAGCACTGTTTTCCTAGTCATACTTCAGAAACCTCCATGCCATGCCAGGGACTGCAGGAAGAGGGGCTATGTGCCATGTCTGCTCCTGCACAGGGATCCAGCAGACAGAAGACACAGAGGTGTCAGGCAGCGATGCTGAGTGGACCTGGGTCTGGAGCCTCAGAGGCCATTCCTTCCCTGTGTGGGCTGTGGCAGGGTCCTCCTCTGGCCAGCTCTTCCCTCTGGGTGTTCCTGTCCTCCCCTCCCTAAGCCCTGCCTTCTCAGCCTCATGGTGGCTCCTCTGCAGTGCCTGCCACCCTCAGTGATATGCCCTTGTGGGCCTCCATCCCTGGCCATCTCAGCCATACTCACTGTCTGAGCTCCAGCTGACCACTCGTCCACCATCTCCTGTGGCTATTCCATGAGTTCCTCACTGTGGGTACCAGCCCCCTCCGCCACCAGGCCTGGTCCCTTCTTTCATCCCCCTCCCTCACTCAATGGAGCCACCCTCCCTCTACCCAGAAGCCAAAGCAGGACAACTGCACCCCTTCCTCTACTCCCTCCTGCCCTGGAGCCCCCTTGGACTGTGCTGCTTTAGAGTAACAGCAACAGCAAGCCTCTTCCTGAGTGCTGGGCATTGTTCTAAGGGCTTTGTTTAATCCTCACAACAACAGTACTTGTACTGTCTTCACTTCACAGGCTCAGAGAAGGCAGTAACATGTCCAAGGTCACACAGCACTGATAACAGTGGGGCTGGGACCAAGTGCAGGCAGAGTCTGAGCTCTTCAGAATGGCTTCTTAGGAAGGGTTCGCTCCTTCTTTGCTGCTACTGCCTGTTGGGGACTCCACATCTCTCCCCTGGACCATGGCAGCTGCATTCTGAGCGCTCTCCCTAGTCTTAGTCTCCCCAGCACACCATCCGCCAAGAGAGCCCTTTCCAAAATGAAAATCTGACCATGTCACCAGCATCCATCCACATTTCATAGCTTCCAACTCCCATTGTCTCTGTGGAGGATGAGATCCTTCCAGCTCCTCATGGCAGCATCCAAGACCCCTGTGATCTGAGCTTGCCTATTCTCCTGTGTCATCACCTGAGTCTCATCCTCTCCCTCCAAACATGTGCGCACCCTCTGCCCCCTCCCCCCACTCAGATGACCAACAGCGCCTGAGCTCACTGAGCCCCTCATGCTCTGCCTGGCTAACTCCTGCCACTCTCCCAGCTGAGGATCTGCAGGCTTCCAGCTCTGCACCCGGAGCATCTCCACTAGCTCTTTGTGGGTCTGTCTCCCTCAGAAACCAACTTTGACCTCTCTGTGCCCCTCCTGGCACACAGTAAGTCCTTGAGGGAGCAAAGAAAGGGAAAGAATGCATTTTGAGGGAAGATGAAGTCCAAAGTCTAATGAGAATGATTTATTATTAATAGCAACAGCTAACGTTTATTTCTGAGCACTTCTGTGCCAGGCACTTGCATTTCCTCCTCACGGCAGCCCCATGAGCTGGATGTTCCTGTTGTCAGCACTTTAAAGGACAGGTGGCTGAGGCTCAGCAAGGTTAAGCAACTTTCTCAAGGTCACACAGCTGGAAAGAGGCAGGACTGGGATTCAAAGCCAGGTTTATCTGAGCCCAAAACTCAAGCTGGAGACCTCTACTTTCTGTAACCCACCTGCCAAAGCTGTCCAGAATAACTGGGTGATCCTGGATGAGGCCTGTGGATTCGTAGCCTGCACTGAGAGGGATGTGCCTGTCCTCCACTTCCTAAAGAGCTGCCTGTATTTTCTTATGTAATCGGCCTTGAAGTCCTAAATGAGTGGATTCAGGTCCCTTGTCACCTACTGTCGCACGGGCTGTTGGGGCCCTCAGAGCATGAACCGTGTAATGAGTGAGGGTCAGCCCAGCTTCGGAACCATGTGGTGCTTCAAAGCTGGGCCCGGAAAGGTATTTCCTTTTGGAATAAAGTGGTCAGGCGTACTCAGCACCTCCCTCAGTGGGTGGGGTCAGCCAGGAGGAGTGGCCCCTTCCAGGCTAGCTTCTATGGAAGGCCTTCCCTCACCATTCAGAATAGGCCCCACTGAGCCAGCCTCCCCCAAGTACCCCCAGCATCACAGCATCCTGACCCTACCCTGCTGTCCCGCTTGGGCTGAGCACAGACAGGGAACAGCCCTGTGGCTCTCCGAAGCAATAGCTTTGCCTACAGGCAGAGGAAGGGCTGAGGTTATCCTTCAAAGCCCCCCACCATCAGCACCAGGATTCCAAGCATCTAGGAAGGAAGATTTATTCGCTATTGCCACAATAATGCCACATAACAAACCACCCCCAAATCCCATGGCTTGAAACAGCGAGCATTTATTTCTTGTGAGTCGACCAGATGTCTGGGGTTTGGCTGCTCTAGGCTGGGTTCAGCCGGCTGGACTCCCAGCTACTGATTTGGTCTTGGTCTGTTCATGCTTCTCTCCTCCTCTTTAGAACCGACGCTACTTGAGATGTATTCTTCTTGTGGCGAAAAGGCCCAATTGTGCAAGCACGTTTCCAACCTCTACATGCATCCCATTCATTAAAATCTCATCCACTAAAGCAAGTCCCATGACTGAGCCTGAAATCAGGAGGTGGAGAAGTAGATTCCACCTACCACGAGGCCATGGCAGGAGCGTGGCTATGTCATACTATTCCAGAGCAAGGTGAAGAACTGAGTCCGGGCCGGGCACAGTGGCTCATGCCTGTAATCCTAGCATTTTGGGAGGCTGAGGCGGGCAGATCACCTCAGGTCAGGAGTTCGAGACCAGCCTGGCCAACATGGTGAAACCCCGTCTCTACTAAAAATACAAAAAAAATTAGCCAGGCATGGTGGTGAGCGCCTGTAATCCCAGCTACTTGAGAGGCTGAGGCAGGAGAATCGCTTGAACCCGGGAGGCAGAGATTGCAGTGAGCCGAGATCACACCATTGCACTCCAGCCTGGGCAACAAGAGCGAAACTCCATCTCAAAAAATAAATAAACAAGAATAAAAATAAAAGACTGAGACCGATAGTTCAGTCTACCACACAGGAAGAGAGTAGTTCAGAAGTCAGAACTGGAAAGGGCCTGAGAAGTCACAAGCATAGAAACTGAGGTCCAGGGAGGGGAAGAAACTTGTGGGCAGAACTAGGAGAAGCACACATGCTCAAAGTTCTAGATTTGTTCTGCTCCCACAGCTCTACCTCTCCTTCGCCCCCACAGACTTCTGGGAAGCCCAGTCCCTGGACGAGGGATGCTTAGGGAGGTATGAGCCCAGTCTCATTCTCAGACCATGGTTCTTACACAGGTCCCCTGGCAAGTTGGAGGAGCTGGGCCACCCAGGGCTGGGGCGGTGGTGTGCCATTCCTGAACCCAGAACCTCCACTAATGAGCAGAGATACCTGGCTGTTTCAGTTTTCCCAGCTCCAACTCTGTGTGACCTGCCTGGCTGCACTTCCTCTGCCCATAAAACAGTACAGGGGCCCTCCTCTCCCCACTCACTCGCTCCCTCTCTCCTCCTTTCCTGGCCTCCTTCCTTTCCTCCTCCGCCTTCCACACAGCAGGCAGCAGCTCTGAAGAACGGCAGGCCCCCAGAATCTCACAGCTGGAAAATCATCCAGACCAACCAGCTGCTTGTGCAGAAGGCTCTGCATGGCATCCCTGATGGGAATCAATCAGCTTCAGGTGGCTGGGATCTTTCCTGGGACAGTGAGCTCAGTACGCTACAAGGCAGCTCCTTTCTTTACTGGGCAGCTCTGACCCTGAGAAATTACTAACCCATTTTTAGTTCCAAGACAGCCTTCCCCAAACTTTTATGCACTGATCTTAGCTCCACCATTATTTAGGGAGCACTTACTATGTAAAAGCTGTGGACCAGGGATACAGAGATAGGATCACTGTGCACCTCCTCAAGGGGCCCACAGACCACAGGGGAGACAGACATGGCAACATGGTGCGAGGTGACACGTGCTCGGGCAGAGAAGGATGGGGGAACCAGGGTTGACTTGGGGAGGACCCCTATTCTTCCTGCAGCAACAAACAAATCTCTTCCCAAAGGAAAATCCTGCTCCTCTTTTCACAACATTTCAGACACCAAATGTGCAGGATTTTATTCCTCACACCAAGCAACTCTCCAGTTCTCTGTGGGCATGAAATGGGTGTCCGCAATTCAATTTAGTTCTGATATTGACTCCCTGGAGTTAACACAGACTCCACAGGTTAAAGGCTCAGTCCCACAAGACTGCCACCCATTTCAGATGCCAGTTGCAAGTGTTGAGTGCCCAGGTACCACACTTCCATCTGACTTGGCTATGACGGGGATTCCCAGGACCCCTTCCTCAAGTTCAATAATTTACTACTATGGCTCAAAGAACTCAGGAAAATCTTTTTTTTTTTAACTATTACCAGTTTATTATTAAGAATACAATGAACCATCAGATGAAGAGGTACATAGGATGAGGTCTGAAAGGGTCCCGAGTGCAGGAGCTTCTGTCCCCCTGAAGTTGGGGTGTACCACTTTCTCAGCACACAGATATATTGTTCACCAACCTGGGGGACCTCCAAACCCCGTAGTTTAGGTAGGATTTCAATAAAGGTTCCATTATGTAGGCGTGATTGATTCAATCATTGGCCATTGTCGATTGGCTCAGTCTCCAGCCCCGTCCCCTCCTTGGAGGTCAGGGAGTGGGGCTGAAGGTTTCAACCTTCTAATCACAAGCTAGTTCCCCTGGCAACCAGCTACAACCTCCTGGAGGTACCCCATTAGCATAAACTCAGGTTTGGTTGAAAGGGGCTTATCATGAATAACAAAAGATGCTGTTCTCACCCCTGTCACTCAGAAATTCCGAGGATTTTAGGAGCTCTGTGTCAGGAACAGGGATGAAAACCAAATATATATTTCTTATTATGTCACAATGTCACACTTTCCCAGGACGCTCTGCAGATGCCTTGGTGCTAGTCAGACCTGGGTTTGAGTTCCAGATCCATCATCTATTAGCGATGATCTTGCACATGGCTAAGCTGCAGTGTCCTTCTGTATACAGTTGGGAAGATGGACACATATTCTCACGGGGGAATGGAAGGTAAAACACATAAACCACTCGGCACATGCAAGAACTCAGTGAATGGTGCTGTGGCCATTGTTATTATTGCTCATTATGCAACCCAGGATGGAATTAGCACTTCACACATCTACACTTGTGAAATTAAAACCTTGTCCTTCCAAGTGGGACTGTACACTTACCCCATGTTGGAGTCTGCAAAGAACTATTGGGAATATGACTGTTATCTGCCTTCTTGTCTCTTCCTCTCAGAAATCAGGATGGAGGGGCTTGGCAGCAAGACCCAGCCGTGGGCCGTTCAAACCACATAAGACCTCTTTTTAGCAGAGACAGGGGAGCAGGTGGCCTTAGCATTGAAGAAGATATCAATATCATCTTCTCTTGTGTGGCCTCATAGGGAAGCTCAAAAATGTCCACCGAATACTCCATCTGATTATTGTAGTCAGAAGGGTAAGGACAGTAAAGCCATGACATGGAGGCCCCTGTTTCCCATCCAGCGCTTGCAGCAGGCAGCCTTAATCAGTCATGGCTCTCTTCTTCCTCTGAGTTTAGACTCAGATCCCGAATCATTCTCATCTCAGACTCCTTGGCATGAGAGAGAACAACCTTTTAACCAGCCTGGCTCTACAGCAGTCGGGACAGTCTTCCTGGAGGAGGTGGGATTTCAGAATTTTGTAAAATGGGGGTGAATCACATTAAGCAGATGTGAGGAAAGCATGTTTTGAGTATGGAGTTTGGGGGGTGTCTGAAGAAGGTCTGTGCCCAGTTCTGTATGTGGCCTGGAAGAGAAGCTTCTGGCTGCCCTTTCCTGAACCTTCCTCGCAGAGCTTGGGTAAGGCCCCAGGAAGGGCGAGGAATGTGAGAAAGAGGATGAGATGGATGGAAGTGAAGTGAGATGGGGAGAGGTGGGGAGGAAGAGGAACACGACTGTGAGCAGATGAGGCCATCAGGTGAGGGGAGCAGCGCCTGCCCCTTACCTCGAGATGCCTGAGCAGAGCCAGGGCAAGGGAGAGCTCTTTCCTCTCCTGGACCTGACAGATTGCTGAGATAACTTAAGCTGGAGAACTTAATTACAGCACTTGCCTCTCGCCCTGTGCACCAGCCCCATGGAACGGCAGCTCTGCCTGCCTCCCCTGCCTTGGCCCTGCTGTCCAAGTGCGTGTGGTATGTGTGGATGTGGAGGAGACAAAGACAAGCACCACCTCGTGGTCTCATTCCCCTGCTCCAGAACCCTAAAGGCTCCCTATTGCTCACGCCGTGATGGGCAAACTTTTAAAGGTATAGGATCTATTATTTTTGCAACAGTCTACGTGAAAAATCATGACAACAAAAGCTGACCCTGGGACCTGGGACTCCTCTGCAGAGCCCCAGAGCTCTAAGGAGTACAGTTTCAAAACCCCTGGGATAAAATCCACAGACTCCTTAGCTTAGCATTCAGAGCCCTTTGTTCTCTTGGTGTTAACCTGCCGGTCCAGCCCCATCTCTTTGCTTTCCCTCTTCCATGCCACTCAATCCAAACCTGCCTTTAATCCCCGGACCCCACTTGCCACTCTGTTCCCTCCATCCCTGACCCCACCCCGGTCCCACCACACCCAATCAGTCCTTGAGTTTCTACCCATTCTTCAAGATCTTGCTACTCACATGTCTCCTGCACCTGAAAGCCTTTCTCGTGTGGGCATCTGGCTGTCAGAATGCTCAGGGAGCTCTGCACTTCTCCGAAGCCTAGCAGCACTTCCTACCTTTTAGCATGGTTATTTATGTACTTGTCTGGTCTCCCTGTTAGCCAGCAAATTCCTTAAGGGCGGAAACTATCTTCTTTATCTCTGTCTCCCTGGTAGCTCCCAGCAGGATCTGGTGCAGAGAAGGGGCTACATAAATATTTATTTGTTGAATATCTTTACTGAGTGTCAGTTACAAATCTAGTATTGTACTAGGCAGTCAGGCTGCATGGTGAAAGGCCCGGTCCCTGCCCGCAGCAGGGCCTCCATCTAAAAGAAAGTGAAACATGCAAACCGACAGTTGCAATGCAGAGAAAAACTACAGAATGATAGATTCTGTCAGCCCAGAATCCTGCTTAACCCAGCCTTGCAGAGTGGTCAAGGAAGGCTTCAAAGAGGAGGTGATGCTGGGAGAAAAAGGACATGTGACACTGATACTGGGGGGCTGAGGGAGGTCCTCAAACACCGGTGGAAAGCAGCTGGTGTTGAGGCTCTTGACACTGTTGTGAGAATGAATTCAAGGATGAGTCAAATAACAGTGAAATCACAGAGATTTATTGCAAAGGGAAAAGTACACACACAAGAACAGGGAGTGGGAGCATACTCAAGAGAGTCATGCAAGTGGGTCGGGGCTGCTACCTTTATGGATTTCTTTAACTGATGGGTGGAATATTAATGAAAACTCCTGAAAAAGTGGTGATTTCTTGGAACTGTGGTGCTACTCATTTTTATACCAAATATGGATGTTCTCAGGACTGTCATGGCACTAGTGGATGTGTGATTTAGTGTGTTAATAAGCGGATAATGAGGTCCTAGGTGAAACCTAGATCAAATCCAGTGCCATATTGGGTCCAGTCGGTCTTAGCCAACTTGATTCACACCCTGTTTTTCAGGGTCTTATCAGCCCGTAGCCTCTAGTCATGTGAAACTGCTGCCTGGAATTGTTTATTCTTGTCTCAACACCTACCAGGTGGAATGTGTGAGGAACAACACAGCAGACAGAGGGAACAGCATGTGCAAAGGCACAGAGGCAGAAAGAGTATGGCTGGAGATGCCCAGACCTGGGGGTGTGGGTTTGGGAGTAGGAGAAGAGAACTCAAGAGCAGGCAGGGGTAGGACAAAGGAAACGCTTGTGGAAAAGTTGGATTGGGAGGTAGGAAGGTAAGCAGCCCTAAGAGATGAGAAATGAGCTAAAATGAGACAGAATGGCAGATGGGAGAGGAGGGAGCTGTGAGATCTTGGGTGGGCTTTTTCTCCTCTCTGGACCTTAGTCTTTTCTGGAAAATGACTGGTTTGAACCAGAGTCTTGAAGGCCCCTTTCCAGGACTGAGTTAGAAGTGCTGATGAAGCAGCAGCCAGACAACTGTCAATCAATCAATATCGTGCCAAGAGAAACCAAGTATAATAAGGCGTAGGCTTGGAAGGGTGGTTAGAACAGGGAAGAGCCCATCAGGGAGGGCTCTGTGGGGAAGACCAGGCAGCTGGAGAGTGGGGACGTCATGTGTGAGCCAGGGTCCAGGAGAAGCACTCTGCCTGGATTCCCATATTCACTCCACAACAATTGTGTATGGGTAGGTTTTGTTGGCCCCATTTTGTAGATAGGGAAGCTGAGGTTCAAAGACTAAGTGTCTTGAATTCACGGTGATGATTCCAGGGGCTTCCATCCTCCACCCCCAACAGAAGAACCTGGCCCAGTCGCCAGTCACCTCTGCACACATTGCAGGTCTCTTTTCTGGGCCTTGTCACCACACTGTGGGGCAGAGAAGGGAGGTTAGCCTCATTCTGAGGGTGACTAACTGTCTCAGTTGGCCTGGGATTGAGGGTCTACTATTATACCTGCAATAGTCTCAGGCAAACCAGGACAAGTTGGTCAGCCTACTTATTCCACAGGTGGTGAACTGAGGCCCAAGTCACCCCTGGCAGGTGGCAGTGCCCTAGACCCCCAAAGTCTGCCCCACTCTCAACGCACACACACCTGCTGCCTAGGGACCAGCTCAGGAAGGGGGCTGTCCTTCCCAGCCACCCAATTCTCTAGGCTTCATGTGATCTGGCCCTGAGTTGGAGGCCACTGAAGACACTAGGAAAGTAGAGAGAATGTAACTGAGTAAGGGAAACCAAGCTAAGACTCAAAGCGCAGAAAAGGAAGGGGTCAATTCGGGGCTGAGGAAAGCAGGCTCCTCCTCCAGGTGCAGGTGCCCAGAGGGGCTTGGAATGTGCTCTGCTGTTGCTTCACTCTCCTTCCCACCTGGAAATGCCCTGGCTTTTCCAGCAGGGGCCTTGGCTTACGGGACCCAGCTGTGGAGCCCTGGCAGAGCCCCCACCCAGGGGTAGGAGTGTGAGTTCCAAAGCCCACTCTCTGCCACTAAACCTCTGGGATCTTGAGCAAATATCTTCCCTTTTCTAGGCCTCAGTTAAAACAGGCATCAGAAGATGGTCCAAGTCTCAGGAATGTCGTGAAGACATCAGAAATCATTCCCACACAAGTGCCTGGCAGAGCAGTGCGGAAGTCCCACCTTCATGACTAAGCCCACCTCCAGCTCAGGTCTGGAACATAGCTCAGGGGATCTCTACGCCTGGTCCCCGACTTCCAGGCTCACTGCTCCCATGAAATGAGCCCAGGACCAGGGAATCAGGAAGGCCGGTGGGGCCTAACCTCAGCTGTGTGTTTTGGGCAAGCCTCTTAGTCTCTCTCAGCTTTGGTTCCATCATTGCGGTGGGGGGTGAAAGATGCAGTTTCCCCAGAATTATTGTGAGGTTGGGGTGACACTCAGCCAGTACCTAGCACTCCAGAGGTAGCCTCTAAATGTTAGGGGGGGACCCCACGTCCCCCACCCTACACCTCTGAGGCCGCTGTTTGTTGCAGCTCTTACCTTGCCCAGGGCTGAATGTGCTGGAGGGGTGACGTGGTTCCCCAGCTTCCCCCAGAGCCTCCCCTCCCGAAGCCCAGCTCCAAACCCTTCTCCACCCACTGCAGGCCTATGGTGGCACTCACACATTCTCTCTCTCTCTCTCCACACACACACACACACACACACACACACACACACACACACACACGTTCTTACATTCTTTTTCCGTTGTTTGCGGCTAATTGTTTATTAGGAGAGGCAGGCGGCTGCGCCAGTGGGAAGGCTCAGCTTGCTCCGCTATAATTAGGATAATGCACATTAGTCATTTAGTGTAACTCGGAGAGCAGCCCCTCCCCCGTACTCCCCTCCCCCGCCGCTCCTGCTCAGCTGGCTGGGTTCCCAGCCGGGGCTGTGCAGGTTTGTTCAGGTTCCTTCCTGGGCCTTCTGGGTTGGCCCTGGCTCTACCTCACTACTACTCCGCCCAGCTGTCCCCAAGCCCCCCACCGCCCCCCACCACCTCCCCCCACTCCAGGAGAGGGTTTTCTCTATTTTCTCTCTCCAGGCTTATCTCCTGTTTCCTCCCTCTCTGTCCCCTCTTTCTCCGCCTCCCCCTATCTCTTTCCTTTGGACCCTAGCTTTCTCTCCCTCTCCCCTGTTCTCTGCCCTTCTCTCTAGCTTCTGCACCCTTGCCTTATTTCGGGGGTCTCTCTCCCTCCCCCAGCCCTCCATGGGTAGGTAGCCCAGCAGAGCAGGTCAAGCCTACGCTCCAGGCCCTGGGGGGTTGGTGGCAGTTCTCCTCTCTGGCATGACAGTAGGAGGTAGTCCAGACCCTCTCCCTGGGGCCTGACCCTCAGGAGGTTGTCCTTGCTGCTGCCTTCCCAGCCCCACCCCTTCCACCAAACACAACCCACTCTTTTTGGCCGAGGACTAGGCTGGCAAAGGTAGGCCATTGTCTCCAAAAGGCCCTTCCCACAAGCACATCAGTGTGGCCTCATTGCCTTGTTCCCCCGTTCCCTCGTGGTCATCCTGAGATCCAAGAAATTGGGCCCCACAGGAGTCTAGGGTGCTTGGGGCTGAAGGTGAGGGCCCTCGTCATGCTGGCTGGAGCAGGCAGCCCTCTGTTTCATGTGGCCTGGATAGGGCACGGGGCAGCGGGATTGTAGGGAGTATCTTTTCCACTAAGAACGAGAGGCTCTTCAACAGTGTCCTTTTGTCTCTAGCTGCACAGCCACTGGCCAACTCCAGACCTGGTGACAAATAAACCTCCTGACCCCTATTCCTACATCCCTGAGACCCGCACGCAGCCCTTTCCATCACAAAAGGGACCTCACATCAGAGCCCATTACAGCTAGGCAGACTGAGGTCTAAGGCTAAGGGTTTGCCCTGCAGGTCGCTGCTGGGGTAAGGGTGAGGATGGGGTCCCTCCAGTGTTTCAGAAATAAAAGAGCTGTTCCCAGGGGTAAGCGATGCTTGATTGGAAGTACAAAGCTTTTCTTGTCTTCATAAGCCTGTTGATGTCTCTGGTCCTGATCCTGAAATCACCGATGCAGACAGACTAACAGACACAGGCTCACAACTTGCAGGGCAGGCTCACGGAGCAGGTACCGCAGAGGGCCTGGGGTCACTGTGCACTTGGAAGGGCCCGAGCTTCTGTCCTTACATCTGATATCTCTCCTCTGCCTGGACTCTCCATGCAACAACTGGGCCTCCAAACTCCAAGCCCCACCTGCCTTGGGACCCCTCCAGCCCAGGGACACCAGCCTGAGTTGTACATATTGCAGTCCCTGTCTCCAGAGGTCCACATCACCCTATCCTGAACTACTCCTTCTCACCATCCTTCTCTATCATGTGCCCCCAGGCCCTGCCCCTCAGTGCAATGTGCAGCTTACAGGATCCCATGGGAGCAGAGGCCAGAGGGGAAGGGAGGGACCATGGCTCAGCTGATCTCCCAGGACCAGGGAACCTTTCCTTGGCCTCCTCTTGGGATTGCTTCCCCATAGGTGGCAAGGCTCCAGGGGCCACAGGAAGGTACCCCGAGACTAGCAGAGAACTGGGAAACAAGAGCCCTGGTTTTCAGTAAGTCTCTCATACTACCTTGCTGTATGCTTTCAGCAAGACTTCCCTCCCTGGGTTTCCCCAGGAGCAGGACTAGGAGGCCAGTTCAGGGGCTGTCCTGATGGCAGCTTCTTGGGGTCTCATGGCCACCTGTCCTTCTGGTACCCTGGTCCTCCTTCAGGCTTTCGGGAAGCAGACCTAGCCCCCACGTTAGCTGAGCTTGATTCATTCTTTCATTCACCAGTCTGTAGTTTAGTACCCCCCTCCCCGATTCCTCTGCCTAGATCTCTGTGATTTCCTTCCTTCCTTCCTTCCTCTCAAAGATGATGAAGTCACACTGAGCAGCAGCCTTGGTCTGGTTTTAGGCCGAGGGAGCAAAAGGAGTGGCCAGTTTAGGATAGATGTCCCAGGATGGGGTACAGCAAGGGTGCCTGCAAGGGGGAGACTGGCACAGATTGTGTGTGTGTGTGTGTGTGTGTGTGTGTGTGTGTGTGTGTGTGTGTTAGCAGGCACAACCACAACCACCTCCCAGGGCCATCCCAGTCATTCCTTCACTCACTCATTCACTCGACAATCCTCTGTTCAGCACAGACCGTGTGTAAGTCTCTGTGCTGGGTGCCAGGGATTAAAAAAAACAGCAGGGTCTCCACCCTTAGCAGCAGGCAAGCCGAGCCCCAATCAGAGCACAAGAGGATTCGCATTGGGTTTGCATATAGGAGAGAGGGGAGTCGGTCGCTGGGTCTTGGAGGATCTCTGCCTCCTGACTCAGGAGGTCGTGTGGGGGATCCATTTAATGACGATGATAATAACACTCAGAGAACAGCTAACATTTAAAGAGGGCTGCCTGTGTGCCAGGCACCGCTGAAACATTTCACAGGTAATCTTATAACATAGGCATTTTGTTAGCAAGGCAAGTCAGTGAAAAAGGGACTATTCTCACTCCATTGCACAGTTTAGGAAACTGAGGTGGGGGGATGTGAAGCCGCTTACCCATGATCACACAGCTAAGAAATGACAGAGCCAGCCTGACCCAAACCTTTGTGACCCTTTTTTCTCATCTGTAAGGCGTAGAGGACGGACCCTGACATCCCTTCAGCTAAGAGATGGGGAGTTCCCAGGCAGATGGCAGGAAACCAGAGCTTCTGGGAGTCAGCAGGCAGGAGGTCTCCTGGGAGGGGATTTAGGGCAAAGTGGGGGAGGGGAGCCCCTCCTGCTGGCCCCTCCCCACAGCTGACTTTCATTCCAACATTGGTTGGAATAAACCAACACTGGTTCCAGCCAGGCGTGGGGGTGGGGTGGATGACAGTACTGGGAAGCTGCTTCTCCAGGATTTACAACCTGCCAGGGAGTGGGCAAGAGCCATCTGGGGGCTGCTGGCTGCTGGTGGCTTCAGTGGCTCTTCCTCCCACCCACCCACTGGGGGAGTGGCCACAGCATGGAGTCAGTGATTACATATTCCCCAGCTGCATGTCCTTGCTCTGGGGCTCCTGCTGCTCCCAGCCCAGCCCAGGCTGCAGTCACCCAGAGGCACTCAGTGTTGGGAATACAGCGGAGAGAGGAAAGTGGAGCCTCCAGGTTGATGAAGCAGCCACTAGCCTGTGCCGGAGGAGCACCCAGGCTGGTCCTAGAGATGGGGTCTGCAGCTTCGTGGTGGGGAAGGTTTGGGCTGCTTTGGAGGAGGGAGGTGCTACAGGGCTGGGGATGGGGTGGACATCTCCCTCAGACCCCAGACCTCAGGGAGGCACTCATCCCTCTGTCTCTGGACTGGACGCCTCTTCTCTCCTCTGGCCCAATGTGGTTCACTGCAGCTCCAGCCTGGGGTGGGGGCATGCCTGTGGGGACTAACTTAGATAGTATCTTTGTGCAATTTGGAAAGATACAGAAGCAGCCCCTCACTAGGCACCGGGCTTGGCGAGCAGAGCCGGGGCTGGGTTTTAACCTCTGCTTGCTCCTTGAGCTGTGCATCTTTGTCCAAGACACCAACTGTTCAATAGCATTAAACATAAGAGGACCTGTCCTGGTGCTTAGGGAGGGCAGTGTTCGGGGCCCACCGGGCCCAAGTCATCACCTCTCCTTCAGCCAGCTGACTGCTACCTAGTCCAGAACTCCCTGCAGACATAACCCCTACCCACTTCCAGGTCACCCATGTGGCATGCAGAGGAGGGACTATCCTCTTCTCCCAAAGAAAGAAGCTGAGGCCCAGAGAAAGGAAAGAAACTGCCCAAGGTTATGCAGCAGATCAGTGACAGAGCTTTCTGGGCCAAATTCTAGGGCCACTCAACAGCTGGCACTCCTTCCAGCCTCGGTACCTCTTTGGAGGCCTTTGGGACCCTGCTCCATGCGCCTGTCAGCTCTGTACTTGTCTTATTTAACTAAACCGACCTTGGCAGAAGACCTGCGTGAGCCAGACAATGCACCAAGTGCAGGAGAAAAACAGGTCAGCACTTCCCTCCTCTCAGAACTAAATAACCAATAAATGTTGAATGAATGAATGAATAAATGAACGAATGAACACTGAGCACCAACTTTGTACCAGAAATTACAACAAGCAAGCAATTTGCTTATTTAATCACAACTCTGTGAAATAGGTTCTAAGATCTTCTTTTCACAGGTATGGAAATCGAGGCTCTGAGAGGTTAAGTAACTTGCCCAAGGACACACAGCTATGTCAGAGCTGGGATTTGAGTGAGAGTTTATGTGACTCCAAAGCCAAACAGGTTCTTTCTTCTTTTTTTTAGGGTTTCCTCTTTAAAAAAAAAATTCTTGGAACAACTTCAAACACTTTCGTTTATTTTTAATGGCATTTATTGTTCCCTTTCTAATTTTACAAGTAATGTGTGTTCGTTGCAGACAACTGGAAAATACATAAAAACATAAAGTAAAAAATAACAATCATCCATAATCCCCACCCCCTAGAGATAACCACCATTAGCATTTTGATACATTTCTTCCCAGTGTTTACATCTTTTTACATAAAATTGGTATTATGCCATATAGCCAGTTTAATGCCCTGCTTTGTTAATTCGCACTATTTTGTGAACATTTTCCCATTCAAGTAAATATTATTTTTGAAAACTTGATCTACAATGGCTGCATATATCCATTTTTATGCATTTGCATTTATTTAATCTAACTCTGCTTTTGACATTTAGGTTGTTTCTAATTTTTTACTAGTAAACATAGCATTACAGTGAACATCTATGTAAATTTTTTTGTTTTTTGTTTGTTTGTTTTAGAGACAGGGTCTCACTCTGTTGCCCAGGCTGGAATGCAGTGACGTGATCATAGCTCACTGCAGCCTTGAACTTCTGGGCTTAAGTGATCCTCCTGCCTCAGCCTCCCAAGTAGTTGGCACCACAGGTCCATGCCTGGTGATATATATTTTTTTTTTTGAGAGATGGGATCTCACTTTGTTGTCCAAGCTAGTCTCAAACTCCTGGTCTCAAGCGATCCTTCCTCCTGAGCCTCCCAAAATGCTGGAATTATAGGAGTAAGCCACCATGCCCGGCCAACATTTGTAAATCTTTGAGCAGATTTCTGTTTATTAGATTCCCAAAGCGGGATTTCTTGGGTCAAAGAGCACGAACAGTTTTAAGAACTTTAAAGCATATTTTGTAATTGCTTTCTAGAAAGCTTACCTAGTTCACCCTCCACTAGGAGGGCAGAGGAATGCACCAGTTCTTTAGCCCCTTGCTAACACTGGGCATCACTGATTTTTTTTAAAAATGAAACATCTTTCCCAAGACCTGGGTTTTTCCCACTGCAGCACTCTGCTCCACAGGAACGATTTGGTATCATGGGCTAGTAATTCCCCATTTGCCTATGGGGAAATATGGCCCTGGAGAGCAGAAATGACCTGCTAGGTCAGACTTGCCAATCAGCCAAGGAAGAGCAGGCCTGACACCCAGGCATCCTTCCTCCCAGTTCAGAGCCCTCTTCTTTACACCCTTGGCCTCAGCTTCCTCCACCGCAGGTCTCCTGGGTTGGGGGTGTTTCCCCAGGGCCAGTCCCTCCTACTCCCTTAGGTTATACCACTCCTGTGGTCCTCCAGGTCTGGGTTGGGGTGGGGTCGCTGGGCAGAGCCTATTTCTGGCCTCTTCATCATGGACCACATAGCACCTGGGATTCTCACCACTGGCACTAATCATGGCTCATGCCCTCTCTCATTCATTCATTCATTCATTCATTCATAGATTTGATAAAACGATGTGTTTTGCATCTGTACGGGCCAGGCACTGTTCTAGGCTCTGGGTACTTGTCATCATTAACTATCAGCAATGCCAGTGTTATGCTGCGCAAGTCACAGCCTCTTCGGCATCTTCACCAACCCTTCCTACTTAGCGCTATGTTCCAAGCATCTGCCATAATGACAACACCTGGGATGCTCCATAAACATATGGATACCAGGCCTGTCCCCTGGAAATTCTGACTGTATAAGCCTGGGCCATTCCTCAGGCATTGTTTGCTGTTGTTTTGTTTGCTCTGGCTGCTTCCTATATTTATTCCTATATTCAGGCAAACCCAGAAGCAAGTGCTAACAGATCCCTAAACACTGACATCTGGTGTGGATGCATGTGTGTGTGCACACACAGGTGAGCAGGCCAAGCTTCCTCCCAGCACAGCCCAGCACCCTCGAGCCCTGCTGGTACACCTGCTGTGCCCCTGAACCACAAACTCACCAAAGCTAATGATAACTTTTTTTTCTGATCTGCAAGAGATTAGTTTTAATTTGGAGACAATTAGAGGTAGAAGCAGGAGGCATCTGATCTTGATTAGAAGCAGGGACATGGCCAGGGGAGCCCCCACCCCTAGCCTGCCTGGCCCTAGCTTCCACAGAGATTCATTTATGTGCCCAATAAGGTAGGGGCTGGCCTCTGCACCTGGGGAGAAGGTTGTCTGGGAGAGGCAGAGGGCCCCTGCTGTGCTCCCAGACACCTAAGACAAGCCAGAGCAGGTACCCCCAACCTCAGAAAGGTATGGAATTGACATTTGTTTAAGCCCCCACTGTGTGCCACTTAAGCTGGGCATCTTTGTCCAAGACACCAACTGTTCAATAGTATTATATATAAAGGCCTTGTCCTGGTGGTTAGGGAGGGCAGTGTTCAGGGCCCACCGGGCCCAAGTCATCACCTCTCCTTCAGCCAGCTGACCTTGTACTATGCAAAGCTGGTCCAGCCCCAGTGTCCACCAATATCCCAGCTCAGCTGGATAGGCAGAGGTATGAAAAACAACTATGTGCCATCTAATGGTGGAGATGGCTTGAGAGACCTCTGTGCAGGCACAGGGACCCAGGAGCCAGTGTCTCATGGCTCCAGGGGAGCAATCACAGAAGTGACTAATGAGAGAGTTCCCAGATCACGTGCATTTCACTCATACCAGAGCCAGGCTCCTCCTGATTTGTCAGAGTCAGAGCTGGCCAGAGCAGAGCAGTAGCAGAGAGGAGGAGGGGCTGTCTGCCTCGGATGGTGGCCGTGAGAGGTATCAGAGAAGGCTTCAAGGAGGAGGCGATGCCTGAGCTGGGCATGGAAGGATGAGGGGGACCCCCACATCCTCCCATGTGCAAGTATTCTCTTGGGTCTTGTTGGGTCAGATACCCTCCTGCAGAGCTGGTGAAGCCACTATTCATGTATTTGTCTTTTGGGGTAGTGAGAAGAACAGAGCTGGTCCAGCTCATATGGAAAGGGTCCCTTGCTAAGCACAGTCTGGCAGGGGTCGGGGAGGCTGGGGAGAGCTGGGAACACCTCAGTCATCATCATTATCCCCATGTGCAAAAGCTGGATGATCCCAGCCTGTCTTCCTCCCCCTGTATGTTGTCTCTGCATTTTACTGGGGAAACTGAGGCTAGGAGGGGCAGAAATACCAAATCCCCATGTATCAGTTTGCTAGGGCTGCCATGACAAAGTTCCGCAGGCTGGGTGGCTTAACAGAAATTTATTTTCTCACAGTTCTGGGGGCTGGAAGTCTGAGGGCAAAGGTGTCAGCAGGATTGATTTCTGGTGAGGGTTGTCCTTCTGACTCGTAGACAGCTACCTTCTCACTGAGTCTTCACAACTTCTCTCTGTGTGTGTCTGCATCCTTATCTCTTCTTCTTATAAGGACACCAGTCATATTGGATTAGGGCCCACCCTCACAGCTTAATTTTAACCCTAGTAGCCTCTTTAAGGATCCTGTCTTCAAATACAGTCATATTCTGAGATACGGAGGGTTAGGATTTCAAGGGCAGGGCACAGTTCAGCCCATAACACCCCATCATAAGTCAGAGAAGACATGGAGAAGCCCCTTTTCTCAGGAGATGGCAGCAAGGGAGAGGGTCCCAGGGACAGACCCAAATGCCTGAAGACCAAGTCAGAGCCCAGGTCATCAGCAGGAAGGCAGCAGGCAAACTGGTCTGCAGGGCAAACTGGGGTCAAAACAGAACTGCAGCCTGGGGGCACAGTGGAGCCAGTGTTCACTACCAGGCCCACGGAATTGTTATGGGCAGCCTGCTCTGGAGGTAGAGGGGCGGGCAGGTGCCAGCCTGTGTGTGTGTGTGCATGTCCTCCCAGGTCAGTCTGGAGGGTGTAGGCACCTCTTAGTGTTGTGTGTCCAAGGTGGGTCCAAGCAGTGCCTTCCCCCCCAATCTCTCCTCTCTTCCACCTCCAGTCCTGGCCTGACCTCAGTCTCTGTGTTGATCAGCCTCCCTTCTCCCCACCCCACATCTGTCTTCCTTCAAGGAACCTTCCAGTAGCTTTTCCTCCCATGCCATGCTCCATGATGTCTGGCAGTCAGAGCTCTGTGCCGAGCTGCAGGCCAGAGTGCATGTTAGCACACATGTGTGTACACTCAAGCACACATTTAGTGTCTCTGAAAACTTGACAGACCAAGTGATCTGCTCATTCCACCAGTCTTACCTCTTCCCTCTCCAGCGACACCAGAAGGCTTCCAGGGCCTTCTCCACCTCCCAGGGGAAACTGAGGTCCAGAGAGATCAAGCAGGTTCCTTTAAGCTCCAGAATGAGTGAGTGGGAGAGCAGAGATTAGTGTTAGGGTCTCAGGGACCCACCCTGCTCCAATGCTGAGGAGACTGCAGGGCCCCAGCAGGATGGAGTGGCTCATGGTGGTGATGGGAGAGGCTGCTGTGGGCCACAGTGACATAAATAAAAAATTGCAATGCCCTGATGTCAGCTTTCTGGCTCCCTCTTCTGAATGCCAGCTGTTTTCTTGATACAGGTTACTTCCCCTTCCAGAAACTCAGCTTTCTTATCTGCAAGGTTGCTGACAAGGTCCAGAGCCCCTAGGCCTGGTGCCAGGAGCCCTCCTCTCAGTGGCTACCCAGTCTCCTCATGGATGACCCATTGACAAGGAACTCATTACCCCCACAGCATCCCAGTCAGTGCTGGGCTGCTTATTCAGAGAATTTCATTCTTTCAACAAAAATGTATTGAGGGCCTGCTATGTGCCAGGCCATGTTGTAAACACTAAAATAGAGCAGGGAGTAAAGCCATGTCTGTGCCCCTATGGAACTTAATTTCTAGTTGGCAGAAACAGACACGTGCATATAATATAGAGTTAAGTGGTGGTAAGTGCTATGAAGAAAATGAAACAGGAAAAGGGATAGAGAGAGATCAGTCGCGGGGATGGGGGAGAGACAGCGCTACTTTAGATAAATGATCAGGAAGATGTCCCTAAAGAAAGATTGATGAGAGAGAGAAAGAGAAAAGAGAGGGGGAGAGAAACTTGTGAATATCAACAGGAGAAAATTCAAGGCAAGCGGAACGGCAATGCAAAGGCCCTAGGGTAGAAACATTTTCTCAGTATATTCCAAGAACAGCAGATGGTTTGGATGATCCAGGATGTTGGTTTTGCCAGACCAGCTCCTCCCCCAGGGGGGTGAGGGGATTCAGGTGGGGCATGCAGTCACACTTCTCCAATCCCTTCCTTCATGCCTCTCTGAGTCCGGTGCCCATCTGGTGGTCTGTGCCCCTGCTGTGCCTCCAAGGAATCCAGATGGTCAGCCGTGAAGTTGGAACAGTAAGAGAGGGCAAAGGGGACTAAGTGCCACTTAGCAGCTCTGGGGTCTCCAGGGGATGGATAACGAAGGCAGGGCTAGTACCCCCCCCCCCCACCCACTCCGTCCCTCTGCAGCCTGGATAGTGAGCACTGAGAGCTCACTGGCCGCAGCGGCCCTTCTCCCAGCCCAGAGGGAGGAGCGTGGGGCCCCACCTTGGCCTCAGCACTCAAAGGCCCTGTTCTTCCCCATACATGCATCAGTGCCCCTGCCCTGAGCTGCTCTGCGGGTCCCAGAGGATGTCCTGTTCTTGGTCTTTCAGCTACTCTCAACGTCCCTGTGAGGGGGAGGGACTGATGTCACCACCGCAACTTTAGAGGTGGAAATTGAGGCTCAAAATGGAAAGCAACTTGCACAGTGAGTCTGTGGCAGGGAGAGGCCTTGCACTTGAGTCCCAAAGCCGGTTGGTTTGCCTGCTTGCTGCTGCTTCCAAAGCAGGGTCCAAATGTGGATCCTGCTTTTCCACAGTCGGCCCCGGGGCCAGCATTCCCCAGGCTGCAGGGACACATTATGAGACCTCAAGCACCAGCCAGAAAAGCTCTCCCCATCTCTGCAAACAACTTCCTGTCCTCACTTGGACTCTGCTGCACACCCCCACCCCACCATCAGCTCCCAGCATTTCTTGCCAATGATTTCCCCAGTTGGTCCTAAGGGCTGCTCAGGTCCTTCCGAGCATGCCACAGGAGAAGTGGTGAGAGCACGTGCCACGCCTCTTAAAACAACTGACCCCAAGGGCCTTTGTCATGCCCCAAGCCTGTCGCCTTATTTTTTGAACAAGGAAGATTACTGCAGATTTTTTTTTAAAGGATATTGAGACCAGAGCCTCAAGAGCAAGGAATTTTTAGTTCACTGCTTTTGCGCGGAACTGGATGTGAATGTTTGTGAAACTGCCAAGGTTTAATTGACAGTGATAAATGATAAATATGCATAAACTGCAAGTAATATCTAGTACTGACTAGGAGTCTCCTCTTTGGGACATAGGTCTCTGCAGATCACTCGGTGTAGATCAGCCATGATTTGTTGAAGGCTTTCTTGGTGCAAGGCCAGGTAGGTAACTAACTCCCACACAGGCAGGATGGGAGGTCCCTTCAGAGAAGGACAAAGCCCTGAGGAAACCCCCAGGAGTTGAGGGCACATCTTGGAGGGCTTCACGAAGGAGGTGGCATTGAAGCTGGACCCTGGAGGAAGACTCAGATTTGGATGTGCACAGATAGGAAGGAGAGAATCTAATGCAGAGGGTGCAGCATGAGCAAAGGAGGGGAGATAAGGCAGCATCCATGAGTGTGAAGGTCAGTGAGTTGTCCAGTTAAGCCACCAGCAGGGGATTGGGAGGAGGAGTCCTAGGAGAAAAAGGATCCTGATGCCTTGTGTAGGGGGCCCTGAATGTCACACTCAGGTACAAAGTGAGTTTGGATTTTATTTTGTAAGCAGATGGGAGCGCTTCTTTGATATACACACATTTGCATTGTGTTGCACAATTGATGGAGTGCTTTCTTATTTGATTCTGAGAAACAAAACAAATGACAACACAGCCTCCTGCGAGACCAGCATTACTGTTACCATTGTCCTGTTTTTACAGTTGAGGAATGTGACTCGGGAGGTTCTTGGGGAGATCCAAAATAAGATTTCAAACCTCAAACCTCCATTTGGGTCCTTCCTGTTCCTTGACAGTGTCCAACAAGTTTTGGGCTGGGAGTGAGAGGAGCAACAATGTCTGATTTGTGTCCAGGAAAAAAAATACTCTGGCTACTGTGTGGGGGAGGAGAATGCCAGAGAGGAGGGGAGACCCTATTGGCCAGTGGTATGTCGTCATAGAGACAGGAGTGAGGCCAGAATGGGGGCAGGGAGGGAGGACAAGGGGCAGCCTGAGGTGGAATTGCCAGAAGTTGGCAGCTTCCTTGGTGGGTAGGGAGAGGGAGTTAAGAGGAGGGAGGAGGCCCATGTTTAGGTGTGGGAGACTGAGAATAAAATTTCCTGTTTAATATAGTCTGTGGCCAAAGGGAGAAGGGAGAGAGCTGGATCCCTGGAGACCCTACACCAGCTGAGACAGCAGGTACAATACTAAGGAGCTTGGGTTCGAGAGTCAGGGGACCCCAGGTTCGAGTCCCACTGCTGGCCCCTTTGCCCATGTAACTTGGTTAAATTATTTAAGTGTCCTGCACCTTAGTTCATTTATCTGTAAGATGTTAGGATTGGCACTCAAAAAGGAAGTTACTGATAGAAAACTGGTCGCGTGGATGGAGATCATAATAATACGTACCTCAAAGGATTGATCTGAGGATGAAATACGCTAAGGCCTGTCCCACACGGAGCGCAGTGCAGGATACACAGGGATCACAGGGACTCTTTTCAGCACCAGAGTCCACTCAGCTCTTTATGCGCACGACTTTGAAAGTCCTCACAATGGCACTTTGAGGCAGAAACAATTTTTATATTTGTTTTACAAGTGAGGACGCTGGGGATAGAACCTCCTGAAGGTTCACAAGGTTTTGCGATGGTATTAGCTTTACCCCTATGTCGCAGGTAAATAAATGAAGCGGTGGGTGAGAGGGTAATTCACACACCAGCAAAGGGGGTGCCAGGCTTGGAACTCGGGGAGCCAGGCCTGAGCGAGGCTCGGGGCCCACCGGAGGATGGATAGCCAGGCTGAACCTGCCCAGCTAGAGGAGTCGGCAGCCCTCTGTGGGGTGGGAGAGACGAGCCTGGGGGCACCCTGGGGTCCCAGCGTGGCCTCTCCTGACCACCCTGGGCCTCTTTCCTCTGTCTGTCCCCAGCCTCTGGCCGCTCCCACCCAGCCAGCCCCAGCCCGCCGGGGCCGCAGGCCAGCCCGGTGCTGCCAGTCAGCTACCGCCTGTCGCACACGCGGCTGGCCTTCTTCCTGCGGGAGGCGCGGCCCCCGTCACCCGCGGTCGCCAACAGCTCTCTGCAGCGCTCGGAGCCCTTCGTGGTGTTCCAGACCAAGGAGCTGCCGGTCCTCAACGTCTCTCTTGGGCCCTTCAGCACCAGCCAGGTGGTGGCGCGGGAGCTCCTGCAGCCGTCCAGCACCCTGGACATCCCCGAGCGCCTGACGGTGAATTGGAAGGTGCGGGCCTTCATCGTCCGCTCGCACGTGCCTGCCTCGCAGCCCGTGGCCCAGGTGCTGTTCTACGTGGCCGGCCGGGACTGGGACGACTTCGGCGTCACCGAGCGGCTGCCCTGTGTCCGCCTGCACGCCTTCCGGGATGCCCGGGAAGTCAAGAGCTCCTGCCGCCTCAGCGGGGGCCTGGCCACTTGTCTCGTGCGGGCCGAGCTGCCCCTGGCCTGGTTCGGGCCCCCAGCCCCCGCTGCGCCGCCCACGGCCCGCCGCAAGTCCCCGGACGGGCTGGAGCCCGAGGCGATGGGGGACAGCCAGCAGGCCGAGCTCTACTACACGCTCCACGCCCCTGATGCGTCGGGGGGCTGCGGGGGCTCCCGCCGGGGGGCCGGGCCCGGGCTGGGGGCCCGAGCGGAGAGCCCTACCCAGCACCCCCTGCTGCGCATCGGAAGCATCAGCCTGTTCCGCCCGCCCCCCAGGAGGACACTGCAGGAGCACAGGCTGGACAGCAACCTGATGATCCGCCTGCCAGACCGGCCCCTCAAGCCCGGGGAAGTGCTCAGCATCCTCCTCTATCTGGCCCCCAACTCCTCCTCGCCCTCCAGCCCCAGCGTGGAGCACTTCACACTCAGGTAGTAGGGAAGATGGGTGGGGATCTGTTTTCCCTTCCAAGATCAAATGCATACCTGACTCCTTGTGGGTGGGTTGGGGGGGGGGGGACCTCCCAGCTGTATCCCTGTCCAGCATCCTAATCTCGGATCTGTCACTTAGCACTTGAGCAACCTTAGGAAGATACCTCGCTTATTGGAGCCTCAATGCTCTTATCTGTCTAATGGCAACAAACATTCCTGCCCCTATTTCTGGATCTCATAGAAATGGCATCATGATAAAGAGGAAATATCAGTTTCACAAGCATAGATGTCCAGAATAATAGAACTGGGACTAGAAGGGCCCTTAGACATTTTACAGACAAGGAGACTGAGGCCAAGGAAGAGAAATGGGGTCCAGAGAGCAGCCTCTTGGCTGGGAGCCAAAAGAATGTGTGTGTGTGTGTGTGTGTGTGTGTGTGTGTGTGTGTGTGTGTGTTTTGGGACATTTGCCGTAGTCCTAGAGTTGGGAGAAAAATTTTCAGAATTCCCAGCTCTTTCTATCCTTCTACACCTTGAAAAGGACACAGTTTGCAAACTCAAAAATGCCTTAAATGGTATCACATCCACCCCAAAAATGATAATATTTCACACTAGGAATCTGTGGCTTGAGTTATGTTGTGTGACGCTGAGGACACCCACCAAAATGCTTCCTCAGCCCCAGGCACTATGCGTGGGACCTGAAACATCACTATTAGCCTGCAGCTTCTTTAAGTATTTCCCTGTCTCCTCAGCGTCCTACCTTCAAGTTTAAATGCTGTCGGAAAGGGTCATGCCTCATTCAGTGATTGATACCTGAATGTGAACATAAGTTAAATCAGTCATCAGAGATCTTGGGCTGCATTAATAGGAGTAGAGCTTGCAGAATTAGAGAGGTGGCAATCACCTTGCTTTAGCCAATGTTCATTGGAGTGCAGCTGAAGTGTCGTGTTTAGTATGGGACACTTTACATTTAGTGTCCAGAGGAGCGTGACTGGCTGTGAGGTGATTCAGAACTATGGCAAAAAACAATTGGAGGCACTGAAGGAAAGAAGATTCAGAGAACACCTACTCACCTCGCCAGCTTTTTGAAGAACTACTACAGTTAAGACGGAGGGGAATTGTTCTTGCCCAGCAGAGCCTGTGGCTGTTTTAGCTCAACTACGTCCAGGGAAGATCTTTCTAGTTTTCATGGTCTTTCTGAAAAAGGAATGGGATGTGTGCAGAAGTAGTGAGTCCCCTGTCACTAAGGTACGCCAGTAGAGATTAGGCAAAGACTTGGCAGGGATATGGTAGAAGGGATTGCAGCTTTCACCGAGGGTCAGCGTTTTCAGCTGTGTGATACCAGATTCCCCAAGTTCATCTGAAACATTCATCTGTAACATCCAGGACTCAGGGTAACTTAGCTTATCTGTTCCCCTTCCCCCCAGTACAGTCTAGTTATGGTGGCCAGGCAGGCAGCTTTGGGCTGTAGCCTGACCCTCTCCCTCTTCTTCCTCCCACTTTGTCCCAGGGTGAAGGCCAAGAAGGGTGTGACCCTTTTAGGTACCAAGTCACGGAGTGGCCAGTGGCATGTGACCTCGGAGCTGCTGACTGGGGCAAAGCACTCAACAGCCACCGTGGATGTGGCATGGGCTCAGGGCACACCCCTGCCCCCCCGGTGAGCCTGCGGTGGTGCATCTACCCACCTCTTTGCAAAGCAACCATCTAAGAGGGGTGGGGAATCTTTGAAGAAGGAGGCTAGGCTTGGGGAGGGCTGGGGCTTGGTCATTGGGGTCTCTGAGGTCCAGGCCCCTCAGTGGGATCCTGGGGCTGGAGCACCTCAGATGGGCTGGAGAAGGCTCAGAGGGCCCCATCAGGCAGCTGCCGGGGAGGGGTGGGGTCCCCACTGAGAGTTTCTGAGCTCCTGGGCTGCTCCCAGCCCTTCATCCTCTGCTCTCCTTCCCTCCCCTACCCCGGCAGGGAGGGCCAGGGCCCCTTGGAGATCCTGCAGCTGGACTTTGAAATGGAGAACTTTACCAGCCAGTCGGTCAAGCGGAGGATCATGTGGCACATTGACTACCGTGGCCACGGCGCCCTGCCTGACCTGGAACGGGCAGTCACTGAGCTGACGGTCATTCAGCGGGATGTGCAAGCCATCCTGCCCCTGGCCATGGTGAGCTGGCAGGTGACCAGCCTAGAAGATGCCTGGGTCTATGCGTGTGTGCACATTTGTGTGACAAGAATATGAACCACTGAGTATATGTACAAATTGGCATGTGTGTATATGTGACTTCCTGCCATGCCCAGATATGCCTGTGTGAGAAGGTGTGTGCATGTGTGTTATATTTGTCGGGCCATGAGGACAGCAGATGCTGAGGGGGGCAGAGGCGGGAGATGTCACCATGGAGGGACCACTGATGGGAAGTTTGCAGAAGGAGGTAGCAATGCAGTTGAGTCTTGGAGGTCACCTGGGAAGGAGCCTCCCAGAAATGCAAGGTGTGTCCTAGGCAGGGCATTACTTGGGCAAAGGTACAGTAGTGAGAATATGAGTAGTTTGTTCAAAAGAACTATAGATTTAGAGTGTCATGGGGTGGTAAGGCTGGAATGATTGTCTGGGGCCAGCCCAGGGCAGCTTGAATGGCCAGGTGTGTGTTGGACGTTACTGTGTGAGTTGTGAGGAGCCTGGAAGCTGTTTAAGAGGAGACGGCTGGGGCCTGGGGAAGGGTTGTTTCCTGGCAGCACAGTGAGGTGGACCCTGAGGTTCCTGCAAAAGCCCGAGTGAGCAGACCATCTGTCAAGGAGTGTGAGGCGGGGTGGTTGCCTATCCCTGCACATGTGTGCAAGTGTCCCCACTGGAAGGATGTGCATCTGAGGAGTTGGGGGGTCCAGGAGCCGGGGCCTTGGCTAGTGTGTCCCAGGACAGAAGAGGACCACAAGTAGAGCCCTCCCCGCTTCTCCTCCCTGCAGGACACAGAGATCATCAACACAGCCATTCTGACTGGCCGGACAGTGGCCATCCCTGTCAAGGTCATTGCCATCGAGGTGAATGGCCTCGTCCTAGATGTCTCCGCCCTCGTTGAATGCGAGTCTGACAATGAAGACATCATCAAGGTGGGCATCCTGGAGGTGGGGCCCTTGGGGAAGAAGCCCTAGGCCTTCAGGAGAGCAGAACCTCAAACCAGAGTCCAGGTGGCTCTTAGCCTCTAAGACTGAACCCATGCCTCCCTGTGCTGGGACCTCTTCTGTTGCAGCAGCTGCCCCGCCCTTTTCCTCCTACAGCACTGGCCTTACTTCATCCCAAGCTTCACCACACCATTCTGAAAGGGTTCATTCCCAAGTCTACTGACTCCCATGATACTCCCTCTTCCTGACCCTGGATATTGCTTTGGCCAGTCCTGGAGGGCTTCCTGTAGGAATATGAAACAGACTGTCAGGCCAGAGGGGAGAAGGCAGTGTCAACAACTTGAAATCAATCTAGGAAGACATTATTGAACCTTGGTGTGTGGCAGACACTTGGCAAGGCAACAGGGGGTGGGTGAGGAAGACAAGCCCTCAAAGACCTGCCCTGAACCCAGAGTGCGAGTGATCAGATGAAGGCAATGTAGCTCAGGAAGAAGCCTCAAGAAGCACATGAGTTAGGCCAGGCATGAAGGTTGTGTACTGAGGGCCCCACTCCCAGCACACACGCTCCAGCTCCTCCAACTCCTAAAGGTTCCTCTCAGCCATGAGCTCCTTCCCAGGGACCTGCTCTGGCCACAGGTCCTCCACAGCCCAGCCCACATGACACTCATCTGACTCAATGACCCAGTTTGCCACCTCCCCAAGAGGGCTCCAGATTCCCTCCTTCCCCTGGCTTTGAACAGTGGTCAGAAGTGAGTTGGGAAGAGGAGGCCGTAGAGTGGGCAGTGGTGTGAGCAGATGTCCAGCCCTGGTACCTGTGGGGTGGGCCAGCCACTCGCTATGCCACCCTCCAGTAGGCATCAAAATCAGATGATTAGACAACGGAATTCGTTCTTGCTCCTGTAAATAATTCAGCTTGAAGGAAAGCAGGACAGTTGGAATGCAGATGTCCTTCTCCTCCTGGTCACTTGGGCTCCCTCCTGCTCTCTCTCTCTCTATGCTTTGCCTTTGGGTCCCCCCAAGACTAGGGAGCATGGGGCTCACCTCATCTATCCATGATCCAGGAAGGATGCCTTCCAAGGGAGCCAGAGTGGATGGTCTGGCACCCCCGCTCCACTGCATCACCCCCTTCAGAGAAGCCTCACCAGAAGCCTGTGGGCTGTCCACTGCTGGAAGACTGGGATGGGAAGAAACAGGCCTGCTCCCAAGGGCCCTCACCCAGCACCTTCTCTGCCACCCAGACTCCCCACCCCAGCTCCAGAGCAGACCAGAACCAAGGGGTAATTAGAGAAGATTCTAAATGAAATTGGTTACAAATCTCGATGAAATATACTCAGGTCTTTATGGAGTTTGCCACATTCTAAGTGGAATTTACAGGTCTGCAGTTGGAATTCTTTGCCTTCTGAGGTGGGAAATGAGCGTTTCTGGCAGGGCTGCTGTCTCATCCCTCCACCCACCCCTCTGAGATGATGATGGGAGCTGGCAGGGTTTGGGATGCCCCAGGGGCTCATCTCCATGGATAAGCCATAGTCCCAGCACCCCGGGTCCTTCCAGAGCCTTCAGGGCATCATCAGCCCACCAGCTGAATGATAGACCTCCCCCCAAACTCAAGACCATGCACCCATGGACGTGCACCAGCATGAGCACCTAGATGCATGTACACACAGGAGCCATTCTGGGGTGCCAGGTGTGTGCGTGGGCATATTTAACACACAGAGCCATCTGCATTTGCCCTAAAGTACTGGCAGTGACACCTCTGTGAGTGGGCACAGGTATCAACGAAGATGTACTCAGCAGGCATGTGGTTTCCATCCAGGGAACCTCTAGGAATGCAAGTCAGTATCCAGGTGGGCAGGCATTTACAACAGCCACATCCATTGATGGCAGCCATCCACCCATCTGTGCTTGGGGTTCTCTGGTCCTGAGTTTTCCTCTCCCATTCCCTCATCTCCACACCTGGTTAAGCAGCCCCCCTCACCGGAAATTAACTACCTGCCCATTCTCCTGGGGCAGCCATACCAGAGAGGCCGTGGAGGACATGGGCCTGCCCCTCATCCCCATCCCCTGCACCTCAACTTCCACCCTGCTCAGTCAAGTGCCCATGTCCTTTTCTGCATCATAGAGGACTCTACCTGCCAGACCCCTGGCTCCAGAGCCCAGTCAGTCCTGCTGGGGGAAGGGAGCCAGTCCTGATAGGCCCTCACCCTGGAGCCTCCTCCAAAGTGTGGCTCTGGCAGGTCAGGAACAGCCCCTGTAAAAGCATTTGCACGTGGGCTCCTTACTAAGGAACAAAATCCTCCCCAAGTGGGCACCAAGAGGTGATCTCGAGAAAGAGCAGAAGCAATGATAGAAGCCAGGACTCCCAGAGGAATCAGTGCTTCCTTCCACTGGCCTCCTCCCCTTCAGCCTCCTAGGACTTTCCCTCCAGCCCTGCTTGTCAGACTGAAGTCCTCTGCACTGCCTCACAGGAAGACCTGTAGGGAAGATGTGCCAACTGTTCCTCCCTTCCCCCAGGTATCCAGCAGCTGTGACTACGTGTTCGTGAGCGGAAAAGAGTCTCGAGGGTCCATGAACGCCAGGGTCACCTTCCGCTACGACGTCCTCAATGCCCCCCTGGAAATGACAGTCTGGGTCCCCAAGCTGCCCTTGCACATTGAGCTCTCAGATGCCCGCCTCAGCCAAGTGAAGGGCTGGAGGGTACCTATCCTCCCCGACCGGAGGTACAGCCCCTCTCCCATGGCGGATACTTGGGAAACTCATGAGTGGATACAGCCTCGGCCCACAGTCTGATCTGCATATGGGTATAAGGCCCTTGGTATACACAGTCTGTAGGTTGGTTGTGCAGTCAACAAACTTTCATTGACCAGCTACTGTGTGCTAAGCACTGGCAAGTGTTTGAGAGATGGGGTCAGTGTGGCCAGTGCCTGACCCTGCCAGTCTCTCAGTCCAGCAGGGGAGGAAGGCATGTGCATGCCATAGAACATGGTGGGTGGGAAGCCCCGTGTGCAGGGAATCAAGTGGCACAAGGAGAGAACCCCCTCTCTCTCCAGGAGAAGTCAAGGCATGCTTCCTGGAAGAGACAACTCTTCAGCTAAGTCTTAAAGGATGAACTGAAAGGAGTTGGCTGGGGAGACAGGTTAAGAGACTGCCTGCAGTCAGGCAGGCAAAATGAAGCAGACACACCTGTACACGTGTGTCCCAGCCTGGGCACACCAAGGGCACACTAGTGAGTGCATGAGTGCAGACACACTGTGACTCATACTCAGGCACCTGGGTGCCCATATGTGGGGCATATACGTGTGTACTCACCGCATTCCAATCACCCACTCAGAGCTGCTGGAGAGAAAAGCACAGCAGGGAAGAGAAGAGAGGAAAGTGACAGGCAGCTAAGAGCAGGAGGTGGGCAGGGCTGGAGAGAGAAGCAGGTGGTGAGAGAAACAGGCGGCCAAATGAGAATTGGGCTCAGTTCAACTCAGAGAGATTTGGAAGAGCAAGGTGGTGTAGACCAGTGCCTCTCAAACTTTAATGTGTACATGAATCACCTGGGGATCTCAGTAAAATGCAGATTCCGACTGGGCTGGTCTGGGGTAAAGCCTGTGATTCTGCATTTCTCACCAGCTCCTGGGTGATAGCGATACTGCTTTGAGTAGCAAGGATGTAGTGGACTCTGAAGCCAGACAGCCTGGTTTAAGTCCTGCCTCTGCTATTTACTAGCTGTGTAAACTTGGGCTACTTATATAACCACTCTGTGCCTCCATCTCTGTATCTGTAAAATGGGCACAATAACACCTGCGTCATAGGATTTTTGTGAGGGATAAATTAATGAATCCAGGTAAAAGAACGCTCTGTGTGAATGAATATTCTGGTTGCTTGATCCTCCAGTACATTAACAAAGCACTAGCTACAGAGAAAAACACTTGGCTTTCTCACCAAAGCACACCTTCCTGGCAGTAAACCTCTCAATTTTAGCATTTTTTTGCAATGTGCACAGGCTGAGAATTTCCCAGATCATCAAATCCAGGTTCCCTTTTGCTTAACAGTTTATCCATGTGTCTCTCTCCTCTCACATTTGACTAAAAGCAGCAAGAGGAAACCAGGCCACAATTTCCACACCTTGCTTGGAAGTCTCCTCAGTTAAATGTCCGAGTTCATCACCTACAGGTTCTGCTTAGTTTCACACAACTGCAGTACACAATTCAGCTAAGATTTCTGGCATTCTATAAGAAGGATCACATTTGCTCCAGGTTAGAGCTTAGAACAGTGCCAGGCACAAACTTAGTACTGAAGAAGAGGCAGCAGTTGCTGTTAGGATTTGATGGCAGCTATTCCCAGGCTTGGCTTAAGCCAAGAAGAGGCAGAGAGGGACAGGAGGTAGGGTCAAGAAGGTACTTTTCTAGGAGAGAAAAGACTGGGACTCCTGGTTCTAAACTTAGAGATGGAAGGCATGAGCCATAGAGGAGGCTTTCTTTTGCAGAGCTTCTGGGAAGCTGGGAGGACCCAACAGGGTGAGGGTGAGGGGTGTGTACTGTGCAGGTCAGAGTCCAGGTGAGAAGCCTTCAGCATGGCATGTCCCCACCCCAGGTCAGTCCGGGAAAGTGAGGACGAGGACGAGGAGGAGGAGGAGCGGCGGCAGAGTGCAAGCCGTGGCTGCACCCTGCAGTACCAGCATGCCACCCTGCAGGTCTTCACCCAGTTCCACACAACATCATCCGAGGGCACCGACCAGGTGGTCACCATGTTAGGCCCGGACTGGCTGGTGGAGGTCACCGACCTAGTCAGTGACTTCATGCGGGTGGGCGACCCCCGAGTGGCACACATGGTGGACAGCAGCACGCTGGCAGGGCTGGAGCCAGGCACCACCCCTTTTAAGGTAGGTATGGGCTCTGTCCCAGCACAAAGGGGCAGTGTCGGGAGCCTTATTGCAGAACTCAGATTTTCCCAACCCCACCTGGCCCCCAGAACACTCTTCCCTGCCTGCCCCTTGTCTGAAATTCCAAGGTTAAGCTCTCTTAGCTTCATCTTGGTAAAAGTTCTCACTCCAAGCCGTATCAAGCTTTATCAATCCTCAGTGTGGATGACTCAAGCAGACCCCTCCCTGAGAGCAGAGGGGGAGCAGGTGAGAGTCAGTCAGTCTAGAGTCCAGGAAGGTGAGTTTGGTGATCTAGGAATTCAACTTTGACCCTTCCTGACTTGTTTCTACCCTGACAATTGGGTGTCCAGATAGAAATCATCTACCTAAGAAACTGTTGTGACCTATGGGCTAGAATCTGCCTGCAGACATACCTTCTTTGTAAAACAATTGATCCAATGTGTTTTAAATTGGGAGATTTCTAATTTAAAAAATATATATATATATTTCTGGTTTCACAAAAAATGAATCTGGCAACAACCAGCTAAAGCCAGTATTGGTGCCTCCTATACCCGAGAATGAGTTCCCTCATTTTCCACAGTCTTTGCCACTCCCTTTTGTCTCCCTGACATTGAGGTTGCACATCAATTGCTACTTATCACCATGCGGGGGTTGTTGTTTTCCTTAGAATTGGCCCACCTCTCTCATTTGTGTTCCTGCCTGGCTCCTGTGAGCCCCCGACCCTCTCATGACCTCTGGACACTGGTTCCTGGTTGCAGACCTGAGGCAGAGCTGCGAAGTCCTGCCTCCCAGCCTGCCTCACCCTTTAGGCTCCTCTTCCAGCAGTGCTGGGATTTCTCCCTAGCTGGGGGTTTTGGGCGGGGTGGGTGTGCTTTCCTGGTTCTCTCCCACCCCGGTCCCGCTCTGCCTCAGGTGGTGTCTCCGCTGACGGAGGCTGTGCTCGGGGAGACACTGCTGACGGTGACGGAGGAGAAGGTCAGCATCACACAGCTTCAGGCCCAGGTGGTGGCCAGCCTGGCCCTCTCCCTGAGGCCCAGCCCTGGGAGCAGCCACACCATCCTAGCCACCACAGCTGCCCAGCAGACCTTGAGCTTCCTCAAGCAGGTAACTGGGGCTCCTTGGCCCACCAGCGAGGGAGTTGGTGGTATGGAAGGAGAACTTGGGGGCTCTGCTTTGGCCTAGCACCAACAGTCCCCAAATTAGGGCTTTAGGAAATGGAGGATCTCTGCCCTCCATGCCCTGCACAACTGCCCACCCTATGGCCACAACAT
The DNA here is from genome assembly GCF_006542625.1 of Nomascus leucogenys. NCBI lineage: Eukaryota > Metazoa > Chordata > Mammalia > Primates > Hylobatidae > Nomascus > Nomascus leucogenys. The sequence goes on along the minus strand of NW_022095768.1, from coordinate 556,474 downwards.
CTACATGGGAGGTCAGAGCAAGGTCTTGCTTGCTGCTCTTGTCACCTGAGATGTTCCCTCTGAGGGTCTCCCTCCTGGATTCACAGAGGGCTGTCACCTCCACATCACCCCCAGGAAGTACCCTCACTCATCTCTGGAGCTCCAAGTACACACCATAGGCATAGCCACAGGATGAAAGTGGAAAGGTGACAGATGAGAGTCCTGGGGAGTGAGGAGGTGACGGTGGGAGTCCTGGGGAGTGAGGAGGTGAGCATCAAGTGCTGAGCCCGGAGTTAGGATATGGGTCCTCTGTCCCTAACTCACTCCATCACCCCAAGCCAATCGCTTCTCTCTGAACCCTGCTTCCTCATCTGGAGGGAGGGCAATTCTCAGAAGGTTTTAGCCAACAGGCAGGAGTGGGGAGTGGGTGTATATTCTCAACAGCCTGTTGTGTGATGGGGGTGAGCCCAAAGTCAGGCATGGAGATATGGAGCTATTCTAGCAGCAGAAGGGACTTGAATTAGACCCAAGGCAAAACTTACCTTCAGCTCATCCAGGGGAGAGGGATGAAGTGGTCAAGGGCATCCTCAGAGCAGTATGAGGCCTGGATGCCATGGTCTGGGATTTACCCTCCCCACACCCAGTGAGGAGGACTCTCACTTGAACAATAGTTCCTGAGTGCCCGCCACAGGCCACAGGCACAGTTCCAGTGCTGAGAGCCAGACACTCGTGGTCCCTGCCCCTACAGAGCCCAGGATTTAGCAGGAAGCCAGGTGACCAGCTCTTTGACTCCTGTCCCCTCCTTCTCCTTCTCCTCCAGGAAGCCCTACTGAGCCTCTGGCTCTCCTACAGTGATGGCACCACAGCCCCACTCTCCCTCTACAGCCCCCGAGACTACGGACTGCTAGTGAGCAGCCTGGATGAGCGTGTGGCCACTGTGACCCAGGACCGGGCCTTCCCTCTGGTAGTGGCTGAGGCCGAGGGGGCAGGGGAGCTGCTTCGCGCAGAGCTAACCATCGCTGAGAGCTGTCAGAAAACCAAACGCAAGAGTGTGCTGGCCACGACCCCTGTGGGCCTGCGGGTTCACCTTGGGAGGGACGAGGAGGACCCCACTTACGACTACCCGGGCCCCAGCCAACCAGGGCCTGGCGGGGGCGAGGACGAGGCCCGGGGAGCTGGCCCGCCAGGCTCTGCGCTACCCGCACCGGAGGCCCCAGGCCCGGGCACCGCCAGCCCCGTCGTGCCACCCACAGAAGACTTCCTGCCGCTGCCCACCGGCTTCCTGCAGATGCCACGGGGTCTGACAGACCTGGAGATCGGTATGTACGCGCTGCTGGGCGTCTTCTGCCTCGCCATCCTCGTCTTCCTCATCAACTGCATCGTTTTCGTGCTGCGCTACCGGCACAAGCGCATCCCGCCCGAGGGCCAGACCAGCATGGACCACTCTCACCACTGGGTGTTCCTGGGCAACGGGCAGCCGCTGCGGGTGCAAGCAGAGCTCTCGCCGCCGGCAGGCAACCCGCTGGAAACCGTGCCCGCCTGCTGCCACGGCGACCACCACAGCAGCGGCAGCTCGCAGACCAGCGTCCAGAGCCAGGTGCACGGCCGGGGCGACGGCTCCTCGGGCGGCTCAGCCCGAGACCAAGCCGAGGACCCAGCCAGCTCGCCCACCTCCAAGCGTAAGCGGGTCAAGTTCACCACCTTCACCACGCTGCCGTCAGAGGAGCTGGCCTATGACTCGGTGCCCGCCGGCGAAGAGGACGAGGAGGAGGAAGAGGACCTGGGTTGGGGCTGCCCGGATGTGGCGGGCACCACGAGGCCCACTGCACCCCCGGACCTGCACAATTACATGCGCAGAATCAAAGAGATTGCATAGAGGCGCAAGCCGGAGTAGCAGGGACTCCCCCAGCGGGGCAGCTCGGGGTAGGACACAGCTGGGACCCCTGGTTCACACTGACTGTGGGCGGCTTAATTGATTTTATACTCCCCGCCCCTGCAGCTCGGCTCCGTGCGGGGCGAGCTGCCTCCGTGTCTGGGCCTTCCCTCGCCTCACACCATTACCCTCTTCTGCCCCCTGCAGGTGGAGGGCTCTTCCTCCAGTGGCTCGCAAGGAGGAAAGCAACCTCAGCCTCTGTTCTACCCTTTCCAAACCTCCTCCCTTCTTAAGCAACCCCCTGCCCCAAGAGTGAGGCAAGGAGGTCCAGCTTGGGGTCAGGTGGGCCCACGCTGTGTCCCGGCCCTGCCTCCTGTCCCCCGTGTCGTCCCCCTGTGCAGGGGGTTCTGTGGGGGTCTTGTGTCACAGGCTGCACAAAGACTTTCCTCAAACTAATATTCAGGGATTTCTGTCCTGCAGGGTGGGGAGGTGGCGGCTGCCTGCCCTGCCAAGGATCTTGCTGTGGACGAAATATCTGGGGGTTAGGGGGACAGTTGTAGCATCTGCTGGCATTCGGGTGCCTCCCAGGACCTGGGAGCTGACTCTACAGAGAGGTCTGGTGCCAAGCCAGGCACCTTCCTGAGTTCTCAGGACTCCCACCTCTGCTCCAAGGGCTTTGGGCAGGGACCTAAAGGGGAAAGAGTCCTGGATCCATCTCTAGCCAAATCACACCCCAGAGCCAGAGGCCTGGGGACCTCCTTGCCTTCTCCTTCCCCCACAGCAAGGTCAACACTACTACGCCTTAGCCACCCCTCACCCTTCTCACTGCGCCTTCCCTCTGCAGCACAGGGCAGGCAGCCACCTATCCCTCACAAGACGGAACCCGGGAGGGGAGTAGAGGGCACCAGGGAATGTTGTGAGGGACTTTAGGGTGGGCAAACGCAGAAGGGAGCCAGTGTCACCCCTACCCCATCCCACAGCCATTTTTCTCTCGGGTTCTGCCCACCACTGTGTCAGATTTTTCTTAAATAAATGGAAGCGGTCAGACTTGAGGTGGGGGCAGCAGCTCCCATGAACAGATAGTACATGGTGGCTGGCTCTGTCTCTTCCTTGTGTGCATGGGAAAACACACACACAAATGAGTGCACACATGCACACACACACACTCACACTGTGGGCACACTGCATGACATGAGACCAAAACTTGGCTAGACCAGGCTGTGGTCCTGCTCTTCCTCCACCAACATGCAGGTCCCTTAAGACCCTCTGGTGCTTTGGGATGCCCAGGTCAAGGGATGAAGAATCTGCTGACCCACAAATGTGCACTTATAAAGAGGTGCCTCCTCTAAGGCTGTGTCCTGATTGGCTCAGAGGAGGGAAGGGCAGGCCTCGGGACTGCAGAGAAAGGTCTTCTGGGGGGCACAGAAAAATGAGAGAGGTGAGAGGGTTGGTGTGCCCACCTGAGTTACTTCAGCTTCCTTCACTGTCCACCTCTCAGAGGTGGCCCTCCCTGTAACCATCTCTCAGGGAATCCTCCCTTCTCTCCCCCTTGGGGTTGATGGAGAAAGCCTGGGGATCTACATGTTAGAAACCAGACAGGAGAGAGCACAGGCATGTTGGGGTGCCCCTCCCCACCAGTGGCCCATGGACTAGCTGCACCTCATGCCACAGTTGACCTGTGAGTGTGCACGCAGCCTGTCATGAGGCCCTGGGAGCCCACACCCCAGCGCTGGCAGCAGCCTAAGGGGCACAGGAGCTCAGGCCTGAGGGGGGCAGGAGCTCAGCCAAGGCTACCTGGCCAGCCTCCCATGCCCATAGACAGGTGGCTCTGGCAGCCACTCTTGGAAAGGAAAGGAACACTAACCAGCATGTGTCCCAGAAGCAGCCAGCAGCAGAACTGGGGTTATACTGGCACCTGCCCAGACATGCTGTTGCCCACTATGGAAGGAAGCCTGGCCTCCCACAATCATCTGCTCAGCTGATGGTGCAGCCCAGGGTGGTTGTGAGGATTAAATAGGATCATGTATGGGAAGCACTCTGCACAGCTCCCGCAGACAGCATGCCTAGTACAGACAGCTGTGCATTCATTGATACCAATGAATGGACTTTGCCACAACCAGGTCTTAATTTTCAGGCAAGTCATAGGTCTGAAAAGAAGACTAGAGACTAACCAGCTGTGCCCAAGATACGGTTAGCAACAAAGAGCAGGTGCAGCTCAGCAGCAAGTAAGGAGCTACCAGAAAGCTGAGCCCAAAGCAGAACCACAGGGGAGCTTGGCAGGGGGGCTCTCCTTGAGTTCCCAGAACAACAGATATCTGCCATTCAGACACTGCCCTGACTACATACTCCTGGAAGAGTATGGGGGTCTCAGTCATTTTTAACCCCCTTGTGCGTAACCTGGTGCCTGGAATCAGCAAGTGCTCAACAAATGATTGCCTACCAAATTAAGTCCAAATGCAAACTCTAAATTGCTTTCACATTATCCCGTATCAGGGGATTTTGCACACTCTACCACCTTACTTGAGGTTCATCACCTCATCCCCTTGGAGTTCTTATAAGAGAGAGGTGAGGAGGGCAGGGATGTGAGTTGAGGAAGAATACTCCGTGTTGGGGAAGTGTGCCAGGTGGGGTGGGTTGCTGGTGTGAAACTTGGAACATGGAGCCATTTGTTTATTCAATGCATTAAGCTCCTGCTACACCCTGGACCCTGATGGGGAGTCTGGGAAGCAAAACTGTGGATCTGTCCTCAAGGAGCCCCCAGCCCCATAAGGAAGATGGACAAGTCATCTGCCCACTGTCATCTGGGATGATGACAGACCTTTACCCTGGGTTGACAGGGCACAAAGGAGGAGAGCAGAAGACAACTGAAGCTGAGTTTGCTGAGGACAAGGCCAGGGACAGTCCAGTAAGGAGGACAGAGGCTACAGACTCCACACCCTGTGTTTTGCTGCCTGACTTTGCACTTGCTTTCCCTGTGCCTGGAACATGAGTCCCTGGTGAGAGGGGAAGCACAGAAAACACACACGCAAAGGTGCAGAGACCAGAGAGGGTGATGGGTCCAGCAAGGATGGGAATCAGGCTCAGACGTGAGGTTTAGCTCTTGTGAAGGAAGGAAGGATGGAGGGGAAAGGGGATCGGTTAAGAGGATGCTGCAGCAGAAAGCATGAGGCCCTGAGCCAGAGCAGTAGGTACAGAGAGCTGGGTGCAAACTGGTATTTGGCTGCAGAATTCGCCAACTATACATCCCACACAGGGACGGTGAGGAGGAGACATGAGCTGCTTGGCTGCAGAGATCTGTTTCCCAGATAAGCTTTGGAGACCAGGCCACCCCAAGCAGAAAAGTGGAATGCTTTTTGCAGGCACCCAGGGTTTCACAAACAGGGAGACGAGGACCTAGAGAGGAGGAGCAATTGGTCCAAAGGCACACAACAAACTAGGAACAGAGCCAGAGCCATGCCTGCTGCCCTGTCCTGTAATTTGTGTCCCTCTCTCCTCATCCCTCACCCCCTGTCCAAATGTGAGAACTCAGAAGCAATTGCAAGAAACGTCAACTCCTGACCCTCGTGGAGTTCGAGCGGGAGCCGGCTTGGTGGGAATGCAGCAGGACATTAAGTTAACAGCCCCTCTGGAATGGCCCCGGTCCTTGCACTCCTCTTTAAAAATTTGTCTTCGACCCCGAAAACGAATCGAGGGACCTTGTAAAGAATAGTTATTGACAGAGAGCTGCTCAGGGAGCACCAGGGAGCCAGGCCCATGAATCAGTTCGCTAGCAAAATGAGATTTCTCAGACAGCAGGGCTGGTGAAGGCAGACCAGGAGATTTGGAAGAAACACCCGGAGCCCACCCTGCCCCAGCCCCAGCCCCACGCTGCCCACTGTCCTCTCCACACCAGCCCCGGACGCTTCTCCATGCCTGTCTTTAACAAACACTAACCTCAACTCAGTGTGCTCCCCTTAAGAGAAGTCTTCAGGGGGTGGGGGGTGGGAAGTGGGGTTGGAGCCCAGTTGAGAAAATGGAAAACACAATAAGTAGGCTAGAGAAGGAAACTCTCATTTGAAGGGGCAAAACGTTCTAAGATAGGTTGGCAGGGACTCCTGGAATCTGACAGTGCATTTGCCATGTGACCTTTAGCCAATATGTCACTATTTCTGAGCCCTGGTGTCCCCATACGTAAAAACATGGGAATCACCACTTCTAGGCAGTGTCCACTGGCCTCCCTGAAGAGGCCCTGCTATTCCAACACTTGTATTTCTTTTTTTCCTCTTTTTTTTATTTTTCCTTTTATTTATTTATTTATTTTTGAGACGGAGTCTCGCTCTGTCACCCAGGTTGGAGTATAGTGGCACAATCACAGCGTGCTGCAGCCTGGACATCCTGGGCTCAGGCGATCCTCCTGCCTTAGCCTCCTGAGTAGCTGGGACGACAGGTGTGCACCACCACTCCCAGCTACATTTTTGTTTTTTATATTTTGTAGAGATGGCGTCTTACTGTGTTAACCAGGCTGGTCTTGAGCTCCTAGCTTCAAGCAATCCTCCTGCTTCACCCTCCCAAAGTGCTGGGATTATAGGCGTGAGCCACCCTGGCAACACTCGTATTTCTAACAAGAGTCGTGGAAGATAGGAGTTATGGCTGTTTTATAGATAAGGAGGCAAGCACACAAAGAGGGCAAGTAACTTGCCTTCAGCTTAGAAGTGACCTGGCGGGCAGCTCCAAACCTACCCGCTTTCTGCTACATCCAGATGTTGGAAAGTGAAGGGAATGAGGTTGGAGAGATTTTTAAGTGGGAGAAGAAGAGGGAAGGGTCTCTAAGGATTTGATGTGCTCAGTAGTGGGGTCAAGGCTGTGGGACCCCCATTTAAGTCACAGATTGTGGATAGTGTTGGGGCAGATGGAAGACTAGGAATATGCCATAGATGCTCGGCCTCTGCCATTGCTGGAGGAACCAAACTCCCTCCTCCACTGGGAGCTCCATCCCTAGCTGACTATCACAGCAGACAACCATCAACTCCTGAAAGCAGAGAACCAGCAGACCTTCCTGAGCAAGGTGCCAAGCTGAGCTTGTTCGGAGAGCTGGTGGCACAAGCAGAGATGCCTCATGTGGGGAGATGGGCATAAGCCAGCACCTGCCCTTTCCCTTGGGATACTGTCTGTTCCTTCAGCCTCTCGGGCTAAGCAAGAGAGACTGGGAAGTGGAAGCCATCCCCTACGGCCCTCATCCTTGCCACATTGGCTCAGTGAATGTTTATTATACCCTTGCCATAGATCTGACAGAGTGGCAAGCACAGAGGAAGTAGGAGTATTAAATAACCGCTGGCATTCACCGACAGCTCATTACCTACTAACCACTGTATAGCCATCATTTTATTGACTCCTCACAATAACCAAGTAAGGTAGGTATTATTATTATACCCATTTTACAGACGATGAAATTGAGGCTCAGAGAAGTTACATGACTTGTCTCATGCCACCCAGCAAATACATAGTAGAGGCAGGATTCAATCCCAGGTTATAATAGCTCCAAGTTCTACAGTCTCGTGCTGCTCCACATTGCCCTCCTCAGTGGAGCCTGGCAGTTCAGAGAATCGTTCTGATGCAGTGGCAAGAGTGCTAGGCTGGATTACGGGGGCTTAGTGGGGTTCTCACTCTGGCATTGACTGGTCATGTGGCCATGAGTCTGGTACCGCCCACATCTGGAGCAAGCCAAGACCCTCAACAAGAGGCCAGGAGCCAGATGGTCCCTCCAGTGCTGTCCCTTCAGTCTTGATGGTTCTTGGGTCTCATGGTATGAAGCCTGGGCACACCCAGACCTGCCAGTTCACACCCTTCCTTCATCCATCCTCTCGGACAGTTGTTGTGCGGTGGGAGGTGGCAGAGGCGGGCAGTAATAAGTGTCAGGATTCCCCAGCTGTCCTCCAAGCTTTGCCAGCTCCGCCATCCTCTATTTGGTGCAGCCATTGGCAGGTGCTCCTGTGGGTTTGGGGTTTGCTGTGTTGGAGGGGGCTGGGCATTGTGAAGGAGAAAGGGAGGATGGGAACGGTAACTACCCCTTTGCTGTGTGTGCTAGAGAGGCACTGAGTCTCAGGGTTAAGACAGAGCTGGAAAGTTCAAGTCGTCTATCCTCCACCCACAAGGAGTGCTCAGGCGAAAGAAGAGAAAAAGGATCTGTCCTATAGCAGCTCCCGGGCTAAGGGAGAAAACAAGACACTGGCCCATGAGGAATACCCAGTCTGATGGGGGAGACTAATCATACCATGAAGAAATGATGTCAGGCATTCAGGGAAATACACAAATAAGTGCAGAGTAACCTATGCATGTAATTTGAGAAGAGGAAATGGAGCAAATGCAGAAGCCAGGCAGTTCGTCAGAGAGGTAGCCCGGAGAAGGGTGGAAATGGTGTGAGGAGAGGTACTAGAATGGGCCCACCAGATGGCTGGGATGTCAAAAACAAACTGAGGATTAGGAGCAGGGATGGATTTAGCCTGGCTGGAGGGATGAAGTCTTGGGGGCCTGGCTGAGAGGAGGAGTGGGTGTGGGGAGGTGGAAGAGATGACCCTCCATCAGATCTCAGAGCCTGGAGCAGCTCTGGGCACCTCCAGTCACAGTGCGAACTTTCCTGGGTCTCTGCCCTCCTGTGAGATGGGTCTGGACTAAATGTTCTCTGAGTGTCCTCCCCATTCAGGGCTGAACCATAACTTGTCTGCAAAGCGGGTTCAAGCATCACCATCACCGGTGTCTAACAGCCCTCCCTGGCCACTGAGCAGGGCTGGAGCGCAGAAGGGGCCTCAGCCCCCTATGTTAATCCCAGCTCTGGAGCATGAGGCAGACAGCTGCAGAGTCCCCTGAGGATGAAGCCAGCAGAATTAGAGCCTTGTCTCTGCCACCACCTTCTTGTGTGACCTCAGGCAGCCCCTGCAGCCCTCTTTGGGCCCCACTGTGGGGCTGGAAGGGCCCTTTCCCTCCTGACCTTCTGCAATTCTAGAATGGCTTTCTTTCTCCTCCATTACAAACATTTCCAACAGCCCTCCTGTGGTTCCCGTGGGACAGGGGCACTGGGGCTGCTTCCATAGCTTCTGCAAGGTGGGAGGTGAGGGAAGCTGCCAGCGAGGAGAGTTGACAGGGAACAAAGGAAAAGCGGGCATGTCCTGGGAGCCAGCCTTCATGCTCTCATCTGTAGCAGAGCTGTATGGCCCAATCTCTGCCCTGAGGGTTGACCCCACCTGACAGACCCTTCCACATCCAGACCCAGAAGAGGGGAAGGGGAGAGAGGGCAGAAGGGAGCTTAGAAGGTTGAAGATGGTGGAAAGTGGCAAGGGAAGGATCCCTCTTTCCTGCCTCCACGCTCCTCCACCCTTCTCCAAGAAGCAGAGAGCCCAGCCCACCCCTCCCCTGGTGGGATGCAATTCATCAACATTGACGGGAGTCTGGAAGATGTCAGGGGTGGGCCCGCCTGAGCCCACCCCCTCTACACATAGACACACTTGCCCACCAAATCCTCCTTCCAAAGTCCCTCCCTCTCTAGGCTCAGTTCCAGAATCATCCCTTGTGGGATGGCATTCTGCCAAGGAAGGGGCAGGCCCCGTGGGGGTGGGAGAGCTAGAATCTTGTTAGCCCACTGGGCAGGGATCACATGTCCCAGCGATTGGGGAGAGAGGAGAGGAGAAGGAGGAAATAATGCTCCAGCAGCTGCAGCTCCTCGAGATCTTTAGTGATGCCAGGGCCACGGGGCGACCCTCCACCCCAGAAAACCCCACTCCAGGAAAACATGGCAAAGCATCAATCATACCTGGTGACAAAAGTGCAGCCATTGTCAGGAGACAGGAAACGGGCTCTGTGGGCACTGGGCACACAGGGCGCACGCATGCACACGCACTCCCTGCATGCTCACAGGGCACGCATTGTAAAGGCACAGTCTCTGAGCACTCTGCTCACACACTCGCCACACTCACAGGGTGCAAACATGCAGGCACACATACGCACACCCACCACACATGCGCACTTGCATATATGCATGTGCATCCTGGCTACTGGAGCCACACAGCTCTAGTGCAGTCATAACCAGAGGCAGCTAATGGGAAGGCGGAGGTCACAGGGGTGGTGGCCAAACCCAGGCCAATGGAGAGGGGCTGGAGTAAAGAGAGCAGCCCTCCAGACTCTAGTGTACCCATGGGGTCTCTGCAGAGGGGAACTGCTGCCCATCTGTATAAATGGCCTTCAGAGGTCCTTATTGGAATAAGAGCTTCTCAGAGGGAGGGGTGACCAGGAGCATATCTACTCCATACTTAAAATAATAAATAAACAGTCTCATGGCACTCAGAAGAATAGCCATTTGCATGCGAGCCAACACTGAGTTAATGACAAAGATTCTTGTCTGTTCATTAAAGCAGACTAGCGGGCTCTCTATGTGAAAACGCTTTGCAGTTAAAGGGACTATGTTATTAACTCTCATGAAATGATTTATTTGGGGCTGGTGCCAGGTGAGTTGCAACCTGGGAACAGAGGCCCTCATTCAGGGGTGCCCCTGGACTTCTGGGAGGAAAGGGGCAGAGATGCTGGAGAGATGATTAAAACCCTTCCTGTGGATGGAGAGAGGCCTGTCGGAGGCTGGCTGGGGCAAAAGGGCACCTCAGGCGATTCAGGTTCCACCTGGCCTGGCCGTGGAAGGCAGCAGAATTGATTTCTCCCTGAGCTTCAGTTCCCTGTCTATGAAATGGGGATAAAATAGCACCTACCTCATAGGGTTCTTGTGAGGAATAAATGAGTTATTGCCTGTGAATAACAGAAAATGTCTGGCCCACATCTCACCTCAGTAAATGCAAGCTATTATTTTATCATTTTCCAAAGAAAGATGAATTTTCTAAAGGGATGTGACAGGGAGATCTGATCTGATCCTCCATCTGATACTCTAATTTTGAAAACATTTTTCATTTTTTGGTTTGGTGTTTAGAGGCAGGACTTCCTTCTTGAACTAAGTCAGCTCTCAGGGGTACTTTTGAGAAGATGTTAGAAGTACCCCAAAGAAAGATATTGATGCTTTGCTAATTTGGGGCAGGTGGAGTTCAAGCCATCAGTTTGACAATTCAAAAGAGAGCTTACTCTAAAGTGGTGTCAAGGGTAGCTACATTTAAAGCATCCTTCAAGACGGGTTCTTTCCTGGAATTATTCTAAAATAAGGGGTCTGGACTGAATCTTTCGTGTAGATGGAAGGAGGCAAAATAAATTAATCTTCTTCGTCCAGGCGACACTAACTGGGATAGGAATGCTTAGGCGGGGCAGGCCCTGGACACTCAGCTATAGAACCAGGCCCTCAGCTAAGGCAGGCCAGGGAGCTTACAGGCCCTGCACAGCCCCACTCCCACTCCTCAATCAGGCACAGAGCTCCAAGGACCATGGCGGGCCTCACCTTCTAGCCCAGCAGAGATGTCTATCTGCAGGGTGGAGATAAGGCCCGGGCCCAGCAGCAGGGAGCCTACCGCAGCTGGCCTTTCTCTGGGCTGTGTTCACAAGCTGGCTGGCTGCCACCTCTCCTCACTCCATCCTTCCATTCCTCTCCTCTTCCAAGACCTGCATCTTTGTCCCCCTGAAGGGGCTGTGCACTGGGACAGGGACTACCAGACACACCAGCCTGGGCCCCTTCCAGAGGAAAGAGCTTCTGCAGTTGAGGCAATAGGACAAGAGAAGAGAGAGAAGCCTATACCCTTTTCAGAGCTGGGTATCACCAGAAATTGCCACTGTCTTGGATGGCAGGGACTCTCTTTCCATGGCAAGACACCACCTGGGAGCAGCATGCCTCATCCATGGGCCTCATCTGCAAATGCTTACCCCTTGGGATTGATGCTGAGCAGGTGAGCCCAAAACTGGGGCTTAGCCCTGGAAGGTTCCTGGCTTTGCCCAGGAAAGAATTCAAGGGTGGGCCAGTAGTGTTAAACAGTGACTTTTACTGAAGCAGCAGAGGTACTGCTCTTTGCCAAGCAGGGCAACCCCATAGGCAGTGTGCCCAGAGTAGCAGCTCCAAGGCAGGGTGGCAGTCATATTTATACCCACTATTAATTATATGCAAATTAAGGGCAGGATAATGCAGAAATTTCTAGAAAAAGGATGGTAACTTCCAGGGCATTGGGTCGTTGCCACGAAAAGAGGCAGTAACTTCTGGGTGTTGCCATGGCAATGGTAAACTGGCAAGGCACACTGGTGGGCATGTCTTATGGAATGGTGCCTCCCTTTCCACCATGCCAGTTCACCACCTCCTCCCCTCCCCGTCCCTGTTTTAGCTAGGCTCAATTCAGTCCAGTGTCTGAGCCCGACCTCCAGAGTCAAGTCCCACCTCCTACCTCAGGATGATGAGCCTCCTGGGAGGGCTGCAGTCCCTGGTCTTGGGGGTGTCCACCTGTATGTTCAAGGAGATTCACAGACTTCGGCCAAGGCTGCCAGATCCCAGGGCAGGACCCAAAAGCTGTCTTCTGTTTGTCTCCTCCCAGACCCATTGGCCCCTGAAGACAGTTTTGTGGAAACTCACATCCTGAAGCTTTGATCCAGGACTGGAGGACCAGTGGGAAAAGCCAGTGATCCTATTCTTGCTTGGCTATCCCCTCCTCAGAGGGCCCTTCTCTGACTCCTCCACCCAAAATAGCAGCCCTGAGTCACTCTCCATCCCTCCAGCTTGTGCCTTTGTCCTGCCTGCGCCCATCCCCACCTGACGTCCGATTTTGTTAAATGCTCTGTGTCTCCCCCACTAGGATGAAAGGCTCCACGAGGACGGAAACCTTGTTTTAGTCAACACTGTATCTCTGCATCTGGCTCAGGGCATGGCACACAGGAGGAGCTTCATACGTGTGTTTAATTCTGAGGTGGTGGGGATGTGAGAAGGGGCAGAGGCTTCACTCACAGGGAGCTGGATGGCCCACTGAGCATCACAGGCTGGTGTGCACCATCAGTGAGCATCTCCCTCTTGGGTGGAAAGAGAGCCCAATATAGTAAGCTCCTGGGGCCCAAGGCCTCCAGCCCAGCATGCCAGTTTCATCCTGGGTTGCCCTGAGCCTGTGAGGTAGCTGAGAGCACTCCCAGGCTGAGGGGGGCCCACCACCCCATCGCCAACAATCCAATGACAGTCAGCCATTAGCTGGGGGTAGTGGGAGAACGGTGGGGTGGGAGACTCACAAGCAGGGACTCTTTCCTGGTCAGAAGCACTGGGAAGGGAGTGCATGGCCGAGGGGAGGGCACGGGTTATGGAGTCTGAATTCAAACCCTGGAGAAGGGCTCTAACTGGAGGTTTGTGAAGGATGTCAGGGAGTCCACAGCTCCCCTGAAATGATTCACAAAGGGAATGTGGGTGTGCGCACTTGCACACTGACTTTTCTGAATTGGATTCATTTCTCAAAGTGGCCTTGACACTGAACATATTGAAAACTTGAGGTAAGGTATAGAACTGTACTTAAGTCACAGCCCAGGCCCTCCTAACCCCTCCTCCCCGCTCCAGGGTCCCAGCTGGAATCCCGCCCTAGGTCACACCTGAAGGGGGATCCTTTTAACGTAAACAAGGCCACTCACTTGCCTCAGCAGGCAGTGGAAGTTACCACCAAAATAAAGTGAAATAAAATCTCTAACCCCAACTAGCCCATAATGCATTTCCAGACAATGTGGATATGAATTGGAGCATGATGATTCTGTTTGGGATACTCTGTACTCCCCGTCCTTCTGCTGGAAGGAAATGAATGTGCAACAGCTTAATTTATCCTTCGCTGGGAACCCATGGAGGCTGGGAGGCAGCTCCTCCGGGGTCCAATCAACCCAGTAGAGGATTCCTGCTTATCCTAACCTGCCCACAACCCACAGTCTCTGGGCAGGCATGGCAGGAGCCGAGCTCTACACCCAGACTGGGAGAACCCCTGCATTTGATTGCTCAGGCTCAGCCTCCTGTAAAAAGACCTGGACAACCTTCTCACCCAGACAGCTTTCCAGGGGTTGGGGGAGGGGCAGGGAAGGAATGAAGTCTGATGGGTAAATAGATGGGAAAGGCTTTAGTAAGGTTCAAAACTTTCTTCTGGACAACATAAGGAGAACTCATGCTGGCAAGAGGAGAAATCTAGACCCCCAGAAAAGACCCAGAGGCAGGAGGGGCCTGGGAAATTTTAGAAAATCACAAGGATTCTCCCAGTGAGCAAGCTGGGAATGGCAGGAGAGGAGAGACAGGGCAGGTAGGCAAGGCGGTCCTAAGGGTCTGAACTTTATCCTGACCCAGAGTGTACCAGGAGAGACTTTTCCAAGGAGAGTGGCTCAAGAAGATTAGACCAATACGTTTTAGAACAACAGATATGATGCAGGAAAAAGGCGGAAGGACAGGGACTAAATGAGATGAAGCTATGCTAGGTGTTAACTGAAGCCAGGAATGGAAATACTTTCCCAAACAGCTTTCTCAGGATTCCCAAATCCCTCATTTCAGTTCCTCGACAAGATTTCCTGACATGCAGGCTTCCAAGAGTCTCTCTGCCCTGGGACAGACAGGTCATCTAGCAAGAAGAATGGACTTTGAAGTTCAACAGGGTTGGATTTGAATCTTGGTTCTTCACCTTATTTCTTGCATGTGAATTTGAGTCAGAATCTGTTACCTAATCTGTAAAATGGCGCTGAAGTTGGCTTTTTCTAAAGATGGTTGTGGAGATCAATGATCTTCTCCATACAGTCTAAGCCACATAATAAGTGCTCAATAAATAGTGAACATGAATACCTTGTCTTTAAATTCCCAGCATGTGCTTGTTAGTCTGGAATCACCAATCCCTAGTACTGGGAGGAATCCATTCCAATATTGGAAGAAACAAGACCCAGAGCGGTAGAGTGACTTTTCCAAAGTCTAGAGTTTTATTAATAAAGGGGCTGGGATTCAAATCCAGCTCTCCTAACCACTGTTCCATCTTCCATCTTCCCAGTAGCCTCACTCCTGGGCAGACTTGGCCTTTGGGTGCTTCAGTGAAAGGACCACCCTTCATCATGCTTTAAGACTGTGAGGATGTCAGGTCTGTAGCCAATGCCTTCTCTTCGCCTCTGCCCAGATCACAGCCTCATCGTCTCCCTGCCTGGGAGCATCTGTTTCCAAGTGCCCTCAATGCCCCCAGGCCTGGAGGAGCAGAACAGGGCTGGGACTGCGCAGTGGCGTGGGTGGATCTTGGGGGAGGGAAAGGGCTGCATCGAGGAAGGGAGAGATGCTAAATGTTCGCCCTGTCACCACTCTCTCCTCTGGGCCCCAGCGCAGGGCTGAGGGATGGGCCTGTGCTCTGTCAGCAACCCTGGTCCATGATGGATGTGGAACCTGGGAGGATGGTGTCGGCAGCACTTGGTGAGATTCATTTTCCCACTGCTATGGGAGAAAAATGTGGCCTTCGTGTCATCCATCTGCTCTGCAGCGAAGTGGTAAACAGGCAAGCCTTGCAGAGAGCAGCCTGGAGCCCAGCCCAGCTCGCAGTCTTCCTACAGGGCTGGGAGGCTGGGAGGCTGGGACAAAGCACTGTATCCATGTCCCTGGGCCCACGATGGCAGGGCTTCTTGGGGAGGACCCACCGGCTGGGAGCCTTTGGCGCTGCCACGTGCACCTCCAAGAACCAAAAGTTAGAAAGTCAGGTGGGTCGTGATTCCATATCCAATTGATTCTCACCTCTCAGATGGATTCCAGAGAAAAATGGCTGGGATCCCCTGAGGTTCCCGAAGCCGGCCCCTCTGCTCAGGCTGTTTCTCTCTCCGCATCAGTCTTGGAATCCTTCCCATGACCAGCCCACAAGTCACTTCCTCCAGGATCCGTCCCAGATCCTCCCAGCCCGATCTCAGTGGTTCTCTTACCTAGTGGTTCTCTTACCTATGGATTGGGCTTTAGGTAGTTGAATAGCTTTTATCCCACCTCCACCCCCCAGAGACATTTCTGAACCGCCTCCCTGTCAGCTTCACCGATAGTGAGTTATCTGCATTCCAGCTCAATCAAGGACTGGGCTGGAACACAAAGAAAGCCAAAGCTCACCCTTTCCCCCCAAATCAGAGGCCACCTCCTAGAAGACAGTGTCAAATACTCTTGTCAAATAAATGCATTGTGCTTCCAGGAAAGCAACTAGGACACCTCCAGGGGAGTTGACTCGTCCGTTTCCTGACACTCCCCATCACCTCCTCCCTTCCCCACCATCACGTCTTTCTATAAAACCTTTCTCAAGTCCTTGCCAATCCCTCCATCTATTCTCTGCAATGTCAAAGCACTTTCATGCCTGCTTGCCCTCTTGTTCTCAGGCCTCATTGGCTAAGAAGGGTTGGTTGCTGCTGTCATGATTTCCCATCTTACAGATGGAGAAACTGAGGCCAGTGCAGAGATGAGTCTTTCCCTAAGTGACAAGAAGGCAACACTAGGATTAGGACTGGATGGATTCAATTCAAAGCCTCAGAAGCAGTCCCTTTCCACATTTTTAATGTTCCCAGAACCAGCATAAGGCCCCTGTTGGATCTTCTACTCTGTTTCCCCACCCCTTGTTCTCCCCAGGATAATGACCACACCCTCTTACCCAGCCTCCCTGCCCGGCTCTCCCCATGTACAGCCTTTAGCTGCAGAGTCATCTTTCTAATCTGTCTCTAATCCTGTCACCCTTCAAGGAGGCTGCCTTCCTCCCTTTCCCCTGCCCCCTATAGGTGTCCTTTAGGGGAGTGCAGGGATGACATTTATGCCACCCCAGGTGGGTGGCCCTTGCAGGTGCTTTCAGTCTGCTCCATGGAACACCAGAGCCCTCCCCACTTCCAGGACTCTCTGAGGAAATGGGAAGGACGACTCATCCATCCAGCGATACACACCAGACTCTGTTCAAAGCCCTGGTCTTGTCGCCACCTCTTATCCCCCAGACCTCCTGCCCCATGGTTCACCAGGAGAAAGGGCATGTAGAGGACAATCAGGAGGCCTGAATCGATCCTTCGCCTTCAATGCCCCTCTTTAGCCAGAGGCTGCAGAGACCATGGGGAGACAAAGATGAAGATCGCAACCCAGCCCAGCCCCTAGGGCTCACCCCCCATCCCATGTGACATTGGACAAGCCCCTTTCCCTCCCCGTCTGTTAAGCAAGAGAGGAATCCAGATCTTAACTTGGGGAGGGGACATGGATCCCTTACACACCATACAGCGGGGTGGTTGATACAATGACTGCTTCCTGACCATGGATTCCCCTTAAAGCTCCATAGAGGCCACTTTTAGATGCCTTTTCTAGTTTCTGCATCCCCCAAACAGGCCAAGAAAAAGCAGTCCCTCCCTGTCCCCTGGCAGCCAGCTCCGGAATAGGCTAGGGGAGGGGGCGTTTCACCTCTCTTCCCTCACATGGGGTGTTAGTGGAGCCAGGAGGGCCATTACTCACTGTGCCAATCTCTTGCTCCAGTGCCGGCCCAACCCCCTCCCCTCCTCCGGAGAACAAAATTAAAAGAAATTTGTCCTCCAGCGAGGACAGCTCATCTCTCTCACCCCCAGCTCTCAGCAGGCATGGCTGGGTGAGAGCCTGGGAAGGACCCTGGAGACCACCCTCCAACTTGGCAGTCTGCCTGGGTCCTCCTGCTCTCAGCATCTCTTCAATACTCAGCCCCTCCCTCCAGCCCTCTCCTCCCATCCCACATTCAGCCCAGGAACATTTTAAATGAATTCAATTTAAAACTTCAGAAGCAATACCTTCCCACATCTTTAAAGTTCACGGCCCCAGCATCAGACTCATTTGTTCGAGCTTTCATTCAACAAGGAGCTCAGTCTGTCACCTCTTTGCTAAAGCATCCAAGCTGAATTGTGGCACTCTACTTGGAAGTCCTAGAATAAGCACTTCCTCGAGCACCCTGTCTTCGGGATGAGGGCCTGAGCTCTGGCATCTCTGCCTCTCCCACCGGGCTGTGAACCACTCGAGGGCACATACCCTCTGGATTCATTTTCTAACTCTCTACCTGTGCCTGGCATACAGTATGTGCCATGGATGGCTGACTGCCTCTGCCTATTGGGGATCCACTATGTGCCCAGCACTGTGTAGGCCCAAAGGGCTGGCCAAGAACAATGCATCTAGTGGAGGTGACAGATGCAGAAACCAACAAAATGCTGCTCTGACCATCAGCACAACAAGGTGAGCAGCCCCCACCCACATGCTGTGCTCTTTATCCACTTACCCACAACTCCAGCCTCGTTGGCCACACTCTCTAGAGCTGAATCAGGCCCCCCAGGCAGATGAGGAGTCCAGCTCTCCTAGATTCCACCACTGTCATCACCACCACTCTCCAGAACATTGGGGACAGAAGAGAGAGCTTAGTGCAAGCTCTGCACCTTGAGAGGAGAGTAGGAAATTCTCTCTGGCTGTTCTTATAAAGGATAGGGAGGGCCTGGCAAAAAGGGGAAGCAAAGAGAACCATTCTCTCACTCTGCCCCTGACCGCTGGCTTACTTTGGTTAGAGGATATTATCCCAAATGCGATGGGGACAGCAAACTCACTACAGAAAACAGCTGTAGCCCTCAGAATGCATTTGGAGGAGCTGCTTTGGGAGATCTTCCCAGCTCCCTGGGTCTCCTCCTTTAGGGAGCTTGCAACGACAGCAGAAGTCTAGACAGACTCCCCATTGCACATTCGGTCTCAGTTCAAGGGGGTTCAAGGAGGAGAACTACTCAGATCTAGGCAAAAGGGGCCCCTGCCCGGAGTTAACAAACTTTCCCAAAGGACCAGAAATAAATATTTCAGGCTTGCAGGCCATCCAGGCCCTGTTAAAACTACTCTGCCCTTGTATCTCAAAAGCAGCCACAGACAATATCTGGACAAATGGGTCTGGATATGCTCCGATAGGACTTTCTAAAAACAGGCAGCTGTCTGCTGGAACTCACACACACCACACAAACACACCCTTAAAGAACATGGGGTGCCTCCTGTCACTCAGAATTATTACGTTCCAAGTTATATGGAGATCCTCATTTTAACAAAATTGGTGTTAAATTTTAACCAATTAAACACAATGGCAAGAAAAATAAATTTTATGGAGTAATAATTTAAGCATCAAGTACATCTATTTTTGTGTAATTTTTATTATTCTTTTTTGAGACAGGGTCTCACTCTGTCACCCAGGCTGGAGTGCAGTGTCGTGACAACAGCTCACTGCAGACTTGACCTCCCAGACTCAAGCAATCCTTCTACCTCAGCCTCCCTAGTAGCTGGGACTACAGGCGCATACCACCATGCTCAGATAATTTTTGTAGAGATGGGTTTTTGCCATGCTTTCCAGGCTGGTCTCAAACTCCTAGGCTCAAGCGATCTACCTGCCTCAGCCTCCCAAAGTGCTGAGATTACCGGCATGAGCCACCGTGCCTAGCCAATTTTTCTGTGATTTTTAACACCAATTTATTCTAAATTTCTCATGATTCTGACATCATTAAGGCTTTTGTTGTACTTGAGGTATAATTTACATACAGTGAAATGCCCTTATTTTAAGTATACAGTTGAATGAGTTTGGCTCAGTGTATACACCATGCCAACATTCCAGTCTAAATAAAAGATAACTGCATTGTCCCAGGAAACACCTCATACTCCTCGTCAGTTAAACTCACCTCAGAGGCAACTGCTTTTCTGATCTCTATCCCCCTAGATGCATTTGGCCTGTTCTTGAACTTCATATAAACAGGATCAAGCATTATCTAGTCTCTTAGGTCTGGCTTCTTTTATGTGCCTTTCTATTATTACTCATCTAAACATCAGCGGCCCCCGACAGAACACCAGGACACGTACAGGAAAAATTTAATTCAGTTGTCTTCAATATTTGCCACCAAAGCTTTATACATATTTTTCGATTTTGTCATTATGAAGGTATACTTGCCAAGGGAGATTGATAAAACATATTTTGTTTACCAATCTGCTTGCTGAATTAATGACTTGTAGGTATTTAGACATGTGGTATGTAAGCCTCCCTTCTGCACTTTGCCCTGGGCCCCACAGATGGTAGGTAGGCATGGGCTGGCCAAGGAGGGAGGGAGAACAGAGGCCAGGGCTGCAGAATAGCCTCCACCTTCCAGCCCAGGAGCCTGGCCTGGGAGAGCGGGGCAGAGGAAGAGGCCCTGGGGTGCCAAGCTGAAGCAGGCACTATCCATTCAATTAACAAATCTTTATTGAGCATCTAGTATCTGCCCACAGTGTGCTAAGTTTTAGGATTACAATGAGGAAAAAGTAAATAAAAAGACATCCCCTCTGGCCTCATGGAGCTTACAAATTAGAAAGAAGAGACAGATATTAATCAAACAGTCACATCCACAACAGAGAAAACTTACAGGATCCAGCACAAATTTCCTTGACTGATATTCAGGCCTTTATTCTTGGTGCCTTCGGTGCTGGAGATGCCCTTCTCACTCTTGCACCTACAGAAGTCCATATTCATTCAGCAAGGCCTGGCTCCAAATGCCCCACCCTGAGAAACCTACCCTGTCATCTGAATTTGCAGCCCCTTCCCCTGAGTTCCCATAGCACCATCCTGTCACCCCTGTTATCTTGTGCATCATGTTAGGTGGGCACCTTTGCCTCTGCATCTGTCCCTCCCACTGAGAGGTCTCTGGTATGGGGGTGTGGGGATGAACAAAGAGGTGATGTGCTTTAAGGCCTGCTTTTTTTTTTTTTTCAGGGCAGGTTCTCACTCTGTTGCCCAGGCTAGAGTGCAGTGGCGCAATCACGGCTCACTGCAGCCGTGACCTCCCAGGCTCATGTGATTCTTCCACCTCAGCCTCCTAAGTAACTGGAACCATAGGTGCACACCACCACTCCCAGCTGATTTTTTATGTTTAATTTTTTTTTTGTGGAGATGATGTCTCACTATATTGCCCAGGCTGGCCTTGAACTCCCGGGCTCAAGCGATCCTCCCACCTTGGCCTCCTGAAGTGCTGGAATCACAAGCATGAGACACCGTGCCTGGAAAGGCCTGCATTTGAGGCCCGGCTCTACCACCTCAAAGCTCTATGGGTTTGCCCAGGTGAATTCTCACCCCTGAGTCTGCTTCCTGATCTGCACAATGGGAACAATGCTAGTTACTCCATACCGTTTTTGTGAAGATTAACTACGTCTACAAGCACATACAAACACTGAGTGGGTTAGTCTTCACACACACACACATTCCTCCCCTATTCATCTGCAAGGTCCAGGTCCTGCTGCAAAAAGAGTTGTCCGCCCTCACCTGGCCCCGTAGCCCCTGCATCCAGGGCTCAGGGTGCCTCAAAGCAGATAGACAGCTAGGACAGGGATGGAGAGGGACAGAGACAAGCTGAAGGCTCAGGGCCCCCAGGTTCCCTGGCTGGCAGAGCAACTGGGTGAATTGGTCCCCACCTGTAACGTGCCTGAGGGTAGGAAGAGGTGGCTCAGAGCCAGCTGCTACGGTGGACCCTGTGTGGTGACAGAACAGGTTCAGAGCAGCTGGGATCCAGGTGGGGACTGCCAGGAACAGGCCCAGGATGCTGGACTGGGGCCCAGAGCTGCTTTCCAAGGCCAATTTTCTCCCTATTCCCAGAGTGTGGCCACCACGCTGCCAACAGTCCTGGCAGCCCCCAGCCCCTCTGTTTCCAAAGCAGCCTGAGATGTTGCCAAGCCAGCTACCAGCGGGCTGAGGTGCCCCTGCCTGAGCTCTGAGAGTAATACCCTTCATCCCTTTCATCACCAAGCTCCAGGCACTCAAATACAATCACAAGTGGCCCTGGAGCTAAGTCCCCACCCCCAGACAGAGAAGGCAGGACGGAGTCCTCATCTTGAACTCACTGCTTCCTCTCTGGAGCTTCCTTTGACCTGGCTGGTGCTTCCTCTCTTCTCACTTATAAAAAGGAAAGAGTAAGCTCTGTGATCCTATCTCCCACAACTCTGTGACTGTAAAATAAGACGACTCAAGGGGATACGTTTTACACACGGGCCAACTTACTATGTGACCTAAGTCAACGTGTGGCCCTTCTCTGTGCGTTAGTTTATATGAGGCAGCACTAGGACAAAGCTAATATAGTGCTCCCTGACCCTATCTCAGAGAAAAAGGAGAGCACTTCTTAGCAGACATCAAGTTTTCTTTTTTCTCCTTAGAGAAATCAAGGCGGCTTGATTTCCACCTCCCATCTCCATCTGTCCAGGGAGGGTTCCCAAGTCCTGGAAGAAGTCCAGAGGGCTCCTGTACAGAAAGATAAGTCCCCAACCAGAGCCCAGCTCCCCTACCAGCAGCCAGGCTCAGCTGGGCTCCTCCTGCCCCCCACCCCATGCCAATTATCACTGGCCCTGGGCAGCTCCTCCTGGCAGCTCAGACCTCCACACCTTGCCCAGCTGAGTATCTCCTCCTATCATTCCTTCCCTGCTCCTCCACACCTGTCATCATTTTTCCAAAATCATTTCATCTAATAGGGATTCATCAACAGCCTGCTAAGGCCCAGGCACTGAACTAGGCATGGGGATACCACATAAACGAGACACAGTCCAACTTCATGGGGCATGTGGCCAGAATTTACCCCCAGTGAGCCCAGAAAGATGTGCTTCCTTACAGGTGTATACCAATAGTCAACATTTATTTAGAGATTAGCAGGTTCCAAGGACAGAGCTGAGGGATTTACAAGGATCATCTCCTTGAACCATCTCGGCACATCTGTGCACTACAGACACACAGTGCACTGCACAGTGGGGCTCTGCCCTAACACTGATGGTGGGGAAACCAAGGCTGGGTAGAGGCTGTCCAGTGCAAAAACAAAAATGTGGGGTCTCTCTGATATCCTTCCCCGTTCCCTGGATCCTTGCCCTGCTGTCTTTCACATCCCAACTTTATAATAAAGCAAATAAGTCTGGCCCATGAGATACAGACACTGAGGCTCAGAGAGGCTATTTCTTGCTCAAGGTGGCAATGTCTAATGGGGGCAGAGCCAGAGTTCAGACCCGGTGTGTCCGGCATTAAGTCACTTACTCTTCGCCTACTACCTTATACCATAACCACAGCTGGGCAATGAGGAGCCACCAAGTATGCCTGGGAAGACCTAAGAATGCTGAGGTGACTTTCAGACAAGGATGGACCTTGGTAGGTGAATAAGGCTTTGACAGGCAGACAAGGAAGAAAAGGCATTCCAAGCAAGGGATAGCGTGGGCAAAGGCACAGTGGCATGGGAGTGCCTGGTGGGTCTGGGGAACACCAGGCTCTTACGTATGGGCAGACCCAAGGAGAAGCCAGAAGGAATGGGGAACATGCAAATTTTCTCATCTCACCTTTTCTTTACAAGTGAGAGGCTGAGGCCCAGGAGGGCTCCACCCACCAAGGCCAGGTTGCCAGGTTGGGACTTCCACTCTCAGATCAAACTACCTTTCTGTCTCTCCCCTCTTTCCTCCCTTCTTTGCCTCTTCTCCCTGTTCTCCTTCACTCTCTGCAAACCTTTCCTCCCTCCCCTCTCCCCTGCCTACTACTAGAACCACCCGCAGGAGGTTCCCAACCTTCTGCCACCACCAAGGCTCCTCCCCTTTCTCTATCCCCAGCCTCCTAGACCTGGCCTTCCATTTGCTTTCCCACTACCTCTGACGGGCTTTACCCATAATGCAGAGGGTGGAGTGAGGTTGTGGGAATGATTTTCCTAGTCTGTGTACAGGGCTCAGGCCACCAACTGCTCACCCACAGGTAAGATACAAGTCTCAGATTAGCCACTCACTTCAGCTGCTTCCTGATCATGCACAGGTACCCAGTGCCCTGCAGGAGTGCACTGTGCCCTAGCACTGGGAGTGGGCAAGCCAAGCCTGGGCAGAGGCTGCCCAGTGCAAAAACAAAAATGTGAGGTCCCTTCTGATGGCTCCCTCCGTTTCCTTGCCCCTTGCCTTGCTGACATTCATGTCCCAACTTTATCATCATGCAAATAATTCTAGTCCATAAAAATGCAAATTGTCTGCAGAGGAATGCAATTGATTGTTGTCCTGTGGATGCTGACTAGATCACCAGGTTTGCATCTATCTCTCCGTAATTTCATGTCAGCATACCGTATCTGACTATATATGGGAGGTACCTGGAATTCTGCTTTGAACAGGTTGTAATATCTCATGGAGTCCCTCACTAATTAATGAGTTAAATGCAATCCTTAACACATGTTCATTTTATTTCCATATGAGAGTCATGATTGTACTTTTTCAAAATCAATTATTATTTAATGCTCCCAAGATGGCGGTGGCCAGCTTTCATCTGGAAATTGAGATGGTTGGGATTACGGACAAGGTGCCCGCAGTGGCAGGGGTGTGCACCCCAACGTCTGGCTGGCCCAGCACTGCTGCTCCTAGGTAATTGCTCCCTTGCTATCATCCCTCCCTTAGGGAAGAATTTGCTTCACTAAAATTTCTTTTTTTTTTTTCAAACGGGAGTGGAAAGACTTCCATGTTCCCCCCTGAAGGGAGGCCTCAGCCCCACACTCTGAGCAGAAAAGGGCTTTTCTCTTCCTAGTCATACCTAACCCTTGAGTCTCACAGAGGAGGGCTCTAGAGGGCAGAAAATGGGGACTCACAACCTTCTGCTGGGGGTCCTCAGTCAGCCATTCATTCAAGCAGCACTAACCGAGCACCTACTAGGTGCCAGGTGCGCTGAGAATAGAGTCCAAGCAGAAGGGCTCCCCGCTCTGGTCTCTCTCACCTTCCCTTGGTCTTGACTCACGACTCATGGCCCAACTGGCCCTGGCTTCAAGTGGGGCCTTATGGAACCAGAGAGGCCCCTGTGCCAACCCCATCCCTCCCAGCAAACCTGACCATAGGTCCTCCCATGGGAAGCAGGGCTCCCACAGGACTCCCAGGAGCTGATCCACCTCACTGACCACCCTCCTGCCCCCAAGGGAAAGCTTTCTCACATGGCGCCTACCTCCCCAGAGAGGAAATCATCACCTTTTTCCAGCAAAGGTCCCTTTAGAGTCTCCCATAATAATTCAGTAAAAAGAGCACTGGGCGGGAGCAAAGTTGGAATCCTGGCTCTTCCACCAATTACTCTCTGTGTGACCACTCCAATTTCCCGTATGGAGGATGGGGACCACAGTACAATAGCCCCTACCTGATAAGGTTGTGAACATTCAGTGGGACCATGTAAAACATCTGAGCATAAGCCCAGCACACAGTAAACTCTGAATAAGCGCTGGCTGCTATTATAGTGATTATTAATTAGTAAACCCCACCCCCAGCCCCCATAAAAGGCTACGTGAGGTCAGGGCTATTAATTTCATCTCATAAAGTAGCAAATTGAGGTCCAGATGACAAGGAGATTCCAAAATGTCTCTAAATGTAAGGTCAAGTACAAAGCCAGAAAACAAGAACCTGGGGACACCCCACCTCCACCTCCACCCCCACCACTACCACCAATTTGAATTCCTCTCACCAATTCCTGGGGAAGATAAAAGGATGGGACCACTGAATGGGTAGATGGGGCAGGAGGAGGAGGCTGGCCACAAAGGCCTGGGTACCCCAAATCCCAGGAGTCCTGTGCCCAGTTTGCTGAATCCCTCTTGGAGTAGTTGAGGGGTCACGTAGGCAGCACAATCCTCCTGGGACTTCAGCTTGGAGCTCCAGGCACTCCCACCGGGGCATATGGAGGGTGAGAGGCCTCTCCACCTGGGGCTCCCCATCCCCATCCCTATCCTGCACTCTCTGGGCTGCAGCAGCTAGCAGGGAGCAACAAGCAGGTGTCCTGGGAGGCAGGTAATGTGAAAGACTTCATGCTTCATGGAAGTTCATTAAAGAGCTATTAGAGGCTCCACTGCAGCCCTGCAGATGGATGGATGGATGAACAAGAGAGTGGAGGGAGATCTTCCCAGGAGACCACAGCCCCACCTCCCCCTGCTGCGGCCCAGGCTGTACCCCCACTTTTCCCCCACGTAGTTTTGAAAGAGAGGAGGAACAGGAAGGCATTTCTGATGATAACCAACTGATGATAATTCTCTTCTTTCAGGCCTGTTGGACCTGGCAGGGATCAGGGTGAAGGGTTCCAAAGGAGGAGAGGGTCAGAGTCCAAGAAGGTGGGGCTTAGGTGGATCACAACCTATTCTGGCCCAAGCGTCTTGCCAATGGCAATAGGTGACCTTCATGGGGCACTTCCTCTGTACCAGGCACTGGTCCAAATGCTTTACTGTGCTATTTCCTTTAGTCCTCACAACCATTAGAAGGGAACACTGTTATTATCCTCATTTTACTGAGGAAACTGAAGCACAGACAGGTTAAGTAACTTGTTGAAGCCAAGCACGGTGTGTACAGGACCTCATTGAATTATTCTCACAACTCTGTGGTGTAAGGGACTGTCTCTATCACCATTTTACAGAAAAAGAAACTGTGGCTGAGAGGGGTTAAGTAACTTGCACAAGGCCACACAGCTAGAAAGTAGGGCAGTGTGAATTAGAACACAGCGGTTCTTTAGCCACCTTCACCTCAAGTTTGGGTTCATGATCATCCTATCACATTGCCATCAACCCTGAAATGAAGGTGCATGATCACCAATCCCATTTTCCAGAGGAAGAGGCCAAGGGGTGAAGTGAGTAGCCCAGGGCACACGGCTAGTAACCAGGGCCATCTGCATCAGGACTGGAGCGCAGTCTGTCTGTCTCCACACTCCAGGACACCAAGCACTCCTTCCACTCACACCCATGGAGGCTACATCTTCCACATCAGGCCAGGCACCCCAGAATAAGGGGCTATTTCCAGAATTTCTGCAGTCTCTAGCTGGGTGTCTGCACAGTGTAGAGAAGATGCCTCCTCAAGCACAGCTGTCTAAAAACAGACTCAGCACTTCACACATAGGGAATTCCTCCCCTGGAAGGCCTGCATCAGAGACTGGAGGGCCCAGGGACACTAGGTGGGCTTGCTGGTGGGTGGGGGCCCGTTTTGAGAGGGGCTTGGTGGACCTGATCTCAGAGAAACTTCAAATTCCACCCAGTTCTCAAGAGCTTCCCCTGGAATCCTTGACTCTTGGGAGCCCTACTCGACCTCTTGGGACCTATCCCCTGTCCTGGGGGGTCTCAGCCTGAGGAGGACAAGAGACCTGCATGGTGCACTGGTTCCTGGTCTCGACTCTGCTGCTTCCCTTCTCCAGCACTGGGTGGCCCTGGATGGAGGGCCCTTCTACCCTGGGCCTTGTGTGTCCGTCCGTTTTGCACTGCTATAAAGGAGCAGTTGGGGCTGGGTGATTTATAAAGAAAAGAGGTTTCTGTGGCTCATGGCTCTGCAGATGTACAAGCATGGCAGCAACATCTTCTTCTGGCCAGGATCTCAGGAAACTTTCACCATGGCGGGAGGTGAAGGGGGAGTAGGAGTGTCTCATGGTGAAAGAGGAAGCAAGACAGAGAGGAGGAGGTGCCAGGCTCCTTTAAACAACCAGCTCTCGTGTGAACCAACGGAGAGACAACTCCCTCAGTACCCAGTACCCTGGGGAGGCCACCAAGCCATTCATGAGGGGTTCGCAGCATGACCCAAGCACCTCCCCCCAGGCTCCACCTCCAACATTGGGGATCACATTTCAACCTGAGGTCTGGAGAGGCCAATTCTCTAAACCATATCACCTTGTCTCTGTGAGGGGAGCAGAGGATCCCACCTCAAGTCCCCGCACACATGGAGCCATGAGAGTCCCCACCAGGTGGAGGCAGCCAGGCCCAGGACACTCAGAAACCCACCTCCACGTGCATGGCCCCACACTGGCGCAGGATGAATGTGTGGCAGGCCCGTGAGAAAGGCTGCCCGCTGTTGCCCAAGGCGGTTGTCTGGAGGAAGGGCACAGGACACATGGGAGAGAGATGGAGATTGAGAAATGGGGGAAAATTAAATGACAGAGAGACATAGGGGGATTTACCAAGACAGAACCGCAGGAAAAGATACAGAGAGAGCCAGAGGGCGTCCCAAAGGCAGAGAACCACGCAGAGAAACAAATCTACAAATCCAAATATAGACCTTGAGGAAGACAGGCAGTGAGAAAACAGGGAAACGAACAGACGTAGAAAAACAGAGGAAGATGGGAAGGGGTATGGCAGGGAGTCGGAGAGAACGCGAAATTCCAAACGAAACACAGAGACCAGGTGCAGGGGAGAAGGTACACAGCAAGGGGGCAGTGAGGAAGAAAGGAGAGCGGAAGCAGAGCGGGACCGCAGGAGGAGGTGGGGCCTGGAGGCAGCTGAAGCAAAGGGGCCCAGCACCCCCACCCCGCCCGCCCGATCACACACTGCGGCATATGGCTCCTGACTTCCTAGAGGCACGAGAGTGATAACCATTAATCTCTATAAATAATTTTACCAACCCAGGCTCCTAAATGGGTTCTCTGTGTCTGTGAAAGCTTTTAAAAACCATTTGCTTGGTAAACATGCAGGCAGCAAACAAGGCCTCTCCCTACCAGCAGGAGAGGAGGCTGGAAGACCAATTCGGCTGGGGGGATAATTAGAAGCCAGAATATGTGCACAGGCTCGCCCTGCTGCCTCCTTCCCACCTGGGGCCACGGACCCCGCTGATGAGGTTGCCGGGACCCCTGGCTCTTCACCCGACTTGCACCATATTCCTCTCTTCCCTGCTCGGTGGGCCTGGGTGGGACACCCTGTGGGCACCTCAGCCATTCCCCTGTCCTGATCCCACAGTGGGGGTCTTTTTCTTAACAGCACTCTGAGGGAGGGTAAGACCTTGGCTGGTATTCCTAATCATTTAGGAAGTTCTTCTTCATCTCTACCCCGAGTTCCTCATGCTCTTCCGTGTCATTCAGCCTTTAGACCTGACATGTCACCAGTTACAGCTGTCTCAAAACAGACTGGGGCCGGACAGGGTGGCTCACGCCTGTCAAGGAGGATTGCTTGAGCCCAGGAGTTTGAGACCAGCCTGGGCAACATGGCAAAACCCCATCTCTACAAAAAAATACAAAAATTAGGCTCACGCCTGTAATCCCAGCACTTTGGGAGGCTGAGGCAGGCAGATTGCCTGAGGTCAGGAGTTCAACACCAGCATGTCCAACATGGTGAAACCCTGTCTCTACGAAAAATACAAAAATTAGCCAGGAGTGGTGACACATGCCTGTAATCCCAGCTACTTGGGAGGCTGAGACAGGAGAATCGCTTGAACCCAGGAGATGGAGGTTGCAGTGAGCCAAGATCGCGCCATTGCACTCCAGCTTGGGCAACAGAGCGAGACTCCGTCTCAAAAAAAAAAAAAAAATTAGCCAGGCGTGGTGGTGTGTGCCTGTGCCTGAAGTCCCAGCTACTCAGGAGGCTGAGGTGGGAGGATCACTTGAGCCCAGGAGGTGGAGGCTGCAGTGAGCCTTGATTGTGCCACTGCACTCTAGCCTGGGAGACAGATCGAGACCCTGTCTCAAAAATTTAAAAAATAAGCAATTAAAATAAACTGGCCAGCCTCCCGGACAAGGAGTTCCAAATCCTTGACTCTAAACCCCAATGTTCAGTGCTGGCCCCAGGCCCTTCTTCCAAATATGATGGTTTCAGGGCCCCTCCCGGCCATCCCCTTGACACACTCCATTTTGTCAAAGTCCTTCCCAGGTCTCATACTGGGAATTGGGCTTGCCCAGAAAAGAACAGTCTTGCCTTTCAGTTTGGCTGCTGTATTAACAGAGGCCAGGAGAATATTAGTTATTTGGGCATCTATACCTCCCCCTCCAAAAAATAACTGCTGCCTGATGTCAGCTGTGTGTTTGCTGAAGCCCCCAGGTCTTTGTCACTCCCGCTGACCCCAGCCTTGACTCTTGAGACCCCCAAAGCAGGACTTGCCCTTTGTTTCTGTTAAGCTTCATCTTAGATGCTGGACTTTGCTCCAATCACCAAGATCCTCTTGGATCCTGATTCTATCATCGGGCTTATTCACCATCCCTCTGGTTCCTAAGCAGTCTTTGGTGGCCGGGCTCCAGAGCATTGCTGAGGACACTAGTGTTGTTGGGGACAGGGAACTCTTGCTGCCCTGACTCTTCAAGGCTGATCCCTTTGTGGGCTGCCACCAAGCCCTCCATTCATGCTGCACACAATCGCCCAGCTGCACAGAGAGCCCCACTGGGGGCCCCAGCTTCATGGACCATGCTCCCACATGGCCCAAAGTGGTCCAGTGGTGCTGAGGCTCCCCCAGCCAGCATTCCTTGACCCCCCACCCAAGCCCCACAGTTCCTTGACTTTAAGGGCTTAGGTTAAACCGGCCCATGAGGGCTCCACATAGCAAAGAGGGGGCCTGCACACCAGCTCCAGGTGCAATTAAACAAGATCCTTCCCCTCCAATCCCCAGAGGCCTTGGTGGGAATGGCCCAGGGGAGGAGGGAAGGGTAATGGCTGGACAGATCCACTTCCCAGTGCTGATCTATAACAACTCTCTAAGCCTGGCACAATGGCGCACACCTGTAGTCCCAAGTACTCACAGGAGGCTGAGGTAAGAGGATGGTTTGAGCTCAGGAGCTTGAGTCTGCAGTGAGCTATTATCACAATACTGGGTGACAAAGGAGACCCCTTCTCTAAAAACAAAACAAAACCCAGCTCTCTG
This sequence comes from Nomascus leucogenys, assembly GCF_006542625.1. Classification (NCBI taxonomy): domain Eukaryota; kingdom Metazoa; phylum Chordata; class Mammalia; order Primates; family Hylobatidae; genus Nomascus; species Nomascus leucogenys. The sequence goes on along the minus strand of NW_022095768.1, from coordinate 526,166 downwards.
TGCAAGGCCAAAGATCGCCCAGAGATATGGTAGTTGTGGCTTCCCCAACTCCACCTGCATCAAGTCGAGAGAGGAGGAGCCCAGGACTCCGCCAGCCTTTCCCTGAGTCCTGTGTCCAACAGAGGCCAGGGCCAAGCTGGAAGTGGGAGGGGAACAAGTCATGAATAGAATGCATCTTGGATTGACTCTGGGAAAAACAAATCACCTGACAATGGACATTTTATTTAGTGACCTGTATAGTGACTAAGACTGTGAATTTTGTGTTTGAATGCAGTTCTGCCACTTACCTGCTGGGTGATCCTGAGAAAGTTACCTAATCTTCCCGAGCCTTTATTTTCTGATGTGTAAAATGGGAACACTACTGCCTCCTTACAGGGGCATCTGGCCATTGACTGAGTGCCTGCTGTGTCTAGGGAGTCACAGGAGGACTGCTTTATTTCAGCCCCATCGAGCAGGTGCTATAGGTCCACATCCATCTTCAGAAACTCTTGCAACCAGATTTTTGAAAGGTAATTCGGTGGGTATTCTGTTTATTTCATAATGCCTCCAGGGGCGTACCCTGTAATCAAATGCATGAATGTATCTGCCGTGAAATATGTGACTGCACACAAAGCAAAACAAATAAGCCCTATATGTTTACAGCCTCATGTCCTTTCAAGTCAAGTTTTGTCACCAAATGAGTTTTGAAAAAGTTTGGTTTTGGGGGATTGTTGTTTTCCAAATTGTGGGTAAGAGATGTGGACCTGAGTTACAGTCCCCATTTTATGGACAAGGCAATGGAAGCCAAGAGGGCTTAGGCAAAGTGCCCAAGAACCCCCAGTGAGTTTGAACAGGGCAGACTTGGAGCTGAAGTCTCTCTGACTGTCTGCCCACATCCAAGACCTGAGCCCTTACCTAGGCACTCAATATAAGATTTTGCCTCTCGCCTGCTACCCAGTGCTTTTATGTCCAGTCTCTACTTTTATCCTTGTAACCCCTGAGGGGCAAACAGGGAAGGTTTGATTTCTATGAATGAGGCATTAAGCCCTAGATTGGAGAGTGACTTTCTCAGGAACACAGGATTTGCCTTTGTTCCTTCTCCCTCCCTTCCTAGCTGGCTTCTCTTTCCAACCCAGACCCTTTCCCTGGACAGCCCCTCATCTTCCAGACCTCACTAAGGCCGGGATCAAAATCAAAGATCCACTGCAGCTTGAGCCAAGAGGCCGAACCTTTGTACTTGTGGGGGTATGTGCATGCTTATTGTGAGCCAAAGGCAGACATGGAGGGGGCAGGATTAGGGCAGAGTGCCCTGCAATGGCCGAGGGACTGTGGGTCAGGGGCATAGCTTCATGATACTCTGGCGAAAGCTCTCCACCCCAACACCCCACCACTAGCTACCAGACCATGCCCTGGCCTTAGCAGGGGAAACATTGTCCATTGCCAAGGTCACAGACCTGAGACTTCCTCCCACTGTGCCTCCCCTTCCCTCTCTCCCCTTGACCAGGTCTTCCCTGCTGAGCCCAGTCCATGGTCATCCATCCCTCTAAACCCCCAGTCTCGAGTCCAGGATACTGAGGACCTGTGCATGGTCCTCTCCCAAAGTCCACCCTCTGTTCTGAAGATGTCCTGGGCCAGGGCTTCCACTGGTATCAGTCTTCCATCACTGCTGTAACACATTCACAAACTTGGCAGCTTAAATGATATACATTTATTATTTTGTAGCTCTGGGGATCAGAGTCCAAATGTCTCTCATGGACATCGCATCCTAGCAAGAGGAAGATGGGGAAAAAAAAACAAATCAACATATAAAATGTCCAGTGTGGGGGATAACTGTCATGGAGAAAAATAATCAGGGAAAGGGTATAAGGACCAAAGGACAGGGCATGTTGCTGTTTTAGGAAAAGGGGTCATGAAAGGCCTCTCTGAAGACGTGGCATTCGAGAAAAAGGGAGGAAGTGAATCAAGGCCTGTGAATTTCTAAGGGAAGGATGTTCCAGGCAGGCGGGCCAGTCAGAGCAAAGGCCTGAGGCAAGAGTGTGCCTGGAGTGTTTGAGAAGCAGAAAGGGGATCAGAGTGGTGGGAGGAAGCAGATTATAGATGAAGACTTTGAAGGTGATGGGAGCCACATTAAGTATGGCCTTGTGAGCCATAGGGAGGGAGGAATTTGGGTTTGGTGCTGGATGGAATGGTCAAGTTGAAAATAAACTTCTTGGGAATTGATGTTGTGTAAAAACACCTGGTGCAAGGCCTGACACATAACAGTGGTTTAAAACACTTCCATCCTCCAGGGCAGGAGTTTTGCATCCTCAGTCTGTCTAGGATTCCCCACATGCTAAGCTGTGTCCCTCCTGTCAGACTAGTGGATTCCCCCTTCCAACTTCTCCCAGCCTGCAGGGGCCTCTTCCTCACACTCAGAAGCTACAGCCCAGAGCCCAGCCCTCTCCCGACAGCCTCCCGCCACTGCCCCTGCTTGTGTTTGCTTAGCATTTCCTCTCAGCCCCCGCAGTTCTGTTAGTTTTCATTGCTCCTTTATTAATTGCCTTTTCTGTCCTTGGGATTATTTGATTTCCACTTAATTGCTTGATGACAGCGAGGTTTATTTTTGTTCTCTTCTTTCCCAGAAATGGGGAGGGTCCTGGGGAGTGGGCCAGGCTAGCCGCTAAGGGCTGTCTAGTCTCCCACCTGGGCCCTTGGATCCCCTTCCCACCTGTCACCCTACAGGGGATGGAGGCTGGGGCCCAGAGGCTGCCACAGCTCTAAGCCCCAGGTCAGGGCTGTAGGGGCCAAGGAAGAGGAACACTCGTAGTATTTACAGCCACGATCTGGCTGCTAAAGACCCAGTTAAACCTCTCATTGGTGGCACTGGTGCCTGGAGCTGACTGGGAAGAGGCTTGAACATACACCATCACTCACTCCCAGCAGCCTGTAAGTGGGAGCCATTAATATCCCAGATGAGGCAACAAGAACTGCAGGGAACTTGCCTGCAGCCTCAGAGCCAGCATGTGGCAGGACAGGAAGCCAGATCCGTCAGATGCAAAGGACAGACCATTCCCTTTTCTGTGCATGAGCTCTACCCTCTGGGGACTCTCAGAGCATGGCAGTGATGGACAAGTAAGCCGACAGTGATCAGTGAACATGGAAGGCAGAAAATTACCCGCCCACATAACCAGGGAAAAAAGCCACAAGACCCTACAGTGTGCCCCTTTTTTCGGTAAATGAACACTATCTATTCACATATATGGAAAGATTCATTCTTTCAACAAATATTTACTGAGAGCTTTGTGCGCCTGTTTCTCATCTAGTTACTAGGGATAATGCAGTCGTAGAAAAGAGAAGGTCCTGTCCTCATGGGCCTTGCATTCCAGAGGGAGAGATGATCACACATGAGAAAATCAGCAAGTGACAATTTTAAATAATACTCCGTGCTATGAAAATTATAGGGCACAATATTGAATGGTGTGGCCAGGGAAGACCTCTCCAAGAAAGTGGCATTTTGTTGAAACCTGAGTGATGAGGAGCTAGTCAGAACCAGGGCAAGACTGTGCCAGGCAAAGAGGATGACCTGTGCAAAGGCCCTGAGCTTGCAGTGTTTGAAGACCATCAGACAGAAGCCTGGGAAGTGAATGGGGAGGAAGACATCAGAGACGAAAGCGTGGCCAGATCACACAAGGCTTTGTCAGCTATGGAATGGAGTTAGGATTTTATGTTAAGTATAAGGGGATGTTATGGGAGGATTTTAAACTTTGTGTAGAAAAAAAGGTCTGGAAGGATACCCTCCATACTCTAATTGGTGGTAATCCCCTAAGAGGGTGTTGCAGGGTGAAAGAATAAAGGATGAGGGATTGGGGACAGCAAGACTGACATCAAGGTACAAGAGTGGGAGGCAGACTTGGGGCCACTCACAGGCATAGAGGGGCCCAGCACTGGCAAGGCAGAAGGCTTCAGCCAGATGCCTGGGGTGGGGCCAGGGAAAGGGATATTTAGACCCCAATGGAAGAGGCCACTGGGCAGGGAGATGAGTTGCTGGAAGCTTTGTCTGATTCTAGGGGACCCTGAGAAAGCTGGGTCAGTCTGCCAGGTCAGGGAAGGCCCTGAAAACCTTGACAAGGAACCGGGCTCCCAGGACATGAGCAGAGGGGGCAGCTCTGAAGATTGCATGTTCATGGAAGGGGAAGTTAGGTAAGAGGCTATAGCCTCTGGAGTCCAGGACCTGGGTCACTTGGGGTCACTTATACATTCATTTATTTATTCAGTGAGCATGCATTAAACACCCACAAAGCACCAGACATGCCATCATTACTGGAAATAGAAGAGTGGCCATGATATGCTTGGATCCTACCCTCTTGGACATGAGAGCAATGTAGACTTGACCAGACCCACCTTCTCATGGGAAGAAGTGAACTCCCTGAGTCTGCACAATGTGCCAGACATGCCATAGGTCTCTCGTATTCATCACACTGTTTAATCCTCATGACAAATCAAGGAGGAAGTATCATTGTTCGTGGTTTTTAGATGAGGACCCTAGGTCTTGGAGAGGTTGAGGGATTTGCTGAAAGTCATGCAGCTATAAATGTGAGACAGAATTTGAACCCAGATCTATCAGAATTCAAATCCTGGGCTCTTTAGATGCCACCATGCTGGGAGCTCAAGGAGGATCTTGTTTTCATGAGCTGGGTAGGGATGAACTTGTGGATGGCTGATGATATTGGGCGTGTGTGGTGGGGGTTTAGGGTGGTGGAAGATTACTCAAGACTGACAATCCTGGAGGAGGGGTTGTCATAGGGACTCTGGCAGAAACTGCCTCCTTCATCCATGGAGACCTAGGCCCACACCTTGCAGGGAGCACTGAGAAGACTCTGAACTGTCACCCAGCCCTTGGCCTCTCTGGCTGGGGACACTTGGAGCCTAAACTTCAGGGTTAGACCCCTTCCTTTCCACTACATTTGGGCCTCCAGATCTGCTCAAAAATGTCAATGACTCACTCCTCCCCACCCATCACTGCCTACAAATGTACATGTGATCTCAAAGCCTGGCATTCAAAGCCTGGCCCAATCTAGCTCCAAACTCCTCAGATTCATTTCTAAACACCTGACACCTCCCCAGCACACATGCTCCACCTGCAGTAAGCCAGGGGTCTTAGCCCAGGGATTTTTGGTGGCCAGGAATAGAAACCCACTCATGCTAACATAAGGACCCAACAGGACGACTCATATCAGGTCCCACGGGCTTTCCCCAGCCCTACTTCCTTCTCCTGCTCCTTGCTGCACATCAGCTTTCCCTGCTTACAGCCCCATCACCGGGGTGGCAGGTGGCTCTGCCTTGTCTGGCACCAATTCCCACTCCCACACTATGTCTCCTGTCACCTCACCTGCTTGCTGCCATCCATCTGACTACTTCTCAGGATTCAGATGCTCAATTATGAGAAGCAGGGCTGTGATTGGCTCAGCATAGGTTAGAGGTTCACCCTGGTCCAATCAGCTGTGCCTTCGAGGAATGGAATTCCTTGTACATGACTGCCCTTTCTAAGTGCCCTGGGTCTCTAAGAATGGACAGTGGGCCTAGAAGCCATGGTTGACATTTCACCTTTTCCTGTTCTACAAGCTGACCCCTACTTGCCAGCCCCTGAGCTTTGACTTTTGCTGCCCCTCTACCTGGAACACTCTGCCCACATTTGATTTCTCCAGTCCTCCAACTGGGTAACAATTCCCACCTCCCAAATGCCTTTAGATGCCCCTTCCCCACCTCTTGCCCCATCCAATGATGCTCTCCAGGCCTCCCCAGGCTCTTTCCCCGGCACTCCTCGATTTGGTCCTGCCCAGCCCCAGTTTGCACTGGCACAACATACTTCCCCTAGTCTGTATCCCCACCCCTACCCCAGTACCCAGCATTGATGCTCAAACACATTGATGAGGAGAAAGCAAGTGCAAATTCTGAAGACCCAGCTGGTGATGCCAGGCTTTCCAAAGCAAAGCTGACTCCTTGTCTAGATTTGGAAAATGTATCCTCCCTCTTCTGACTACTCCCCAATTCAGTCTGTAGGACAACCCCCACTCTCAGACCGGGCTTTTTGGCTAGATTCCCCCAGCTGCCCCACCATCCTCCCCGGTGTCCCACTCTGGGGCCCATCTCCTCCCCCTCCCCTTCCTGATGCCTACACTGAACCTCCAGGTTGGGCAGGGGGAGTTATTCCTCCACCCCCACACACAAACCTGCAAAACCTTTTAAATCAAAGATTACATCAAAATGCTCCAATGCTGAAGATACTAATCAAGCCCCCCCTCGCTCGCTTCGCTGGAAGAGCAGGGTCTCACTTGGACTTTCCATTCTCAGCTCCATTAATATTTTCCCTCTCTCTTCCTGTTTAAACACAGGGTAACTTAAAACCTCTTTTCACAGATGAGAAGCTTTTGACTTTGGCACCAGAACCTGGGTTTGATTTAGGGGTTTTTTTTGTTTTGTTTTTGTTTTTATTTTGATCCTCAGAATAGATTTTTTCCCAGCCAGAGGGACCCCCTGATCCTCTGGGCCAAACTGGAGCTTTTACAGAAATGATTGCTCAGACACAGGGAGGAGAAGTGGCCTTCCCCAGGTCCCCAGCGTGAGCAGGGCGAGATCCCAGATTTCCTGACTCCCTTGTTTGCACCCTCCTCACTCTGCTGCACATGGTCATATTTTAATACTTGCAGAAACTATGCACTGAAAGAGAAAAACAGGAAGGGATTGGATCAACAAATGTCACCTTAGAGAGGACCAAAGCCAAACTGATTCCAACACAGACTGGCATAATTATGAGGACAGTCCCTGTGTTACTACAAAGCTTGGGGCTGGGCCCAGAGTGCAGTGCTGGAACCACAGCTGCCTCCAGAGATCCCCGGCCCCTGAGTAGGGCCTTGGACATGAGAAATACAAGCTCTGGGGCCTCTGGCCCCCTGACACCGAGGGAGGCAGGGATCCCAGGATCTACCCAGCATTGTGGCTGCTCCCATAATGGAAGCCCAGGTTCACTGAGGGCTGGTGACATGCCAGGACCTTTGCATGCATCATCACATCCAGTCTTCGCAACAATCCCATGAGGTAGGCACCAGTGCCACTAGGCCCACTGTATGAGTGAGGAAACTGAGGCTCAGAAGAATTCAGCAACTTGTTCAAGATCACACAGCAGATATAGGGTAGATCTAGGATCAGAAGCCATCAGGCACAAGAGCCCAAGCTCTTCCCATTACTGCCCTTAGATTAGATTTTTTAAAAAATTCTGCAGGTTGGAAAGCAACCAGGTGGGGAAACATGAGAAAGACTGAGGGAATGTTATACACATGGCTGGGGGTGTGAGGATGCTGTCAGGAGTGTCAGAGGCCAGCAAGTCAGCAGACAGCTGATCTCATTGCCAGCCTGGCCAGGCCCATTGGTAACACTAGCAGCTTAGATGCTCAACTGGGATCAGAACTGTCTTCACTTCCCTCTGAGGCTGACTCTACCCAAGTGGACAAGCCAGCCATTCCAAGGCCAAGACAGCAGTAAGACCCCAGGACAGAGGATGTGCCCTGGCCCATGGGTGGCATTGGAGTAGTGCTGGACGAAAGCTGAATGTGCAGGAGCATGGAGGCCACCTGCACCCATTCCTGACATAGCCAAGAATGAAGGGAGGAAGAAGAGGGAGACCAGTGAGGAAGAGGAGGAGGCAGCAGCTCTTGCAGGTAGGAAAATGAAGCTGATCTCTCCTTTGAGCTTGAGTCTTAGAGGACTTCCTAGGGGACTGGTGCTCACGCAGAGTAAAACCAACATTCTTGCCATGACTGTCAGGGCCCTAGGTGATCTGGGCTTTCTGAGCTCGCTGACCTCACCTCCTACTTCCATCCTCAGTGCAGACTCCTCTCCAGCCACATCAGCTGCTTTGCTGTTCCTCAAAGGCCACAGGCACCATCCTGCCTCCTAGCCTTTGCAATTGCAGTTCCCTCTGCCTTCACATCCTTTCATATCATATGCTTGGCTTACTTTCTTTGGGCCTTTACTCAGATATCACCTTCTCAGAGAGACCAGAGAGACTGCCCCAGCAACACTATCTAGAATTGCAAATCAGCCCTACCATTGCCTAAGTCCCATGGTCTCGCATTTCCTCCTTCATACCTCTGGCCATCGAATCTATTTTGTATATATTTGCTTTTCTCTCCACATAAGCTCCATAAGGAAAGATTTTGTCTATTTTGTTCCATGCTCACTCCTCAGAATTTCCAACAGTGCCTAATGCAGAAGTGCATCATTGAATGAGGTTGGTCTTCAGTTTAGCTAGCACCACCTTGACCACAGTCAAGTAGGTGTTTGAAAACGGCAAGGAGATGTTAAGATGTTACACCCAGGTACCTGTAAATCACCCAGCTGTGATAGAGTGTGTGAGAGAGGGCGGTGGAAACCAGGATGCAAAGCCAGGCCAGGGAGGAAATTTCCACTGAGTAGTTCCAACTATTGAGGCAATTATAGCTACACATTTCTCTCCATTGCAGCATATGCTTCAATTCAATCAGGAGGGTCTATGCTAACACTGGAGGTTGTATGTGAGTGTGAGTGTGTGTGTGTTGAAAGAAAAAATTAGTAAAAGATACTCAGAGCCAACAGATAGCCACAGACAGACAGAAAATGAGATGAGAGTGGGGGAAAGGGAGAGCTAGAGCTCCCTAGAATATCTTGCAGGATTGCTTGAGCATGGCACCTCATGCTGTTGAAATTCTTGTTGCACTGCCACATTGTATGTAGTAATGGGTGTGCTTGTCTCTTTTTCTCATCTGCTGCAGCTCTTTGAGGGTGGAGACACTGTGGCATTCACTTGGACCTCCTGTGTCTAACTGGGCGTCTGGTGTATATACAATAGGTGCTTGGTACAGTTTTGAGAAATTGACTTGGCTTTTCAGTTTTTTTGTTTGTTTATACTTTAAGTTCTGGGATATATGTGCAGAACACACAGGTCTGCCACATAGGTATACGGGTGCCATGGTGGTTTGCTGTACCCACCAACCCGTCATCTACATTAGGCATTTCTCCTAATGCTACCCCTCCCCTAGCCCGTCACCCCCTCTACAGGCCCCAGTGTGTGATGCTCCCCTCCCTGTGTCCATGTGTTCTCATTGTTCAGCTCCCACTTATGAGTGAGAACATGCAGTGTTTGGTTTTCTGTTCCTGTGTTAGTTTGCTGAGAATGATGGTTTCCAGCTTCATCCATGTCCCTGCAAAGGACATGAACTCATCCTTTTTTATGGCTGCATAGTAGTCCATCATGTATACGCGCCACATTTTCTTTAACCAGTCTATCATTGATGGGCATTTGGGTTGGTTCCAAGTCTTATTAAAAAGTCAGGAAACAACAGATGCTAGAGAGGATGTGGAGAAATGGGAATGCTTTTACACTGTTGTTGGTGGGAATGTAAATTAGTTCAACCATTGTGGAAGACAGTGTGGCGATTCCTCAAGGATCTAGAACCAGAAATACCATTTGACCCAGCAATCCCATTACTGAGCATATACCCAAAGGATTATAAATCATTCCACTATAAATCACATGCACACATATGTTTATTGAAGCACTATTCACAATAGAGAAATTGACTTGGTTTTAATAGCACTTAATTAGCTGGGCCAAGGGAAGGGGTGTGTTTGGGAGCTCCTTCAAGGGCCATTGGTGGGCTTGTCCAGGCTATACCCTTTACCAGACATGTGTCAATGAAAACACCCCTTGCCTTCTTTAGACCTCATTTTTGTCATGCATGAAATACATGCTTATACTATATCATCTCTCAGAGGGTATCCAACTTTAATATTCTGTGGAGTTATGGGGATTTTATTCCAAATTGCATGAGCCCCTTTCTGAATGGAGGTAGCTACTCCCCTTACCTAGAGGGAAACTGAGGTGCTACCAGAAGAGATATAGTGTATCCAGCCTCATTGCCTTGCCCCAGGGCTGAGCCCCTTCTTTTTCCTGGTGGTGTGTCCCAGTCTACCCTTTGCTTTATGTGTGATCATTGTCCATTCTGCATAGCTTCACTCAGACTCAAGAGTGGCCTAGGCCTTCTCCGTCTGTCTCGCCCCTCTTCAATCCCATCATCATGTCACTGCCAGAGAAACCACATTGGAGCTCAGCTCTGATGATTTTACCCCTCCTGCAAGTCCCTCCATGGCTTCCTATTGCCTACAGAATTAGGCTCAGTCTCTCATCCGGCATTTGAGGCCCTCCACAATGTGACACCACCCTTCGTCGCTTTCCCACTCTCAGCTCCCTTTCTCATCTCCTCTTCTCCAGACCAGGTTCTTTCCCACCTCCATACCTTTGCTCGTGCTAGTGCCTCTCCTAGAACACCCTCCCAGCCCCAGTATTCACTCTATTCATCCTCCATTGACCCAGTCAACAACCATTTCCCTCTCTCTCCATGAAATTTCCCGTAACTCTCCAAACAATTGGAACATTTGACCCAGCCCAGCCCCAGTGCTCTTTGTCTGTGTTTGTTGTGAACATCTTGGAGGGGTATGTCAGGGGTTATCTCTGACTGATATTTGTACCCTCCATGCACCGGCAAGTGACCTGCACACAGTAGGTGCTTTATATCCCTGGTAGAAGGAAGCCAGGCATGATGGCTCACATCTGTAATCCCAGCACTTTGGGAGGCTGAGACAGGAGGATCGCTTGAGGTCAGGAGTTTGAGACCAGCCTGAGTAACATAGCGAGACCCCAATCTCCACAAATAAAATTAAAAAATAAAAAATAAAGATATATCCTTGGTAGAATGGGATGTCAAGGACTCCAGTCCGGGGTAGAAATAACCACCAACACTGGAGCACATGCACTCTCCAGGCACTGTTTTAGCTTTGTGGTATAACGAAAAATACAGTACAGATGCTCCTTGATTTACGATGGGCCTACTGGACAAAACTCCATGGTAGACCAAGGAATGTACTGAATGAGTATTGCTTTTGCACTATCATAAAGTCAAAAATTGTGACATCAAACCCCATCTGTATATTTGGTCTTTGTCCCTGGTGCCTGGTGCAGAGCCCCTAAAGCCTTTGGAATTTCTTGAGTAATAAGAACGTCCTTGATTATCCGTAAAGAGCCCCTTTCAACCATACCTGAATTTATAGTAATGAGGTGATATTTGGGCCCCTAAATAGCTTCAGGACAGGAGCTGGTAGCCAGAGGAACCAGCCATGTGACCAGAGGGATTCAGAAGTTTCAACCCCTTTCTCCAACCTCCTGGGAGGGGAGAAGGGCTGATAATTGAGTTAATCACCAAAGGTCACTATCATGCCTATGTAATGAAACCTCCATAGAAATTTCTAAATGATACAGTTCAAAGAGCTTCCAAATTGGCAAACACGTCTGCACAGCAGGAGGATGGTGCATCCCAGCTCTATGGGGACAGAGGCTCCTATGCTTGGGACCCTTCAGCACCTCACCCTATGAACCTCTTCATCTGGCTGTTCATTTGTATCCTTTGTAATAAACTATAATAGTAAGTATAGCATTTTTTTTTTTTTTAGTTCTGTGAATTACTGTGGCAAATTATTGAACTTTTGGTAGAGGGATTGTGGGAACTCCTGAAATTTGCCCTTTGCAAAATTTTGTCTTTGCAAAAATTATAACAGTGAGAAAATTATGACAGTGAAAGATCTGACCTAACCAACCCCCATCTTGCCTTTGAGCTCCAAACTGCCCTTAGTCATTCCTGGGCTTGGGCCTAGCTATCTTTGGGAGAACTTTAATTTATAGTTTAAATGATGATAGCCCTTCCCCAAAACTAAACCACCTTTGTAAAACAATGAAAGACCACCAGGTTAGAAGGATGAGAACAGCCTGAATTCTGCTAAGATGTAGACATAAACAACTACCAGCCATTATTATGGAGGTCACAAGATTTGTAACTTCCCCATTTACTCCTGCAGATAACATCACTATTGTAGAACATAAAATTGGTCTTTTGAGATGTCTTTTCAGGCTTCTGCATTTCTGATGTTTGATAGCTCCACCCAGACCCACAACTCTTCACTCAACTGGTCTTGTGGCCCCTACCCAGAAGCCAACTCAGCACACAAGAACCATTTTCCACATCCCCTTGATTGCATCCACAATGAATCAGCAGCACCCATTCCCTTGCCCATCAAACTATCCTTGAAAAACTCTAGCCTCTGAATTTTCAGGGATGCTGACTTGAGTAATAATAAAGCTCCGGTCTCCCGTTTTGCCAGCCATAGGTACATTACACTCTCTCTATTGCAATTCCTCTATCTTGATAAATCAGCTCTATCTAGCCAGTGGGCAAAATGAACCCATTGGGTGGCTGATCTTGCAGCCAAGTCAGACAGAAGTGAGGGTAACCTGAGAAGCTGATACTAGTGACTGGCATCAGAAGTGTGGGCGGTCTTATGGGACTGAGTCCTTAACCTGTGGTGTCTGACACTAACTCCAGATACTTAGTATATCAGATTTAAATTGAATTGCAAGACATCCAGTCACTGTTAGAGAATCAGAGAATTGGTTGGATGAAAAGGAAAAAACCCACAAACTCTTATATGTATTAACTTATTTTATCCTACAGCAATCCTGTGAGGCAGATACTGTTACTACCGGTACCCCTATTGTACTGGCAAGGATACAGTGGCTCAGGGACCTGCCCAAGGCCATACAGCTGATAGCAAAGCTGGAATTAGAGCCCATGTCCTCAGCAGCTGCATCTACTGCAGGCCCTCCCCAACCCTCCAGGCTGGCCACACTGAGCTCCTGTGCCTCTCAGTTAAGAGGCATAAGGAACCCCAGCCCCTGCCGAGGTTTATTGGAGTCACTCCTACAGAAGAGAGCAGTTTGGAATGTTGATCCTGAGCCCTGCATGGGAAAGATGCCTCAGAGAAGTAGGGCTTTCATGAGGTGGATGCTCAGCAAGTATTTGAAGGTTTTTTGTTGTTTGTTTGTTTAGAGACAGGGTCTCACTCTGTCATCCAGGCTGGAGTGCAGGGCTGCAATCATAGCTCACTGCAGCCTTAACTTTCTGACCTCAAGTGATCCTCCCATCTCAGCCTCCTGAATAGTTGGGACTACAAGTGTGCATCACTGCAATCAGCTAATTTTTTTAATTTTTTTTGTAGAGATGGGGTCTTGCTTTGTTGCCCAGACTGGTCTTGAACCTCTGGCCTCAAGAAATCCTCCCACCTCATCCCCCTCAAAGTACTGGGCTTATAAGTGTGAGCCACCATGCCTAGCCTTCAACAAGTATTTGCTAGGAAAATGAAAGGATGACTAATTGGATGAATGAGTAAGAGAAAAGGCGAGTGGGTAAACGAGTACAAGGGCCAGAGGGATTGAGGAGGAGAAATGAGGTAGAGTGAGGGGCAGCTCCCTTCTCTCTCCCACCTTAAACAAAACCCTATTACTCTAGCCACAGAGCTGGCCACAGTATAAGGAGAAACCTCCCCAAGGCATCCAAAGGGAATGTGACAGCAAGAATTCCTGCCTTCCCCCATTAGGGGCTTGTGGGACCCCAAGTGAAAAAGGGGGTTCTAGGAAAGACTAATTAAGGACCCCCAAGACTGTATATACCTGACATTCAGTATCTGGATAAAAGATGAAAACTCATCATTGTCAGGATGGTTTTTTTCTCTGTACAAAGCTCTAGGTATTTAGAAACATCTGGGTGTGGGGCTGGCTGATTCTGCTTTTCATCCAGATGTTCAACATTATCCACTTTCAGCCTGAGTGGAGGGGTTGAAGTGCAGGAGACCAGGGACTGATGAGGGGTAAAGGACAGCAGTCATGCCCTGTGGAACCTTCTGTCCCTTGGCTCATCCTAGTCTTCACCACCATTCAGAGACTTTCCACCTCAGCTGGGAGGATTTGTTCTCCCCCAACCCCATCACACAGCCCCCAAGGTGCAGGGAGCTAAGACATCGACATTTATACATCTTCCACTGAGAAACAGCCGGCCCAGTACAGAATTAACTGGCGTCTTCCTGCTCCCAGATTATGCAGGCAGCGACTTTGATCGAATCTGGCAACCAGATTTATGAATCAGTCGATATTTATTGCAGGGAACAATCCATCTTCATGACTGGTCTATGCACACAGAACCCTGCTCTGGGCACACCCAGAGGCCTTGATGCTAAATGTTGGAGAGGTCCAGTGAACACATCTGAGGGAGGGAGCAACAGAGAGGGCTCTGACACCGGTCAAAAAGGAGACAAGATATGATGTGGGAAGTGTCAGTTGTGGGGGATAGCCACCACATCCATCCATGTTTGTCCTGGTCTGCCCTTCCCACACCCTTTCCCACTCCCCACACCATCTGACACAGCAGGAGTCAACTAATTGTTAAAAGTATTTGAAGTCAAACATAATGCAAAATTTCGATGTAATGTATTCCCAAGTGAACTAAAAGTATGTTGTTTTATTCTAACATCTACTCTTTTGTTCCCTCCCTTGTCCACTGACCCATTAAAGAAGATAATTGAGCCTAAACTCCCAAGCTGTCTTCTGACAGACCAGTCAGAGAGCCAAGGTTAAAACTCTGCTGATGAGGAGGGAGGTGGAGCCAAGATAGCCGAATACGAACAGCTCTGGTCTACAGCTCCCAGCGTGAGCAACGCAGAAGACGGGTGATTTCTGCACTTCCATCTGAGGTACCGGATTCATCTCGCTAGGGAGTGCCAGACAGTGGGTGCAGGAGAGTGGGTGCAGCGCACCATGTGCAAACCGAAGCAGGGTGAGGCAAGCGCAAGGGGTTAGGGAGTTCCCTTTCCTAGTCAAAGAAAGGGGTGACAGACGGCACCTGGAAAATCGGGTCACTCCCACCCTAATACTGCGCTTTTCCAACGGGCTTTAAAAACGGCACACCAAGAGATTATATCCGGCACCTGGCTCGGAGGGTCCTACGCCCACGGAGTCTCGCTGATTGCTAGCACAGCAGTCTGAGATCAAACTGCAAGGCGGCAGCGAGGCTGGGGTGGGGCGCCTGCCATTGCCCAGGCTTGCTTGGGTAAACAAAGCAGCTGGGAAGCTCGAACTGGGTGGAGCCCACCACAGCTCAAGGAGGCCTGCCTGCCACTGTAGGCTCCACCTCTGGGGGCAGGGCACAGACAAACAAAAGACAGCTGTAACCTCTGCAGACTTAAATGTCCCTGTCTGACAGCTTTGAAGCCGAGTAGTGGTTCTCCCAGCACGCAGCAGGAGATCTGAGAATGGGCAGACTGCCTCCTCAAGTGGGTCCCTGACTCCCAAGCAGCCTAACTAGGAGGCACCCCCCAGTAGGGGCAGACTGACACCTCACACGGCCGGGTACTCCTCTGAGATAAAACTTCCAGAGGAACAATCAGGCAGTAGCATTCACGGATCACGAAAATCTGCTGTTCTACAGCCACTGCTGCTGATACCCAGGAAAACAGGGTCTGGAGTGGACCTCTGGCAAACTCCAACAGACCTGCAGCTGAGGGTCCTGTCTGTTAGAAGGAAAACTAACAAACAGAAAGGACATCCACACCAAAAACCCATCTGTACATGACCATCATCACAGAACAAAAGTAGATAAAACAACAAAGATCGGGAAAAAACAGAGCAGAAAAACTGGAAACTCTAAAAAGCAGAGCACCCCTCCTCCTCCAAAAGAATGCAGTTCCTCACAAGCAACGGAACAAAGCTGGGTGGAGAATGATTTTGACGAGTTGAGAGAAGAAGGCTTCAGACGATCAAACTACTCCAAGCTACAGGAGGAAATACAAACCAACGGCAAAGAAGTTAAAAACTTTGAAAAAAATTAGATGAATGTATGACTAGAATAACCAATACAGAGAAGTGCTTAAAGGAGCTGATGGAGCTGAAAGACAAGGCTCGAGAACTACATAAAGAATGCAGAAGCCTCAGGAGCTGATGCAATCAACTGGAAGAAAGGGTATCAGTGATGGAAGATGAAATGAATGAAATGAAGCAAGAAGGGAAGTTTAGAGAAAAAAGAATAAAAAGAAATGAACAAAGCCTCCAAGAAATATGGGACTATGTGAAAAGACGAAATCTACGTCTGATTGGTGTACCCGAAAGTGACGGGGAGAATGGAACTAAGTTGGAAAACACTCTGCAGGATATTATCCAGGAGAATTTCCCCAATCTAGCAAGGCAGGCCAACATTCAGATTCAGGAAATACAGAGAACACCACAAAGATACTCCTTGAGAAGAGCAACTCCAAGACACATAATTATCAGATTCACCAAAGTTGAAATGAAGGAAAAAATGTTAAGAGCAGCCAGAGAGAAAGGTCAGGTTACCCACAAAGGGAAGCCCATCAGACTAACAGCGGATCTCTCAGCAGAAACTCTACAAGCCAGAAGAGAGTGGGGGCCAATATTCAACATTCTTAAAGAAAAGAATTTTCAACCCAGAATTTCATATCCAGCCAAACTAAGCTTCATAAGTGAAGGAGAAATAAAATACTTTACAGACAAGCAAATGCTGAGAGATTTTGTCACCACCAGGCCTGCCCTAAAAGAGCTCCTGAAGGAAGCACTAAACATGGAAAGGAACAACCGGTACCAGCCACTGCAAAATCATGCCAAATTGTAAAGACCATCGAGGCTAGGAAGAAACTGCATCAACTAACGAGCAAAATAACCAGCTAACATCATAATGACAGGATCAAATTCACATATAACAATATTAACTTTAAATGTAAATGGACTAAATGCTCCAATTAAAAGACACAGACTGGCAAATTGGATAAAGAGTCAAGAACCATCAGTGTGCTGTATTCAGGAAACCCATCTCACATGCAGAGACACACATAGGCTCAAAATAAAAGGATGGGGGAAGATCTACCAAGCAAATGGAAAAAAAGGTAGGGGTTGCAATCCTAGTCCCTGATAAAACAGACTTTAAACCAACAAAGGTCAAAAGAGACAAAGGAGGCCATTACCTAATGGTAAAGGGATCAATTCAACAAGAAGAGCTAACTATCCTAAATATATATGCACCCAATACAGGAGCACCCAGATTCATAAAGCAAGTCCTGAGTGACCTACAAAGAGACTTAGACTCCCACACAATAATAATGGGAGACTTTAACACCCCACTGTCAACATTAGACAGATCAACGAGACAGAAAGTTAACAAGGATACCCAGGAATTGAACTCAGCTCTGCACCAAGCAGACCTAATAGACATCTACAGAACTCTCCACACCAAATCAATAGAATATGCATTTTTTAGCACCATACCACACCTATTCCAAAATTGACCACATAGTTGGAAGTAAAGCTCTCCTCAGCAAATGTAACAGAACAGAAATTGTAACAAACTGTCTCTCAGACCACAGTGCAATCAAACTAGAACTCAGGATTAAGAAACTCACTCAAAACCGCTCAACTACATGGAAACTGAACAACCTGCTCCTGAATGACTACTGGGTACATAACAAAATGAAGGCAGAAATAAAGATGTTCTTTGAAACCAACGAGAACAAAGACACAACATACCAGAATCTCTGGGACACATTCAAAGCAGTGTGTAGAGGGAAATTTATAGCACTAAATGCCCATAAGAGAAAGCAGGAAAGATCAAAAACTGACACCCTAACATCACAATTAAAAGAACTAGAAAAGCAAGAGCAAACACATTCAAAAGCTAGCAGAAGGCTAGAAATCACTAAAATCAGAGCAGAACTGAAGGAAATAGAGACACAAAAAAACCTTCAAAAAATTAATGAATCCAGGAGCTGGTTTTTTGAAAAGATCAACAAAATTGATAGACCGCTAGCAAGACTAATAAAGAAGAAAAGAGAGAAGAATCAAATAGACACAATAAAAAATGATAAAGGGGATATCACCACCGATCCTACAGAAATACAAACTACCATCAGAGGATACTACAAACACCTCTACATAAATAAACTAGAAATTCTAGAAGAAATGGATAAATTCCTCGACACATACAACCTCCCAAGACTAAACCAGGAAGAAGTTGAATCTCTGAATAGACCAATAACAGGCTCTGAAATTGTGGCAATAATCAATAGCTTACCAACCAAAAAGAGTCCAGGACCAGATGGATTCACAGCCAAATTCTACCAGAGGTACAAGGAGGAACTGGTACCATTCCTTCTGAAAGTATTCCAATCAATAGAAAAAGAGGGAATCCTCCCTAACACATTTTATGAGGCCAGCATCATCCTGATACCAAAGCCTGGCAGAGACACAACCAAAAAAAGAGAATTTTAGACCAATATCCTTGAGGAACATTGATGCAAAAATCCTCAATAAAATACTGGCAAACCGAATCCAGCAGCACATCAAAAAGCTTATCCAACATGATCAAGTGGGCTTCATCCCTGGGATGCAAGGCTGGTTCAACATACACAAATCAATAAATGTAATCCAGCATATAAACAGAACCAAAGACAAAAACCACATGATTATCTCAATAGATGCAGAAAAGGCCTTTGACCAAATTCAACAACTCTTCATGCTAAAAATTCTCAATAAATTATGTATTGATGGGATGTATCTCAAAATAATAAGAGCTATCTATGACAAACCCACAGCCAATATCATACTGAATGGGCAAAAATTGGAAGCATTCCCTTTGAAAACTGGCACAAGACAAGGACGCCCTCTCTCACCACTCCTATTGAACATAGTGTTGGAAGTTCTGGCCAGGGCAATCAGGCAGGAGAAGGAAATAAAGGGTATTCAATTAGGAAAAGAGGAAGTCAAATTGTCCCTGTTTGCCGATGACATGATTGTATATCCAGAAAACCCCATTGCCTCAGCCCAAAATCTCCTTAAGCTGATAAGCAACTTCAGCAAAGTCTCAGGATACAAAATCAATGTACAAAAATCACAAGCATTCTTATACTTCAATAACAAACAAACAGAGAGCCAAATCATGAGTGAATTCCCGTTCACAATTGCTTCAAAGAGAATCAAATACCTAGGAATCCAACTTACAAGGGACGTGAAGGACCTCTTCAAGGAGAACTACAATCCACTGCTCAATGAAATAAAAGAGGACAGAAACAAATGGAAGAACATTCCATGCTCATGGGTTGGAAGAATCAATATAGTGAAAATGGCCATACTGCCCAAAGTAATTTATAGATTCAATGCCATCCCCATCAAGCCACCAATGACTTTCTTCACAGAATGGGAAAAACTACTTTAGTTCATATGGAACCAAAAAAGAGCCTGCATCACCAAGTCAATCCTAAGCCAAAAGAACAAAGCTGGAGGCATCATGCTACCTGACTTCAAACTATACTACAAGGCTACAGTAACCAAAACAGCATGGTACTGGTACCAAAACAGAGATATAGATCAATGGAACAGAACAGAGCCCTCAGAAATAACGCCACATATCTACAACTATCTGATCTTTGACAAACCTGACAAAAACAAGCAATGGGGAAAGGATTCCCTATTTAACAAATGGTGCTGAGAAAACTGGCTAGCCATATGCAGAAAGCTGAAACTGGATCCCTTCCTTACACCTTATACAAAAATTAATTCAAGATGGATTAAAGACTTACATGTTAGACCTAAAACCATAAAAACCCTAGAAGAAAACCTAGGCATTACCATTCAGGACATAGGCATGGGCAAGGACTTCATGTCTAAAACACCAAAAACAATGGCAACAAAAGCCAAAATTGACAAATGGGATCTAATTAAACTAAAGAGCTTCTGCACAGCAAAAGAAACTACCATCAGAGTGAACTGGCAACCTACAAAATGGGAGAAAATTTTTGCAACCTACTCATCTGACAAAGGGCTAATATCCAGAATCTACAATGAACTCAAACAAATTTACAAGAAAAAAACAAACAACCCCATCAAAAAGTGGGTGAAGGACATGAACAGACACTTCTCAAAAGAAGACATTTATGCAGACAAAAAACACATGCAAAAATGCTCATCATCACTGGCCATCAGAGAAATGCAAATCAAAACCACAATGAGACACCATCTCACACCAGTTAAAATGGCAATCATTAAAAAGTCAGGAAACAACAGGTGCTGGAGAGGATGTGGAGAAATAGGAACACTTTTACACTGTTGGTGGGACTGTAAACTAGTTCAACCATTGTGGAAGTCAGTGTGGCAACTCCTCAGGGATCTAGAGCTAGAAATACCATTTGACCCAGCCATCCCATTACTCAGTATATACCCAAAGGACTATAAATCATGCTGCTATAAAGACACATACATGCACACGTATGTTTATTGCGGCACTATTCACAATAGCAAAGAGTTGGAACCAACCCAAATGTCCAACAACGATAGACTGGATTAAGAAAATGTGGCACATATACACCATGGAATACTATGCAGCCATAAAAAATGATGAGTTCATGTCGTTTGTAGGGACATGGATGAAACTGGAAACCATCATTCTCAGTAAACTATCGCAACGACAAAAAACCAAACACTGCATGTTCTCACTCATAGGTGGGAATTGAACAATGAGAACACATGGACACAGGAAGGGGAACATCACACTCTGGGGACTGTTGTGGGGTGGGGGAAGGGGGGAGGGACAGCATTAGGAGATATACCTAATGCTAAATGGCGAGTTAATGGGTGCAGCACACCAACATGGCACATGTATACATATGTAACAAACCTGCACATTGTGCACAAGTACCCTAAAATTTAAAGTATAATAATAATAAAATAAAATAAAATAATAAAAATAAAAATAAAATAGAAAAAAAAAACTCTGCTGATGAGTGGCCAGGGAAAAAGCTACTCAGGATTCTCTCATTTGTATGCCTGCACTGATTGGCTAAATTGCTACAGCCTGCACCAGAAAACTAGTTCCCAGTTAAGGCAGAGGACACAATGACCATCCACCCAGTGACAGGCAGTCAGCTCATTTGGAGGACTAGGAAAGATGGTGTGTTGAGTAGAGCGAAACCATCCTGGGCTTCTCAGCCTACCTGGAAGAAAGAAGTGAGGGGCAGGGTTTAAGACGGTAAAGAGGAGGAAAGTAGAATTGTCTCCCAAACACGGTTTTCTACTGCTCCCTTCTCAGCCCTAACTCTGCCTCCTGCCCTGACAACCCCTTATTCCTCTGGCCCTGTACTTCAACATGACCACACTTTAGATACTATGCCCATGGCCCACCCCCCAAAATCCCTCCCCTTCTTGGAGCTTCTTGTAGGAAGTACAGGGCCCACTAAGGGGCATTGGGGAGGAAGAGCAGAAATGTTTGTGGAAAGCTTAGCAGCCTCCCCAAAGCTGCAGAATGGAATTTCTCCCAGTGGGGACATCAGAGAGACCTTGCCCTTCCTCATTTCCCCAGTCTGCATATGCCCCAGGCACGTGGAGGATGTTCTAGCAGTGATGCAGGAGCTGAGAGGCAAGGGCTGGGTTGGGGAGACATGCCCAGGAACCATCTCCACCCAGCCACAAGGCCTGGACCTGAAGTTGGGCAGGGGAGCTGCTTTCTTGCCTTACAGAGACATAGATCCATGGTGAATGGCTGGGGAGGAACGAGCAGGTGAAAGGGGCAGCTCAGATGGCACAGAGCCAAGAAATGGGCCAAGTGAGCCCCTTAGAGCATGTGTATTCGTCTATTTTCACACTGCTGATAAAGACATACCCAAGACTAGGTAATTTGTAAAGAAAAAGAGGTTTAATGGACCCACAGTTCCATGTGGCTGGGGAGGCCTACAATCATGGCAGAAGGTGAAAGGCATGTCTTACATGGTGGCAGGCCAGAGAGAATGAGAGAGTCAAGCAGAAGGGGAAACCCCTTATAAAATCATCAGATCTCATGAGACCTAATCACTACCATGAGAAGAGTATGGGGGGAAACTGCCCCCATGATTTGATTATCTCCCACTGGGTCCCTCCTACAATATGTGGGAATTACGGGAGCTACAATTCAAGACAAGATTTAGGTAGGGACACAGGCAAACCATATCAGCATGATTGATGGGAAGAGATGGGGGCACCCAGAGGAGCTAAGATAATATCCCTCCCCCATCCCCACCCCAACTATGGACCAAAACACCTAGGCACCTGGGCTGTTAACCTAGCTCTGAGCCTTGGTTTATAACTTCACTTCTCCAGACCTCTGTAAGACGGAGAACCATCTCTTCTCAGGCTTTTCCCAGAGTGATGTCAACAAGACAATACATGTGAAGGGCTTGAATCTCTGTGGTTCCACAGGGCAGAACCAGGACTGATGGGTAAAATCACACGGAGGCAGGCTATGAAAGATGTGCAGTCATGTGCCACAGGTGACATTTGGTCAACAGTGGATCACATGCACCGCAGGGGTCCCATAAGATTACAGCACAGCATTTTTGCTGTACTTTTTCCATGTTTAGATACACAAATATTTACCATTGTGCTACAGTTACTTACAGTATTCAGTAACATGCTGTATAGGTTTGTAGCCTAGGAGCATAGGTTATACCAGGAAGCCTAGACGTGTAGTAGGCTATACCAGCTATGTTTGTGTCAGTACACTCTATGATGTTCACACAAGGATGAAGTCGCCTAACGATGCATTTCTCAGAACATATCCCTGTCATTAGGTGACGCACGACTGTAGAAGCATGTAGAAGAGTTTTCTGTATTCAAAGTATCCAACAATAGAAGCAGTTAACATAATGATCTCTCTGTCACCAAAAGCATCCAAGCATACTTTGGATGACCGTGTTTTGTAGAGTATAACTTCTGGACACTCCCACCTGAGATGGGAATTTTATCATAATGTGTTGGCTGCCTCTAACTCTTTATGATTCTATTATTCATTCAACAAATGTTTATCAGTTGCCCACTAAACTTTCCTCTGAGACTAGTGTGCTATATGACTACCATTTTTCCTCTTAGAACCCAGTTTTTTATACAAAAAAATGAGGGTGTTGTGTCAGCCGACCTCTGAGGGCTGTTGCATCTCTGACCACCTGCCTTGCTCAAAATGGCAGTGGGACCAGAAGGAACCGTGAAGGCACATCCTCCTCTCCCTCATCCCCCTCCTTCTTGGACTTCTTTCTGCACTGCCTGTTACTTAGAGTTAGGACAGAATAAACTTCTCCTGGCCTGGGATGCCACATGAAACAGATGGCCCTGTTGCCACGGAGACCAGGGAAGGCTGGGGATTGTCCTGGGGGGCTGGGGATTGGGTGGGGATGAAGGCAAGCAAGGGGATTTACTCCTGCAATAGCCCAGCCCGGAATCTACATGAACGTATGTTCAACAGGGGTGGCTCCAGGCACTCATTCAGTCAGACAGATCAGAAACCACTTAAGATGAAAGACCCAGAACATTTGTGCCTCTTTTCCCGAGAATTCTGCAACTTCCTCAGCTCCCGATTCCCACTGCACAACCTTGGGCAGGTCCAGGGGATTTGACCCAATTCTCCCACAGGCAAAGCTGCAGTTCTTCAGGAGAGGGATATAGGCAGCTCTAGAGAGGGCCCTGGAGATGGAGAGAGGCTGAATTATTGGGCTCATTCAGAAAAAATAATAATAATAAGTTCCCCAGTAATCAGTGCTGTCCAATCACAGATGGACTGTCCCATGAGAAAGTTGACTTCTGACTCCCCAAAACATTTGAGCTGGGCTGGGGGAATTCTCAGAACAGTGTTCCCTACAAATAGGAGATTGAGCTTGTTGACTCCCTAAGGTGGCTTTTCCAAGTCTGAGATCTTGCAATGGTAGAGGCGGTGGAATGCAATGGGTTTGAATATGTGCTTTGGATGCAGGCAGCCGGGGCTCCGGCCCCAGCTGCGCATCTTACTTGCTGTGTGACCTTGAGAAGGTTAACTTTCTCTGAGCCTCAGTTTCCTCATCTGTGAAGTGTAAATCAATACTCCCTTTATAAAAAAATATTTGAAAGGATCTAAATGGGATAATGTATTTAAAGTGCTTAGCACAGAAACTTTTATGTATTAAATGCCAAGTAAGTGGTAGTTATAATTATTCTGCAATAGTAAACCCGCAGCAGAATTTGGATTGGACTCAGTCAAGATGCCTGGCTTGTACTCTGCCATCTACTATGTGACCTTGGTAAATGTCTTAATCTCTCTGTGCCTTAGTTTCCATATCTGCAAAATAAGGCTAATAATTGTACTTACCTCGTTATTGTGAGGATTGAATTCCATAACACATCTGAAGTGTTTAAAATAGGATCTAGCCAGTAGCAGTGTGCTATTTCAATGAACTAAATGCTTGTGTTCCTCCCAAATTCATGTTAAAAATCCTAAGCCCCCATTGTGATAGTATTAGGAGGCAGGGATTTGGGGAGGTAATTAAATTACAAAGGTAGATCCCTCCTGGGTGGGATTACGGTCCTGATAAAAGGGACCCCTGAGAGTTCTCCTGCCCTCTTCTGCCATGTGACAATACAATAAGTCAGAAGTCTTGAGCCCAGAAGAAGGCTCTCACCAGAACCTGACCATGCTGGCACCCTGATCTCCAACTTCTAGCTTTCACAATTGTGACAAATAAATTCCTGCTGTGTATAAGCTACTCAGTCCATGGTATTTTGTTATAGCTACCAGTACTAAGATAACTATCATCATCATTGTCATCATCCTCATCCTCATCTCTAAGTCACCTCTCTAATGCCTGGTACTTGTTAGTGCTTATTTAAAGAAAGATTGAGTGAATGAATGAGTCAGATATGAGGTACGATAATAAGCATTTGTGACGATCTGCTGTGTTTGTGGTTCTGTGCTGGCCAAGAGAATGCAGAGGCACCGTCCTTGTAGGGTTTACACTGAGTTTAAGCAACTAGCAACTTTAGGGAGAAATGAAACAGCAGTAAGTTCTACAGAGCACTAAAGAAGAGCCATTGTATCCCTGATGGCACGGCCAGACAGGCATCTCGGAAAGAGTGAGAGTTGCATGAGGCTTGAGGAAGGTGGCAAAAATTTGGCAAGTGTCCAGACATAAAGAAGGTAGGTGGGTAGTATTCCAGGTAGAGGGACAATAAGGAAAAGAACCCAAGTAGTAGTGCACATGGCCTTTCTGGAAGACAGTAACAGACACAGAACGATGGGCCCCAGGATTTCCATCCAGGGCATCCATGCCTGGAGTTGTGACAGTACAAGTCTTCAGGGATGAAAAGGGAGTTAGGAAGCAAGGTAGAGCATTTCATGTGAAAGGCAGCAATCTGAATTCCATTTCTACCTGGTAGTTGCATGACCTTCAGCAAATAATTCAATATTATAAGCCTCAGTTTCCTTGTACTTACAAGCACAAAAATTAATGTTAGTTACAAAAATATTAGACCCCTACAAAAATTAATATTAGTTACCCTACAAAGCTCATTTTAGTGCAGAATCTGGCATGTAGCAAATACCCAACAAATGGCAGCTATTGTTTGTCCTGTGAGCAGCAAAGAGCCAAGGGAAGCTTTTTCCTGATAAGTTTCAGGGAAATTAATCATTGAGTGGTAGGAAAGACGGATTGGAGTGGGACAAATGGGAAGGCCAAGAGATTGGTTTAGAGACAGTGGTTCATGAGCAAGGCAATGCTGCTTTAAGATGTAGTAGAGACAGCAGAGATCAAAAGGGAGAAAAAGATAAGGTGGTGCAACCCAAAGGACCTAGGAGAGCAGAAGTTGGTAACTAATGGAAGAGCAAGGAATCACCAGTGGCTCCACACTTTTAAGGAAGAGAGAGTGAGTGAGAGAATAGAAGAGGGAACTGATGGGGAAAAGCCTGAGTGATTCCCCGTGGAAACCATGATCTTCATAAAATGCAAATGTTATGCAGTCAATAAACAAACATACCCTGAGCATCTACAGTGCAGCAAGTACTGAGGATATAAATATGAACAGATGTAGTTCCTGCTCTCAGGGACTTTGTGGAAGCAAAGATATCAACAAATGCATGCAATGAAGGATAACAGATGCTTTTATCCACAGTGTCTGTCCAAGTAGACTGCAGAATAAGGAGGTGATTGATTTCACCAGGCTTCATGGAGGAAGTTACTCATGAACTGAGCAGATGTTCTCCAGGGATATTGTAGGAGCAAGATATCCTTCATATGGAGAGGAAAGCATGAGAAAAATACCAATGAGAGAAAAAGCATGACATGCTGGAGACTTCCAAGTCACACTGATACTCAGGGCTGTCAGAGCCAGAGCCGAGGCTGGAGATAGCTAAAGGAACCATTGCATAAACAGCAGTATGGGTTGTAATATGGAAAGAGGGAAGGATC
Source organism: Nomascus leucogenys (assembly GCF_006542625.1). Classification (NCBI taxonomy): domain Eukaryota; kingdom Metazoa; phylum Chordata; class Mammalia; order Primates; family Hylobatidae; genus Nomascus; species Nomascus leucogenys. Next base: position 500,000 of record NW_022095768.1, on the reverse strand, counting down.
AAGAATATTGTGTTGGAGGTGTTAGACCCCTAAAGAGGAAGGAGATGAGAGTTCAGGACGTGGGCTTAAAGTCAGATATATATGGGGAGAGTTCAGATGGGAAAAATCAAGGACTATGCTTTCTTTAAGATAGAGGGAAGGAAGAAAAAAAGATAAAGACAGTTTAAAGTAGGGAGTGGGGAGCTAATAAGCGTGGGAGATCCACCTTGACCTTTGTATAAAAGCCAGAAGCAAGGGCATTAGTTAAAACAAAAAAAAAAGGGATGGGCGGGGGCAGGGAGAGCCAGCCAAGCTAGGTTGATGAAGGAAAGAAGGAGCACAACTCACTGATATCAGGAATGAGAGAGGGATTATTACTACCATCCCTAGAGATATTAGAAGGACAACAAGAGAACAATAATAACAACTTAGACAAATTGAACACATTCTTTGAAAAACACAAGTAACTAAAGCTGACACAAGATAAAATAGAAATTTCAAATAGCCCTGTATCTATTAAATAAAGTAAATTTTAAATCAAAAACCTTTCCACAAACAAAATTCCAATAATAGATGGTTTCACTATGAATTTCATCAAACATTTCAGAAAGAAATAATGCCCATCCTAAACAAACTAAGAAAATAGAAGAGAATGTTATGGTGCCAGATTAACCCTGATCCTAAAATCTGATGGACATATTACAGAAAAAAAAGAAGAAAAAAATGCCAGACCAATATTTCTCACTAATATAGATAAAAAATTATTAACAAATCAAATCCAACAATATATAAAAAGAATAATTCATTATAATCACCTAGGTTTATTCCAGGAATAGAAGACTGTTTGAACACCCAAAAACTAATTAATATAATTCATTACATTAATAGAATAGAACAGAAAAAATCATAGAATTGTTTTTATTAAATTTAATACTTGTTCATCGTTTTAAAAAATAAACTGAGAAAACTGAGAAGAAAAGGAACTCAGAAAATTGGGAATTTCTTCAATCTGATAAAATACATCTATGAAACACCTACAGCTAACATCATATTTAAATGATAAACAATCAGATCCATTCCCCTGAGATCAGGAATAAAGCAATGATGTCCACTTTCACTATGTCCAATAACATTTTATTGGAAGTTCTAGCCAGAGAAATAAGGCAAGAAAAAGGAACAAAAGGCACATGCACAGATGACTGATTGTTTATATAGAAAATCCTAAGTAATATACAAAACAGCAATTAGAACCAATAAGTGAATTTAGCAAAGTCCCAGGATAAATGGGCATTACACATAAATCAATTATGTTTCCATATACCAGTAGCAAACTACTTGAAAATGAAATTTTCAAAAATTCTCTTCACAATCAGGCAAAAAAAATACTTAGGAATAAATTTAGCAAAAGATTGGCAATACTTACATACTGAAAACTAAAAGAATTACTGAGATAAATTAAGGAAGACTTAAATAAATGCTTCTGTATTAGAAAACTCAATATTTTTAAGATGTTAATTCTCCCCAATCAATAACTCCCCTGTTAATTCTATGGATTCAACATAATCTCAATCCCAATTTCCATTAGGCTTTATTTGTAGAAATTCATAGGCCCATTCTAAAATGGAAATGAAAATGCAAAGAACCTAGGATATTCAAGGCAAACTTGACAAAGAAAAACAAAGTTGGAGGACTTAACACTATAGAACTTCAAGTCTTGTTGTAAAGCTAGTATACTGTCACCAAGGCAGGTTGGTAGTATAAAGGGAGATATAATTCCATGGGAGATAATAGGGAGCCCAGAAATAAACCCACATTTTTATGTTCATTTGATTTTCAATAAGAAATCAGTGCAATCCTATAGGTAAAACAATCTTTTCAACAAATGTGGCTGGAACAACTGGTTATCCCTATGGAAAAATATGAATTTTGACCACTATCTCACATAATGCATAAAATTTAATTTAAAAATGAATCATATTTCTCAACATACAAGCTAAAACTATGAAACTTCTAGAATAAAACATAGTTTAGAAAAATGAATGACTAGTCACAAACTAGGAGGAAATATTTGTGAAAAATATCTGTTAATGGACATATCAAGAACTTACAAAAGAATTTCTAAAACACAATAATAAACACAAGAAAAGGACAAAATATTTAAGTGGACATTTCACAATAACGTATGTATACTGAATATATACCTACTCTATGACCCAGCGATTCCACTTCTAGGTATTTGCCCAAAAGACATTAAAACATATGCCAACAAAAAGACTTGTACAAGAATATTCATAGCAACTTTAACCACAGAAGCTGCTAACTGGAAAAAAACAAAAACAACCTGTCCATGAATAGGAGAGTGGATAAACAAATTGTGATCACTACTCCTTGACTCAAAAGGAAGAAACATGCAAAAACATGGGTGAATCTCAAAAACACGATGACGCTGGGTGCAGTGGCTCATGTCTCCCAGTGCTTTGGGAGGCCAAGGCAGGAAGATTGCTTGAGCCCAAGAGCTCAAGACTACATAGTGAGACCCCATCTCTGCAGAAAAAAAAAAAAAATTAGTCAGGCATGGTGGCATACACCTGTAGTCCTAGCTACTCAGGAGGCTGAAGTGGGAGGATCACTTGAGCCCAGGAGGCTGAGGCTGCAGTGAACCGAGATTGCACCACTGCACTCCTGTCTGGGCAATAGAGCAAGACCCTGACTCAATAAATAAATAAATAAAAGCATGATAAGTACCTACTAGACAATTTCGCTTATATAAAATCCTAGAAAGGGATTTTTTTTTTAAACGAGAACTGTGATTGCCTCTGCAAAGTGAGAACAGTGATTAAAAGGGGCATGAACAGATTTTCTGTGTGATAGTAATGTTTCATATCTTGAGAGAGGTTTGGGTTACACGTGTGTAAGCATTTGTTAAATCTCAAAGGATACACTTATAATTTGTGCATTACTGATGTCAATTTAACCTTCCCACCTCACACATACAGAACTACAAGCAAATATTGAACTCTACTTAAGGGCAAAGTATAGCAAACGTCTGCATCTTACTTTAAAAAATACCAAAAATAAGACTGAAGAATAGATATATACATAGGTATTTGATGAAAGACATAAGGCAAAATGTTGACAATTGTAGAATCCAGATACTGGGTATGTGAGTATTTACAATTCTTTCCATTGTTCTGTATGTTTTAAAATCTCATTTAAAAAGGCTTTGGGAAGAGGCAAGTCAGGAGAAGGGGTGCAGGGCTGGTCAAGAATGGAAAAAAAATACAACTCAGAATAGCCTTGATATGAGGGCAGAAATGAGTGGTCAGGATTTCCCAGGGGGAATGATGGCTCAGTTAGGGTTCTATAGCCCTTAGGTGTAAGGAAGTCAGTCAGTACGTGTCCCAGAAGTTCTCCAGCCAACAATCACCCCCAGCCAGCTTGATCACCCCTATCCAATTGGACATCTGGGAAAGAATGGTTCTATCACGTCTGCATCTCCTGATGGGGAGTGCCTCCTCCATCAGACCAGAGGTTCCTCCAGGGCAGGGACTTAGTCCCCCACATCACACTGGGAGTTTACTTTAAGCAGGACTGAGGTCTCCCCCATTACACTAGGAGCACCCTTAGGATAAAGACCATGTCTTTCTGTCAACTTGGGAGCTTCCTCAGGACAGGACTAATTCCATCATCAGAAGGCTCTTCTGGATGTATCTGTCATCTGGTAGGGGCTTCTCAGAAGGCTGACAATAGTTTATCTCTGTGTCCCCCATGACTCCCACATGGGCTCTGCAGGCTGAATGCACTCAGAGAGAGTGAGGGAAAAGGGATTGACAGTACCCAAACAGGAGCACTCTATCTTCAATCATCCCAGGAGCTGACACTTATATGGGTTTCACATTTAGCCAGGAAAAAGCAGCATTAATTCACTGTGGTGACTGAGATTTTACACATCCTAACATGAAGAAATTCTAACGTGAGGTTCTCCCAGCAACTGTAGCTGGGCAACATAACCCCCAGGCACTTGAAGGAGGTCACAGCATTCAACAGCTCACTGGGCAGGGGAGAGCACAGCTGCCTTCACACACCTGGGTCCACTGGAACTGAGGATGGGTGGCACCCAGAGATCAGGGAATGGGTGACAGTGCTGAGGACCCAGGGAGAGAATGCCTACCATCCCAGTTTTCCAGGTTTCTGTGTGAGGGATGGTTCAAGCAAAATAAAGTGAATCATATGGAGAAGTGTAAGCAGGAGATGAGAGAAGAAGAGCCAAAAGTGTGTTCTCTACTTTCCCTCTTTAGAGCACACCATAGGATAAGTAGTGCATCTCTCCCATATCTTTCTCTTTCTCTCCCAACTCTCTCTCTTTCTCTTTCTCTCTCTCATATGCATACACAGATGCACAGCTTAAAGTATGACTCATGTTCACAAGAGTAAGTTCCTTAGCAACTGATGACACATTTCCAAGATGTTGGATGATTAAACACCTAGAGTCGACACCTGGCTGAGAAATGGAACAAACTTGGTTGTTATATGGGATATGAAATATATTTATCTCCCATCCTTCAAGCCAGTTTCCCATGGGCCCCCCTTCTCACCAGACCCTTATAAGTTTGACTAACTTCCAGATTCTCTTTGAGACTCAAGTCCTATCATGATAACACAGCTTGTTTATATTATTCTGGGTAAGGTGGAGAGGGGGCCATCAAGCCAGGCCATGAGGATTAATCACTCATCTTTTCTGTCAGATTTTTTCAAAGGGTCATCTTATGTTCCTTCCAATGATTGTAGACTAGATAACTTAAAGGCTCTCTTTACCTAAAAACATCCAACTTCTGCTAAAAGAAACTTAAGTACATCTCTTGGCTCCACCTAAGTAAGAGAAATATATAGTAATCCCACCCATCTCTCAAAATGTGTTAAAACTAGGATGAGGAGTAGTGGGCAGGAAGGCAATTCAACATGCAGGTGTTGGAGCAAGAGAAGAACACCTACTTTCACCACTGCTATTCATCATTGTACTACTAGAGCAATGAGACAAGAAAAATAAAGTCATCCAATTGGAAAGCATGAAGTAAAACAATCTCTATTCATAGAAGATATAATCCTATATATAAAAATCCCAAAGAATCCACAAGAAAATTATAAGAGCTAATAAAAGAATTAAAAATGTTGAAGGTATAAGATCGATATGCAAAAATCAGTTGTGTTTCTATACATCCGCAATGAAGACAGGGAAATTAAGAAGGCAATACCATTCACAATAGCATCTAAAACAATAACACTTCTAGGCATAAATTTAACCAAGGAGGTGAAAGACCTCCACAGTGAACTCCAGAAAACATTGTTAAAAGAAATTAAAGAAGACCTAAATAAATAAATGGAAAAGCAACCTATGCTCATGGTTAGGAAGACAATATTGTCAAATGGCCTACACTACTTGAAATGATCTTCAGATTCAATACAATCGCTATCAAAAACATCCAACAGACATCTTTTCTTTATTACTATTTTTTTTTGCAGAAATGAAAAAGCCAATCCTCAAATTCACATGGAACTGCAAGGGACCTTGAATAGACAAAATAATATTGATGGAAAACAGAGTAGGAAAGCTTGCACTTTCCAATCTCAACACTTACTGCAAAGCTACAGTAATCAAAAGAATGTGGTACTGGTATAAGGATTGTCACATAGGCCCATGGAATAGAACTGAAAGTCCAGAAAATAAATTCATATTTCTATGGCCAATTGATTTTTTTACAAGGGTGCCAAGTCTTTTCAATAAAGAAAAAAGAGTCTCTTTAACAAGTGGTGCTAGAACAACTGAATTTCCACATGCAAAAGAAAAGTTGGACCCCTATCTCACAGAACATACAAAAATTAACTCAAAGTAGATCACGAACTTAAATATAATAAAAATATAAAATTCTTGGAAGAAAACATAGGGAAAAATCTTGGACTTGGCAATGGATTCATGGGTATGATACCAAAAGCATAAGCAAGAGAAGAAAAAAATAGATACATTGGACTTCATCAAAGTTAAAAATAGTTTTGCATTAAAAGACATTATCAAGAAAGTGAAGACAATCTACTAAATGTAAGAAAATATTTGCATATCATTTGATAAAGGCTTGCTATCCAGAACACATAAAGAATTCCTACACTCAATAATAAAAAGACAAATGATCTAATTAAAAAATGGACAAAATATTTGAAGAGACTTTTCTCTAGAGAGCATATACAAATAACCAATAAGGACATGGAAATATGCTCAATATCACTAGTCATCAGGCAAACGCAAATTGAAACCACAGTAATATACCACTGTACACATACCACAATGGCAATAATAAAAAATAGTAGTGGAAAATAGCAAGTGTGGTTGAAAATGTGGAGAAATCGGAATCCGCATGCACTGCTGGAAGGAATGTAAAGTGGTGCAAACTTTGCGGCAAACACTATACTGTTTCCTCAGAAAAGCTAAATATAGAATAACGATACAATCCAACAACTTCACTACTAGGTATATACCCAAAAGATGGAAACAACCTAAGTCTATCCACAGATAAACAGATAAGCAAAATGTTAATATGACTCATCCATAAAAGGAAATGAAGTTCTGGTATGTACTACAACAAGGATCAACCTTGGAATAATTACTCTAAGTGAAATAAGCCAGACACAAAAGAATAAGTGCTATATGGTTCCATTTATTTGAAATATCTGTAATAGGTAAATTTGTAGAGACAAAAAGTAGATCAGAGGTTGCCAAGGGCTGAGTGAAGGAGAAAATGAGAAGTCATTGCCTAATGGTAGAGAGTTTCTGTTGGGATGTTGGTTATAGATAGTGATACTTGCACAACACTGTGAATGTAATTAATGCCACTAAACCATACACTTAAAATGGTTAAAATCACAAATTTTAAATTTTTGCCACAGTTACTATATGTTGCCACACACAAAAAAATGTAGTAATAAGCATTCCCTATGGACAGTTGCTGATATCAGTGCTTCCACTGATAGGAATATTAAACCCAAGAGTGGTGATAAGGTAAAGAAACTGAGCCAGGGCTCCCACTTTAATCTGGGTTCTCAAAAAGGTTAAATTGGTTCCAGAACAATAACATTCCCCTGGTTCCTGAAGAAGCAAATAAGCCTTCTCTGGAAAAGAGCATCTATAATTTAGGTTCTTCACATTCCCACACATCATGTGCACCCAAACATGAATTCACAATCAAAGATTACAACTGTATAGGGAAATAAACCACTATGAGTGGGAATCAGCAGAGGCAACCAACAACAAATTCAGGCTCTCAAGGGCTTCAAGTATTGGAGTTATTTATTAGAATACAAGCTTCATGACAGCACATATTTTTATATTTTGTTTACTGCTGATTATCAATCTCTATAACAGTAACTGGTATATAATAGGCACTAAACAAACATTTGATGAATATTCAGACATAAAAATCAAATATGTATAAAATATTTAAAGAAATTTGAAAATCAGAATAATGAGCAAACAGTAATGGATCATAAAAATTATTGGAAATATTTATAAGAAGAACCAAATAGGAGCAAGGCATGGTGGCTTACATCTGTAATCCCAACACTCTGGGGGACGAAGGTGGGAAGATCTCTTGAGGCCAGCAGTTCAAGACCAGCCTGGGCAACAGAGCAAGTCCCTATCTCTAAAAAAGAACTAAATAGTACCTTTAGAAATGAAGGGGATATAATAAATTAGACACAGCTGAAGAGATAATTTAGTAGACTGGGCAATCAGTCTGAGGAAATTATTCAGAGAGATAAGATGCTGTAAAATAATGAAAGAGAGATTAAGAGATATGGAAGATAGAATCAAAAGAGAGCTAGCATGCATTTATCAGAGACCCAGATGGAAAGAATAGAGTATCAAAGAAGAGGCCCAGATGGAGAGAATAGAAAGAATCAAAGAAAGAAAATATATGAACAAAAATGACTGAAATTTTTCCACAAGTGATAGAAGAAATGTAACCAAAGTATAGGAAGCACAATATATATCATGCAGAATTTTTTTAAAAAATTTATGTTTACACACATCATTGTGAAATTACAGGATACCAAAATGGTGTCCAGAGAGAAAAGAAATCAGATTCAAGAGCCAGAGAGAAAAGACAGATCATATATAACAGAGCTAGAGTTAGGCTGACAGTGGACTTCTCACAAACAACAGAAACCAGATGACAGTGGAGTGTCTTTAAAATGTCAAGAAAAATAATCATCAATATAGAAATGTGTATCCTGCAAAACTGTCTTTCAAAAGCAAACGTGTAATAAATATATTTGTAGATGACCAAAATCTGAGATAATTTACCACCAATAGAACTTCACCAAATGGGCTTCTCAAAGATCTACTTCAGGAAAAAAGAAAACGATTCCAGAAGGAAAACCTCAAATGCATAGTAGAAAGAATTTTGAGTGGAGCAAGAGGCCCATCTAGGAAGCTGAAATTTTTAAAGGTGAACTTCACCACAGTCCAGTGAAGAGATATGAATATAATGTCCATTATGGGCTCCCTCACAGAGAAACAGGCTCAGAGTTAGTCACTCAAATTGATGTTTTTCTCAACTTCTGAAGTTTCAGCTATGTACACAGCAATATTGTTGACCTTCGTCACTTCAGACAGCCAATAGAAGAGAATTGCCATTTTTTTCAGTCCTGTTGGTCTGTCTTTTGTTTTAGTCCCAACATTGGACATTACAATAGTAATTACCCCTAAAAGACAATGTTTTAATTTACTGATTTCTTTACTTATGTTTATCTTTGCCAATTTCTTTGCTCCCCTTTGACTTAAGACATCATCTAAACATGTTTAATAATAAATCAATTGTGTATATTGGCCATCTATACTGACCACTTTTGCATTGTGCTTTTTATTGATACATGTGTATTTTACTTCCAACCCTTCCTTTTTGAAAATTAACAAAAATTCAACCTTTTAAAGAACTTTAAAAATAATAAAAATATATGTACTTTTATGAGGTGATATACATGCTATGTACTCCTAACAAAAGTGTGGTCTACTGACCACCCACATCACATTCACCTGGGTCACTTGTTAAAAACACCACTACATCCCTGATAAATCAGAATCTCTGCAGTTGGGAACCAGCAACAAGCCTTTTCCAAAAAAAAAGCTCCTTCAATTATGCTTCCAGCTAAAAAAATTTGAGACCCATAACTATAGGTGATAAAGGAGAGAATACCATTAGAAGTAGAGAAGAGACAGTAAAGAGGTGAAATTAGTCCTTGAGAGGCAGCTTTGGGTACACATCTGTCACCACCAGAGCTATTAAAGACTTGGTGGAGATCTCACTACGAAATGAGCTCACCTGTTCTTAGTGCCACTTCTCTCCCAACCCATCTCAAACCCCTTTCCCCAACACACACACACACACACACACACACACACACACACACACACAAATGGATAATTTATTCTGCAATGTTAAGAGAAGAACCAAAACTATAAGAAAGCAAACAACCATTCATAGGCAGCACCTGCAAAATGAATAACAAAAATAGCCACATTGGGGGAAGGGGTGTAGATTGTTTAAGTCCTTGGATTTTATTCTTAAGTAAGATAAAAGTTTTTGGTAAGTTTTGAAGAGGTAAAATATGAACCATCTTATATATTTATAGAACCACTTTGGGGACAAGGAGAGAAGCAGAAATCAGTTAGGAGGCTAATGAAATCACCAGATGAGAGGTGATGGTGGATGCACCCAGGATGCAGCAGTGGAAGTGGTAAGAAGTAGGCAGATTCTGAACATGTTTTGTAAATAAAGACAATAGGATTTTTTAAAAGAATAAAACTAGTGTGTGTGAGAAGGAGAGGTGTTGAGTATGACATCAAGAATTTTAGCCTGAGCAGAGGATGGATGGAGTTGACACTTACGGAGATGGGAAAGACTGTGGGAGAAGCGTGGTTAGAAGAGGGAATATCAAGAGTTTCTTTAGGGATGTGTTAAGTTCAATTTAAGATGTCTAAGAGGAGATGCTGGGTAGGCAGCATCTGGTATACAAGAGTAGGCAGCTGGGGATATGAGTGAGTCTGGAGTCAGATATGTGTCAGAGATTATAGATTCAGGACTGTTAAGATACTTGTCCAAGGTCACACAGCAAGAAAGTGGCAGAACCCAGAACTCAGTCCTGCAGCATCCGACATTAAGGCCTGGGTTCTTAACCTCTATGTTATGCTGCTTCTCCAGGAACCCAAGGTGAACCAAGACCTAGTTTCTGAGAGAAGAGAACAGAGTTGAAGTTTTCAAACTGCAGACCTATGGCCTCAGTGACTATAATTCTTCCTGTCCCAACCTGAGTTGTTTCTAGATTACGACTTTGTCTTTACTCCCTTTCAGCATGTACTTGCCTTTCGAAGAAATCATTTCCCAGGAAATCGGCACCCCATGTATTTTGTGCATGTGGATAGAGTGGGAGGAAGGGAGAGTTGTTGAGTTGTTGAGGGCTTTTTTCCCCTTTCTTTCTTTTCTCCTTTTTTTTTTGGAAACTGTCCGGGGGCTGTGGTGTTGCTGCTGGTGGTGGCAGCAACTGCTACAATCAGAGCTATTTTGAACCAAAGAACTAATTTACTGCATGAATGACTTTAGCTCAAAAGAAGAAATAAGGACGATCAGCAGTCCTAAGGGAAACAAATAATAGGGTAATTTACACAGGGAGATGAGGGAGGTGGGAGGAACACACACGGTAATTCTTTTGCTAATCTTTATTTTATATTTTTACCATTTCTCCCTCTGCCTCTCTAGGGGCAGATCCTCAGCTCTGAGATGCTTCTGGCCATCCCCAGGATTGATACCTGAAAAGGACGAAAGGGCAAGGGAGATGGGGCTGCTTAGAGTGGAGAAGAGAAGGTCAAAACGCAGTTTCATGTCCATTTTCTAAAGCCAGCTTCTACCAGGGAGATGGTCTGTGAGAGGCCACCATTAAGCCTGGGGACAGGTGAGGAATTGCAAAGGACAGTATCATGTGCCCAACTGAGTGCCATATACACCTGTACCACCAGCTTGGGATGGCCCCAAACTAAGAGTTCACTATTACCCCCTTTCTTAATTTCCCAGCACAGAAAGAATCGAGAATAGCAGGACTCTTGGAGAGAATTTAGTCCAAGGCCTATATATTCCATGGCAAGGAAACCCCAAAGGCCTGGATTCTAGATCTTGCTGCAGCACATACTAGCTATTTGATCTTGGTCAGACCCTGAAACTCAGAGTTTCCTCATATATACAATCAAAATTGTCATTTTCTTCACTGAGTAATAAGGATCAAAAGGCCGGGCACCATGGCTCATGCCTGTGATCCCAGCACTTTGGGAGGCTGAAGCAGGCAAGTTACTTGAGGTCAGGAGTTTGAGACCAGCCTGGCCAACATGGTGAAACCCTGTCTCTACTGAAAATACAAAAATTAGCTGGGCGTGGTGGTGGGCACCTGTAATCCCAGTTACTCGGGAGGCTGAGGCAGGAGAATCACTTGAACCTAGGAAGCAGAGGTTGCAGTGAGCTGAGATTGTGCCAGGACACCCCAGCCTGAGTGACAGAGTGAGACTCTGCCTCAAAACAAACAAAGAAAAAAACAAATGACAAAAACAATGTCTGACAAAGCACTTTGTAAACTGCAAAGCACCCTGTAAAGGTGAGTTATTGTTATTGATACTTGTCAATGAAGGAAACTGAGTCCCAGAGGCATTATGTGACTCATCCAAAGTCACATTGCAAATAAATGCAGAATAAAGACTTGAACCTAGGTCTCCAGTGTTCCTTCCACAGGAGAAGTAGTGTGGCATTATGGTTAAGGGTATAGACCTTAAAGCTGTGAAAGAAGAAATTAATCATAACTCTTGTCATGAAGCAAGGCAGGCTTGATTCGAGGCTATTGTAATTGGTATAGGGATGACTGCCATGGAGCTTTGCAGTAGAGGAGTGAGATAGGGCTCAACTTCCAATACAACATGAAAAAGTGGGAATTTATAGCCAAAGAGTGGGATGGAGAGTGGGTAATTGATGGATGAAAAATCACTAAGTGGACATTTCAAGGGGAAAGAGGGATTTCTGGCTAAACCAACCTAACCAGATTTTTGCTTGAGGCAGGCCAGAATGACCAGATATCATCTGGGGAATGGCAGAGGATGAGGAATTTGCTCAGATATTGAAGGTGGAGGATCTTGCTAAACCGACTTAGGAGGATTCTTGCTAAAATCAGACAATGCAAAGACAAAACCAAACTCCAAAAGTCAAGGCCTGGTTGGGAAGAGGACTCAGGGGAGCCTGACTTAAGTTTGTTCAAGGAGGGGCTCTTCATCAGAGCCAGGCTACCTGGTTCACTGTTTGCCAACCATGGGACTTTGGGTAAGTTGGTTAACAAAGCTGTCTTCAACCTACTTCATAGAGTTGTTGTGTGAGTTATATGCATACATGTAAAGTATACATGGCTACACATATACACGGATACAAGTATATATGTGCAGCATTTAGAATAACGCCTGCAAATGATGTCTAATAAATGCTAGATGTTGCTATTATTCAGGAAAATGGACTAAACCCAGGGAGCTTCAAAGCATGTGGAGAAAAGACATGAGAGTCAGATGCCACAGTAGGAGTTGAGGTTCGGCTGACATGGAGCTTCACGTACGGTAAAGCCAAAGTATCTTGCATCGGAGTGAGGAGTCCTAAGTTCTTTTCCCAGCTCTGCCACCTAAGGCAGACCCTGGACAAGAGTGTGTCTAAGGCTCAGGTGCCTTGTCTATAAAATCAATCTAACAATAATTTCTCAACCTGTCCATACTACAGGGCTTTGGTTAGATCCAAGTCAAAAACTCATGAACGGTAAGGTTCTGTGAACATATTAATATTATTTTTGGCAGTACAGCTCTCTGAAACACATTTTACAGGTGTGTGCACTGGGGATCGGGGGTGACTGGGAAAGGTACAGTGTTTTCTGCCTCTGGAAAGCATGAACAATAGCCAGCTCCAGAGTGTGTTGGGTTGCAGTTCCTTCTGACAGTGAAAGATGCTCAGGGTCTTTTGTGCACAATCCTAGCCAGGTACCACCCAAGAATAGACATGAGGGGGGTGGAACAGGACAAATTAGTTGCATACTTTACACCATCCCCCAGCCCCTGCAATGCTCCTACAGGTGAAACCAGGCTAATTGCATATATTTACATCTTTCAAAGCCCTCTGTCAGACACTCCCTTCAAAAAAACTGCCTAGAGTTTTCTAGCTGATGATCCTCTTATCCTTCCCAGGATGCTTTTGTTCCTTGCATAAATGGTTAACTCTCAATTAAATGGAGCAATGGAACATAGAGGAGTAGAGGGAAGCCACAGATAGCCCTGAGTCACAAATAAAACAAGACTGCAGTAACCTTTCATTATATGTTATCAGATTACTGTGGGGAAGAAGAGCTCTAGACCTGGGGGTGCTCACTTCTCAGAAGGAGTTTGGAAATTGGGCCAGGGATGATGGGTATAATTACAGAAAGGAGTTAACCTTGGAGTCAGGAAGCTAGGGGTGGAGATAGAAAAGGGGAGAGAAGTTGTTCCAGTTGCGAAGCAAGTAGAAGCGTATCCAACCCTCTGACATGGAATCACAGACATTTGCTCTTCACAAAGCAGGTTTCAATATACACTAATCACCTCTGCTAAGCCTCTTTGGGGGAGATGAGCACATCTCAGCCTCTAAAGTATTTTAGCCACTGGTAATGCATTCATTAACCCTCATATAATGATAAAAACCATGGTTTTATTACTACATCTATCGCACTATATTGCAATTTGTTACCTTTACAGGTCCCGCACCAGATTAGAAACTCTTTGAGGGAAGGGATTGTGTTAAATTCACTTTACACCCCTTGTGTCCAGAGCCTCACATACCATAGCTGCTTAGCAAAACTGTGTGGGGCAAATATTTGTTGAATTTAGAGAGTTGAATGTGTCATTAGAATGCAACTTATTGCCTTTTCCAGAAGTAGGGAGCAGCAGGAGTTTTATCCCATAAATCAGTCTCTGTCTTATGTGCTGAATGGATCAGGGGAGACCCAGAGGCCATCAGCAGATTGGAAGGAAGGAGCCTAAACTTCAAGACCGGACTCAGAGCTGAGTTCTGAATGCTAACAGTGACCATGACTTACTGAATCAAGATTTTCTGGGGGGATAGGAAAGGACAACCCAAGGAATACTTCAAAACATCATGCTTCCTAAATCCCCATGTAAGCACCACCAATCTGACCTACATACTGGCACCATCATTCTTGGAGGCAGAAGCGTGGACAAACTGACTTACTTCCTTGGTCATGAAATTCAACCTTGGCCACAGTTTTATGTACACTGAACTTCTCTGTCCCAGACCTCTTTGTTCACCCACCATAATTAAGCAGCCACAAATGCTGCATAAAGAGCCAGTTACTACCACAAACACAAGATCAGGAGTTATTCTCTGTTACCTGTACCTAAATGTTCCTACTTAATGTGTAACAGTACCTATTCCATGATTGAATGGGCTCTAGGTTTATGGCTGTAGCTGTTGTGTGCTGTAGCCTGTGGTTTTATGGCCCTAATTCCATAATAAGCCTTAGTTTTAATTTTTCTCCTTCTACCCTGTAGCCAGAGTCTCCTGGGTGTGGAGGAAGGGAGAGGGCTTCTGCCCAATGGCTCTAGGCAACCTGTCACAGAAAAAAATCTTCGCTAGAGCCAAATCAACCCACCTGCTCCTCCATCAAAGAAGAAGGTCACCTACCCCGTGGGGAGGAGGCCTGAACAGCCCAGATGCCCTCCATGTCGGAGGTCTGAGCTTTGAAAGTGGCAAGTTTGTCCTGTAAATGTGCCAGGGCAGTGCCAGCTGTTCATGGCCCCAGGAGATGTCCTAGCTGGGGCAAAGGGAAGGAAGGGGTCAGGGAAACAGGCCAGGATTAGGAGGTCTGCCAGTTGGAGGACCTGACCCTAGCCATAGGGCACAGTATCATTAAGCAGGAGCCAAGGGAAGGGGTGTGCGACAAGCTCCATCGCTGTCCGTGGTGCTGACTCATGCTTGCAAACTAGGTCCTGATTGTTTCTCTGAACCCTAGGATTCTGGAGAATCCTGTCCAACCTTCTTTTGATTATATTTCCTTTTCTGATGACAGTTTAGCATTTCTACACTGCTGCAGAATAAACAGAATCATGACATGTGTTTCACAATTGATGCAATGGGGTTTACAATTCTGTCACATTTCCAACATTCACAAGAAGGTATTTTCCCTTGGGCATTTTAGGTGATCCTCTCCCTAAAACACCATTGCTATTCACATAATCTCAACACACAGTGTAGAGGTGACAAGTGGAAAGAGGATAGCACCAGCAGGAGCTACTAGGTGAGTAAAGTTGGTCCCAGCAGGACGCCTCCCCACCTGCAGATTTACTATTATTCTAGGGAGCCACCAAACAACCCTTGTGGAGCAGAACATGTTGTTTGAACCATTCTACTTTTGTAAAGTCACTTAGCATGACAAAAACTCTCCCAATAGACATATTTAAGAAGTAGGTGGCAAGAATAAAAAGGGAGAAGCTCCATCCCAGCTCCACTCTCCAGAGAAGAAAGAGTAATGGACATATCCTAAGAAGAAATCTGGTATTTTACCTGCTATAACAAAGACAGGGGCTGCAGATGAGGAAAGACAGGAAGTTTGGAAGAACTCAATATGAGATTATTTTAGGTGCATTTTCTTCCTACTCCTGGACCTGTATGCATTTTGGAGTGGGAGAAGTATAGGTCACTTGCTACCTGGTGAGTTTGGGCCAAGCAGTTAATCTTTCTGTACCTCTGCTTCCGTATCTATCAAGCTGATAACAACAATAATCCTTTACTATGGTTTGAATGTTTTTGTCCCCTTCCAAAACTCATGGGTTGGAAACTCAATCCCCAATGCAATAGTGTTGGGAGGTGAAGGGTGTTGGGAGATGTTTAGGTTATGAGAGCTCTGCCCTCATGAGTGGATTAATGCCCTTAGGAAAGGGGTTGACAAAGGAAATTATCTCACTCTCTTTTTCCCTCCAACCTTCTGTTATGTGGCCACACAGTATTCCTCCCTTCCAGATGATGCAGCATTCAAGATACCTTCTTGGAAGCAGAGAGCAGATACTCACTAAACACTGAACCTGCCAATGCCCAGCCTCCAGAACTGTAAGAAATATATTTATGTTCCATATAGATCACCCAATCCATGGTATTTTATTATGGCAGCACAAAGAAATTAAGACATCTTTCTTCAGAGGGATCTTAGGAGGACTAAATGAAATAATAAATGTAAAACACCCAAAGCATGGTGAAGACTCAATAGATGATAGATTCTCCTCTACCCTCCCTTCTGTGTCTTATTTTTCTCAAATATTCAATGAGACTTTGAACACCACCTCAGAAATCCAAGAAGGCAAAAGCCACTTGAACTTCAGGTTACCGAAGCTCAACCCCCTTGCCTGCTCTAAATCCAGGAATAGAGGGGAAAGGTAAGACTTTTCAGGTAAATTCTCTTGTTAAGATATCTGGCCAGGTGCGGTGGCACATGCCTGTAATCCCAGAACTCTGGGAGGCCGAGGCAGGTGTATCACTCAAGCCTAGAAGTTCGAGGCCAGCCTGGGCAACATAGTGAACCTCTGTCTCTATGAAAAATACAAAAAATAGCCAGGTGTGTTGGCATGTGCCTGTGGTCCCAGATAAGGAGTCTGAGGTAGGAGTATCACCTAAGCCCAGGGAAGTCAAGGCTGCAGTGAACTATGATTGCACCACTGCACTCCAGCCTGAGTGACAGAGTAAGACTCTGTATTTTTTTAAAAAAAGATATCTGAGGGAAACCTTGAGGTCATGGAGATCAGCTGGTGGTAAAAGGACCATTGCCAGCCCCATGGAATCACACTCACACTCATCCCATAAAGAAGAAGGAGGAGCATATGACTAAATAACTTGCTCCCTGTCTTCTCCAGTTCTCCACAATTCCTCTTCATGACCCCTCTGCCATAGACACAGGAAATTTTGGGGAAACAGGCATCAATGGCAGTCCTGACCAGTGCAACCAGGGGGCAAATATCACAATAAAGTGATAAGGCTGGACTGAATGTCCTCTAATCTCCTTTAGTCATGATCCTACTATATGTATATTCCGACTTGCACAAGCTGCTTGGAGGCAGAGTTTGCATCTTAGATTTTGGCTATGTCACCCACAGCTCTGATTATAGACTTACCACATGCATGCACAAAACTTCAAAACATCATGTGGTTTACCATAAATATATGCAACTTTTACTTGTCAATTTAAAAATAAATAAAGTTAAAATTTTAAAAACCATGACAACTGACAAATGGGGAAAAAAAGTGCAACTGTAATTGGGCCAGATCTAATATGGTTGATTCTCTCTGGGCCCAAGCTCTTCAGAACCGTGAACAGCTCCTGACAGCCGGGAGAAGGGGAAAGTGGTTGAGCGGAATGGCAGAAAAACAAAAACTAGAATGTCAGAAACTGGAAAAGACCTGAGAGGTTTTCTAAATCCAATCATTTATTTTGAAGATAGAAAACTGGGGCCCAGAGAAGGGGAAAGAATTATTCTGGAGTCATGCAGTGACCAGGTGGGTTCACTCATTTTCTCATAACTCAAGAAAGTGCAAAAACAACTTCAACTCCGTAGAGTGAGACATAATATTTATATATTTGTTCCCAATTTGAGCATTTCTGTCCCAAATGACAAAGAGCAGAACAAGAGAATCTTTGTCTCAAGATTTCCTTGTTACATTCTCTGTTGAACAAATTTAGAATAAGAGCTCCTTTCCTAGGCATGGAATCACACACACACACACACACACACATACAGACACACACACACACAAGCACATACACACCACACTTTTCCCAACTATGATCTCCTTTATTACTGTGCTCCTGGAGAGTGAGGGGCTTGACTCACCTCTCTCTAAGACAAAGGCCACCTGAGTTTAGGGACAACCCTCTTCCCTCTAGGATCCAGTTGAATACTCTTTTTTAGTCATCTTTCTGCATCTGAACTTCATGTTCAGCTCCCCTAACTCCTTTGGACCAGCACCCCACCAACAGAAACCAGGATAATATCCGCCCCACCAGCCCAAGAATTCCATAAGGGAGATAGACACAATATCTTGCAGGTTGGTGCTCCTTCTTACTGGGAGCCATGCTTCCCTCATCAGGTTCACACTTCCCATAAGATGAGAATGGAGTCTCCTCCAGCAGGCAGAGCCCTGTGTCTTCCTCTGACTCCACAATACTTGGGATGATAGCTAAGAAAAATGGAGCAATTATAAGAAAATTATACTGAGGCCAGGAGTCTTTTCAGGAACCAGACACCTTCCTTAAAGCATGAAGAAAGTGCAGCATCTAGGAATCTGAAATCTCTCTCACTACGTTTTTACAAGTTCACATCCTACCTCCCACCCTCCTCATCTCAGCTTCAGAAACATCTCCATTATTCAGTGTCTCCAAAAGCAGGAACATGTCTGAGAACTTTGGTGCTAAGCTGCTAATTGGAGTCTGTGGCTTGAAGGGAGGGGGCAAGGAAACAGAAGTCATTGTGCCCTAGAGACACAATTATTCAGATTTCCTTGCTTACTGGAATCCTGAGGCTGGACTGTCCCTTTACTCCCCTCCTGAAGGCAGTCACTCGTCTGCAGAGCCAGAACCAATAGCCAAAGTATGCAAAGTGCCTGAAGGTGGCAATGGCACAGCCTTGAGAGGCAGAAAGTCTCCTCCCTAGTTCACTGATACCAAAGATCAGGCTGAATGCCTTGATGTCTTTCCAAGCCATTCAGGCTTCTCAACTTTGGGTTTGGGAAAGTCTCCAAACTCTCAACTCTTTTTTTTCTTCAACTTTAAAGTTCTGAAGTACATGTGCAGGATGTGCGGGTTTGTTACATCGGTAAATGTCTGCCATGGTTTGCTGCACAGATCATCCCATCACCTAGGTATTAAGCCCAGCATCCATTAGCTATTATTCCTGATGATCTTCCTCCCCTTGACCCTCTGACAGGCCCCACTGTGTGTTATATTCCTCCATGTGTCCATGTGTTCTCATTGTTCAGCTCCCACTTATGAGAACATGCGGTGTTTGGTTTTCTGTTCCAGTGTTAGTTTGCTGAGGATAATGGCTTCCAGCTCCATCCATGTCCCTGCAAAGCACATAGTAATCTCATTCCTTTTTATGACTGCATAGTATTCCATGGTCTGTGTGTACCACATTTTCTTTATCCAGTCTGTCATTGATGGGCACTTGGGTTGATTCCATGTCTTTGCTATTGTGAATAGTGCCACAATGAATATGTGTGTGCATGTATCTTTATAACAGAATGATTTATATTCCTTTGGGTGTATATCCAGTAATGGGACTGCTGGGTCTAGTGGGATTTCTGCTTCTAGATCTTTGAGAAATCACCACACTGTCTTCCACAATGGTTGAACTAATTTACACTCCCACTAACAGTGTAAAAGCATTCCTTTTGCTTGGCAACTTCACCAGTATCTGTTGTTTCTTGACTTTTTAATAATAGCCATTCTGACTGGTATGAGATGGTATCTCATTGTGGTTTTGATTTGCATTTCTCTGATGATCAGTGATATTGAGCTTTTTTTCATATGTTTGTTGGCCACATGAATGTCTTCTTTTGAGAAGTCTGTTCATGTCCTTTGCCCACTTTTTAATAGGGTTGAACACTCATGTCTTAAGCATGGAAAGCCAGTACTAAAAGGGACTTTAGAAATCATCTCGTTTCATCTTCTCATTTTACAGATGGGTAAATATAGGCTCAGAGAGATTCACAAAGCAATTTAGCATTGATGTTCGTCTCTGAAACTCAGAACTCCCAACCCTGGTCAGGAAAGTGGCACCGTGGTAAAGTAGAAAGGGCTCTGAAATCAGACACGACTGGTGTCCAAATCTTGACCCTGCCACCTGAAATGCTCTGTGTTCTTGGCAAAGTCACTTAACCTCTCTGGACCTGTTTCCTCAGTGTTTAAAATGGGGGTGAGGATAGGCTATTGTGAGGATTTAATGAGATAACATGTGTGGAAGTGCATCATATGTAACAGATGGTCAACGGAGTGAATTCTTTTCCCCCACTCTGATTCCTCTCAACAGCAGTCTATCTGCAGCTCCTTCTTGACCTTCCCCAGCTCTTTTGTTTTCCCCCACAGCCTGTGCTCCTCAGCACTCTCTTTTCCTGCCCCATCTATATGCCCAACTCCCCTCCAGAGTGGGTGAGGAAGGAGGGGTTAATAATAAGAGTTCTTGGGTCCCCTCCAGGTCTCTGAAGGGTAGCAAAGTTCTCATGCAACCAAGCAGAGGCAGGGAACAGAGTGAGAGTGGGAGCAGAAAGGCAAGGTCGGCAAGCTGGCCTCTTTGTTCCTGGAATATGAGTGCAATTTCCATTCCTTTCCACGGAAGCTGAGCCCAGCACCAGTGTGTGGCAACAGGCAGCAGAGGTGTTGCCTTGGTGAGTAATGGTCCTGGCTATGGCTCTGCCCTCAGCTTGTACCTCGTGCCCCAAAGACAAACTTATGGCTAATGAGTCAGGGTGAGTGATAGCTTTGATTTGGCCCTGGCTGGCACACCAGTCCCTCAAAACCCCTGCACTATTTCTGTTCTCCAGGGAGCCCTCCAAACCCCATCTCAGGAGATGTTGCTGGTGCTCATTTGATTCACTGCACTGGAGGAGATGGAGGCCCAGAGAGGGGAAGCTTCTCTCTCCTGCAGAGGCTGTGAGCTTTCTGACACTCTCCAGGGTCCTGTCAGCAGCCCACACAATTACCTGCAGAAGACAGAATTAAACCCCGGACACGGCTGGCTTAAGTGTCAGCTTGCTAGCTATGTGGACTTAGGCAAATTACCTAACCTCAATGTTCCTGCCTGTAAAAGTGTTAATGATAGTATCTCTGGGTCATTAAAGGATGAAATGGGTCAGAGCATTTAAAGCACTGTACACAGTGCCTAGAACAGAGTAGGCACTTTTCATGCATGATTCTCCCTCTTGTACTCATTCACAGACCCTTTCCATTTTTCTCCTCTCCACCTGCTTCTCCAAACATTGCTGGGGAGGCAAAAATATCCAAGATGAGACTCACAGTAAATGTGTTCTCCAGCCTCTAAAGGAAATTAAAAGCCAGAAACCAGGGAAATCATGTTTTTAGGAGAGGCCAAGGGGTCCCCCAAGCCTGGGTTCCCATGACAGGGTAAGAGAAGCTCCTGCTGGATCATGTCCTGATCTTTACCCTGAGCATCATTCGATGGGAGCAGAGACAGAGGAGAACATGTTAAATCTTATACCTGTCACTTTCTCTGACCACCAGGCCCTTGGAGGGGCCACTGAGCTCTGTGGTCTACAAGAGTGGCCTGCAGGGGCCTGGGGTCAATAATATCCAGTTGCAGGCCAGAGAAAGATTTGATTAAGAGGAGCATAGAGGAGGGCCCTGTGGGACATGGAGGAAGCCTCTTTCAGATCCTCTCCCTGACCACATTCATACACATAGGTGCATGCACCTGCCTGCTTGGAGGCACATCATAAGCTGCAAGCCTGACATGCATGTTTTTTCCCAGGTAAGTAGGTGGGTATGCACAGGCAGGCCTCCTCACCTGTGTCCAGTGCTTGCAGGAGGGGCTGCATGTCCCATCTGAGTCTTAGTCCCACCCAGAGAGGACCTTCAGAAGCCAGGGTCTCATCCCCAAGCCCACTGGCAGATGGCAGATCTAAAAAGGCCCAGAGGAGTAAGGTGGCCTGTCAATGTCACCCAGGCTGGAAGTGGCAGAGGTGTGGCTCAAATCCATGTTTTCTGACTCCAAATCTAGTGTTCTTTCCACCGAAGCATGCCCACAGTGCACACACGCATGCCCACACACACTCTCACTGGCAAGTGGGCACACACGCAGCTAGCAGAGGGCTCACTGTCACCAGCCCTGTTATATAGGGCTGTATTCATCAGGCTGAACCCTTCTAACGCCTGTAGGAGGTAAGTATGTATTATCCCTATTTTTTCAGGTAAGGAAACCGAGGCACAGAGAAGTTAAGTCACTAGTACAAGGACACATAATTAGAGCACAAATGTGAATTTTGAGCAGTCTGGCATCAGAACTTCTTAAATGCCATTATCTCTGCTATACTGCTATATCTGTGCATGAGTGCTTACACACTCGCACTCATATACACACTCACATACTCACACATTGGTCTTGGGTGATGTGGGCGCTCACCCCTAGGTGCAGCAGTGATGCCAAGAACAGAGAGAGGAAGCGGGCTCCGGCCCTAGGGTGGACCTCCTTCCTGGAGAAAACAGGAACATCTCTCCCAACTCTTTCTCTCCTCTTGCCCTGCCCCAGCACCTGCGTGAGAAGAAAAAAACATCCACCATTACCTTCCTCATTCCAACCCCATCTCTCTAAGCCCCCATCTGCTTGGTTCCCCAAGGGCTTCCGGTTGCATTCCAAAGATGTCCTGGCAGTAGGGAGGCAAGAACAGAATGAAATACATGTAACATCTTATTAGTAAAGGACATCTGAGCCTTGAATTAAAATTTGCCTAATGACCCAACTTCTCTGTCATTTTTGCTCTTAGAGACATTAATTTAAGGTGACAGGTACTTAGGCAAAGGAAAATTAATTTTTCCTTTAAAAAATTAAAGAGGAAAAGAGTGGCCTGCTCCCTTATTTATTTGTCTTTAAAATTTTTATTTATTTGTCAAATTCCCTCCCACTCTTTCCCAATAAAACCTAATGATGGAGAATAATTTGGTGAAGGGAAGGAGACTGAAAGAAAAGTGTCATGGGGTAGCCTGGCGGCAACCACTTACCCTGAGGAGGGCTGTTTGTGGTTCCCCTGCTTAGGAGCCCCTGACTGCTCACTGACAAGCCTGCCGGCAAGCTGGCTGATGCTGCTCGGGTTCTACGGGAACCTGTTTCCATCTAGGCTGTTTGACTTGGCTGTGCCAGTGATATCTGTTTCTCTATGGAACAGATGGTAGGTAACTCTCCCCCAACACCGGGCTGCAGCCCAGCTTTCCGCCTCAGCATATTTCCCCAAGCAACAGGCTGCAGCCTTGAACACGCTCTGCTTTCAGGAACCAGGTGAGAAATTCAAGGGATGCAGCTGTGGTCTTTATATGTGACTCCTCTCCCTGTCCTCTGTCCTCCCGACTCCTCTGGTCTCTGAGTACAGAGGAGAGGGCCATCCTGACAAGGAGACAGGGGCATGGGCTTCAAGATATTCCAATCTCAGAGTTCAGATCCTGCAAAAACCTATTGGGATGGGTCTAGAGATTATAGAAACATGTCCTTAGCATTCCCCCTTACAACCTTTTTCAAAAATAGTATTCCTAGCCAGGGTCGGTGGCCCATGCCTGTAATCCCAGCACTCTGGGAGGCTGAAGCAGGGGAATCGCTTGAGCCTAGGAGTTCCAGACCAGCCTGGGCAGCATGGCAAAACCCTGCCCCTACAAAAATATAAAAATTAGCCAGGCATGGTGGCCTGTTCCTGTAGTTCCAGCTACTCGGGAGGCTGAGGTGGGAAGATCGCTTGAACCCAGGAGGTGGAGGTTGCAGTGAGCAGAGATTGTTCCATTGCACTCCAGCCTGGGTGACAGAGTGAGACTCTGTCTCAATAATAACAATGATACTCCTTTTCTGTCCCATAGGCTCTTCTTCAGACTCTCTGATGCTCTGTCTCTTCTCACTCTTCCCAGGGCATCCTACTCCGTCCTCACCCACATTTTCATCCCCACCCCACCCCACCCCACCCCACCCCACCCCACCCCACCCAGCTCTCAGATCTCACCGCAACCCAACCTGCTCCACTCCACTTCCTAAGGCCTTTCTGCTGCTCTTTCCTCATTCTTCAGGATATTAGCTTTGAATCAGGTGTTCCAAGTAGACTAAGAGATGGAGAAGACGGGCAGGAGGAGAGGGAGAGAGGTGAAGAAGGAAGAGGAATCCTTTTTTCTAGAGACCTAAGTCCTGCTTCTAACCCCTCTCTCTCTCTCTCTTTATCTCCATTTCCCTCTCCAGCAGCATGACTGATGCTGGGAAATCTGTCAGGTTTTTCTTCCTAGGGAGCCAAGGGAGGCTTTTCTAGCAATTAGGCCCAGGCCTCTAATCCAAGAGAGCTCTAAACACCTGGCAAGCAATAACTCGGTCTACTGGGCCCTGTAGGGAGGACAGGAGGAGCAAGAGAGGTGTACTCAGGGTTCCTCTCCATCACCTGGCCACAGGGCTGGGGCCAACCCACAGGAAGGGGCTGCTGAGAAGGTGAGGGTGGGTGGAGACCACTGTGGGGATAGATAACTCAAAAGCCCATTCATCCACAGGCTCAGTTCAGCCTCTGCCAGGCCACCTACACTGCAGTTCCCCCATTGCACAAGAGCCAGAGAGGGAAATCAGTGGTGAGGCTGTGGGCAGGAAGAAGGCCTGTATGCAGGGCAGGGTGAGGAAAGTGGGATTTGGAGTCAAAAGGACCCGTGTCTGAGCTCCACTTTCACCTTCCCATGTGATCTTGAGCATGTCACTCCACTCATCTGAGCTTCATTGGCCTAGTAAGTAAAATGGAGATGATAGTAACACCGTCCACTCCAGAGGATCCCTGGGAGGGATGGAAGAGCTGGTGGATGGCAGGTGACAAAGGACCCCTCCCCTACATCTGCCCACACCCCCACCCTCCACCCACTGGCCAGGGAGAGCTGCAATTTCTCTAATGCACGGAGGGAAAAGAGGGGCCAAGGTTTTAAAGATGGCTGTTCATCTCACTTTGCATATATTTGCATATCGAGTTCAAGAGGCTTGTCCTAGTTCTGAGGATGGAAAATAAAATAAATTAACAAATACGAGATTAACAAATGCAACTCCTGCAGCAATTGTCTCCTTGGCTGTTCTGGCCTTGACACTCCGGAGACAAAGAATGCTCTCAAGGCAATCAACTTTTAATCATCTCTGGACAGAAACCCCAGACGAGGGATCCTGTCCCTCCCACCCCTCTCAGAGGTCAGTGCTGAAGGATCAGAGGAGAGGGGCCTTGGAGACTGGAGGGCTAGGGCCAGACTCTGTGGCAGGCAGTGACCCTTGATTTGCTCCTTTATGAACTTGCAGTGCAAGGTGTGGTGGGAAAGAGCATGGCCTTGGGGCCACACTGCCCAGGTCTGAATCCTGGCTGTGCCATGTCCAGCTCTGTGCCCTTGGGCAAGTCACCTAACCTCTCTGTTCTTGGGTGGCCTCCTGAGTCAAATGAGAATAATAGTAACACCTACCCCATAGGGTTAGTGTGAGGATTGAATGAGTTGTGTTACAGTTGTGTTCAGCATATTGTAAATGCCTGGTAAGTACTGACTAGTATTACTATTTTTACCATCACCATCACCATTGTCGTCATCATCATGGTTATTACTATTATTATGTGATAGAAAATGCCTATAGGACCAAGAACCAGAGACACAATTTTTATTTTCATCCCACTCTTCATCCACTGTGTGGCTTTGGGGAAAATTCCCCCACCCCTTTGGCCTTTGTACTCCAACAGGACTGGCCCAGGCACCCTTCAGGCCGTGACAAACAGATCAGGCAGAGTGAGATTTCTGCTTGTTTCAAGGCTGCCTGAAAACAGACTTTGAGGCTGATTGTCATATGCAAAACATATGTAAAACATATGCAAATCACTCTCTCCGTGGCATTCCTGAGCTCCTATACATGGGTAAGGCCCTTGGAGCCATCCCTGTGTAGCCCCTGAGAGCAGAGACACTGCCCAGCCACAGAGGCAACTGCACCCCTCAGCTCCCCTCACCCAGCTTTCTTTGGGATCCTGAGAAAAGCTCAGTCTCCTTGCTTCCACCCCTTTTTCATCCTGCCCCCATCCTGGCACCTGCCCATGCTGCCTTGACTGCTCTGAGACTCCCTCACCATCTCTGGAGGCCTGAGGGTCAGGGTCCAATTCTACTTCCATGTACATCTGCCTTGCACTGGGCCTGTCACCCATTGTATCACATTTCTCCCTCACTGCTGTGAAGGTGTCAGGATCCCCATTTTATAGACGGGGAGATTGAGGCTTAGAATGAAGCAACTTGTAAGATGTCAACTGCTAGAAGAGTGAATCTGGACCCAGGAGACCCACTCCACCAGGCTATCTTCCCATGAGCTCCTGAGTCAGTCCAGGGCAGAGAAAGGAGAATGGGTAGGGGGAACTGGGTCAGCCACTTTTCAACTTTTGCACCCCTGAGGCAGAAGGCTTCCTCACTCATGGAGCCGGCACTGATACTCCAGGCAGAGAATCAAAGCTGCCACCTGCCAGATTTAAAGAGTCCCATCAGTTGGTGGCATCTGAAAGAGAGCCACCACAGAGTGCTACCACTGTGGACGTGATCCCTGACCTGCCCCAGAGGCTGGGCTTCTCCCCTTTCCCTCCTGCCCAGCCCCAGCACTGCCCAAGCTCCCACTGCCTCCCGAAGGAAGATTTGGGAGAAATCAGAAGTCAGAGGCCAGATGCTCCAGTTCCCCACAGGAATTCTTCTTTCCCCTGCCAAATCCAGGAGATGCCACATCTTTGGCCGGGTAGATGTTTAGGAGGGAAAAGGGTGAAGGTCTCAACCACCAACACAGCCTCCAGACTTCCACTAGCACCATCAGCCAGCTGAGCCCAGCCCAGCCCACCTCCTACCCACACCCCAGCAACAGCAGCCTCAGCTTCCACCTCCATTTCTCCTACCTTCCTAGGATCCTGCTCCGCCAGAGGCCCATTAAATTGATTAAGAGGCACATTCCGGAAAGAAGGAGCCATATTTCAGCTCCTAGAGAACCCTCTGCCCTCCTCCACCTCCATCCCTTCCTTCTCTAATGTTCCTCTCTTTCTCCCCTCTGCCAAGGCCCTCCCCAGCCTGCCCTGGCCCCATCACTCACCGTCTGATCCCCCAGATTCTAGGGTACAGAAATGTTGGCCAGACTCCATCAGGACTTCAGGGCAGGGCTGGGCCAAGACTGGGCCCGCCTGACATTTGAGACACGTGGTTGGAGAGGGAAACCGGAATCTATTGTATCGATCCTGGAATTTAATCCTCTCAACAGCCCTTTCAAGGAATTATTACCCCCACTTTTTATAGATGAGGAAACAAAAGCTGAGAGGTTAAGTAACTTGTCCAAGGTCACCTCGTTAAGAGACAACACCCCAGCCTTTCTTAAAAGCAAGGACTGTGCTTCCCCTGCTCCCCTGCAAAGCCTCCCCCACATCCCACCACCACCAAGTCTGGCTTCTCCCACCCACCTCCTTTCTGACCACCCAGCCCAGCCTGCCCAGATATCAACTCAGAAATTAAATGCATCTGAATCACCTGGGAAGTTGGTTAAACACAGGTTCCTGAATCCTCTCCCAGAGATTCCAGGCCTCCCGTGGGCCCAGAGAGCTGTATTTTAACAACCTCCCTTAGTGGTTCAGATTTGCTGATAGGTTTGGAAACCGCTTTATTAATCCAAATCTTTCATTATACAGATAGGAAAACCAAGGCCCAGAGAGGATGGGATGTAATAAGTCCAAGGTCACATAGGAAAAGCCCAAAGTAGGACCTAAGCCCCAATTCACTTGTTGCCCAGAGGTCCATCAGCAGAGAGCAGTCAGGCCCCAGAGCTTTTCTAGCACTACCCCTACCCTCACCCCTGGCCCCCACTTCCCTCCAAGTAACCAAACATGGAAATCTCAGGCAGGGCATCCTGTGGGAAAGAAGTGATCTGATGATTCCAGACCGCTTCCCTTCTGGGCCTGGCCTGGATGTGCCTTGTGGAAAGGTCTTCGCCTTCTCTAAGTCTCCTTTCTTCCATCTGTTACCTGGGTCTCTGAGATGTGCCCTTTCTGCCTTCTGTAGGGGAGCCGAGAACCAACAGAGAATGAAAACACAACAGGGGCTGGGTGCGGTGGCTCACGCCTGTCATCCCAGCACTTTGGGAGGCTGAGGCAGGTGGATCACTTCAGGTCAGGAGTTTGAGACCAGCCTGGCCAACATGGCAAAACACCATCTCTACTAAAAAATACAAAAATTAGCTGGGCATGGTGGCACACACTTGTAATCCCCACTACTTGGGAGGCTGAGACATAAGCATTGCTTGAACCCAAGAGGCGGAGGTTGCAGTGAGCCAAGATCATGCCACTGCACTCCAGCCTGGGCAACAGAGCAAGACTCCATCAAAAAAGAAAGAAAGAAAGGAAAGGAAGGAAAGGAAAGGAAGGCAGGAAGGAAGGCAGGAAGGAAGGCAGGCAGGCAGGCAGGCAGGCAGGCAGGCAGGAAAGAGAGAGAGAGAAAGAAGAAAGAGAAAGAAAGAGAAAAAGAAAGAGAAAGAAAGAGAGAAAGAAAGAAAGAGAAAGAAAGAAAGAAAGAGGAGGAGGAGGAGGAAGGAAGGAAAGAAAGAAAGAAAGAAAGAGAAAGAGAGAGAAAGGAAAAGAAAAGAAGGAGAATACAACAAATGCAAGGAGTGACTCTAGCCAGTTCCTGTGACAGTGTTGGGAATGAGTCACCAGGTAAGACGTTGATCCACCCCCAAAACTTTGGGGTTTGTGCTCAGAGGCACAACCACTTGGCTTGCTCAGGATAAGAGCTCATGGCTGTGCCAGAAGGATCCTCCTCAGAGGGGCCCTTGACTGCAGGGAAGCCACTTGTTTTTGACAAATCCATCACACCTTCTTTGCAGCTGTTATCCCCACTGGATGGAGGAAACAAATCAGGGCTCAGAGACAACAGTCGGATGGCCAACCTGCTCTCAGAGTCGCCTGGGACTTTTCTATTTTTACCACTGAAGTTCCCGAGTCCCTGAAAATCATCAGTTTCAGACAAACCAGACTGGAGGCCACTCAGGACAATAAGCAGCGTGCTCAGGGTCACACCGCATGCGTCCTGTGGGCCTCCTGTCCCCTCCCGCCCCAGGGGGGATTTTTTTCTTTTTATGGTAATGAATAGGTAGTGATGTCCAGGCCTGCAAAATACAAATGACAATAAACAGCAACAATACTAACATAATGTTTCTTCAATTCTAAGATGCCATTGATTTTAAGTTAAAGTCAAGTTAACAGCTTATCAGGGATAAAATGGGAGCTATATTACATTACATGTAAGATGCATCATGATCCCAGAATTTAAATGTTGGAAAGAAAAATAATGGGGGTCTTCAAACTGAGGAAATATTGCAGTGGTCGTAACACTAACAGATGCACAGCCCAACACATGTAGGGGACTTGTCCATTGACAAAGCCCCACTGAGTGTGCAGGTGTTGCTATGATCTCCGCTGCAGCAAGGGGAAACCTCCCACGGTTTCCCATCTAAACTCAGGTGTAGGTCTGTCTGTCCTAGTGGACCCACGAGCCTCCCTGTTCCTGAAGTTCTCCCTCAGGCTCCCGGGAGCAGGTGTCTCGGCCAAGAAGGGTGGAGTTGAGGGAGGCTCTCTGTACCCTTCCGGGGACTAACAGCATTAGCTCCAGCTGTATAATACCAGTGGCCTCATAAGTTATATAGCAGTTTTCATTACCTCCCTTCTCTAAAGGCTTGTTCAATAAATTTCCATTTTATGAATTCCAAAGTGCTCTGTGGAATATAGAGCTTCACCTAGCTCCAGTTGCAGTGGAGAATGGAGGGGGCTAGAAAGACAGTAGGGGGCTCCCCCCAGATCCCCACAGGTCAGGGGCTAGACAGCTCACCTGTGCGGTGTGGGGGAAGACCCACAGGAATGGAGAGCGTCAGGCTGGGAACAAGTCCTGGTCTCTCTCCACTTCCTGGCTTGGTGAGCTTGAGCCTCACCTTCCACATCTGTAAACACGGGAGGGGTCAGACCTCCTTTGTGGATTGTTTTGAGAAGTAAATGAGATAGTAGGAGTGTAATACTGTACCTGGCACACTGCAGTTATATGGCAAGTGCTATTTTTCTTCCTTGTTTGTAACCATCTCCCTGTTTCACTCAGGTAGTCAGTTGCCCCTCCTCTGGGGAGCCCCCAGGATTGGCCACACTGAGGCCTCTCTTCCTCTGCTCTTAATACCTTCCTCAGCAATCGAAGGTATATTAGTACTTACCGATATGGAAAATCTCCAAGACATATTGTAAAGTTAAAAATAAAAAAAGCAAGATGCATTTCAAAATAACCAAGACAGTAGATTTTAAATGTCTCACCAAGAAAAATGATAAGTGAAGTGATGGATATGTTAGCATAATCTAATAAATTATGCCAATTTATCATTAATTAGCATAATTTAATCATTCCACATTGTATACATATATCAAAGCATCGCATTTTACCCCATAATTGTATATAATTATGATTTGTCAATTAAAAATAACATTACGTTAAAGAAAGGAAAGAAAATAAGATGCAAACCAGTTTGCAGAATATGATTCCGATTCAATACAATATATTTTTACATGGATGTATGTGCATATACATACATATGCATGTATAAAGAGAAATCTGTATAATCATAGAAAAACCAGCAAGTAGATTTCACAAACTATTAACAGTTTTTAACCTCTGAAAATAGGACTTAGTGGTGAGGAGGGAAATTTTTACTTATTTTTGTGTAATTTAGTTTAGTGGGATTGGGGGTGATTTTTACTTTGCAGTCGGTATTTTTTATATAGTTTTCTAATTAAAAAGGAAAATAAAAAGATGACTCCTCCCCTGAAGAATATGAAATATCCTCCCCTTTTACTGCTCCAAGGAAGATGCTGCCAGAGGTTAGGTGTCCATTTTTAGGTGCCATGGACACTTTGAAGCCAGAAATTTTGAGGGGATTTTTTTTTTTGCCCTCACGTGAACCAGGCTCTGGGCCCTGTTCCCTCCCTCATATCCACTCCAGTCTCTGACCCCTGTCCCCTCCCCGCTCCAGGTCTAACCCTGTTCTCCCCCTGCATGAGCCTGGTGAGTTTGGATACCCTGAGTCTCTCTTGGAGGGGGACTGAGGGCCAATTAGGAACTGGAGCTGCATCGCTTACCATCTTGGAGATGTACCTGTACCCATTGCAGTCGCCATGGCAACACAGCTGTACCAGGGGGTGCTGCCCAGGAAACAGGTTGCCGGGAAACAGGGCTGAGGATGAGCAGAGTCTGACCAGAGAGAAGCCCTCTCCCCTGTTTTTGAGGAGGAGCAAACAGAGGGGAAACCAGGCAAAGATACCACCCACCATCGGTGGAGGCAGAGAGGCCTAACAAGTCTCTCCCCAGCCCTGGCCTCAGTTTCCGCACTCTGTGAAGAGGCAACAGCAGGGGAATGATTCCTTAGGACCCTTTCTGGGCCTAGCAGTTGGTGCACTGGCTGGAGAAGGGTAAGCCCAGAGCCAGGGCAGGAGTCTGGGCTCTGGGGCAGAAAGCCTCTGTCTACAAATCAGTTCTGTCACGAGTGCTGGACTTCCCCTGTGCCTTAGTTCCCTCGACAGTGTGAACAGGAATAATAGAAGTACCTACCTCTCCTGGTGATTTTATAGAATAAGTATAATTCGACTTGCAGGGTGTAAACTCTCAGATATTTCAGCTGTTGCGACTAAAACGCCTGGCACATAGCAAACACTCAATAAGCATGTGTGACTATTAGTTATTCTTCCTCATCCTAGCAGGTCCCAGGCAGCCTGCACCAACTGATCCATCAGAAATTATTTGGTAAGCACTGACACTCTGCCAAGCTTTGTTCTAGGCCCTGAGGATACAAAGATGGAATAAAACAAATAAGTCTTCCCATGTGGGATTTGCAGTCTAGCAGGATTCTATGGCCTTCAGCCCATGGAGGGATGATAGTGACACTGTGTGATCTGTGCTGGGATGGCCAAAGAACAGAGTGAGGGGCAAGGCGGCAGGGAAGGTTGTCCTGAGGCAGCAACATCTGAGCTCAAGTTTGAGTAAGAACCTGGCCTGGGACAGAAAGGCACTCCTGACAGGGAACAGCATATGCGAAGGCACCAAGGTCAGCATGACCAGTGAAATTGTCTGGGGGAATGGCAAGGAGCATGGTCAGCAACAGTGGTGATTGGGAAATGGAAAGTGGAGAGCGCTAGGCTGGAGAGGCAGGCACCGGGCAGACTGTGAATGGCCATGAAATGAATGCCATCAGCCTGAGGATGCAGAGAGCTCTAGGGGGTCTTAAGCAGGGGAGGGACAGGAGAACACCCGGAAGGGGCAAAGGCAGAGGCAAGGAGAGCAGCAGGAAGGGCACTGGGCCAGGCAGAGGCCACAGGGAAACCTTGTGCTCATGGCCCTGCTGACTCATCCCCCAACTCATCCCATGGGTGCCGGGCATGATTTGAAGAAACAGCCAAGTCCAGAGGCTGAAGCAACACCTTTGTCATTTCCTCATGAGTCTCCCAGTGACTCTAATGGCCAGGCCCAAAGGAGACCTCCCAGACAGTCTGAGCAACTACAGGATCACTGGAATCAGTGCTGTGCCTCCCAAGAGAATGTAGGTGCAGCGGGAACGCTCAGTGAGATGTGCTACATCCAATCTATTTGTTCCATAGAAAATCCAGGCACAGGGCTGTGTAGTTACACCTTGGATTTGGTGTCAGAGGCTCAGAGGTGGAAGATGACTTGGAGATCTCACTATCTGGCCCTTAGAGATGCCACAACCCCCCTAGGAAGGAGTCACGTCATTTTCCCCAGGACCTTTCTTTGGAGGCCAAGAGCACTTTAAGCTCCTTGGTATGCTGGAGCTGCTGTGAGCAGGAAATGGGGATGGCAAAGTTTCTGCAGGTGGGAGCCCAGTGACACCCTCCACCCCTAGTTGTACAGACAAGGAAACAGAGGATAGGCGAGGAGTGACTGGCACAATGAGTCATAAGCAAGTGGAGGTTTGCAGCTCCTGGACCGGGTCACCTGCCAGCCTCCTCCTCTATCCTTCTAAAGAACAAAGCAGGCTGTGTCTGAGGCCCATGCCACCACGGAATCTCGGCTCCAGCCTGAACCTGAGGCAGTCTGAGGAGCCAGACCTGCTCCTGTCCTTTCCTTTTCTTTTTTGTTGTAATCTTTTTTTCTTTTAACCTGACCTTGAGCTCAGCTTGGTTTGAGGAAGTAAAGTGAGGGTTCTGAATGGCAGGAGGGATGGGGATGAAACTCAGGGCTCAGAGCAAGACTCAGCCCTTTCTGGTCCCTCACGGGCCCCAGGATTTTTACCATTTTCAGCTGGGCTCAAAATAGAAGGGGTTTGGAACAAAGCCCTAGAAAGGGTCACCACTCAACTGGGAGGCTAAGAGAACACAAACACTGGGGATTAGGAACGCAGGGAGCACCCACTTATAACCCCTTGGCTTGTGAGCATCCTCCTTTAAGCACCAGCCAGCTGGAGCCCTCCTGAGCCTCCATGAGTCTTCCCCTGTCCCACCTGCAACTGAGAATAAAGCAAGAGGGGAGGGAGGAAAATGAGGGCAGGCTCCTCCCAATAGACCATGAGGTCCTGAAGGGTAGGAATTGGGGCTTATTCATGGCTGCGTCCTCAGCGTCAGACACAATGAAGTGCATTCTCTCTAAGTTCAACAAATATGTCATATTGGAAGAAATAAATATTAATTAAGCACATATCATGAACCAAGCTTTCTTCTAGGAGAATTCTCATATTTTGCCTCATTTAATCTACACTTCAACATACTCAGAGAATTGTGGTTGTCCCCATCTGGCAGAAGAGGGTCTGAAGTTCAGAGAGGTTAACTTCACTTCCCAAAGTCACATAGCTCATGAGCGGCAGGGTTGAGATTCCTACTCACAGCAGCCTGGCCCTGAAGCCTGTACTTATTCCTCCTCACCTTGCCAGCCTCTGATGCAGGGGAGCTTCAGGGGAGAGAACACCCAGCTCTGGCAACCAGACCCCCATGGAGCAGCTCCTGGATATGGAATCTTTTCTCAGCTCTGCAGTTCAAGCTTTCATTTCAGCCTGGTTCCGGGAATGGGGTCCTGAGTCAGTGCCTCACTTGGTGTTTGAAAATAAACGTTTATAAGAATAGGAATTCTTCAAGTAACTTTTTCTCCAAATCTGACCTTTAGGGCTTGCTTCTAAAGGGCACAGTGTCTGGGTGTCTACAAGAGGCTGGGGCACTACATTAGAAAGACAGGCTGGGAAGGCAAAGGTCCAGGGAGAAGGGGACAGTGTGACTCCCAAGTAGCCGCCTCATCCTCCTGCCACCCTGAGACTAGGATGCATGTCCCTCAGTGAGGCCAGCCAGTGGGAGGAGAGGAACTTCATGCCTTCTGAGAAATAAGTAGGTGCCAAGCCCCTCGTGTGTCCCTTCACAGCCAGGGCTGCATTTAATCCTCAAATAGTCCTGCAAGGAGAGGACTTTTGTCCCCATTTTATAGAATGCAAACTAAGCCCGGAAGTAGCAGAATCAGGCTTGGAACCCAGGGCGTCTGGCCCCAAGCCTGCATTTTTTCTGCAGCATCACACTGCCTGAGGGCCAAATGTCCCTTTGTTGGCTGTGCCAGCAGCCAATGTGTCTCTCTGCCCTCTCTGGGGAGGGGGACATAGCCTCCTGGCAAATTATCAGCAAAATGGGCCCATGGAAGTGGCCCCCAGCAGTAGTCAAACCCCTGCCACTTTCTGAACCCCTCCTTGCTCAGGGGTCTGTCCAGATTCTGAGTCCTGGGGATCATTCTCCCTGTCACTCCAGGGACCACAGAGCCCTGGAAAACTCAAAGAACCTGGAAGTCTGCACCCAGAAGACCATGAAAGATGCTCTCAACCAATCCTCCCTGTGTTTGGCAGATGGGGAAACTGAGGTGCAGAGAAGAGCAGGGACCTAGCCAAGTCCAGGAGCCCATGGGAGGCAAAGACACACTGGCAGGCACTCACTCCCTGCAACCTTTCTTGTGGCAGCTCCCGGCCCACACAAGCCCAGGGCCATTGAACAGGCTTGGGCACTTGAGCTAGTGTCAACTGGTGGCACTTGTGGGTGAAGGAATAACTGAATTAATGCTTCCTTGGTCCAGTGGGCACTTGTGTCTCAAGGTTTGAGCAGGAGTTAGATGGCACAGCATCTAGAAAGGTTGTAGTTCTAGGGACATTGTAGTTTGATCACTGTGATAAAGAGCTTAGTGTGTGCCATGTATTCCAACACCATCTCAGGCAATCCTCTATTAAATGAGAGATC
This sequence comes from Nomascus leucogenys, assembly GCF_006542625.1. Taxonomy (NCBI): domain Eukaryota; kingdom Metazoa; phylum Chordata; class Mammalia; order Primates; family Hylobatidae; genus Nomascus; species Nomascus leucogenys. The sequence continues at coordinate 464,868 of NW_022095768.1, read as the reverse complement.
AGTGTGGTCACACTGTCATCGTATCAATGATGATACTGAGCGGCACAGCCAGGATCCAGGTTTCCCTTGTCAGTGAACCAGCGGAGCTCCCTCCTCTTCTGCCTGTCGGCCAGAGTTGGTAAGGACTGAGCGCAACACCCCCACTCCCACCCCAGCACACCAGGTGCCTCTGAGATGGGAAACAGGCTGAGCTGGAGCAGGCTGGGAGATGGAGCTGTCAGCTTCCCATCTGCGTGGGTGTGATGCCTGCTTCAAGTTTCCGCTCCCATTCAGGGATGGTGATTGAAGGCACCCGATGAGAACTGTGCGTCTTGCAGGATGATGATGGTGATTTACTGGATAATGACTCTATGTCTATTCTTAAGCCGAAGGCTGGTGCCAGGTGCTCCCTCCTACAGTGACCTGGGTTCTTCCGAGAGGCCTGCTTCCCACAAGCGCCATGCCAAGTCGCAGGGAATTTTTGCCCAGGCCCAGGGAGTACACGTGTAGGCCATCAAGGAATCAGCCTCTCTGAATCACCCCTGGGACTCCCAGGCTGCCCTTGGCTGGGGAGCTCCCTGGAGAACTCTCAGACCACTCAGACTCCACCGTGTCTGTGTCAACTGTCAGAGGCAGGGAGTTCTTTCTTAAGTTCCACCTAGAATAGAAAGGGCACACACACTAGGCTAAGAGTCAAGGGACACAGGGTCCAGTCCCAGCTCTGGGTAGTCATTTCCCACCCCTGGGCCAGAGGAAGAAAACTCTGTCAGTTTACAGTTCAAAGAGGAGAAAGTCTGCATATCATTCTCATTTTGTTGATCAAACCCCAGTAGAGCCACGCAGCCTCTTGGTCACTTCAGTCACACCATGAGACAATGAAGAGGGGGAATAATTTCATCTACTCTGCTCTCTGCTCTCAGGACCAAGGTCTATAGCTGTTCATTCCTGTGACGCTGTGCTGTGGTAAAGAATGTCCCCCTCCTCCTCCATAAAGAGCTGTGCCTTCCCCATCAGAATGGCTGGGTCTCCAACCACACGTAAGGGCCCCGTTTCCCACAGCAATGCTGCTTCTCCTCTATTCTCAGACCCCCTAAAACTCCTTATTCACTAGGCCTCCTCCATAGATCTCAGAGCACCAGGCTGGGGTGAAGCCTCTTAGAGCCAAACCCCTCACCTACCCCTCATGGAGGTGTTTGAGCTGGGCACATGAAGAGTGGGGAGGGGGCATAGAGATGCCCCAACCTGCCGAAGCTCTGAAAGCCATCCAGTCCTCAGAAGAGCCACCTGGAACCCAGGGTCCTTCGGCTAGGCTGGGTGAGCAGAGAAGGAGGCCTGCAACTGCCCCTCCCTCCCAGCCATGAATCTCTCCAGTCAAAGGAGTGATGCACCTGCTGGCTCTCAGCTCCCCCACAGCCTGCTTTCCTGCAGTCAGGACCAAAAGAGGGACTTCTCTCTCTGGAGGCTCAAGAAGAGTAGGGAAGGGTATGGGATCAGATTGGGGTTGTGAAGCAGGACAAAGTCAGTGAACTGGAAAGAAGGGGCCAAGGTGTCTTCCTGTGTGTTTTGCAAGAGTTCTTTAAGGAGGGGCGTTGAGGCACCAGTCTGTTCCAACAAGAGGCTGGGCAGCACAGTCTGCCTTTGCACACAATGCTGTCATTGTATAGATTACTTCAGATCAATAAAAACAGCCACACTTTCCCAAGTGCTTTATTCACACTTCACATGACATTGAGAAATCATCAATTTGCCCACATTACAAATAAGAACAGCAAGGGATGACTTTAGAGGTGGGTGGGAAGGCAGGGAGGCTGATGAAATTATGGGGGAGCTAAAGTCACTCTAGAAAATATTGGTGGGACATAGACTCCCTTCCCTTGCTTCTTAGATAAATGAGCTTGGTGAGTTTGATTGTGAAATCTGCCAGAGTTTCTCTCTATACCCTTCCTACGGAAGGCAGTTTTGGGGAAGCTTTTGCACAGTAAGTCTTGAATTAAGTGTTTGTAGGCTGAACAAATGAAGAAGTGGGGCCTCCAGCCCCCAGGGCCTTTGGGAGCCAGGTCTCCAAAGACTAAGTTGCTGGAGGGTGTACAAGTCTGTTTACTCCTTGGCAGAAACACAAGTCTCCCTGGCTTCAAAGAAAAGAGGCTTAAAAAGGCTTGGGCACCGAGACGCAGACATCAAAAGCCTCCTGCCCACTGCCAGCCAGATGCGTTAAGTGCAAATGAAGCTGAAATGTGCAGATTCAATTTCCCTTGAAATGTACCTGTCAGCCCAGAAGGAAAAGATTGGAAGGTAGAGGCTTTTCTTGGCATACTGTATCTTCCCCTCCACCCAGCACCCAATCCCACAGCTCCCTCATCCCTCTTCATCCTCAGGTTGACTGCTCATTCTACTGGTGTTTTGGAAAGGGAAAGGTGTTCAGGTTGAAGGCAGAGAGATGGACGGAATGTCTGTATAACGATGTCAACTATTAAAAGTGAAGGGGGGATGCTTTTGTCTTTTTTTTTGGAGAACAATGGGGCATCTGTCTAAGGATTTATCTGTCAGCCCCTTCCCCATCCCAGGGATGCCCAAGTCTTGGGGGAAGAACTCAATTCCCACACAGGGGAAGACAGCTCAACTGGGGAAGGAGGGCTCCCCTTGTTTGAGGGGACAGAAACAATTCATGCTGCCCAGGAGCCTCCACTTTGATAGAGATTTCCCTTGAAATGGAAATCTGAGCCCTGCCTCAGATGAGATCCTAGTCTCATGGGGGAGGTAGCTCTGCCCAAGACTCCCCTGTCTGATGGTCAGTTAGCTTTCCCAATATCTAAAAAACAAGCAGAGTTCCCCCAGCCCTGCAGTGTCCCTGGATGAGCCTTTACCAGATTTGCCATAAACAAGGACAGCTGCCAGGCATCTGGCACCAGATGCTCTCCTCATCTGTTTCCTGGCCATACCCAAGGATTCAGAACCTTTTCCCCATTCACACTTACAGACTAAGCAGGGCCCAGCCTGAGCTGCCCTGATCACCTCACCCACTATTCCCCCTTCATCAATATTCCCAACTGCACATCCTGGGAAGCCTGGTTCTTGGGGCAGAAATAGTAATGCCCCCTCACCCTGGCAACAGCACCTGAAAGTCAGCAACAAAATCAGGGAATAGCTATTGAGTGTTTACCATGTGGCAGGCATAGGGGATGTGCTGGGCATGGAATAGCCAATAAGACACAGTCTTGACTGTGGAGGAGTCCCTGTCCCGAGCCCAAAGTTGACATACCCTCTGGGTCCTGCTGTATTCCCTGTACCTGTTGGAGTCCCATGAGAGCACAAAGGATGGAGTGATTCATTCTCTTTGAGCTAGGGGTGGGGTGCAGAGGTTTCTACCCCAGAGGAGGGGACATTTGATCCAAGCCTTGAAAACTGAGCAGGAAGTTGCCAGGCTGGGGAGGAATAAGCATTCTGGCAAGGAGAAAGAACGGCTTGGGAAGGGGCATATTTCCACTGCAGCCAGAACGAGTGAGACTCAGGGGTCAGGAAAGGGGCAGCCAGGTTGCCCAGCAGTGGTTCTCAAACTCTAGCCTGCATTACCTGAAGGACTTGTTAGAACAAACCCTGCCAGACCCCACCGTCAGAGCTTCTGATTCAGTTGGCCTGGGGTAGGCCAAGGTGCTGTTGGTGCTACTTAGCAGTCTACAGACAACACCTTTGAGAATCATGGTTGTAAAGGGTCATGAAAAACTGTGTTATTATTCCCAATTATTCTATTCCTCCTTGTAATAGTATTACACATCAGCTTCTTTTGCCATGTGACTTGTCTCTTGCTATTGGAGGAGGTGAAGTATAATTTCCTGCCCCACAGAGCTCAGCCACGTGGCTTGCTTTGGCCAGTGAAGGACTGGTGGACTCAACGTGAGCAGAGACTTTAAAAGTGCTTGAATAGTTTAGCTAGGCCTCTTGTGATCTGCCATTCTGCCTTGGGAAGTGCATGCTTTGGTGAGATGCTAGTCCCAGAATGAAAGCCACGTGGCACAGCCCTGAACCCAGCCTACCACTTGAAACAGAGCTGCCCCAGCCCACCTGAAGGCCCATGCATGAGAAACATTAGTGTTTGTAGTCGTTAGCCATTGAGATTTAGGAAGTGTTTGTTGTACAGCACCATAGCAGAAGCCTGATTGATTCAAGAGCTTTGAATGACATGCTAAGAAATTTAGGAGTATAATTGCTAAATGCAGAGTGGATTTTTTTTCTTTCTTTCTTTTTTTGTTTATTTGTTTGTTTGTTTTTTGAGACAGAGTCTGGCTCTTTCACCCAGGCTGGAGTTCAGTGGTGCGATCTCAGCTCACTGCAACCTCTGCCTCCCAGCTTCAAGCAATTCTTGTGCCTCAGCCTACCAAGTAGCTGGGATTACAGATGCGTGCCAACACGCTTGGCTAATTTTTGTATTTTTAGTTGAGACAGAGTTTTGCCATGTTGGCCAGGATAATCTCAAACTCCTAGCCTCAAGTGACCCACCCGCCTCAGCCTCCCAAAGTGCTGGGATTACAGGCGTAAGCCACCGTGCCCAGCCTGAATGTTGAGTGTATCTCACTAGGTAAAACTGGAGGCAGGGAAGAGGCTATTACCACTTTTCGGATGAAACACAGAACGAGCGTTCCAACGATCAGAGAGGAGGGGAGAGAGGAGGGAAAGAGCCAGACAGGTACAAAAATGCTAGGCCCCCCGGGACTTGATGACTAAGCGGCTGAGGCGAGGAGGGAGGCAGGAGAAGTTCACATCATGGCCACACTTCTGGCCTGGACAGCAGAGAGGAATGAAGCCATCCATGGAGATCAGGAAGGCTTTCTGTTCTGTGACGCCCCAGGAAGGCCCGTCATGGCACAAAAGCCGATAAACACCAGAGCTATGCCCCAGCCCCTCATCACTCCATCCTATGCAGGTCCTGGGCAGGGTGCACACCTGGGCAAGCTGAGGTCACCCCCAGAGCAGCATCTAAGGGCTGCAGTGGGGGAACTTGCCAGCTGAGCAGCTGAAGCCACAGCAATTTATGCTGTTTTTATCAGATCCATTTGGTTCTAAGTCAGCTGTAGACGAGCTTCGCCCACAACTGCCGCTCTTTTAATTTAATTGTGTGGTGCTGGGGTGTTTTTCCCCCTAGCAAATACATCAAAATTGTCATCTTGTAAATAAACAGCCCTCTTCCCCCACTCAGTACCCACCATGCACCGGCACTCCCCTGACATGCAAGCACAGCTGCAACAGCTGGGAGGGAGGGCGGTCTTCAAGGGCTGTGGATCCCCAAGGAAAGCAAGGGAGGCACCCCTGGAGGAAAGTGAGCAACAGACGTGCCCTAGACTGCCTTCAGAGCCAGAGAGAGCTCAGGGATAGAGCACTTCCACAGGCCTCTGCTGACAGGAGACGACAGGGAGCTGTGAACAGGCCAGCAGTAAATTGGACCATTGGGGCAGAGACTTAGCCTCTCTAAGCCTCAGTCTTCTTATCTGAAAAATGAGCCTTATTGTGAACCAAAATAAACACAGCTGCACCAAGGCCTGTAAAATGTAGAGCGTTTGACTGTCTAATAAGTGTGTTGTTATACAGCTGTAGAGTAGCATTTATAGGTGCAGCCTTGAGCTTTATCCTGGCTTCCTTACTGGCAGTGTGAGCTTGGACAAGTTACTTAACCTCTCTGTGCCTCCATTTCTTGATCTGTAAAAGAGGACTATGAAGGGTACCCAACTCATAGCATTGTTGCGAGAAGTAAATGAAGTACACTAAAGAGTTTAGAACAGAGCCGGCGCATTGTAAGGGACTGACAGATGTCAGCTATTCATGTCATATGCAGGAGGAAACTTTTATTTTAGATGCTCAGTGCCCCTCCAGGTTCCTCAGCCTCTTAACTCCCAGGCTGTATAAAGACTGAGGGGGCTGGGTGCAGAGGCTCATGCCTATAATCACAGCGCTTTGGGAGGTGGAGGCAGGAGGATTGCTTGAGCCCAGGAGTGCAAGACCAGCCTGATCAACATAGTGAGACCCTATCTCTACAAAAAAAAAAAAAAAAAAAAGTTAATTAGCCAGGTGCAGTGGCAGGTGCCTGAAGTCCCAGCTACTTGGGAGACTGAGGCAAGAAGGATCCCTTGAGCCCAGGAGTTTGGGGTGGCAGTCAGCTATGATTGCTCCACTGTACTCCAGACTGGGCAACAAAGTGAGAATTCCCTCTCCAAAATAAATAAAGAATGAGAAGGAGAGATGATTGGAGGTTCAGGACACCACAGTAAGAATTCTTTTAGCTGAGTTGTCACCCTTGAAAACCAGACCTCACTGTGGAATGTGTTGTCCTTCCATACACACCCACTCATACACACACAGAAGAGTGACATTGCAGTGGTAGGTGGCCCAACTGGAAAGGAATAAAGAAGGGGGGAGAAGACACTTGCACATTCCCACATGGCAAGAAAGTGTAGAAGTCCCTTCTCTCAGGTTGAGGAGCCAACAGGAAGAAGGGAACAAAAATTCATTCATTCCAGAAATATCAATGATTCATCCCCTAGTGTTCTCGGTGCTGGGAATAGAGCTGTGAAGAAAACTGACAATGTCCCTCTTCCTTGGAAATTCCATTCTGGGTGATGTGATGGAAAATCTGGGCTCTGGCATCAGCACGGTGGCTTTGGGCCCCATCTTGTCACATTTAAATTTTGTGATCCTCCACAAGTCATTTAATATGCCTCCTCACCCCAGTTTCCTTCTTCATAAAGAGGGATGATAATTCCTGCCTTGCCATGTTGGTGCGATGATCAAATGAGACTGCCTGCCTTTTAGGAGCTCCATTTTAGGAGCTTGTTTTTAGGTTCTACGTTATTTTAATTGTTTAAATCTGAGCAGCGGAGACTGTCAGCTGTCCCTGCTTTCCTGAGTAATGAACCTCTAGGTTTTAACTGGGCATCTGGCTCTCCAGAATCAACTACGTTTCCTAGCCTCCTTTGCCACTAAACTTGGCCAGTGATGTGAGAAGTGACATGGGTACCTCTGGGTTGTGCTCTTGGAGAAGGTGACCTGGCTGGCCCTGCAGCCCCACAGCTCCATTTGCTCTCTCCCCTCAGCTAGAAGACAGACCCAGTGGACACCGTGGTGATTCCTCTTGACTATGCCAAGGAGGGCAGCACCCTAAGGAATGGACCCAGAGACCACCCTATTCAGTTGGACTGCTTATGGCCAGCCTGTCAACCTGGGAAATCAATAACTTCTGATCTTGTTTAAGTGACTGTTACTTTAGGTCTGTGTTACAGCTGACCCTGTATCCCAGTTACAGCAATCTGGGATCTAGACATGATAACACTATTTGGCCTGAGTCTCCACAGCCTGCCACTGCAGCTCAACAGTGAGGAGTGAAAAAGAACATGAGATGTAAGATCTTTGCACGTAATAAAGTGACATGCACCTGTGAGCTGCTCCAGTAATTCTGAAGGGGTATGCCTGAGGGTGAGGAGGGTAAGAATGGACTGATGGGACACCAAGGAAGAAGAGACTGGGTTAGTTACTGATTGGATGAGGGCAATGAAAACACAAGTCTATAAGGACTCCAAAGTATCTCATTTGGGAAATGAAAAGGATGGTGCTATACCTAGTCCCATGTCATGACTGGAGAGATGAGCCAATCTGGTGGGGAAAGGTGACAAACTCAGTATGGGACACATGGAGTTGGGTGTGTGCATGGCCTCCAGAGAGAGATGTCCCAGGTGCAGAGACTTGGGGGCTGAAAGTGTCTTTCTTTTTGGCTGTCCAACATCTGAATCCCCTTCCCATGTTAAAGGAATCCCCACTCTTGTGTCAGGGCTAGCTTCCCATCATCCAAATGAAGAGTACCAGTTGATCACTTTCCAGCCTCCCTTGCAGCTAGGAGAGGCACCTGACCTGGGCCAGATCACACAAGGTGTGCTGTGCCTCATTTTGTCACACAGGACCCTGCTGTAATATACAGAACCCATGTGCACGATTGCTTTGTCATTGAGAATTGTAATCTCTTCAAGCTCTTAGAAAAATCTGCTTTGTTATGTAGGCCCCTACTCTATCCAGATCTCATTCAGTACACAGAGCCCCTCTTTGCCTTCTAGAAATCTGCTTTTTTATCCCCAAACACAGAACCATGCTATTGCTATACAAAACCCTGCACTTGACCCAGAACACTCTTTGTGGACACAGCTGCCTGCTCTCCAGGCAGAACTCCACTGGTTCTCCAATATTGATATCCAGACTCCAATATTGATATCCAGAGATCATCTTTATTCTACATAACCCTGATTTGTTACACCGAAATTTACCCGGCTACACAGAATCCCGTCTTTTTCTTCAGAACTGTGCTTCATTGTGCCAGACCCTTGGTGATTTTACAGAAATCTGAATTCACAGAATCCAACTTTGTACAGAGAAACCCGGTGTGCTATGGTGGCCCTGGGCCCATTAAAGAGAACTCAGCATCATTAAGCCAGCATTGTTTACTTAAACCCCTTCACTGGGGCTTGGGACCCTGCTGTTGGCCTGACTGCAGCTTGACAACCTCATTGCTCTAAAGAAACTGCCTTACCACACAGAACCCCCTAAGCATTCAGACCCCTAATTTTTATGTAGATCTACAGAACTGGTACATAGAAACCTAAGGGGTTACACTTGTTTTGTATAGCTTTGTCCCGGTACATGAACAAGAACAGCACCCAGTATCACATTGGTGTCTTTTTTTTTTTTTTTTTTGAGATGGAGTCTTGCGCTTGTTGTCCAGGCTGGAGTGCTGTGGTGCCATCTCAGCTCAATGCAACCTCCACCTCCTGGGTTCAAGCAATTCTCCTGCCTCAGTCTCCTGAGTAGCTGGGATTACAGGCGCCCACCACCACACCTGGCTAATTTTTGTACTTTTAGTAGAGACGGAGTCTCGCCATGTTAGCGAGGCTGATCTCGAACTCCTAACCTCAGGTGATCTGCCTGCCTCGGCCTCCCAAAGTGCTGGGATTATAGGCGTGATGGTGTCTTTTCTAAGAAGCTCGAACTTGTACAAGCCTCTGTGGGGCCAGCAATGGGAAAGAACAGCAGATGGATCCTCTTCATGCCACCCTCACTTTAGGTGACGCTGGAAGAATCTGAGCTGCCAAAATCAGAGTTCAGGTCCCCTTTTCTCCCCCAACCTACCAGAGAGGACTCAAACTTGAGATGTGCAGAGTAAGGTGCAGGCAGAAACTGTGACCAAGGCCTCAGGGATGGGGATGAGCACTCACCCTGCTTCTCCTTGGTGCTGGCCCTGGTCTCCTGGGCACAAATATACTTGGACAGAAATAATCAGCCGAATTAATTTAGCTTTAAATAGCAGCACTGAGAATGTTTCCACAAAATTTTCTCCGAGGAGAGCTAAGCAGAATTAATGATGGCACAATATCAGAGAGAAATATTATTTATTAAGGCCTAATCATTCCAGGGAGGGGGGAAGTCATCACACATAATAAAGTAGAAATCAGCCAGCTCAGCCCAGCCCTGCTCAGCCCAGCAGCTGAGGAGGGGCCCTGGGAGGCTGTGACCGGGGGAGCCTCGTAGTCTGGTTTCCTGCAAAGCCAACAGTGCCTGCTGGGGTATCCTTGGTACTTGAGGGCTGGGCTTCCCTGTTCCAACCACATTCCTCATGGCTGTGTCCACACCAGATCATTTGCTCCATGCTGATCCCCTCTAAAGGGAAACAGCCTCAACTGCACAAGACATCCTCAAGGAATAAAGTTCCCTAAGAGAAGAAATTGTCCCACCCCTCCGCACTTCCTGCCGCCCCCTCCTTAAAAGTTCCTTCGTTCATTTGTTCTTTCAACTAATATTTAGTGACCAGGCACAGTGGCTCACGCCTGTAATCCCAGCACTTTGGGAGGCCAAGGCAGGTGGATCATTTGAGGTCAGGATTTTGAGACCAGCCTGACCAACATGGTGAGACACCATCTCTACTAAAAATACAAAAATTAGCCAGGCATGGTGGCTTGTGCCTGTAGTCCCAGCTACTTGAGAGGCTGAGGCAGGAGAATCGCTTGAGCCAGGTGGCGGAGGTTGCAGTGAGCCGAGATAGTGCCACTGCACTCCAGCCTGGGCATCAGAGTGAGAATCCGTCTCAAAAAAAAAAAAAAAAAAAATTAGTGAGCACCTACACCTAAGAGCCAAGCCCTGTTGTGGGTGCTGGGGATGCAACAATGGAGGACAGGCAAACAAGTAAATGAACAAGATGATGTCTGTATCAACAGTGTGATGAACACAATAAAAGGACGAGAGCGACGGGAGAGGGTGGGGATTTAGATGGCCTGATCAGGGAAGGCCACGGGGAGGAGATGATACGTGAGCCAAGATGTCAAAGAGGAGAAGGAATTGGTTCTGTGAAGGTCTGAGTAGGGGCAGAACACCCAGGCAGAGGGCACAGCAAGGGCAAAGGCCTGGAAGAGGAAAGAAGACCAGAGGAGCTTGGGCCCAGTGGGCCAGGGAGATCATGGCAGAGGCTGGATTTGTTCTCTTCAGAGCAGTAATTATATTACAAAGAGAGCAGGGACTGGCCAAAGTTGGAGAACACTCAAAAGCAAGATGAAATCCAGAGGAGAAAGGGTGAGGGGCCACTTACTCTGCAACCCCTCTTCACCTTGAGGTCTTCTCCTATGATGCTATGGCCACCAACGTGGCCACAGATGTGACACTGTGTGTGTTACTGTGAGGACTGTCCGGTCCCTACCTAAAGGGGTTGCTGTCTACTAGAAAGGGCAAGACATTGGTTCCATTCACGAGACATTTATTAAGCAACTACTATGTTTCAGTTGCCATTTTCCTTAAGACTTTGACACAGTAAAATAGGTCTGAAGGGAGCTGGCTCCCGTCTGCTGGGGGCGCACTGTATAGGGGCAGGCAGGGGCTCTGGGTCTGTCGTCCAAAATGCAGGTTCTGCAGTCATAGAGTCCTGGGTTTAAATTCTTACTAATTAACTATATTTCATGCTGGACCCCTCTTAACTTCAATAGAGATGGCACCAGGTTCAAGAGGCCAAAGACCCACAGCCAGCAAACAAGACACAGTTGTGTTTTTGTTGTTGTTGTTGTTGTTGTTGTTTGTTTTTGTTTTTGTATTTTTTGAGACGGAGTCTCACTCTGTCGCCCAGGCTGGAGTGCAGTGGCACAATCTCGGCTCACTGCAAGCTCCGCCTCCCAGGTTCACGCCATTCTCCTGCCTCAGCCTCCTGAGTAGCTGGGACTACAGGTGCCTGCCACCACGCCCAGCTAATTTTTTATATTTTTAGTATGGATGGTATTTCATCGTGTTAGCCAGAATGGTCTCGATCTCCTGACCTCATGATCTGCCCGCCTTGGCCTCCCAAAGTGCTGGGATTATAGATGTGAGCCACCGCGCCTGGCCAATACACGATTTTATTAGCAGGAAACTTCCATACAGAGCAGCCCAGTGGTGGCAGGCTGGGCAGGAGAACTATAGCCACTTACAAGAAGCATGCAGTTTATACAGCATTTTCATTTAGCATTCTCCTAGCAATCTCCATCAGGCAACCTACATTTAACCTAAAACAAAGCACCTTGATCCCCCATACAAACCACATTTCAAAGGACAGGCTGGAGGTTCAGACGTTCCTCATAGATAAGAAATGAAACTCTAAGTTGGATATTCCTGGGTTCCTTAGCTCAGAACAGAGTCAGATGCATCTGCCATACAGGTCATTCTCAGGGTAGGCTTAAGTTACTGCTGTCAGGTGCATCTGCCATACACCATACAACTGTAGGTAAGATGTAGAACTCCTCTGAGCTTCAGTTTCTTGCACTGTGAAATAGGTACTACTACCTACCTTGCAGAATTATTTGGAGTATTAAGTGGATGAGGATGGTCCTGTGGTACCTCATAATCTCTCCAGGATCACAGAGGTTGCCCTCACTCAGAATCACAAGCCATCAATGGCTGGGGTCTGGAGTATGTGAGGGAGAGTCAGACAAGACCTTGGATATGTTATACCAGTGAGTACAGGACTCAGTACCCATCCTGCTACAGGAAACAGGACTCAGTTTCTTCTCTATAAAGTAAGAATGGCAAGCCTTCCTTCAGATGGGTGCTTAGGATCACATGAGATGATACTTTGGAAACACCTGGTCCAGGTAACTCAATTACTGCCACCCTCCCACTCTGTATTAGTCTGCTTAGGTTGTCATAATAAAATACCACAGACCAGGTGTCTTAAACAACAGAAATTTACCTTTTACAGTTATGGAGGCTGGAAGTCCAAAATCAGCATGCTGACATGGTGGTGTTGTGGTGAGGACTCTCTTCCCGGCTTGCAGAGGCCGCCTTCTCACTGTGTGCTTACAAGGCTGTGCACACTCCTGGAGAGGGTGAGGAGGGAGAGGAGGGAGAGGAGGAGGAGGGCAAGGAGGGAGAGGGAGATGAGGGAGAGGGAAAGGAGGAACAGGGAGAGGGATAGGAGGGAGAGGAGAGGGAAAGGAGGGAGAGGGAAAGGAGGGAGAGGAGGAAAAGCAGGAGAGGAGGAAGAAAGTCAGGGAGAAGGAGAGGGAGAGGAGGAGAGGGAGAAGGGGAGGAAAGAGAGAGGGAGGTGGGAAGGGGGAGGGAAATGAGGGAGAGGGAGAAGAGGGAGAGGGTGTTCTCTGGCATTTCTTCTTATAAGGATACTAATCCTATCAGATTAGGGTGCCGCCCTTATGATATCAGGTAGCCTTAATTACCTCCTAAGGCCCTGTCTCCAAATACAGTCACATTGGTGGTCGGGGCTTCAACATATGAATTTCATGGGGCACAACTCAGCCATAGTGCCTCTTCCTCATGCTGCTCAGAGGCTGCCAACAACAGCTGCTCATGGCAACGGCAAGGGCTTTCCCTGGGCTGAGCGTCCCTGGGTCTGGAGGCCTTCAGTCAGCAGCATCGAGATGCTCCCCTCGGGCTTCTGAACTCCAACTCCAGGTCCCTGTTAGACCTTATTGTTCTACCTGAGACCATTCCCTAGGAAGAAACTGAAGTCAGAGGCAAAATTAGAGATGAGAAACCTGATTCGCTTGTATTTCTTTACATCATTTGCTCTAAACAGTGGATTCATCTCTTCCTTATTCATCTTGTTGTTCTAGATAGACTTGAAAATCCTTTCTAATGTTAGATTTTTTTTTAACTTCAGAGAATTCTGGATGAAGACTTCCTGCTGGGCTGTTGTGGAAGTAAGTCTCCAATCAGAATTCTTGGCCAGACATGAATGTCTCTGAGCGCTTTAAAAGGCTTCTGTTTTAGTCCATTTTCTGTTGCTTATAACAGAATACCTAAAACTGGGAAAATTTATTTAAAAAAAATTTGTTTCTTACAGCTCCCAAAGGGGCATGTCCAAGGTTGAGGGAGCACATCTAGTGGGAGCCTTCTTGCTGGTAAGGACTGTGCAGAATCCTGAGGCAGCAAAGGGCGTCACATGGCTAGGAGGCCAAACATGCTATCTCAAGTCTCTTTTCTTCTTCTTATAAAGCCACCAATCCTACTCCCATGATAACCCATTAGTCCATTAACTCATTAATCCATTAATCCATGAATGGATTAAGCCATTCATAAGGGCATAACCCTCATGACCCAATCACTTCTTTTTTTTTTTAACATATACATGCACGCGTTTATTATTTGGAATAAAGGAAAGACATTATTTCCTTTCTTTTCAGGTTAAATTGGAAGCAATATAACAGAAACAATTACAAATGCATACATTTACATGTATGTATATACTAAACACTTTTATTTTACTTTAAGTTCCAGGATACATGTGCAGAATGTGCAGGTTTGTTTCATAGATAAACATGTGCCACGGTGGTTTCTGATGCTCTCCCTCCCCTTGCCCCCCAGGCAGGCCCCAGTGTGTGTTGTTCCCCTCCCTGTGTTCATGTGTTCTCATTGTTCAGCTCCCACTTATAAGTGAGAACATGCAATATTTGGTTTTCTGTTCCTGGTTAGTTTGCTGAGACTAATGGTTTCCAGCTCCACCCATGTCCCTGCAAAGGACATGATCTTGTTCCTTTTCATGGCTGCATAGTATTCCATGGTTTATATGTACCACATTTTCCTTATTCAGTCTATCATTGATGGGCATTTGGGTTGATTTCATGTCTTTGCTGACCCAATCACTCTTAAAGGCCCATCTCTCAGTACTGCCACATTGGGGATTAAATTTAAATATGAGTTTCGGAAGGGGCAAATATTCAACCCATAGCAGCTTCCTTCTCTGAGATTCCAAAAGATTAAGTTCAGTCATTTATAGTTGAAACAACATGGTAGACATGTATACAGCTCACATTTCAGAGGCAAAATCTCAGGCTGGCATTGGAATCCATTTCACCCCCTGACCACTCTCACTGACTCCCAGGGCCATGAGGATTACTCTCTAGGCCTCAGGAATGATCTTTGACATCCTGGCCTATCCTTCAACTACTCTGATGCATGGGAGGTGGACCTACATGCCCCTTCTCCAGGTAAGAAGTTCTCTGTCAAAGCATGCTCTGCCCCCTCCCTGCTACAGAGGATAAGTCTCCTGGATTAATCCTCATTAATCCTAAAAACATGTAGCCACAGGGAGGCCTGTTGAATGTGAAATGCTCCATTTCTGTTGGGACCTTTCTGGAACCTAAAACTAAACATAAATGAAGAAATCCTCCTATTTAGTCAGACTGGCTTATTAATTTTCCCTCTGAGTAAGCCATGGGGATTTCTGTGTCCTGAAACCTTCCCTCTCCTCTGTTCATGCCTAGGTCTCTTCTCTCTGCTGAAATGGCCTCACCTGCTACTCCACTAGTTGGACATTTGGGGTCATGTTTCTCTTACTGAGTCAATCATCAGTGCCTACATATTCTCCTTCCTAAGTATAGAATTATGCATTCCCTGCCTTCCTGTAGTGAACATCTGTGGCTCTTGCCGGCCTAGCATCCATTCCTCCTTCTTCTGATAAGGGCACCCTGATGTCCTTTGGAGAATGGCTCTCCCCAACTCTCTGTCTATGTGGATTGATGGGGTGCTGTGGGTTGACCCCATAGCCCAGCTGCATGGGTAAGCATACGACCTAGATTCAGCCAATCAAGGTGGTCTACATCCCTGACCACAGTAATTGATTTGGGGATGGGCATTTGACCAAATCTAAGCCAATTAGAGTCAGATCCTGGACTTGTGTAGGATCTGTTGGGATTTGTGCAGGGCGTCTTAGCTGTTAAAGGTTAGGTGGACATGTTGATGGCCAACTTATCACCGTAAGGGCACTGATTATTTGAGAAGGAAGGCTGAGAGATGGGAAGAAGTGGTCTTGGAGTGTCAGTTAGCTTTTGTGGGTAATAACTGACCACGATACATCAGCTGCATACCACAATAAGCTTTTATTCTCATGGATGCGCAGGTCGGCTGCAGTTCAGTTGAACTAGGTCAGGCTCAGCCAGGCAGTTTGCTTCAGGCTGGGCTGGTTATGGTGGCTCTGCTCCACATGGTATTACCTACCTTGGGCCAGCAGGCTAGCTAGTTCTCATAAAAATGGCAGAGGGACAAGAGAGCAAGCAGAAACACCGAAAGTCTCTCAAGGCCAGGACTCAGATCTGCCATTTCTGCTCCATCCCATGGGCCAAAGCAAGTCACATGGCCCAACCCAGAGTCAAAGGGAACTGAAATCCACTCTGCTCCCTAGTGGAAGGAACTGAAATGTGCCATTACCAAAGGCACTGGTACAAAGAAGGCTTAAGTCTTGGGGCCAGGAATGCAATCTGGGGTGGTCTCATTTGAGCCCTGGATCTAGCTAAACCGGAGTCAGCTTCACCACTTGAGTCCAGTTGATCTCCTTCCCCAATCTTGCCCTGCTCATACCTTGACAGACTCTGTGTTTTGTTTAACCACAGAGGCAATTCTCTTCTAAAAGAAGAGCCCTAATTCATATTGATTCCCCTCTGTGATGAGCAATGTGCTAGAAGCTGTCCAACCATTCTCACACTTGAGTCTTCGAGTGGCTCTATGAGGTGGCCATGAACATCCCCATTTCACAAATAGGAAATAGGATCAGAGGGCTTGTGTAACTTGTCAGAAGTCTTATGGAGAGGAAGAGCTGAGTGGCCGGGGTTGCAAGTCCAGGTGGTCTACCTGAGAATGAAGTTCATGCTTTTCCCACTTTGTAATTGTGACTTTTTACCCTGAAAGTGGGTGGCACAGATCCTATGCCCTGTCCTCCTCTCAGCCAGCCAAACTAATAATAATAACAGCTAATGTTTCCTGAGCCCCTGCTGTGTGCAAGATAATGTGCTAAGCACTTCAAATGCATTCACTTGGGCCATCTTTACAAAAGCCCTGAATGTAGGTATTAGTATCATACCCATTTGACAGATAAGGAAACTGAGCCTCAGAAAGGTTAGAAACCACCCAGCTAGTATGTGGTGGGGCCAGGGCTCCAACCTCTCCTATGTGGCAGCAAAGCCTGGCTTCATGGCCTCTGTTCAGGCCAAAGGGAGGTTCCCTTAAAACCCCTTAAAATGCTGAGGGGGTGAAGGGGCAGGAGGATCATAGGCCTCTAATCTAGACCACCCTGCCTTTTCTCAGGAAACCAGTCCTCCCACAGCTCTCCCAGCCCCCGTGGGTTCTTGGGTCACCCCTCAATGCCTGGTCATCAGCCTCTGTGCCAATGAGCCAACCCTCCCTTTGGCTGCAGACGTGATAAATGGCTCCAATTATCCCCTCTGAGCTCTGATTTAATGTAATGTTTTATTAATGACAACTATCAGAGGAAAGCAAAGAGCCCACTGCGTACCAGCCGCCTGCCTCCATGCAGAAGCATGCTCTCTGGGTACAGAAATGAAAGGGTGAGAGGGGAAAGGCACCACCCCCAACCCCAATCCCAAGGCAGGGAAACAGCTCACCACCCCTCCCCACGCAGGCCTCGGGCTGAATGAACACCACTTTTTTGCCTGGCATATTCCACCCATTACTAATGCTTTGCTGCTTCCTTGACTGACAAATTAGGGGTTTGAACAAAATGTGGTAAGGGAGGGGGGAGATGGCAGCTGCCCACCCTGCAATTAAGAAGGGAGTGAGAGAAAAGGGAGGCCACCCTACAAACATTCCTTCATCTCTCCCAGCTTTGGCTGAGTGTTTCAGGAGTGGGTGTGAGTGACTCTGTGAACCACTGTGAGCTCTCCACTCAGAACCTGCCCTCTAGGTCCTCCCACTGGTCCAAGGCTGACACTTCTCCCCCAGCCCTCAGATCTGTCACCTTAAAGCATCTGAGACAGACTGGACAGGTTTCATTTGTCCCATTGGACAGATGGGAAACTTGGGTCCAGAGAGAGGCAGTGTCTTCTCCCAGGTTACAGTGGGAACAAAGCCAGGACCCACAGTCAAGCCGCTGACTCAGGCTGGGATCCTCCTCCTACACAAAGCTACATTAAATGGCAGGGCACAGCTCCAGTGGAGAAGGGGCTGGATGTCTTCTCCCCTCTGCCCAAGCAGAGTCTGAGTTATTAGGCACAGGCAAATTCTGCAAAGGCGTGTCTGTGTGCATATATGCTGAGACCCACCTGATACTGTGAAAGCTTCCTCAGTATTAAGCTGGTAGAAAGGGGCCTGATGTTATTCATTTAGCAACAGTTACTGAGTGCCCACCACAGGCACCTGCTTGGGAAATAATGAAGGACTTATTATTATTATTCCCAGACCTCACTTCAAAAATACTTTCAAAAGCTAATGAACCATCTCAATACCCTCAAAAAGTGCTGTAAAGGACACAGGCGCAGAGGCCATGGGAGCCCCAGAAGGGGATACCTAAGCTATCCTTGGTGGGATGAGGTCAAGGAAAACTTCCCGGGGGAGATGTCCAAGATGAGGCTGAAAAGAATAGGAATTAGCCAAGTGAAGGGGATGGAAGGTGATCGGGCAAACGGATAGGGGAGAGAACTTTCAAGGGGAAGAATGGATGGGGCTCAAATTTCTAGGAGAAGGAGGCATTGCCTAGAGAGCCCAAAAATGCAACAGAGTTTAGAGGGAGCCAGGTCCTACAGGGCAGGCTAGGGAAGCTGTGCTCCCTTACCCTGCCCCCAGGAGCAATTACAGCTTCAAGCAGGGAAGCGAGGTCTGCACTTTAGCAAGAGCATCCTAGCCGCCTGTGGAGAAGGGATGGAGCCCAGCAGGACTGTGCTGGGTAATCAGCAAGAGGCTGTTACAGAGGTCCAGAGTAGGGAGCGGGAGGTCCAGGCTGTGGCTTGGGTTTGGGAAGGCGGCAAGGGAGATTCAAGATATGCTAAGACTCCATCTCAAAAACAAAAAAAATGCTGCTGCCTGGTTTCCCACGTGGGCAATTGGCTGGAGCAGCTGCAGAAGAGGTCTGTGAGGGGTTTAAGAAGACTTTAAATGCGTAAAGTCAGATAAAGCTGGGCTTCCCAGGGCACTCAAGCTGAGTCAGCTGAGATGGTGATAATGGGAATTGATGATCAAATGCCTCCTGGCAGTAAAATCTAGCACCTGCAGGACATGGCTCTGGAGGAGACCTCCCCAAGGTGAGGAGCAGGGCTGGACCTGTGATGTCAACTGCCTGTACAACTCTATTCCTTCCATCCCTGGGTTCTCCACCATGCTGGCCTGCTAGGGCACTGCTGCTCTTTTAACTCTTTTTTTCTTTCCTTTTTCTTATTTGTTAACATAGTATAAAACTCTTTTTTTGGTATATGGTTCTATAAGCTTTAACATGTATAGATTCACATTCCCCACTGCTACGGAATAGTTCTCTCATCCCAGAAAACTCTCTCAAGCTGCCACTTTGTCGTGAAACCCTCCACCCCTCCTAACCCACAGCAACCACTAATCCCTTCTGCATTACTATTGTTTTGCCTTTTCCGGGATGCTGTATAAGTGGAATCATGCAGTATGTGACCTTGGGATATTGGCCTTCTTCCACTTAGCACACTGCCTTTGAGACTCATCTAAAATGTTATGTGTATAAATCATTCCTTTTTGTCGCTGAGTATTTCATTACATGGATATACCACATTCACTCACCCACTGAAAGGCAAAAGGGTTGTTTCCAGGTTTTGGTGATTATGAATAGAGCTGCTATGAATATTCACCTACAGGTTTTTTGTGTGAACATGAGGTTTTATTTCTATGCAATAAATACCTAAGAATATGATTGCTGTGTTGTGCTATGTGTATGTTTAATAAGAGACTGCCAAACTGTTTTCTAGAGTAGCTGTACCAGTTGCATTCCCACCAGCAAAGTATGAGTTTCAGTTTCTACGCATCTTCACCAGCAGCTATTATTGTCAACTTTTTTATTTTAGCCATTCCAATAGGTGTGTAATGGTACTTATTAATATTTGTAGTTTTATTATTATTTATTTATTTTGGGATAGGGTCTCGCTTTGTCACCCAGGCTGGAGTGCAATAGTGTGATCATAGCTCACTGCAGCCTTGAATGGCTGGGCTCAAGCAATCTTCCTGCCTCAGTCTCCAAGGTAGCTGGGACTACAGGTGGGTGTCACCGTGCCCAGCTTTATTGTGGTCTTAATTTGTATTTCCCTAGTACCTAATAAAGTTGAACATCTTTTCATGGCATCCATATATTCTCTTTGGTGAAGTGCTTGTTCAAGTCTCTTGCCCACTTTTAATTGAGTTATTTTCTCATTACTGAGATTTAAGAGTTCTTTATGTATTCTGGATATAAGTCCTTTTGACAGATGTCTGATTTGCAAATATTTTCCGCCAGTCTACAACTTGTCTTCCTATTCTCTTAGAAGTGTCTTTCACAGCCGGGTGTAGTGGCTCACGCCCGTAATCCCTCCCTTGGGAGGCCGAGGTAGGCAGATCACCTGAGGGCAGGAGTTCAAGACCAGCCTGACCAACATGACAAAACCTGGTCTCTACTAGAAATACAAAAATTATCTGGGTGTGGTGGCACACACCTGTAATCCCAGGTGCTTGGGTGGCTGAAGCACGAGAATCGCTTGAACCTGGGAGGCAGAGTTTGCAGTGAGCTGTGAATGCACCACTGCACTCCAGCCTGGGTGACAGAGCGAGACACTGTCTCAAAAGCAAAAGAAAAAAAAAAGAAATGTGTTTCATTTAGCAAGAGTTTTTCATTTTGATGAAGTCCAGTTTATCAAATTTTTATTTTATGAATAATGTTTTTGATGTCATATCTAAGAATTCTTCATCTAGCCCCAAATCACTAAGGTTTTCTTCTGTTATTCTAAAAGTTTTATGTTTTAAATTTAAGTCAATGATCCATTTCAAGTGAATTTCTACATAAGGTACAATGCTTAGGGTAAGGTTCACTTTCATGTATATGAATGCCCATCCACTTCAATACCATTTATTGAAAAGAAAAACTGTCCTTTCTCCATGGAATTGCCTTTGCAACTTTGTCAAAAATTAAATGATCTTTTTTATAGTTGGCTGTTTCTGATCTATTATGTTCCATTGAGCTATCATTTTTCTTTCTGTATATGTGTCTTTATTTTTGCCAATACCACACTGCCTTAATTATTGTAGCTTTACAGTAAGTCTTAAAGTTGGGTATGGTGAGTTCTCCAGCCTTATTCTTCTTTTGCAAAATTGGTTTGGCTATTCTAGTTCCTTTGCTTTTTCATAAAGTTTAGAATTAGCTTGTCTACATCTATAAAAAAATCCTGCTGGATTTTTATTGAAATTGCCTTAAATCTATAGATCTATAGAGAAAATAGACGTTTTTATTGTGTTAAATCTTCTAATGCATGCACATTATATGTCTCTCCATTTATTTAAGTCTTCTTTTATTTCTTTCACCAGCATTTTGTAGTTGCAGCATATAGAACTGCTACATGTTTTGTTAAATTTATCCCTAAGTATTTCATATTTCTGGAGCTATTGCAAATGATACTGCTTCTAAATGTTGCCGTCCAATTATTCATTACTACTATATAGAAATATGATGGATGTTTTTGTATTGATTTTGTATCCTGCAACCTTGGTAAACTACAACTTCGTTGTAGTTTTTCTATTTGTAGATTTTTTGAAATTTTCTGTGTAGACAAACATTTGGTCTGTGAATGGAAACAGTTGGATTTCTTACGTTCAGTCTGTATGCCTTTATTTATTTATTTATTTCCTGATTGTACTAGCTGGAACTGCCAGTGGTGAGTGAAAATCCTTGACTTGTCCCAATCTTACGAGGAAAAAAACTCTGTTTTTCACCATTAAGTATGATGTTAGTTGTAGGTTTTTTATAGATATCCTTTATCAGGTCAAGGTAGTTCCCTTCCATTTCCAGTTTTCTGAGAGTTATTATTACCAATCAATGTTGCATTTTGTTAGGTGTGTTTTCTGCATTAGTTGATATGATTGTGTGGTATTTCTACTATAGATTGTTAATATAGTGGTTTACATTGATTAATTTTCAAATATTCAACCAGCTTGGTGTTCTTGTGGTAAACCCCACTTAGTCATGGTGAGTTGTTCTTTTTATATGTTTCTGGTATCAAGTTGCTGATACTTTGTTAGGAAATCTTGTGTCTATGTTCATAAGGGAAATTGATCTATAGTTTTCTTTGTCATGTGTTTTCTTTGTCTAGTTTTGCTGGCCTCATAAAATGATCTTGGAAGTCTTTTCTCCTCTTCTATTTTCTGGAAGAGATTGTGTAGAATTGCATTATTCCTCTTTAAATATTTGAAAGAATTTGCCAGAGAAACTAAGAGGCTTTTAAAAAAGAATTTTATCTACAAATTCAAATTATTTAACAATCATAGGACTGTTTAGGTTATCTACTTTATCATGAATGAGTTTTGGTTGTTTGTGGTTGTCTTAGTTTGGGCTGGTATAATAATACCAAAGACTGTGTAGCTTAAATAACAAACATGTATTTCTCACAGTTTTGAAGGCTGGAAAGTCCA
This sequence comes from Nomascus leucogenys, assembly GCF_006542625.1. Classification (NCBI taxonomy): domain Eukaryota; kingdom Metazoa; phylum Chordata; class Mammalia; order Primates; family Hylobatidae; genus Nomascus; species Nomascus leucogenys. The sequence continues at coordinate 442,998 of NW_022095768.1, read as the reverse complement.
AGATCAGGGTGCCCACAGACCTGGAGTCTGGTGAGGACACCCTTGGTTTTCAAATGGCCATCTTCTCCTTCACATGGCAGAGAGAAATCACCTCTCCTGTGTTTCTTCTTAATAAGATCACTAATCCCAATCATGAGGGCTTCACTCTGATGACCTAATTACCTCCCAAAGGCCCCATCTAATACCATTACAGTGGGGGTTAGGATTTCAACATGCGAATTTGGGGAAGACACAAACATTCAGTGCATAACAGTGGTTTTTGAGGAATTGGTCCATTTTATCTGTTGTCAAATTTATGTTCCTGGAGTTGTTTGTATTATTCCCTTATTATTATTTTAATGTTTGTAATGACATCCCCTCTTTCATTGCTGATATTGATAATTTGTCTTCTCTCTCCCCTGCTCCTCTTTTCTTTATCAGTCTTGCTAGAGTTTGACCAATTTTCTTGACATTGCAAAAAATCAGCTTTTGATTTCATTGATTTTCTTTATTGTTTTTCTGTTTCCAATATCATTGATTTCTGTGCTCCATTTTCCTTCTCGGTTTGGACTTATTTTACTCTTCCTTTTCTAGTTTCTTAAGATAGAATCTAACATTATTGAAACTTTTCTTCTGTTCTAATGCAAGTATTTAATGCTATAATTTTCCTTTAACTACTCCTTTAGCTGCATTTCACAAATTTTTATATGTTGCTTTCATTTTCATTTAGTTCCAGAATATTTTCTAATTTCCCTTGAGGCTTCCTCATGGGTGAGTTAAAAGTATGTTGTTGAATTCAATGCACCTGGGAGCTGCCAGGCATGGTGCCTCAAGCACCCACCACTTTGGGAGGCCAAGGCAGGAGGACCGCTCAAGCCCAGGAGTTCAAGACCAGCCTGGGCAACATAGTGAGACTTCGTTTCTACAAATAATACAAAAATTAGCTGGGCATAGTGGTGCACACCTCTGATCCCAGCTAATCAAGAGGGGGCTAAGGTGGGAGCATCGCTTGAGCCCAGGTGGTCAAAGCTGCAGTGAGCCATGATCATGCCGCTGTACTCCAGCCTGGGCAAGAGAGCAAGACCCTGTCTTAAAAAAAAAAAAAGTACCTGGGAGGTTTTTCTGTTATCTTTCCATTATTAATATTTGGTTTAATTTCATTATGGTCAGAGAACATACTTCATATGATTTTAATTTAAATTTATTAAGATCTGTTTTATGACCCATTATATCACCTTAGTGAATGTTCCATGTGCACTTGGAAAGAATGTGTATTCTACTTTTATTGGGTTGAATGTTTTACAAATGTCTGTTAGATCCAGTAGAGTTGATGGTGCTGTTCAATTCTATTTATTTTCTGTCTGCTAGGTCTATCAGCAACTGAGAAAAGAGTGTTGACATTTCCAATTATAATTATGGATTTGTTTATTTCTCCTTTCAGGTCTGTCGGTTTTTGATTCAAGTATTTTAGAGTTCTGTTGTTAAGTGCATCTACATTTAGATTTTTATGTATTATTTGTGAATTTACTGTTCTATCATTATGTAACAACACATTTTATCCCTGGTAATTTTCCTTGCTCTGAACTCTACTTTGTCTGATATTAATATAGCCACTCAGTTTTCTTTTGGTTTGTGTTTGCATGGTATATATCCTTCTATATTTTGACTTTTAACCTACCTATATCATTATATTTAGTGTGAATGTCTTATAGGCAGCTTCTTTCTTTAATCTATTCTGATGATGTCTACATTGAAATTAGTACTAGTCCATTTACATTTAATGTAATTATTGATATGTTTGGATTTAGGTCTCCCATTTTATCAGTTCCTTATTTATTTTGTCTATTCTCTTTTGTTTGTTTCTCTGTTTCCTCCTTTCCTGGCTTCTTTTAGGTTAGATGAACATGTTTGTATTTATTTTATCTATTGTATTCTTTACTATATCTCTCTGTATAGCTTTTTTTAAGTGGTTGCTCCAGGGATTATTATATATATAACTTTTTACAGTCTACTTAGAATTATTATGTTACCACTTCCAAGTGGAATATGGAATCTTGCCACTACAGAAGTTCCTTTAATCCTCACTCATTTATGTTATTCTTGTCTCATATATTATATCTATATATGTATTGATAACCTAATCAGGCAACTCTTTAGCATATTTAAAGAACCCAAGAGGAGAATAGTCTATTATACTTGCCCAGATATTGGCCATTTCTGTTGCTCTTTCTTTATTCACGCTACTTTAAGTTACCCTCCGGTATAATTTCTCTTTTGTCTGAAGAACTTTCTTTAGCCATTCTTTTAGAGCAGATCTGATGATAATAAATTCTCTTGAGTTTTCTTCATCTGAGAATGTCTGTCTTTAATCTTCATTCCTGAAGGACATTTTCACAGAATATAGAATTCTGAGTTGACAGTTCTTTTCTTTCAGCACTTAAAAAATGTTGTGCTACTTCCTTCTGACCTTCATGGTATTCAATAAGAAATTGTCTGTAATTCAAATCACTGCTCCCTAATAAGTAACATCCCATTTTTCTCCAGCTGCTTCAAGACTTGTCTTTGCCTTTAGTTTTCATCAGTTTGATATTTATATTTCTAAATGAATATTTTGGGGGTTAATCTCATGGCTCAGTGAGTCTTGGATCTGTATGTTTATTTATCTGCCAGATTTAGGGAGTTTTCAGCTATCGTTTCTTCAAATACCTTTTCTACACTGCACTCTTTCTCCTCTTTTTCTGGGATCCTATTGGCACAAGTATTTGGCCTTTTGGTATTGTCCCTTAGGTCTTGAGGCTCTGTTTATTTATATTAAAACAATTTTTTTCTTTGTTATTCAGATTGATTCATTTCTGTTGACCCAGCTTCAACTTCACTGACTCATCTATCATTTCAAGTCTGCTATTGAGACCATCTAGAGAGGTGTTTTTGTTTTATTTGTCAGATTTTTCAGTTCTAAAATTTCCATTTGGTTCTTCTTTATATTTTATATTTATTTGTTGAGACTTTCTACCTTTTCATTTATTTCAAGACTCTTTGCCCTGATTCTTGAGGCATTTTTATAACAATTGTCTTAAAATCTTTGCCTAATAACTCCACCATCCAACAGTTTTCTTGGTGTTAGCAACTGTTGATTGTCTTTTCTCATGAGTGTTGATGTTTTCCTGGTTCTTCATAGTCCAAGTCATTTTGGTTGTTATCCTGGACATTTTGAATACTATATTATGACTCAGAGTCTTATTTAAATTCTATAGAGAATGTTGATGTTTATGTTTTAGTACAACCAACCCAGCTGGGTTTAGGTAAGTTTCAACCAGCCTCCTGTGGTTGTGGTTCTAACAGCCATTCAGTTTTCAAAGCCTCTGCAGTGCTATTTAGATTCGTCCTGTGAGTGCACTACCCACTGGCAAGTCTGGGACCTGTGAGTTAGTCTGTTCTTTGGTTCATTTCTCAAAGTCTTCAACACACTGCATAGGACTGGACCCATTAGTGTTCATAAATAACTTTATAGGGTATCTTTCCCAAGCTCCTCCCTTTCCAAATTACCCTAGTACTTCCTAGTTTTCTGTGAGTCTCCTTTTCAGTCCTCCAACCAGAGAGCTGAGATTTTAGTTACCCTAATCTGCCATTTATTTACCATGACTATGTCTGCATCTGGGGCCAGTTGGAACCACAGGTCCTCTCATCATAAGGGAAAGTTTTCCTCCCACAAAGCTTTACATGATTGCAGGTCCCTACTACTACTGCTATTGCTGCTTCCATCCTACTGTCACAGGATTGCCTGGGCTAGGGCATAAGTAAAGGGAGAAAACAGGGGAAAAGACAATGGAGGGATTTTCCCCCACTTTCTCTGAGTATCAGGAGTCCCCTTTCCCATTCCTCAGGCTTCTCCTGGTCTGCACCCTGTGCCCATTTCTGGATTTCAGGCTATCTTAAGTCAAGCCTAGGGCATACAAGAGAAAAAAATAAAACGAGAAACTCACCACAAGTCCAGAAGTACTTCAAATTCTGATCTTCTTTAATCTGCCTGCTATTATTTAATTTTCAGAGTCCTCAAATAGCAGCACCAGGCATTCTATCTAGATATTTTTCACTACATTCAGGGGGAGAGGGAGGGTAAAATGTGCTTGCTCAATCTTATCTGGAACTAGAACCTGCCCCTTAACTGTTTAGCCCTTTGGCCCAAATGAGGGCACAAACCCTTCCTATGTCTTGTCAGGTGGGACAAAACAGTCCTTTTCAGAGGAAAGTATGAATTCCAACATTTGAGAATCCAATAAGTTAGACAGCATTTCAATATTAAGCTAGGATGAATCAAGGGACATAATGAGGATGGAAAGCAGGTAATAGAGAAAGGCCCTGGCAGAGGATCAGTTATAAATCCCTACTGCCATATACAGTGTGCCATGCCCTGTTGTGAGCACTTAATATATATAATGTTGTTTTTCCCTCACAACATCTCTGAGGGAGGTAATATTGCCCTTATAAGGAGACTTAGGCTCAGAATGGTTAACCAACTTCAAGGTCACACAGTAAGTGAATAACAGTGAGTGAGAGCCAGGATCTCCCCCAGACAATCTGGGGCCAAAGTCAGGAGCATAACTACTCCCTAAAAGAGCCCTCAGTTCTAATCTAGCTCAGTAGGCAGCCCCATGGGCTGGGCTCACAGAAGAGTCCAGAGCTGGTTATAAAAAGCCTTGTTACCCAAAGACAAGAGGGTACTCCAGGTCAAGCCTGTAGGGCTTCAGCTACCAAGTTTTCAGCTGCTTTGAAGTAGGAAACAGCAAAGGTATAGGCCTGAGAATGATGCCCCAGGCTATAGGGTACCTCTTATCACCCGTTCCCTCATCAATAACAAATGAAAGCAAACATCACTGAGCACTCATGGCCTTGCCCTTCAGGTCCGGGTTGTGGAGCAAATTTTAGGCTTGCTCATGGATATAGGCCACCAGGAGCTCAGGCAGTGACCTCAGGATCAGAGGCAGGGACCCTATCTTAGTCCATCTGCACTGCTATAACAAAATACCATTAAAAAGGTAGCTTATAAACGACATAAATTTATTTCCCACAGTTCCAGTGGCTGGCACCAAGATCAAGGCACCAGTAGATTCAGTGTCTGGGGACAGCCTGTTTCCCAGTTCACAGACAGTGTCTTCTCACTGCATCCTCTCAAAGTGGAGGGGAGAAGGCAGCTCTCTGGGGCCTCTGTTACAAGGACACTGTCTTAGTCTCCTTTAGTGTGGCTACAACAGAATGCCACAGGATTTATAAAGAAACATTCATTTCTCACAGTTCTGGAGGCTGGGAAGTTCAAGAGCATGGTGCCAGCATCTGGCAAGGTCCTTTGTGCTTCATCATCATCAAGGTAGAAGGCAGACAGGTAACTGAGTATGAGAGACAGAGAGAGAAAGGAGGCCAATATCCCATGATAACCGCATTAATCCATTCATGAGGACAGAGCCCTCATTGCCTAATCACCTCTTAATGGTCCCGCCTATCAACACTGTTGCAATGGGAATTAAGTTTCTAACACATGAACTTTGGAGGACACATTTAAACCATAGCAGCTCCTAGTCCCATTAGTCCCATTCATAAGAGCAGAACCCATATGAACTAATCACCTCCACAAAAGGCCACACCTCCAAATACCATCACCTTGGGGTTTAGGTTTCAATACATAAATTTGGGGGGTACAAACATTCAGACCACAGCAGATTCTAAGCTCCAAAGCCCTCCAACCCTGAGCCTGCCAGGCCTCCAGGGTCCTCAGCTATCTACCACCACCTTCTTCCTCCCTCTGAATTATCTCAGCCTCACTCTCCCTCTCTCTGGTCCAGTCTCTACCCTCCTGCTAGATCTTTTCATTCATCTTTTGCATCTCCTCCCCTATTCCTCAATGCCTTTTCCCCATCTTTTCTCTCTTCTTCCTTCTTTCTCAACACTTCCTGTTCCTTCACTCTCCTCTTCTCATCCTACTCCTTCCCTCTCCTTCATGTCAGTTTCATTTAATCCTTCCTTCAACAGTCACCAAGTGCCATGTGCCCAGGACTGGGATAAGTATGAACAGTTTCAAAAGATGAGCATACTGCCTTGCCCCGGAGGAGCTCACAGTCCTAATAACAGATAAGTAAGAATGTCATTTGATAAGTTCTTAAAACATCTAGGCCCCTGGGCTGATTTGAAGAAGCTCCTGCCTCCCTCCCTCTTCACTACCCTGAGTCTAAGCACACTTATTTCTTAGAGACAGCTTCTCAGCCTCTTCCAGGGACAAGAGCACCATTAACTCTTATGAAATCTTTGTGCGAGCTAGAAAAATACATCCCTTTCTTTGGGAAAACAGGGCCATATACCAAGATGCATGCTTTGCAGTGAAGTATAGGTTAGATTTCAGCTCCTGTTTCCCCTCTTGGCTAGAAGGCTTTGTGCAGTGTACAACATGCCCAACAGTTTATGCCAGCCCTGCTCTGGGGTCCATGCCTTAGCCAGCGAATGGCTCTGCTTCTCTGGACCTCCTTGGGCCTTTGAGCAGAGCTAGAAAAGTCTCTGCAAACTGAGTGGGGTACTTCTAGCCAGATGAGGGAAGCTAACATAGTGTTCAACAGGAGCTGCCTGACTTCTCTGACATCTTGGCTAGCTGCAGTTCTCCTCTTGCTTCTTTGGCTGAACCCCTCCTATTCTGCTTCTCCCTCATCATCCAAGGCTGAGGAAGAGAATGCATCTCTTGCCTGTCATCTCTCTGAGCAGTTAGAATCGACAGGTCCTCAGGCAGAGGGACTGGCCCTTCTTGACAGCAAACTAGTTCTAGATAAATGAGTATTGGTTTTGCTTTGTTAGTTTTTCATTTGTAGCTATCCTTTGATTTTTTTCCCCCTTGCAAAATTGGTTAAGCAATGATAGTGTGTGTCTGGTTCTGTGGCTGCATTGATTGGTCAGCTCCTGGAGTCTGGGTATTTGCTGGGTTTTCTGTTGTATTTAGGTTTCCACTCTACCCCCACCTCAACTACCTCCTCTATTTTTGTGGAAAAGGTAGGGAGGAAGGGAACTAACACATATGGAGCAGCTATTAATGCCAGGTACTATGTGGGTGACTTATGCCAATTGCTTCATTCTATCTTCCAAAAACGAAACAAGCCAATGTGGTGGGCATTATTTGTCCTATTTTGCAGATGAAGAAAATGGTGAGAGATTCAGAAACCTGTTCAAGGTTGCATGGCCAGAAAACAGCAGAGCCAGGTGTGGGTCCCCTGCTTCCCCACCAGACTCATGTTTTATGACTGGCCAGTTTACCAGGTGGCCCTCAGTAAGTGGTTCTCTCTAGACTCCAGGCTGCCACTCTGTGAAGTGGAAAGGCACTCAGACCAGCAATGTAATGGGGGTTATTCCCCCAGATGAGGAAACCTTGAGATCATTAGAGAAAGGTCAAAAGCAAAAGGGCATGGTGACAGTGAAGGGGGAAAGGGGACATGGTGAGTAGAGGAGCTGGCAGAGGCGGAGAGGGCCCAGTGGGGAGGGACAAAGGAGCACATTGGCATGCAGATGTGCTTGCTGAGTGGGCATGTTCCCAGCATCAGTCAGTCATGGTATTCACAGCAGCAAATGGGTGGTCCAATTTGTCTTCTCTCCAGCCCCGCCCCTTTCCTCTTGGTGGAGTCACCCAGTTGCTGGACATTACAGGAGCCCACCTTTAGGCTGACTTCAAGAACTCACAGCTAGAACAGTCTCTGTGGACTGGAGGAGCCTTTTGTGATTACATGTGGCTTAGAACTCAGCGTGCCTACAATCCTTTGTTAGCAATGGTTCTCTGTGGATTGGCCAAGCCTTTAGCTACATCTGATTGCCAGCAGGAGTAGAAGAGGGAGACGGGGAGTGGGGCCTCTGCGGGAAGCAGCAACAAGGTGAAATGGGAAGGTCACCGAAGTTTAAGCCCCTCCCATTCACCCACCTCTTAGCTGTGTGAACTTGGATGAGTCACCACTTTTCTGAGCCTTAAAAATAACAAAAAGCTGCTATTTGAGTGCTTACCATCTTCCTGGCACTAATCTAAGCACTTTCCCCATATTACTCATTTAATCCTCAAGACAGCCCTAGGAAGAGTATTATCCTTATTTGACATCCATCAAATTGAGGGTTGTTGTGATGATCAAAGAGGTAAAAACAAGAAAGCAGTTTGCAAAGTGTGTGTGTGTGTGTGTGTGCATGTGTGTGAGATATTATTGCAGAAATCAGCACCGCCATAGCCCATCAGGGAGGAGCAGCTTTATGGTCCCTGGCATCCCCTCAAAAAGATTCTGACAACCTCAGGCGTCACCGAGGAGGCTTCCTGGCCCTGACCTTGGCCTGACCACCTTCACTCTACCCACCGTCCATTCACTCAACCCACAAATATTTGAGGGCAGATCAGGGACCAGGCATTGTTCTGGGTTCTGGGACCAAAGAACAGACAGCATTTCTGCATCTGTGGAGCTTACATTTGAGGTAGAGAAACAGAGTGCAATTTAATAAATGCATGGTCTGTAGCAAAATCTCATGCGGAGAAGAGAAGTGCTCGGAGGAAAATAAAGCAGAGTTGGGGGTTCGACAGGGATGGTGAGGGAGGCCCTCTTGAGAAGATGGCACCTACCCAGAGACCTGAATGAAGGGATGCAGGACCGGCAGGACAAGGCTCAGAGGTGGGTCCCAGCCCAGCTGGGCCGAGCAACCACAGGACACATGGTTGAGAAGAATGAGTGAGTGGAAAACCAAGTCAGAGCATCAGCAGGGCCGCACTGCCCACGCCTTTTGGGCTACATGAGGATGTAGGGTTTATTTTAAGCATAAGTATTTGCCTTGGAAGATTCTGGGTGACATTATCTTTTTTTTGTTTTTGTTTTAAGACAGAGTCTCGCTCGGTTGCCCAGGCTGGAGTGCAGTGGCACAATTTCCGCTCACTGCAACCTCCGCCTCCCAGGTTCAAGTGATTCTCCTGCCTCAGCCTCCCAAGTAGCTGGGATTACAGGCACCCGCCACCATGCTTGGCTAATTTTTGTATCTTTAGTGGAGACAGGGTTTTGTCATGTTGGCCAGGCTGGTCTTGAATGCCTGACCTTATGATCTACCTGCCTCAGCCTCCCAAAGTGCTGGGATAACAGGCATAAGCCACGGCACCCAGCCTTATTATCTGATGATAAGGATGCAAAGTTGACCATATATATGCCCGACAGGTGATCTTTCTAAGACACTCATTTCAGCATCTCCACTCCTCACCCCTGGCCCTTTTCTAAAACCCCTTAGAGGTGCCTCATTGTGCTCATGCCTGGTATGGCCCTGCCCCCATGTCCTCTTGGTCACCCCTTCCCAAGCACCAGCCACACCTCCAGGCTCACTGACCCCCGACCCGCTCTCTCCTCTAAGCCAGCTCATTCTGCCTGGAAACCCCTCCCCATCTGAGCCAGACACCCCCTCACCCACACCCCTATCCTCGCAACCTTTTTCTTTGGGAACTCTTTCCGGGCCACCTGGCCCATAGCAGTGGAGGGCCCTGCACTCTGCTCTCAGAGCCCCACACCGACAGCCATCAGACTGCATATCCGTGGAATAGCAATTATCTGCTCTCCCGTGAGTCTCCACCAGACCCCGCAAGCTCCTATGGCCTGGGCTAGAAATTACCCATCAGTGTGTCCCACCCCCGAGTGCTGAGCCTGACAGGCCATAGGAGGCACTTAGCAAACACTGACTGCATTAATTATTATTAATTAATAATAGAGGATGGATCCGACCACAGCTGCCCACTCTCTCCTACTCCTACTCCATGAGGCCTCCCGGCTTTCAGGGTGGGAGCGGAGACCTGAAGAGATAACCCCCTTTGCCTGCCCCAGGGAGAGGCGCAGCAGGCAGGGCCAGGCCAACCCTGAGGGGCCAGGAGCCAACTGCGAGGCTGACATGGAGAGGCAGCCAGCCGGCAGGGCTCGTAAATGGCCCAGTTACATTTATAGCCGTGTTCTTATTAAGCACCAGGAGAGGAGAGATGAATCATACCCCCCTCCTTCCACCCACAGCCTGGAGAGGTGGAGGCCACCAGCAGGCCTGGCCTTAAATCTCAGGAAACTTAAAAGTCACAAGTGATCAGGGCCAGCCCTGCATCACCAGGGACAGCAGAGAGGAATGCAGGCTGCTCCAGCATTCATGCCCCATGGGGTCCAGGATGAGGGCAAGGCGTGGAGGAAGGCGGGGGCTCCTTGAGAGGTCCTGGGAAGAGGATCCTCAGTTCAGACCTGCACTCAACATTGTGTGACTTTGAGACAGTCAAATGACCCCTCTGGCCCTTTGGGCAGCATGCTTTCCCTTAACGAACAGAATCCAGGTGTTTCTGGGGACATGCCCCTCAATCGTCCCATGTTACAGAAAGGCAAAGCAGAACCTGGAGGCGACCCTGGCCACCAGACCCCCAATAACTGTGCCCTGAAAGGTCAGTGGTACAGCAGGCTGGCAGACTGTACATGGCCTTGAAAGGGAAGTCAGGGATTGCATTTATGGCCACGTCCTCAGGGTGTTCTCACCCAACCCTGGCCCAGGAGCCATGATGCCTGTCACCCTCCTATAGCAGGGTGTGCTGGGTGCTTGAAAAATGTCTGCCCCCACCACCATGCTCACTTCCCTGAACAGCAGAAAGGTGAGGATTGCTGTACCCATTTTACAGAGGGAGTAACTAGAATTCGAACTGTTGCCAAGACTAAAACATGGATGGGGGCCGCCTTCACACCTGAGGCCTCTAACTTTCTCTCTCTTTTTTTTTTGTGTGTGTAATTGATTTCAGTGAGATTTATTAGGGTTTTTAAACCCTTTTTATTGTGAAATATAACACAAATACCAAAAATTGAAAAACCCATAAACGTAGAGCTTAATAAGTTATACAAAAGGAATACCCAGGAAACCACCTCCCAGGTCCCAGGAAACAGGACATTGCCAGTGTGCCAGAGCCACCCATGCACCCTGTCCCAAGGCCAGTTCCTCCCTCCCTGCTCAGGGAACCACATCCCAGCCTTCATGGGAGGCTCCTAAGGTAAGCCCAGGCTCCTGGAATTCAGGAGAATTAAGAGCACTGAATAGGAAGGCAAGGGTCACGGGTTCCAGGTCCACCTCCTCTCGGGGCCTCAGTTTCCTCTTCTGTAAAGTGAAGAATTGGACCTCTCCAGCCCAGTCTAGAATCCTAAACCAGCAAGAAGACAATTTGACTGGGATGATGGGTAGTGATCAGAGGATACCTGATACCTGGATACCCCTTCATAGAATAACCAGCAAGAAGACAATTCGGCTGGGGTGATGGGTGGGGATCAGTGGGTGCCTGGATACCCCTTCATAGAATAACCAGCAAGAAGACAATTTGGCTGGGGTGATGGGTGGGGATCAGTGGGTGCCTGGATACCCCTTCATAGAATAACCAGCAAGAAGAGAATTCAGCTGGGGTGATGGGTGGGGATCAGAGGGTGCCTGGATACCCCTTCATAGAATGAGCTTCCTTCCTCCTCATCCCTGGGAGGAGGCGGTGTTCTCTCACCACACCCAGAGGCTGCGACTAGGAGAAGCCTCTTTCTGCCTGCCACGGAGATGGAGTTTTGGGGTTTTCTGCTTGGAGATCTGTGGGGAGCCTGGGAACTACTCAGTTCTTTGGGCTCATCCCCCACCCCCACCAGGGAGCCTGGTGTCTAGTTTTGAGTAATTCCCCAGAAGCCAAGCAGAGTTCATCCTTCCTGCTTCCCATCAAGACCTCTGATGTGACTTTGGGACCCCTGCCCACCTGCACCTCTCCTGGGAGGGCTGAGCCAGATGCACAGGGCTCTGCAGCCTGGGTGCTGGGAAGTATATGCCTGTGGGGAGGAAGAGGAGAAAGAAGAAGGGGGAAGGGAGAGGGAGGGCAGGTTGGACCAGCATTCCCTGAGCCCCTACGGTGTGCCAAGCACTGCAGAGGCACTTGGCATTCATGATCTGGTTTCATCAGCCTCCTCATGTGGAAGAAATACTAATATCTTCGTCTTCCAAAGGAGGACACTGAGGCTGAGTTTAAGCATCTTGCCCAAAGTGGTACCTCTAGGAAAAGGCAGAGGCAGGCTTAGAAACGAGCCCCTCTGACTCCAGAGCTCTTCATGTTCACTCCACACTCAGCCCTGGCACAGAATCAAGAGGGGAAGTCAAGTGAGTCCCGAGGCCTCACTCCCTCCTTCCGTGGCTGTGAGCGCCATGGTGCTGATGAATGAAGGGGCTGGATAAATTAGCACAGGAAGTCAGTGGTGATGAAGGTGAAATGAATTGGAAGGAAGAATGAGAGTTGGGGTGGGGTGAGGCAGGTGAGAGTTCAGAGAACAGAGCAAAGTTTCCAGCTGGGAGGACTAGGGAAATAGTGGAACAAAACTCCAAGACAGAGAAGAGCAGGTTAGGCCAGGCATGGTGGCTCACGCCACCCAGCACTTTGAAAGGCCACGGTGGGAGGATTGCTTGAGCCCAGAAGTGCAATATGGCGAGACCTTGTCTCTACAAAAAATACAAAAATTAGCCAAGTGTGGTGATACACACCTGTGGTCCCAGCTACTTGGGAGGCTGAGATGAGAGGATCGCTTGAGCCTGGGAGATCAAGGATGCAGTAGGCCATGTTTGTGCCACTGTATTCCAGCCTGGGTGACACAGCAACACCCTGTATCATAAAAAGAAAAGAAAAGAGCAGGATTTGGGTGGCAGGTGTGGGGCAGGGGGTGCCAGGACTTGATTTGAAGACTTTCAACATCTTATTCACTTCTTTATCCCTTGCTAAGAGCCTGCCTGAGAGGCCCTATTCACATTGGATGGGCAGATGGGTAGGTGGAAGGTTGGTTGGAAGAGGGAGAGGTCAAGAAGTCAACATATTTATGACCAAGGGACTCTAGGTTTTTCATTGCATTCCAGGTGGAGAGAGAAACATATATTTGGAGTAAGTACCCTACAAGCAAGTCACATCACCCAGAGATGCTTAACCGGGGTCTTGTGGATCTCCATTCCTGGATCTCCTCCCCCAGCCCTCCTCCATCTCCCCCTGCCTGCCCTCCCACCCTCAACCCCTATTTCCCCCTCTCTCTCCCTTCTTCATTGCCCTCCAGAACCCAGAGGGGAACATGATTCTCAGAGACCAGGAACCATGGGTGTGAGCTCCAAACTCCTTTGCTCATACCAGCAACTTCAGCCTGGTGAACCTGGGGCTCAGAGAGTGCTGGCATCCTGGTTGAAGACCCCCAGCAAGACCTGCTGCCAAAGTGGGACCAGACTACCTGACCACTTAGCTTTTAGGGCTCGAGGCTGTGCTGGAGGAAAGGAGACAGCAGGGGCCTCCATTATCTGTCTCTGGAAAACACTGAAACAAGCCAGCCTCCCAGCCACAATGAGCTCCTGCCGCCCAGCCTCAGTGAAGGCCATGGCTTCTCAGCAGCAAACTATGATTGCTCGTGTTGCCTTTCCTGCTGAATGATTTTAGTTGAATAATTTTGCATGATCTCGGCACAGCATGAAGAAAGAGTAGAGCCGAGGACACGGGGCTTATAGTGAGGGAAAAGGGGTAGAACTGGAATCTAAAGAGCTCCCTTCAATCTGACCTTGGCCAGTGACTGGAATTTCCAACCAACTGTTGCTGGTTACCACTAATGACAGCAGCCTCTCCCTCTGTGCATGGCTCTCAGTGGGTCCCCAAAAGGAAAAGGGCTCAGGGGTGGCTCGCAGCCTCACGTGGCCATGGGTAGGTCCCACGTTGATCGTCGTACCAGGCAGGCATTACACTAGAATTATCTCACTCAACCTCCACCACCTCCCCACACCTACCACCCCCCCACCCAACACACACATACCCAGGAAACAGGCATTGTCATCCCCATGTGCAAGGAGGAAACAGGCGTGGCACAGACTTGCCTGAGACCCCCACCCAGTAAGGGCTCATAGAGCCAAGGTCAAGCTCAGATTGACAGACCTCAAACAGGATTGCTCCTGATTCCAAGTGAAGGCCTTACACCCAAACTGGGAGTGGAGAACTTTTTCCAAACTGAAAGGAGGCTGTAGGAGAGGAGCAGAGTCCAAGGGAGAAATTCAAGGTGTTTCCCTGGAAGAGGAAGAGTCAGAAAAGCAGGGCAGTTAGAAGATTTGGGAAAAAAGCTGAATCACAATTTAGAGCTGCCAGGACTCTAAGAGGGCTTGAAATCATCCCCTTCACTTTGCAGATGAATTTCACCATAACCCCAGAGAAGTCAAGCAGCTTGGCCAAGGTCACACAGCAGCAGATCTCTGACCACAGCCAAATGCTCCCAAACCCCATGACTGTACATGGGATTGGGCCTCCCCCCACCCACAAGGCCAGCCCATCTCTAGCTCCCACAAGGTTAGGTCAGGTTAGGGCCAGAGGATGGGTGGGAGGTGCCCAGGCCAGGTCCAGGCAGGGAGAGTGGTTTCTCCTGCTGTCTCACCCCCGCTCATTACTATTCCTGGCATCATCCCCCTCACACCCCTTCCTGTGGAAACCCAGTGATGCCGAGAGCTGGAATTTGGACGTTTTCCCAGCATTTGGGCTGTTAATTAAAACTAATAAATCTGCCACTTGGAGTTGAGTTGAAGAGGAGAAAGGGAGAGGTACGGGAGGGAGACGGGGACTGGGGTGTAGGATCCCCACACACACCCCTACAAGGGTACCTTCCTTTCAATCCTGCCTCCTGAATTATTTTCTCTGTTGGCCTCTTATTCATTCCACACTTGATTCTCCCAGCTGCCAGACCCTAACCTCTGCCTGAGTAAGCTCTGGGTTCTTCTAAAGAGACACAAAAGACGTGCCTCCAAGGCAGGGGCGGGCCAGTCATTCCCTGCCACTCCATGGGACTGGGCAAAAAGCACGAGACCCAGGTGGGGCAGACCTGGGTTCAAATCCCAGCATTGCCCTTTCTAGCCACGTGACCTCTGGGGAGCCACTTCACCTCTCCAGGCGTCCCCTTCCTCATCTTGGAAATGCGGACCGTGATTCCTACTTTGAAAGGTTCTTGCAAAGATGACATGAGAAAGTATGCAAAGTAGCCTGTTGCTAACCGTTCAGTGATCTCGCTCTGTGATCTGTTCTGATCTCCACTTCCTGTTTCTCATCTCCCCTGACTCCCGGAGGTTCCCAAAAATAATTGCATGTTGTGAAATGATACGAATAACAGTAATGTCACCTTATATCTGTAAAGCAAATTTCAAACTCTCCCATAGTTTAGAACTCTCTCTCTAAACTATGGGGTGCCATGTCTACATCCATATGGCCCATGCACAAAGCCATGTACTATCCAGGCAATGATAGTGGTTTATTCATCTTTATTTTCTCAGTGCCCACCACAGTGCTAGATGCATAGGGATGGATGAAAGAAGTGCTTTCATACCTGGAGGGGACATCTGTTCCACTTGTCTGCCCAATGCTCTGTCTCCTTCATCTAGTAACAAACAGCTCCCTTCTGCTTAGGGAACTGCTTCTCCTCTCTCGTACAGTGTGTTCCTTTTCTCTCCTGCTACACAGGTGGCCATGTGACCATGTTGGTCTAATCAGAGCCTTCTCTAGGATTTTTCTTCCTGAGACTGGTGAGGAGCCTTCTTTCGTGTTCAGACATGAGGACAGTGGGTAGGTGGAGCTGCCTGTGAGCATGCCTCCAGCTTTTCTCATGGCAAAGATGAAGTCACGCACAAAGAGACAGAGATGACAGAAAAAAGCAGGTGCCCAGCTCCGCTGGCTTCAGCCCTCCTATGATCAAGTGATATGAGCCAATGAATTTCCTATTTCTTCATTAAACACAATCAAGCTGGGACTCTGCCATTCACAGCCTTTGACTCACACAATATGTATCATCTCATTTCATCTTCTCAATGACATCTCAAGCTAGGCCAGCAGAGATTGTTATTCCCATTTTACAGATGAGAAAGTCAAGTCTCAAGAAAGTGAATTTATTTGCCAGGGCTGCAGAGCTGCTAATGGTGGGATTAGAACTGATAACATGTACTAATGTGTATTGAGAGTGGCAGGTGCTATGCTTAGGGGATACGCATTCTCCCACACCATCCTCTCAACAAGCTGATGACAGCACCACTATCAATATCTGCCTTTATACAGATGGGGCAACTGAGGTTGGAGCAGTTAAGTAAATTACCCAAGGTCACAGCGAGTCATGGAGTCAGCCTAGGTCTATCTGCCCAGAGTTGAGGCCACCAGCCACCCACCTGCACTGCCTCCGCAGCTGCCTTTCTGGGAGAGGAGTATCTCCGGGCGGTGGAAGACTAAGAGCACAGAAATAATCAAATACCTGCTGCATGCACAGCTTCGTCCATGGGCTCAAGGATGCACAAATGACCAGGCCATGGAGCCTACCTCAAGGGAACTCCGAGTCTAGAAGAGGGAACAAGGCATGTCCATAAATAGCCACACTGTGAGGCTCAAGTACTTTGGGAACCCAGAGGACAGAGAGATGACTCCAACTGGGGGAGAGGCAGGAGCAAGTGGCACTTAAACATGACCTTTCATATGGGCAGGATTTGGACCTGCGGACACGGTGTGGCCATGGCAGGGTGAACACCACAAGCAGAGGAAAATGCATAAGCAAACACCTCAGGTGTTTTGGTGGGAAATCCAATGACATTGTTAGCAGGAGAAAATTATCCCATTTTTCTGAAGGGCAGCATGCATGAATGGGAAAAGACAAACAAAAGACCAGAGAAATCAATTAAAGACAACAAGTTGAGGGTCTTGAATGCCAAGATTAAAAGTTTGGGCTTTATTTGGCAAGCAATGTGGAGCCATTGAAGGTTTTTGAGCAGGACAATGTCATAGTCAGACTGGAACAATAGTCTGGCAGCCACACGTAAGACAGATTAGGAACGGGCAAGGGCAGTTAGGAGGAGGCTCAGGAAAGGCAGTAAAGGCAGAAGTAGGCCAGAGCAGGGCATGGGGAAGGGAACAGCAAGATGAATCCAGTGACACCACAGAGGCAGACTCATCAGGGAACAGTGTGGTGTGGTGGAAAGAGCTTATACTTGGGAATCAGGATGGACTCAAACCTGGACTCCCTACCTCTAAGAGCTGATGTGCAGGGCACAGGGGACCACGAACAGGACAGCACATTGTGAACTGCAAGTGCACTCGCTGATTCACTGATGCTGCCCCAGGAGCTAGAAGTCAGCTGACACCTGGTAAGTGGTCAATGAATGCTGAGGGCATGATGGGAGGATGGATGGACAAGTGACTGAGTGAGGAGATGAGTCAGAGAAGGCTCTGTGAATGAATGAACAAATGAATGAATGAGTAAAAGCAGCAGGGAAGGGAGAGAGGGAAGAGAGAGAGGCACAGCAGCTTCCAGAGTGCTCCTGGAGAAGGACTTGGCTTCAGAAGCCTTTCTTCCGTCTCCTCCAAACCCAGTCCCAAAGCTGACACAGCCTGAGCTGAGCCACAGTTTCCACAGCTGCAGGGCCTTAGCGCGAGGAGGGATGGAGGAGGAGGGACGGAAGGCTTAAATACGATGAGGTGCTTGCATGGCTCTGGCATCCCTCCTCCTTCTAAGAAACAGAATTACTTACTTAGAAGGAAATCTTACTTAAAACCTAGTCAGCACTGCTGTGATTTAAGCCCCACTACACCAGGTTCCCCTCCAGCCTTGCTAGTTTTGGGCAAGG
This sequence comes from Nomascus leucogenys, assembly GCF_006542625.1. Lineage (NCBI taxonomy): Eukaryota > Metazoa > Chordata > Mammalia > Primates > Hylobatidae > Nomascus > Nomascus leucogenys. The sequence goes on along the minus strand of NW_022095768.1, from coordinate 425,355 downwards.
ATGGAGGCCACTCCCAGGGCTGTGACCTCAACCAAGCCAGGGACCCCTTGGAGCCAACGCTTCCTCACTGTGGTCCAGGCCAGGGGGACAGTGGGTAGGAGAAGCTGCCTCTGAGCATGCCTCCATGGTGTCAGAGCCTGTGTGGGGCCTGGGAGCTCGGGTTGGCTGCCTCCAGGAAGCCCTGCTATTGGGACCACTCCTTCCCTTTCAGACAAATCAATCACCTGCCAGTCAGTAATCAGCCCATAAATATTATTGGTACTGACATTGTATACACATTCTCTCGCTCGGTCTTCACAAAAGCACCAGGAGGTCTCTTTCCATTTCACAGATAAAGAAACCTAGACTCATGAACTAACATTCCCAACTTCACACAGTGGGTGGAGAATCTCATCCAACATGAGGCACAAAAGCCTGATTGGTCACCTCCCAATGCCCTTCCCACATTTATTCAACATGAGACTTGGAGGAGAGAACAAATGCAAATTAACATAATAATAAATCCCTTGCCATGAGTGGAAAATGCCATCCAGGCAGCAGGGCAAGCAGAGAGGTCCCCAAAACAATCATCACGATGACAGTTAACATCATTGAGGCTTTCTCTTTGCCAGGCCCTCCTGTGCACTTGAAGCAAATCAACTCATCTAACTCTTTGGTAACAACACTCAGTATGTCCCCTTTTACAGGTAGGTCTCCAGGAAGGTAAGTGACTGGCCCAGGGTCACACAGCCAGGATAGGGCAGAGCCTGGACTCAAATCCAGGCAGTTCCACTCCAGAGCTAGTGGCCTAAGTATCCCCAATCCCAAAATTACTCTGGGAGGACATCTTATCACTGCCCCTAAATTTTCTGGTTTGTTGAATGGCGATAGTGACAGTGCTTGCTACACGGTGTCTTTAGGGAAAGCTCATCGGGAATATGGCTGTGGGGTACCCCCATAAACTTCCACGTACTGTATAGTGGATCTTACCGCTGTCCCTGTGTCTTGGGTGGCACTTTGGGAGGCATTTCTTTTTTAATTCAAAAGACAGGAGAGGAGTTGATGCAGGTGGATGGGAAACCAAGTTGGGTGTATGAGACAAGAGAGGCAGAGACTCAGGAGGCGGCCGTGCAGGAGGTGCCGTAAGAACTCAGCAGCCTGTGCTGATAAAGTGGTGAGTGGAGGCAGACAGAAGTTGCTTCAGAGCAGACTAAGCCTGGATTTCAGGAAACCTGCTGTGTTACCTTGCACAAGCCACTACCCCTCTCTGGTCCCAGTTTTCTCCTTTGGAAATAAAGTGAGGCAAAGAGGTAGGGATAGTGAAGAGTGGTGTGAAGATGCTCTCTAAGGTCATGTCCCATGTCACTGCACTATTTCACTTTACCTGAGAGCTAGCCCTCAGCACAGTGGAATACAGGAAACAGATTTGGGGTGGGGGTATGGTACAACAGCCAGCCCTCCACAAGTTTTGCTTCTGGAGACCCACAATCCAAGAAAAGGAAAATGCTCTGTTTCCACCCCACTCAGCTTGTACTCACCCCACCAACTCCCAAAGGTACCAAGAAGATGAGCATAGGAGAGATACCAGTTAAAGTCATGGATGTACTCACCCTCAGTTTCCTCACCTGAAAATGAAAGGCAGGGTGACTATGGGGAGGGGGTGGTTTGGTTCTCTTCCAGCTCCACCAGCCTAGGGTTCTAGCATTCAAATGAAGCTGTTTTCCACTAGGTTATCTCTTTCTTTGGGGATAGAAGTTGGGAGAGGGTGGGAGCAGTGCTAACTCAATTCTTCCTGGGGTAGAGCATCCTCTAGAGGGAGACAAGACTGGAGATGGGTGTGCTGTGGCTGCAGAGTACGGGATAAAGGAAGGGCTTTAATGTCTTCATGCAAATTGTGCATCAACTTGAGGTAGAAATGCCACCTTCTCCAGGAAGCCCTTGTGATTGTTCCCAGTACTGACTGTCTGAATGCACGTTCTCCCCTTCCTCCCATCTCAGCCCTCTCCTGTCTGGGTTCCCCCCTCACAAGTGTGTGTGCATGTGCACACACACATACACACACAGGCACCTCCACCCTGCAAGCCCATGTCCTCCACTGACTGACCACACGTTCCCACCAGGCTGGCCTCTGACCCTGGTCCAAGGCCTGCGGGAGAATCTGCAGAGTCAGGGCTCTGTCCTCTTTTCCAATTTCCTTCTGCTTTGATTTTGCAGGTTCTTTGATTGCCCATGGACTTTCAGCCTCAGACAAAGGGCAGCTCTTTGCAAGGAAAAAAAATAATTGAAGAGAACCCTGGGAAATAAATGCAGACTCTGCTTCCTTCTCCAGCCCAACATTCTGACCAGGCTCAAGGAAAGATCCTGCGACCACGGGGTCCCTCAGAGGCCGCTTCTGCTGTGCAAGGCTGCCAGCGTGTTAAAACAATGAAGATTTTGCCAAAATCAGCCTACAAAAAATTGTGCTATATATTACATCTTGAATATTAACAATTTAATGCTTTAACAAAAAACTTACAATGTAATATAATTGCTCTGTTAACAAGATAATTACAGGTTTATTTTTAATTAATTTATAATATGCTACAGATGGTGTGGTCTGTTAATAGGACCAAGTTTAACATTATAGGATGAACTGTTTCTTTTGCCCTACTGGGCAGCACTGAGACAGGAGAAATTAGCTCATTTGAAGATAATGTCAAGAGTTGAACCTGAGACTGTGGCACCCAGGCTGAAAGCTTCTCCTGTCCCTTCCGGCTCCCCAACTCCCTTCGCCCGTGACAAATCTCTGCTCCTGAACATGCCCACTCTCCCAGAGATACCTAAAACCACAGAGCCAGAAGGAAATTTCCAGATGAACAGTTCAGACCCCTCCACTGTCCAGATGGGGAGATTAAGACGCCATTCAGCAGCCTGGTGTCATGAGAGCTTATTTCCAAACACACCTCTTACACTTATTATGTACGTGGCCCTGAGAAAGTCAGGTCACCCATCTGAGCCTCAGTTTCCTCAGTTATGAAACTGGCACAATAAAGCTCGCCTCTGGAGCTGGAGTGAAGTATTAAACAATACATACTGGTGACATGTATTCATGTCAACCTCATCTGACTCCTGTCCCATCAGGTGAGGGTGATGTGGATGGGGCAGGCAGCAGGAAAGGCTCAAACCCAGGCCAGGACTCTGTGTCCTCTCCTCTCACCTGCCCCTCCTCCGCTGAACAGGAAGCAGGGTTGGAGCACAGAGCAGCCCCTAATTCCAAATCCAGGGGAGAAGCTGTGTCTCGTGGCACACATCATGCTCCCTGGATGACCTACGCCTTCATCTTCCACCATGAAATAAGGGGAGAGCTTGAGATCAGAGAGGAACTGACTATCTGAGAAGTGGAAGGCTGGAGCCCCTGACCCCCATCACCATCAAATGCAACTCAAGCCATCTGCATCTGGCCTGTCTATGCAGGAAGGAAAGAGAGTCAGTTGAACTGAGTCCAGCCCTGGGGATTAAGTGACATGGGAGGTAGGTTGAGGCCTGGGCAGAAGGTAACCCCAAGCAGGCCTGACTCTGGACCCCTGGCACCCAGAGACCTGCTCCCAAACAATCCCTCCCATTTCTCTTCCATCTTAAAACCGAAGAGACTGAGCCCCAGGATTCCAATAGTTGAAGAGGATCCCAGGCTTTCCAGCCCTTAATTGAGAGGTGAGGGAGGGAGGTGGGGAGTGAGACCATGGCTGGGTTAGGAACACAGGAGAACGTAGGTAGAGCAGCAACAGTCCAAGCCAGACCCCCTTCCTCACCACCTGCCCACTGAAACAACTTCTATCAAGGTCACCAAGAACCAACACTTAGTAAAAGTCAGTTGTCTCTGCTCTCTCCTTCCCTTCTTTAGTCTCTTGGGAATGTCCACCATGGTTCCCACCCTCTTGAAACAATTGCTTCTCTTGCTTCCTTGGTAACATGTTCATCTAGTTTTCTTCCTCCTTCAGGGCCACTTCTCCACTTCCTTTCCAAGACTTCTCCTTTGCCTAAATTTTGGAGTGTCCCAGCTCCCTTCTCCTCTGAATGAACCCTGTCTCTCCAGGGGACCTCGCTCATTCATATTGCTTTCTATATCATCTGTGTGCTGATCACCTCCACATTTATATTTCCAGCTCTGGCCATGCCTTTGGCCTGCAGACTCATTTATCCAACTGCCCACTCAATATCGGAGGCATCTGAAACTCATTAAGTCCAAAAAGAGCCTTTGATTTCACCTACAAAGCCACTCCTCCCACTCCCTACAAGCCTTTCACATCTCAGGAAGTAGCACGTCCATCCACCAGTGGCCCACATATCCAGAGTGACCCTTGCTTCCTCTTTACACACTGTACAGTGAGCCCTATTGGCTCCACCTCCTAAACATATCCCGAGTCTGAGCATTTATCACCAACCCCAAGCTGTGGTCCCACACTACCCTCTCACCTGCACCATCACATCTGTTCCCTGCTGGACTTCCACTGCCAGCTGCTTATACAGCTGCTTTATATAGCAGCCAGAGCACCATGCCCCTGCTTACACTCTCCAACGGCTTCTCATCACAACCAGAACAAAACCAAATACTGTAATGTGCTGTCACAGCTCAGTTTCCCTGGAAAGATTGGAAAATGGTATGTAGGAAGTTAATTGGGATGTGCTCTCAGGATTACACCTGTGGGAAAGGAAGAAAGCAGAACTGGTAGGGGAAATGTTGAGCTACAATGCAGAAGCAACAGAGGCCTCAGCCAATCCCACAGAAGCTCTAGAGCAGGGATGGCCTTTCAGAGTTGTCCCAGAATAGGAGGTCAAGCCTTACACTTCTGCATCAACCTGTCATGGATATGGGCTGCCTTCACCCAGGAATGGCGTGTGACCTCAATTGGACCAGGCAGCCCTCTTCAGGTGACAGCAATACCTAGAGAGGACTCAGATGAGTGCTTTCAGCTGCTCGAGGAGGAGGGCAACCCACCACAGCATCTACTACACAAGACATACGAGACTTGGCATGATCTGACTTTCTCACCAATGCATCTCCCACCACCACCTGTTTTGTTCTGTTTTGTTTTTCGTTTTTTTAAGATGGAGTCTTGCTCTTGTTGCCCCGGCTGGAGTGCAAGGGCATGATTCAGCTCACTGCAACCTCTGCCTCCCGGGTTCAAGTGATTCTTCTGACTCAGCCTCCCGAGTAGCTGGGATTACAGGCTCCCGCCACCACGCCCAGCTAATCTTTGTATTTTTAGTAGAGACAGGTTTTCACCACGTTAGTCAGGCTGGTCTCGGACTCCTCACCTCAGGTGATCCACTGGCCTTGGCCTCCCAAAGTGCCAGGATTACAGCCATGAGCCACCAAGCCCAGCCCTCCCCCACGTTTACTATGCTCCAGCCACAGTGACCTTCATTTGGCCTCCAAAACAAGCTCAGGAACTCTGCTCTTATTGCTTCTTCTGTGTCTCATCCTTCTTATGTGTAAAATGGAGAAAATCATACATCTGCTTCATAGCATAGTTAAGAGGATTAAATGAGTCAATACATGTAAAGAGCAGTGCTTGGCATGGAAGGTGTTATATAATCAGAAGCAATAATAATGATAGTGATGATGATAGTGATGATGATGATGATAACAATGATGATGACGGTGATGATGATAACGATGATGATGACTGTGTTAATGATAGCTAATGGTTAAGATGATGATGGTGATTATGATAATGATGATGGTGAGGATAATGGTGATGATGACAATGATGATGGTGAGGATGATGGGGATGATAATAATGATGATGGTGAGGATGATGTTGATAATGATGGTAATGATGATGGTGATGGTGATGATGATGATGATGTTGTTGATGGTGATGGTGATGGAGAGTGAAACTCCCTTCTCTTAAATCACTGCATGGCGGCCGGGCGCGGTGGCTCACGCCTGTAATCCCAGCACTTTGGGAGGCCAAGGCAGGTGGATCACGAGGTTAGGAGATCGAGACCATGGTGAAACCCCGTCTCTACTAAAAATACAAAAAATTAGTTGGGCGCGGTGGCGGGCGCCTGTAGTCCCAGCTACACGGGAGGCTGAGGCAGGAGAATGGCGTGAACCCGGGAGGCGGAGCTTGCAGTAAGCCGAGATCGCACCACTGCACTCCAGCCTGGGCGACAGGGAGACTCCGTCTCAAAAAAAAAAAAAAAAAAAAAAAAAAAAAAAAAAAAAAAAATCACTGCATGGCTACCGCTTCTCAACATTCAAGCATTTCCTCAAATGCCACCTCCTCAGAGAATCCCTCCCTGACCCAAGCCAGGCAGCACACTCCTAATCACTGTTCACCTTCCAACCCCAGTTTATCTTCTTCATGACACTTAACAGTACCTGATACCATCTTATTTGTTTGTTTACATCAGTGGTTCTCAACCAAGGGTGGCTTTTGCCCCCCAGAGAACACTTGGCAATATCTGGAGACACTTTTGGTTGTTACAACTGGGCAGGGGGAGTGCTACTACATCTAGTGAGTAGAGGCCAGGATATTGCTAAGCTTCAAAAGGGAAGCCCTACAACAAAGGTATCTGGCCCAAAATGTCAACAGTGTTGACAGTAAGAAATCTTGGTTTACTTTTTATTTTTTTTCTCCTCCATGAGAATGTCTGTCTTATTTGCCCTTATATCCACAATATTGACACCTTGTAGATGCTTAGTCCATATATGCTGACTGTCAGTGCTTACAATAATGTTTCACATGGGGTAAGTGGTCTAAAACTGTTTGCTGAGGGAATATGTGCCAAGCCCTATGACTTAATAGCTGTGTGAACTTGGTGAGTCACTTAACTTTCCCGAGCTTCTATTTGCAATTTGCTTATTTGTAAAATAGCATAAATATTCATTAATGAAACCGACAGTTACCAAGATCTCACTGAGTTCCTGTCCTGTCCACTCTTTAGAACCATTCTGGGGATTACAGGAGGTCCATGGATTCATCCTTTGAGACTTGCTCACGTGTCACCTCCCCTGTGAAGCGCTTCCTGATCCTTGCCTTCCTCAGCCACCCACCATCACTAAGGCAAATAAGTCTCTCCTTTCCCAGGCTCCAAAAGCCCGTTGTTCACACCTATGTGGTAGTGAACCATGCTATTGGCTTGAAATGCTTGGTAAGTTCTCAGCCCTATCAGACTCTGTCCCTTTTATAACAAATAGTTTGTAATGGTTCCTTTACAATCCTGAAATGAAATTCACATACAGTATAACCTACCTAGACACATCACTGGAAAATAAATCAACATAATGCCCTAACTGTAAGATAAAAAAGTAAAATAAAGACAATTTATAATAAAATATGTATCTCAATATGTAAATGCTCAGGTTTGATGGCACTAGAAGACATAAAGAAGTTGTCAGAGGCTTGTATCTACACATTAGCTCACCCTGAGGGCCAGAGCCTCAAATGCAGCCTGACACTCGGGAGGTTGTGTCTGGGACTCCACTGCCACAAAGAGCTTTGCCATTGGAAATGTGATTTTCCAAAAATGATGAATAACTCTTGGTAATGTTTCCAACGGAACAATCTTCCTTCAATTTACACGGTAGTTGTATTCCCAGAAAAATCAGTGTATATTAAATTCATGACACAAATACTTTATGTTTATATGTATAACATAGGTTCTAGGCTCAAATAATTATAAACAGGTTTTTTGCTTACTTGAATGTCGACCAGGATATTTTCAAGTCATGTGGGATGTGGAGTGATGCTTCACTGAGTAGCTCATCCCTGCTTTGACGAGCGTTTAACATCCTTGGCCACTCCCACTAAATGCCAGTAGCATCCCCTATAGTGATTGCGAACATCGAAAATGTCCCCCCACTTATTTACAAAACTGTCCCTCCACGATGGCACTGCCCTCATGGAGAATTTCTCTTCTAATTTGTGTCTTTCACCTGCCTATGAGCTACCAGAGGACAAATGAACTTGTACATGACAGGTACTCAAGAAATTCTGATCAGCTGTAACACATGCGATCATACCCCATGCATATCCCCTCAGCCAGCGCTGGAGGTTGCCTGCAGAAAGACCTGCCAACGGTGACAGATGGGTGTCCTCCAGCCCCGGGAGTGTGCCAATCATGCACTGATCAGGCCAAAAGTGCCAGGGAGCTAACAGCCCACAGACAACCCTCTGCCAAGGAGGGCTGGGGTTGGGGGATAAATTCCCCAACTTCCTCACCCCTCCATGGGACCAAAATGAGGCACACTGGGAAGTATTTCAGAGAATCCGCCATGACCTGAGAGCCCCAGCTGCCCACAGAGATAACCCTCGTGAACACCCTATACCTGGCTCTCCTTCCTTCCTGTCTCATTTCCCCACTCCCTCAGAGCACTTCCTGGGATCACCACCCAAATATACTCCTTGCACTCAGATTCTTGTGTCAGTGTGTTTCAGGCACTATTGTTACACAACAAACCACCCCAGAATCGCTTGAAACAGCAAGGATTTCTGATTTCTCCTGATTCGGCTGTTGGCTGGGTGGTTCCTCTGAGGTTTCACTGGGTCCTGCACAGCTGGAGGGGCCCCTGAGCTGGAAGATCAAAGCTGGCCTCACCCACTGTTCAGCAGGTGGTGCAGGCTGTTGGCTGGGGAAGGCTCTGCCCTCCTCCTCCTCGAGGCTTCTCACCCTGCAGTAGCTGGACTTGCATGTCAGCCTCACAACAGTGCCCCAAGATGGCAAATGAGAAAGCAGCAAGCCTCCTGAGCCCACACCCCAGGTCACAAACAACATCCCTTTCTGTTACATTCTATAGGTCAAGGCAAGACACAAGACCAGCCCGGGTTCATGGCGGGTAAAGAAACAGATCTTGTCTCGGGATGGGAGTTGCAGCAAAAGCATGTGCATGCAGGGTGGGAGGAATTTATGATCATTAAATAATCTGCCACTTGGGGTCTACTGTGGGGAGGGGTAACCCCAAATTAAGACATCAGCCAAATCAAGCAGTGACATGGGCAGACTAATGCCTGGCGGCATGACAGAGGGGAAGATGTGGATGTGTGAATGCACTTTAGAAACAGAGGCACGGCCCAAGTTGCTGGTGCTGACCAGGACGTGCAGCTCCTGGATACACAGGCTGGGAGGAAGGCGAGACCCTCTTAGCATCTCTAGTTCCACTGCTGAACTTGTGTTTTTCCACAAGACTGCATAATTCACCAAGACACAATTACTTACGGAAGAACATAAACAGTGTGTGCCATGGGCCCATGGGGGTTTGTAATTCAGACATGTCTCCAGGGATAATTAAAATCTCTCCTCGGAACAGGAAGTCTTGAAATAGTGCTACAGTGGTGTGCCCTGCTCCTGCTGAACCCAGGGTGGTGGCCAGGGACTCCTCAGGACAGGAGGAGGAGCTGAGGGTGGGGAAGGAGAAGGTGGCCAGGACCTGCAATCCTGAGAGAACTCAGTGGATGCCCAACTGCAGCAGCAGGAGGGAGTTCAATGTCGGGGAGAACTTCTCTTATCACCAGGGCTCATTTTTAGACCATGGCAAGGGCTGTCCCCTTGCCCATGGATGGTAAGGACAGATGGAGGGGGCCTGGTTTAGACAGAGCCATGGTACAGGTTAGATGTGCCCATCTAGTTGTGTTCTGTGTCTAAGTGAGGCTGATAATCAGGGATGGGATTCTTTCATGGATAAGGGAGAGGAAGGGAAGAGGAAGGGAACATTGAGTCTTAAAGACCTATTCCATGTCAGGATCTATGCTGAGCACTTTACACCCCTTCTCATTCAACCTGTACCCATTTTTCACTTCTGAAAGTGCTAAGCCCAAGAACATAAAGCCACTATGTGGCACAGCAGGGACCCAGGCCTCTTGACTCCAAAGTCCACAGGAGTGTCTAGAGGAAGCCAGCAAACAAGGTGAAGCGTTGCCCAGCAGACAGAAGACAAGACACTCTCTAGAAGGGGACAAATGGCTCTGCCTTAAAGTCCTTGAAAGCCAGTAAGAAAAAGAGAGTTGAGCCTTATGGTATGTATCTCCAAAGGCCAGGACCATGCCAGGGAATGGATGTGATCAGAAGACAGATTTCAGTTTGGTACAAGAAAGAGCTTTTTAACAGGCAGAATCATCCCACTCTGGAATGAATGAGCCATATGGAGAGGTGGTGAGTTCCCCATCCCTAGACACATGTAAACACAGGCTCAATGCCCTCCAGCAGTACTTCCGTAGAAAGGTTAGATCTGGTACCTCTGCAGTCTCTTGGACCCTAAGTTTCCAGGGATCTCTGGGAGGGGCTGAGTGCCTTGGCTGGGGTACCCTGATGGACATAGGCAAAGTTGAGCCAGGAGAGAGTTCGTGACTAATGGAAAAGCTCTGGACCCTGCCTTCTCCCTTCCCTGCCCTCCCAGAGCCTCCAGGCTTCTCATTTGCTGCTCTCCTGGCAAAGCTACTGGCTGGGGGAGGGGAGGGATCAGGAGGTGCCCCCACCCCGCCTGCATGCTGAATGGTGACAAGTTAACCTGCTGACCCTTAATCAAAGTCTCCAAGCGCAGCAGCTGGATGGATGCACCATTTCTCCAGCTCCAATTACTCAGAAGGAAGTTCATCTGGTGGCAAGAAGCAGAAGGAGCTGAAGACGGAGACAGCAAAGATGGAACGGTCCTGGGAGAGACCACAGCCATGGCCTCAGCCCAGGGCTGGGGCAGCTTCCAGCCTGGCCCAGGCCCACAGAGCTCCAGCTACCTGGAGAGGACTGTGCTGAGGGGAGGGAGAGGAGAGGCTGGGGACGTTGGGACAGTCCAGGCCCTTCTGGTGTCAGGGAAGTGGACCATAGAATCCTGAAAGATGCTGCTCCCCACACACAGCCTTCCCATTTCAAAGGCTGCCAGCAGCACACAGGGGGCATCCGAAGACTGTGGGGAGGCCTCTGTCAACCCTGGGCACCCCTTCTATCCCCTGTTCCACCCAACCTCATCACCCTGTGTTCCCTCTGGGACCAACCAGCCCTAAGGAGCCCAGAGAAGGCAGCATGGATAGAACAATTTCCCTGCAATCAACCCCCAGGATCTGTCCCACCTCCAGAATTGAACTGGGACTGTGGCCATATACGGAGATATCCAGAACAGGGTCCTGCCAGCCCCACTTCCTCTGTCCCCAGACATTCCTCCCCATTCAGGGGTACGTGGGCATGGAAAGGGGGTTCCAGGCCCTAAACCTACATGTTGGGAGGTATGAGAGGCTCCCCTCTGAGAAGCAGACACAGTCCTCTGATGGTGGAGACACAGACCCTATCCCGGCAGATCTGCCAGTATGATTTCTGAGTTCAAGAACTCCAGTCTGAGAGAGGAAGACAACACACAAAGATGGATTTGCAAATGCCCACCAGTGAGAAGGTCCCCTGACCTTCTGTCACACTCATGCATAAGCCACAGGCTGCAGAAGGAAGCGCTGGGGTCACCCCCAGGGGCTCCCCTGAGGAGGGGTTCAGTTCTGAGGTGGCTTCGCTTCCTCCAAACTCGGCCCCAGAAGGCACTTCCTGGAGCACAGGAGCGCAGGTCTGTATGACCGTGGGAGCCAAGGAAGAGCAGCTTATTAATGTAATCCTTAAGCAAATTTACAAAATTGTCAGTGGATTTGCAGGAAGCCGAGGGAAGTGGCTTCCACGGAAGCTGGCAGCTGCTGTCCTGCCTGGGGGATTTGCCTTGCTGCGTGGGAGCAGGCAGGGATGGGGAGGCTTCATGCCTCAGAACCCCTTCCCCAGCACCTCCTGGCAGGGACCCTCCTTCTCCACATGTCTCCTCTGTCAGTCTCTTCCCTAAAAACAGAACCTGAAAATTGGTCTGGGAGGACCTCAGCCACAACGGCCACCGATAGAAATAATTATAGATGCGGAGTAAGCACTTCCAGTGTGCCAATGCTGAACATATATGAATTCGTCATCAGGAATGAGGCAGGTACTGTTATTGTCACTGTTTACAGATGGGAAAACTGAGGCACAGAAAGGCTAGGTAACTCATTGCCCAAGGTCACACAGCTCATAAATGGCAGGGGCAGGATCCAAGCCAGGACAACCATTCTCAACCTCTCTGCCCTTCTACACCCTTAGTCGCTTGCCTCTGTCTTTTGCTTTTGGCATCTATCAAAAGCAGACCCATCTTCCCACCCCCATGGGGATGCTAAGCCAACTATCTCTCATGCTGTTCCTAAGGGCAGCCCCGAGTGTCATCCTGACCGTTCCCCAGCCTCCAAATGCCCGAGCCACTCCATTCCTGGTAAATACCTCCATCTTCTACCTGCCCTGCCCTCTTTCAGCCACTTCTTCTGCCCCACAAGAATCGGTGCTTCCCTTCAAAATTGGAACCTCCCGAGAGCATGGACTTGGGTCCCAAGCCTTGGCACAGTCCATCTGGGTCCCTGAGTAAGGCATGGCTTCTTGAAGGGGTCCCAGGCCTTCGAGTCCTGCAGCGATTCTCCTGCCTCCTTGATAAGGCCTGTGCCCAACAGCCTTTGGGTTTGAGGAGAAGGCTGCTACGAGCCAGCGTGGCCCAGGCCCAGCTGACTGAATCTCCAATCTCCACAGAGACTGAGGCTGGTTAACCTGTTGGGAGAGTTCACTGATCACATGCTGATAAGGAATTACAAAAGCCCTGACCAGCCAGTGACCCTATCCAGCCACGGTCCCTGGTCCGGGCTCCAGCACCCCCATCCAGCAGATCTCTCATTAGCATCTTAATGTGAGGAACATATGCAATGAGGCATCTGAGAGAATCCCCAGCATTTAAATTCATTAACAGTCCCTGGAAGTCTTCAGTGCGGAGGTGGAATTATCGCTAAACTGCTTTTAACTTACCAGCTGTGCACTAAACGGCAGAGGAGCCTGGCTTTAGGGTTTGGGAGGGGAGTGGGAGGGGAGTTAGTTGGAGGGGCACTACTGTCTGGGGCCCCAAGCCCAAGCCCAAGGATGCTGAGGCTCCTGGCTGGAGGGTTGTTTTCCAGATTCTGTTCAACACCCTAATGATGAGTGAAAAATTCAATCAACCAGCTGGCTTGTCCACTTAGAAACAAACAGCTGCCTCGACTGATATTGATGTGGCTGTGCGTTTCAGGTTAAGTTTCGTGACCCTGCCTCTCTCTGCTCAGTGTATGATGGATGATAGAGGAAATGTCTTTCCTCTCCCGGGAGTGGCCTTCCTCTGACTGGCCAGACCCTCCCCACGCTTCATAGCCCCTCCAGGGGGCATTTCCTGACACTGTCCTCCTCTTCCCACCTGGTTTCTGTCCAGCATTTTTGCCCCCCATCCCAGCACACAGCCCACGGTGCCATGACCTTACTAAGATCTGTCTCTTCCATGTGCCCAAGAGTCCCGGAGAGCAGCACTGGGCCTGTGTGTATCCCAGAGTCCAGTCAGCCCCTGGCACAAAAGATACGCTTGACAGAGATTCATTGAATTAATTAATTGATTGATTAAATGCTCATCTCTGCCTGCAGTGTCAATCGCAGTGCCTGGCTCATTGTAGATTCTCAATAAATATTTGCTGAATAAATGTTGAATGACAGATAAGTGGTAGATGCAAGGATGGTCTGGGGGTAAGGAGGTTAAGATTCAGGAATTCAATGCTTTATTCAACAAATACTGAAAAACTAATCAGAATGATGGTTAATATTTGTATTTGGCTTACTATCTGCAAAGCACATGTTAACCCATTTAATACTTATAACAACTCTGTAAGAAGGATTCTAACACTATCCTCATTTTACAGATGGGAAAACTGAGGCATCTAAGCAACTTACCCAAGGCTCTACAGTTAATGCTTCATAGAGCAGGGATTTGAATTTAGAGTCTAGCTCAAGGGCAGTGCCCTCCAATGGAAGCAAAGTGTGAGTGAGCCACATGTGTAATTCTAAATTTTCTAGCAACACCATTCTAAAAAGTAAAAATAAGTAAGATTAATTTCAATAAGATATTTTGTTTAACCCAATATATTCAAAATATTTTCATTTCAACATATAATCAACATTTTTTAAAGTATTAATGAGATTTTTTACTTTCTTGTTTTCACACTAAGCTTTCAAAGTCTAGTGTATGTCAGGTGTGGTGGTGGCTCATGCCTGTAATCCCAGCGCTTTGAGAGGCTGAGGCAGGAGGATCACTTGAGCCTAGGAGTTCGAGATCAGCCTAGGCAACATGGAGAAACCCCGTCTCTACAAGAAATACAAAAATTAGGCCAGCATGGTGCCAGGCACCTGTGGTCCCCGCTACTTGGGAGGCTGGTGTGGGAGGATTGCTTGAGCCCAGGAGGTCGAGGCTTCTGTGAGCTGTGATTGGGCCACCGCACTTCAGTCTGGGCAACAGAGCAAGACACTGTCTCAGATTTTTAAAATCCAGTGAATATTTTACACTCACAGCATATCTGCTCAGTGGCTGCATGTGGCACATGGCTGCTGGACTGGAGGATGCTGAGATGAAGCTGAATTCCTAACCGCTGTTCCCTGCTACTTCCCACCTACCTGTGTCTGGATCTGTGCTACATGCTGAGGACACAAACAGAAACCAGCCACAGTCCCTTCAAGGAAGCTACAGTTTGTTGGGGTAGACACATGTGGCATAGCAACACATCACAGTAAATGCTGGTGACCTAAGATGTGATGAGATCATGATAAGAATGTGGTGTTGTATCACTGTACAGAAGGAGAACCTTGAGGGTAGGGGTCTTCAGGAAGCCAGAGAAAGCTTCCAGATATCAGAGGCCTGCCTGAGGTTTGAATAGAAGTAAGCCAGGTAAGAGGCAGAGAATAGCACGTGCTAAGGTCCAGCAGTGGGGAGGTGGACAGCAAATCCCTGAGAATGCAGGCAGCTCATTTGCAAGGGCTGGAGTCAGGAGTCAGGAGGGGCAAGGTCTTGAAAGCCCAGGCTGCAGAGTGTAACAAACACATAAGCCTGCATTAAAAGTATCTGGACTTGACCTTGAGAAACACAGGGAGACACAGGGAAGAAGGATTTTAAAGGAGAACGTGATAGACTCAGATGTGCATCTGAGAAGCGAGGCTAGAGGGGCTAATACTGGTGGGATTGGTGGCTTTAGCAGGGACAGAGGAGGGGAGGAAATCAAGTCAACAAGACTTGGTAGCCATGCATGCTGGAGACTGAGCAGAAGATCTGACCCCTGGGTTTCTGGTGGGGCTGCTGGCTGGAGAGTGGGGCCATTTTTTGAGGAGAAGGAACTCAGAGGGGTGGCAATAGGTTGAGGGAAGAGGAGGCTAAGTTTAGATTCCTGTGTACTGAGTTTTGTGGAAGCAGGGAAATGAGAGGCCTGGATAGATGGGCCTTAGGATAGCATGGGAGGCTGGCAGGGCTGGAGGTACAGATCAGCACTTCAGTGGATGAATGGTCACGTGGATGGGTGGCAGAACTCCTGAACCCTGCCATTTTTAGAAGACAAGGCACACACAGGATGTGGGCACAGTTCTCCTGTTGTTACATGTGGTTAGGTGGAAGGAAGGAAGTGCTCTAGGGACTTAGGGCCAAGGAGACCATATTAATAAGGGATCACAAATTGTCTGTGTTCACTCAATTAACCTGTGTTAACAGAATTAGGCAGTAGACAATTGAGGCCCAGAGAAGTTAAGTGATTTGTCCTAAAGCACACAGCCAGTAGTGGTCAAGCTGAGGCAAGAATCCAAGTCCCCTGACTCTAACTCCAGTGTCCATCCATCCATCCATCCATCCACCCATCCATTCAGCAGCTGCTTATTGAGCACTTACTACGTGCAATGCACTAGGTGCTGGGGATGCATAGTCAAGTAATGATGTTCTATGTCCAGGATTAAAGGAAAAGGTAGGGCCTGACAGTACGGAGGGGTAAGTGTGTGAACAAGACCTGATGGCAGGCACTGAGGAGGGGGCTTCAGTGAGCAGTGAATCCAGTCTGTGGGGCAGGCAGCAGTGAGCTTACTGTCCTGCACTGGCCTCATGGACCTAGATGCCTCATCTTTCCACCCCATGCACAACTCCATCTGGCTCCTTATCCCAGCACACAGCCCACAGTGCTGTGACCTTGCTAAGATCTGTCTCCTCCTTGTGCCCAAGAATCCCAGAAGGCAGTATTGGGCCTGTGTGTATCCCAGAGACCAGCATAGACTCCTGTATCTGTGATGGGAGATAACTCTGGGAAGATGGGTCTACACCAGATAATAGATGGTCTTGAATGTTCAGGTAAGGAGTTTGGTCTTGACTTGGTAGGGACTAGGGAGCCACTGAAAGTTCTTGAGCAGGGTAGTGAGGTGCCCAGATTTGCCTTTCTGCAATCTCCTGAATCAGGCTCCATTGCCTTTTCTCTGATCTCCCAAACTGTGCTCAGCTCAGCACCTGCACCTAAGCCAGCAGAGGACCCAGGAGGGCATGAAGAAGCCCCATTGAGGTAACCAGGCCCTCTCATGCCTGTTCTGCACAGCACCTCTCTCTGTGGCTTTCCCTACTGTAGGATGAAGGTGGGCAGAAACAAGGTGCAGCACTTGGAAGCAGGGGAGCTGGATTTGAGAACTCACACTGTGGCTTCATCTCCGTGTCCTCATCTGTGCAGCAGGGAGGCTAGACTGGAACTGCCCCTCCCCATCCCAGATGGGCCTTGGAGTCACCTCACAGCTTGTCAGTCACACAGATGCCTGAGCCCAGGCCTGGGGAGCTGCTCCTTCCAGAAAAAGAGACTGGTCAGGCTTGGGAAGCAGGACCTTGTGTGACCTCTGAGGGCACCAGGATCAGAAGAGGAGGGTGGGAGGCTGTCCAACCCAAACCTTAAAATCCATGGGCTTTCTCACCCTCCAACCTTGTCATTGGAATCCCTGTTTCATGCATGAGCAAGCTCAGGGGTGCACCAGTCCACACCCAGGGCAAGCCATCACCCTGGCAAGCCCATTTTCAAGGGACCATGTTGCCCTCCAGGTTTTCCAGACATAGACAAATAAAACACAAGATGTCTGGCTAAATTAGAATTTCAGATAAATAACCAATAATGTTTTTAGTAGAAGAATGTGTCATTTTACATGCTGGGCCCAACGATTAGATGTAAGGATCTCCTGAGCCTCTGGCCTTGGGGCCGCAAGAGAGGCCGTCCCCTGGAATTCTCGCCTACTGCCTCGGAGAGGTGAGCAGGGACAGGCTGTTTCAGATTGAAACATGTGCAGATGGTCTTTGAACGAGGGTCTGTGTGTCAGCTTCAACCAGCCTGCAGCACTGACCTCTAGTGAGCCAGTCACTGACTCAGTCACCTCAAATCCCTTTATCACCCCAACTGCCATCCCAGGCTCCAACAGCCCACAAGCCACAGAGCAGGGCTATTCAGAGAGGAAGGGCCTGGATGGGAAGACGAGCTCATTAGGACAAGGCTTTCGTGTTACCAACTGGAGGACCTGCCCCAGCTAGACCCAGGCCCGGAGCCCTGGACATAGGAGGAGGAGCCCCTCAGGGACCCCTGCAGCAGCTGGTTCCCACCCCCAGAATGATGGGCCATAGAGCAAGGCCCGGACCCAGTCCAGGTCAGGACTGAGAAGGAGTTCAAGATCAGTCATCAGCCACAGGCCACTGAGTCATTCCCTCTCATCCCACATGCCATCCCTAAATACAGACATGCGCACACACGTACATTCCCAGCACTGCGCGGCACATCCGGCCCCCTGCTCTCCCAAGCCTAACAGGTGCCTCACTGCTTGGAGATTGAAAGCTGGTAAGCAGTGAGGCTGCCAGCCCCTCCCACATCCCCCACAGCCATCACCTTCGAGCCACGCGGCTGCTGCCGCAGCCACCAGCTAATTAGCTGTGGGGTAACGAAGGGCCTGCGCTCCTGAAGGCAGGCACTGCGTTCTGGGACATTAGCTTCCTATTAGGAGCCACTTTCCACTGCAAACACAAACAGCCCCGGAGGAGGATCGGCAGGGTAGAGGCTGGCCTGGGGTGGGGAAGAAGCAGCATGCTTCAGGAAGCCTTTTATTAACTCTCTAATCCATTCCAGATGCTGCAGGGTGCCTGGCCTGGGAGCCCTGGAAAGGCGTAAAGGACGTAGGGGAAAGATCTGAAATTCATGAGAAAATCTTAGATTAGATAAATGTGAGTGCAAGAGAAACATCTGGGTTGTCCAGTTGGGGAAAATGAGGCCTAACGTCCAGATGTGGTGGGGATGGGACAGCTTCCGCTGGTTTAGCTTCAGCTCAGATTGGGAGCCCTGATGATCCCTTATCTGGTTAATGGGTTTATCCTGGAAGGTGGGTGGGGCTGGCAGGAGCTGGGCAGGGCAGAAGGTATCCCCCTAGCTGGAATGGCTGTCTCATCTCAGGCAGAGACCAGAGAGGCTGGGAAGCAGGCTCCCCTAAAGTTGAACAATGTTTGTTTCCTTCTCACTCAAAAGACTGAAGGCTACAAGAGGGAGCGCCTAGCAGCTGCTGACAACCCAGCCCCCAGGGCATGCCCAGACGTGGGTGCACCACTGGACGGGAATGTCTTCATAAGCACAGACACAGCAGCACACATGGCTCTGCACACTCATGTCATGCACAGACACAGGCCTACCACTCAGGAGACCATCAGCCTGACTCTTGCACACACACGCACACACACAATAACAGCAGTAGGGGTGGGGGGACCTGAAGCAGCAACACGGCCCCCGGCAGCCCCCAGAACCACCACCTGGTCTCTGCCCCTGACCAAGCCAGGATGAGGCCCAGCCAGGAATTTTTCCAGCCTGGGGTTATTACCACTCCCTTTTATAACAAACATTTTTTAATGAAATTTATACAGTATATAACCTACCTCCATACATTATGTAACTGCATACATAATTTTGCCCAATTGTAATATCAAAGAGAAATAAACAGGGGTGAAAGGTTATGATAAAACACTATGTATTTCTGTATGTGAATGCTTGAGCACCACCACCCAAGAAGACACAGGAAAGAGTGAGAAGCTTGCACCTAAATGTTGGGGCATCTGAACACCCACAAATGATGATTGATCAGGTGGTTCTTTTAGGGACTGAGGAACCATGAGCAGGATTGCCATCCATGTAGTGGTTTTCCAACTGGTAAGCAATTCTTAGTAAAATGCTTATCAAAACCAAGTCGTCTTCCCTCAATTTACTGGTGGTTGCAGTCCTGGAAAATGTTATATATATTAAATCATGCCAAAAAATAGTGAAACCTAAGTAGCACAGCCTCAGCTTAGTGTCTATACAGCCTGACGGTCTCACCTCGGACAAACATTCACTGACGCTTCACGTATGTGACACCTGGCTGGACAGGTAACATTTTTTGTCCCACCCACTAAAAGCCAGCGACACCCCCAAATCATGCTGATGGCCCAAAATACCCCCTGGGGATGATAGGACCCTCACTGAGATCTAAAGCCTCAGACCATCTCTGAGGCTCTTGTCCAGGGTCCTAATACCTCCCTCAGCAGGCAGACACCAAGGACACCGGGGATAAAGGATGGAAACTGGTTTGCAAGCAGGAGAGCCCATTACCCAGGTGCGATGCAGTCATTACTGCTGAGACCGATGCTGGAGGCTATGGCTCAAGCATTGAAGGAGGTGTAAAGGTCCAAGCACCCAAGCCAGTTACTTGGCACACGTTATCTGTGAGGTGGGCCTTGACATACTCTTTGCCAGGTAGGGAATGCAGGGGAATGAGGATCTGGCAGGTTAAGTAACTTGAGTCCAAGTTTATCTGGGTCCAATGCCTTCATCTTTCTAAGACCGCACTTGCCTTCAGGAAAGGTTCCAGGGAGGAGAGGGTATTTGCAACAAGCTAAAGGACAAAGAGCTTTCCAGTAGGTAGAGATGGAAGGAGAACAGCATCCCAGCTGAGGAAATAGTGTGAACAAAGGCATGGAAATTGTGTTCAAATAGCATGACCTCTAGCTTTTCTGGGAGCATAGACTCTGTGTAGCTGTGATGGGAGATAACTCTGGGAAGATGGGTGTAGACCAAATAATAGATGGATAACCTTGAATGTTCATGTAAGGAGTTTGATCTTGACTTGGTAGGGACTAGGAAGCCACTGGAAGCCCTTGAGCAAGGTCGTGAGGTGTCCAGATCTGCCTTTCTGCAGTTTCCTGCATCAGGCTCCACTGCCTTTTCTCTAATCTCTCAATCAGCTCACCGCCTGCACCTAAGCCAGGCCTCTTTCTGGGGCTGGTGCTGTCGAGGAATTTCTCCCAGCCTCCCCAAGTAGTTTTCAAGCCATAATTAATTGCATAGTAATGAGGATCTAATTGCCTTCCCCCTGCCAGCACCCCAGAGATGACGGGCTGTACCTGGAAGAAGGTATGTTCAGAAAAAAACAAGTTAATTAACACTGTGAACAAAGAGGCTGCTAATTGCATTGCTTCTAGGACTTTGGAAGACATTTTTCAGGAATGGGAGTCAACTGCCTTGGGCTCATTAGGAAAAACCATGGTTCTCTGTTGAAGAGGTCTGTCTCCCCTCCTCCCCCACAAATGAACTGCAATAACAGCCAAACTGACTTCAGAATGAAGGCCTCCACTTTTTTCTGGGAGAGCCAAGGACCCAGGAATCTTCTTGTCCTCATATTATGGGTGGATAAAGTGAGACCAAAAAGGACACAAAGATCTGGTGGTTTGACAGCTTGGACTCCCTTCCACGGTGCCCACGTATACTGTCAATCTGACAGTGAACGTGGAAAGGACATGGCTGGACTAGGGCAGATTCTTCCCCAAAGTTCTGGCCACTTATGAAGGAGGAAGTGTTCAAAGAAGTGGGGAAGGACCCCGGCCCTCGACCCAACAGAGAGTCAGAAAAGCCTCCTGGGGGACCACCATCCTGGCCTGGGCTACAACCTTCTACTCTGGGGTCTGCATACCTCACTGGGAAGCCCGGCAGGCAAAAGAAGGGTTTGGGCATCTGTGCTTGGGCAGCTGTCTCAGCCTGGCCCTTCTGGGGACATGTGGCTCTGAGACCACTCTCTTCACAGCCAACCTACAGCAAGTCCCTGAGCAGGAGCTGGGCTCCAATTG
Source organism: Nomascus leucogenys (assembly GCF_006542625.1). NCBI lineage: Eukaryota > Metazoa > Chordata > Mammalia > Primates > Hylobatidae > Nomascus > Nomascus leucogenys. The sequence goes on along the minus strand of NW_022095768.1, from coordinate 404,384 downwards.
CTCCATCTAGACTCTAAAGAACCAGACAGAAAATATTTCACACTTGGCAGGCCGTACAATTTCTATACCAACTACTCACCTCTGCTGCTGTAGAGGGAATATCGCATCGACCATACAGCAACAAATGGGCTGTGTTCCAATAAAACTTTATGGACAAAATAGGTGGTGGGCTGGACTTGCCCACAGGCTGGAGTTTTCCAATTCCTGGTTGAATGAAAACTCTCTGGAGGCAGCAGCAGGACAATGCCTCCTATGAATCCTCCCATCCCTAGCACAGGGAAGCACTGGTGAAGGGTTTGTTCCATGAGAGAAGCAGACAGTAAAAGAAGGTCTGACAGCAAGCACGTGGGGAAGAGGGCGAACACTTGAGTCTCTTGGATTCAAAGCCCTGAGCACCATGCCTCCTGTGTTCCCTTGGTTCCATCCACGGACTTAGCATCGATCCTGGCATTGATGCCAAATCTTCCTCCTTCTTGGAGTTAGAAGAGCATGGGAGGGCACTGCCCAACTCCCCATGTTGGCAACTCCCCAAAGAGGCCAGTGAGGCCCAGCGCCAGAAGTCCCCACCCCACCACACTCACCTCCTGCAACACCCTCCATGGTTGACTGTCCAGAGGGAGGCTACCACCATTTTCAAACCTGCTGGCCTAGAAGCTTCTGGGCCTGGAGCCCTGGCTTGATCTCCTCATGGGCAGGCTGCCTCTGGGAGGCTCTTCCAGTGGTTTCTTTCCCCAGGCAGATGATCCCATGGCAAGGGAGGGTAGGCGAGAGGTGCTGGCAAGGCAGGCACTCTGGGGAAATCCGCAGAGAGCGATGGATGAAGGGAAAGCCCAAGCAGCTGGACCCAGAAGAGCCTGGCTGCAGGTCTGTGGCCAAGGCAGGAGGGAGGGACAGGCACCACTGGCAGGGGCTTGGCTCTGAGGAAGGGATCAGGGCTCTGCAGGAGCTGGAGAAAGTGTTGAGGGATCCCAATTCTAAAAGTGCCGTATTTGCAGGAAAGGCTCCAGGACAAGGTGGAAGCATGAATGGAACACTGATCAAAGACTGGAATCAGAGCCAGAGGTCGGAGAGAATCCAACAGGCTGCCTTCATGCTAGGGATGGGCCCTGCTAGCCTCAGACTACTCCAAATGCCCCAGAGCCAAGAGATTCTGCCAACAGGCCAGTGAGTACAGAGGGAAGGGAGGTCAAGAGAAGCGTGAGCAGATAGAATCCAGAAGACATCAGGGTAGGGCTACCCCCAAGGAAGATAAGGCCTTTCCTGGACACCTTGGAGGACCCTGCCCCATTCATCCTCCTCAGAGGAGAGGAAACAGCAATAACTTGTGTGGTGAACATTCCATTTGAGAAGCATCACACCAGACTGGGAGAACACAAAGTTCTTGGAAAATGTTACTAATATTGAGTATTCCTGAGGGCCAGGCACTGCCATCATGTTTTACATGCATTATCTCATTTACACCTCTGGAATAACCTTATAAAGTGAGTGTTTTATTCCCATTTTACAGATGAGAAAACTGAGGTTACAAGATACATTAAATCATCTTCTCGCATCCAACAAAGCCAACAAATAGCAAGGTTGGACTCAAACCCAGTTCTGTTCAACTCCCACATATTTCCTGCATGCCCAGGAATGAGATTCCAATCACTTAACAACCAGCATGGAGGTCAACCAAGCAAAATGGATGCCACATGTAAACAATATGTACAGCTGAACTGAGAGGCCCCAGGCAACTCCCACATGGGATCGCCAGACGCTGCCTCCCCACAACCCCCACCCCCAAACATACAGTGCAACCCATCTAAAATACAAACAGCAAACCATCCTGACATTGTCTCCACTGATGAGGAAAGGGACTCAAAACTCAATGAGTCTGAAACCCCAGTGTCCCCCAATCAAATCAGCTCACTGTCGAGGGATCCCATCCCAGATCAGATCGGGAGAGACCTTTTAAGAGCATCTCGCCCAACTCCCTCACTTTACAGACAAGAAAACCTAGGTCCAGAGAGGGGAAGTGACTGGGCCAAGGTCACACAGCAAATTGGCAGCTGATCCTAGTCCCAAGAAACAGAAACACCCATTCCCACCACTCAGTTCCATCCCTGTGCACGCTGCTGGTAGTGCTACAACTTGAGTCTCTCCTTGCAAAAAGCAATCTGGCAATGTGGAATATGAGCTACAAAACTGTTTATACCCTTTGACCTGTTAATTCTCCTTTTGGGAATAAACCCTTGGGAATAATCCAAAGAAAAAGAAAAAAAGTAATTTGACAAAGATGTGCGTGGCAGCACTGTTTGCAGAATTGGAAATCTGGCCACCACCCAAATGCCCAACAATAGCAGTAAACAAACGGTGGTTATATTAATGTGCTGTAGTTATTAAAAATGACAGCTCTGTAGACTAAGTGAGTACAATAGAAACATTTATGTAAGATATCGTTAAGTGGGAAAAGCAGAAAATGTCTTCACACGTTGGTTACAAAGAAGCAAAACAAGGGAGTGTGTTAACAAAGGCTGGAAGAGATGAGGAGAGATGAAAATGGCTTATTGTTCAATTGGGGTTTTTTTTCCACTGAACGTTATTTAATGTCAAAAATCTTTAAAGATTTTAAAGTTATCCAAAAGTGATGGAGAATTAGCAATTGGAGAACAATATTGCATTCAAATCCACCCAGCAGAGTCCTAAATCCCACCCATCTCCCTCCCATACTCCACGACTTCCCGGGAGACCTGCAGAGAGATCAGCATCTGTCTCCCTTGAACCATCTTTTCAGAAAGATGTCAACAAAATGCTTTGGTCATAAGTGGTGTTAGGGAGTTCTTCTAGATGTCTAGCCATCTCCTTGAGACTTTAGCAGGAGTAAAAATAGGTTCCACTGAAGCATCTTGGCCATGGACATGGAACCAAAGAAATGGAACCAAAGTAAGAGAAAAGTGGAGAAGTGAAGAGAAGGTGAGACAGAGAAACCGGGGAGGAGATGGTGAATATTAAGCTTCATCGAAGTGCAATTGAGAGAAATTAGATGCATAGTTGGTTCCAGGCCCAGGAGGAATTACGAAAATCCTTCTGAGCAGAGGGAGCTGGTATAAGCAGAGATATGCAGCCTACAAAGCCGAGCAGAGGTACTGTATTTGCAGGAGAATTGGAAGACAGGTGACAGGCGCTGGCTAAGCTGAGTAAAGAACAAGGGGAATGCACTGGGGAAATCCTGAGAGAGGGACAGACCATCTCCTTGTAGCCCCTCAATTCCTTCCTTCCAATGGAATCATACCAAAATTCATGGCTGTGAACCTGGTGCAACCCTATCATCCAAGGTCTCTTAGTCATTCCACAAACTCATGACAGCCAATGTCCTTAAGCAGAGAAGGGAATAGTTCTGTATTGAGCAATGCTGTGAGCCACTCACTCAGTCGTAACTTGTGATGTCCATACTGTGATCCCCGCTTTACAGATGGAAAAACTGAGGCTCAAGAAGATAATCAAGGTCACACTGGTAAATGACAGAGCCTGGATTCAAACTTGCCACTCCGTTTCTCACCGTACCACATTCTACGAAACGAAATAACCCTACCAAGGGTAGGCAGAATTCTGGGAAAATTGTGATATGGCCCACTTCTTTAGGTCTTTGTGCCAATTGAATCAAGGCTAACTATGGCCAGAATAACCATCAAGAGTTTCACCATTGGTAACAGCAGAAATTAGACAAGTTATAGGGGAAAGAAGCTTCTGGAGGGAGGGGGAGTTCTTAAAGTGTCCATCTGAACTCACCTCTGATTATAGTTAAACTTAGGTCATCGTCATTCTTGGAAAAAGAGGAAGGTACCCACCATTGTGAATGTGGTTGTTGGACCCCGTTAGGCTGGGCCAGCTTTGGGGCTGACTGTTTAGAAAGAAGGGTGTGTGTATCTGAAACACAAGGCCCAACATCATAGACAAGCCAATGAAGGGACCACCATGCTTGCTGGCCATTGCACTAGGAGACCTGCACCACGTGACCAGGTCACAGCTGACTGAACCAGGTGCAGGCTCCTTGGGGGTGGGCAAGCTGGGAAAGTCCTAACAGGGCTGGGCTAAGCTAGTCAGATTCTTTCTTTGCAGAATTTTAACTGGAAAATACACCAAGGAGATAAAGAAGTGCAAGCCAAGGCCATGAGGCTGCCAGGGGCCACAAGGGACCAGGAGTGACTAGAAGCTACAGGTAAATAGAAACTACGAGAACACTGAGAAGAAGAGAAAGCTATTGATAGCAGGAGAAAGAGACAGACCCACCAAGGACCACCACCATGTGGGGCACAGCTGAGCCATATTCATGATGTCTCACTCAGCAGAGAGACAAACAGCAAGGCTCAGTGCTCCTGGGGGAACAAGAAAACACCAGAGCCAATAGTCACCTTGGATCCTGACTTTTTTTCCTGGATCCCATGACTGATGCCTGAATCCTGTACTTCCCATGGGATTCCCGCTTACCCTGATGTTGGAGCCTTACAGTAAGGTCCATTTGTTGAGGAAACTTGAGTGAACGTCTCTGTTTTTACAGTCTAAAGGTCTGAACATAGAACCCAGAATTGGGTTACATGCCCTTCCAAACATTCCCACAGCACTGCATACCTCCCCATCATAGGCCAGTATGACAATGCCTGCTTATCTGGTTGTCTCTCTCTCTAGACTCTAAGCTCCATGAGATGCTACCCATCCACCATTTTATTCCCAGAATCTAACAGTATCTGGCACAAATGAAGGAGGAAAGGAAGGAAGGAAGGAAGGAAGGAAGGAAGGAAGGAAGGAAGGAAGGAAGGGAGGGAGGGAGGGAGGGAGGGAGGGAGGGAGAGAGGGGGGAGAGAGGGTGGAGGAGAGGGGAGTGGAGGGGAGGAGAGGGGAGGGGAGGGGAGGGGAGGGGAGGGGAGGGGAGGGGAGGGGAAAGTGACATGAGTTTGTGTTGCTAACAGCCAGCCCCATACATGGTCACATGGACCAAGAGCTGAAGTTGATCTTCATTCTCTTCAAACTAATCACTCCCTGCGCCAGAGCTAGCTATCCAAGCTGAGTTCCTCACTGGGCACCACTAGTATATTGGGGGAAATGGTTCTTCATCAGCTGGGATGTCCGGCACATTGCAGGATATTTAGCATCCCTGGTCCCCTCCTAATACCAGGAGTTCCCCCCAATCCCGGCCACTGTGAAAACTCAAAGCACCCCATGCATTTATATTTCTGAATGCCCTTCTGGGCACTTTGTCTCCAGTTCCTCTGATCATGTCTTGCTCTCTTGGAAAATATTGCAATGGTGCTATGTTTTTTATAGAATAATTGTAATAATAATGGCTGACCGGGCAAGTGGCTCACACCTATAATCCCAGCACTTTATGAGGCTGAGGCAGGAGGATCACTTGAGCACATGAGTTGGAGACCAGCCTGGGCAATGTAGTGAGATGATGTCTCTCCAAAAACTTTTTTTTTTTTTTTAATTAGCCAGGCATGGTGGCATATTCCTGGCTAATTCCAACTATTCAGGAGGCTGAGGCCTGAGGATAGCTTGAGCCCAGGAGTTCAAGGTTACAGTGAACTATGATCACACCACCGCACACCAACCTGGTGAACAGAGTGAGACCCCTTCCCTCTAATAATAATAATAATGACTAACATCCATGGAGCACCTTCTCTATGCCAGGCACTATTCTAAACACTTTATATGCATTAATTCACTTGAACCTCATAGAAACCTTCATTATAAAGTGGATACTGCTGTTATCCCCATTTTACAGATGAGGAAACCAGGGTTCAGAAAAGTCAAGCAACATGCCCCAGAGCATAGTCCATAAGTGGCAGGGCTGGGATTCAAACCTATATGGTTCCAACTCTGGAGCCTATTATACTCTTCACACCCCCAAGGCTGCAGCTCCAAGCTGGCATTGCCCACTTCCCCAGCCTTACCATCTCTGCCTCGTTCCTCCTCGGTTATCCCACATGTGCACGCGGGCACATCAGACCACTAGCTGTTCCCAAAATATCCTAGCTTAACTCATGCTGGCCCCTCCTCCTGAAATGTCCTTCCCTTGCCCACTTGCAGTTAGGTCTTTCCTGTCATCAGAAAGTCCTACTCAAGTAGTGCTTTCTCCATGAGACTTCCAAGCTTCCCCCAGGCACAATCGACTTTTCCATTCCCCCAATCTCTCCCCGCCCTATGTCATGTCTCCATTAAGCACACAATGTAGTCTTCCTGGGAACCCAGCTGCCTTGTGGATGTTTTGTCAATGGCTGAGCCAACTTGGAGCACCTAGAGTCTGCTCTCAGCATCTTCTGGTGGCCCAGCCCTCTTCTCCCCCAACCCTGCCCCCTGCCACCAGCTATCTCGGAGATCACTTCACAGTTCCAGCTCTCTAGGCCCTGTGCCTTCTCTCAATTTGCCATTTCTAGCATAGCTTTGACCACCACCTCCCTCAGTCCCCAACCCTGTCATCCAAGATCCCAGAGCCACCACCAGGGGGATGTCAGTTACCTGCAAATCATCCTACCAGCCAAGTTGGTAAGGAGCAGACAGGACCCGAGGTTCCCTTACCCTTCCTCTGCCCTCCCTATGGGCTGCAGGTCCTGTCCCCAGCACAGATGCCCTCCACACCAGGCTAATGGCCCTTTTCTCCACTCGAGGTCCACTCCCAGCCATTAATAATAGCAGTACCATCGAGTGTTTCGTTACTTAGCAATTTGCAATCATTAATTAGTGGAAATCGCAGATTGGCGCCATGAAAGGAGGATGGTGAGATTAAGCTCGTTTTGAAATCAAGTTAATCAAGTGATGGAGAGGGATGGCTCTGTGCTCCAGAGCAAGAGCCCCTTCTGTACCTGCTGAGCCAACCTCTGGCCTTGGACCAGGGCTCAGATTCCCCATGAGTGAAACAGGAAGGTAATGAATGGAGATGCCTTGGGCTGGGTGGAACAGGAGCATCTAGAAAGATAGACATTGGCCAGGCACAGTGCTCATGCCCGGAATCCCAGCACTCTGGGAGGCCAAGGCAGGCAGATTGCTCGAGCTCAGGAGTTCAAGACCAGCCTGGGCAACATGGTGAAACCCCATCTCTACCAAAAATACAAAAAAATTAGCCATGCCTGGTGGTGCCCACCTGTAGTCCCAGCTACTCAAGAGGCTGAGGTGGGAGGATCGCTTGAGCCTGGGTTGGCAGAGGGTGCAGTGAGCTGAGGGATACAGAGTGAAACTCTGTCTCAAAAAAAAAAAAAGGAAGGAAAAAGAACAAAAAAAGAAAGAAAGATAGATAGATAGACATTGGGATAGACATAAAAGACTAAAATGGACACCACAGCCACTTTCTTTCTTTCTTTTTCTTTTTTTTTTTTTTTTTGAAATGGAATCTCACTCTGCCACTAGGCTAGAGTGCAGTAGCGTGATCTTGGCTCATTGTAACCTCCAACTCCCTGGTTCAAGCAATTCTTCTACCTCAGCCTCTCGAGTAGCTGGGATTACAGGCACGCACCACCACACCCAGCTAATTTTTGTATTTTTAGTAGATGCGAGGTTTCACCATGTTGGCCAGGATGGTCTTTATCTCCTGACCTCATGATCCACCCACCTTGGCCTCCCAAAGTGCTGGGATTACAAGCGTGAGCCACCGCACCCAGCCACCACAGCCACTTTCTAAACTGATACTTGTTCCAACTTGCCTACAGGCCCCTTGAACTCCTATGGTTCTCCCACCTCCTGTCTGCCTTCCTAGCCCCAAGAACTTTTCCCTAGCCAACCTCTTTGAATTATTCCAAATTCCTTTTGCATAATTATGCATTATTAACCTTTGGGAATTGATTTTACAGGGAGTGTTTAAGGGGAAAGGGTTAAACATTCTCCCCTACCCCACCCTACTCTGGAGGAAGATGCTGAGTAGACACCTCTTTTCCCAAAGCTGAAAGAAAGATGCTTCTGCCTGCACCCATATTTCTTCCCAAGGAGACACAATTATCTCCCCCACTTCCCTTCCCAGCAAGCAACAAGACAACACTGGCCCTGATATATGGGCGGCCAGCGGGCTCCCTGTGCTGGATAAGGACGCATCTGAGAGCTGCCGTCCCTAAGTCATCTCCCCTCCTCCTCGCCTCTGGAGAGGAATCTCAATGAGGAAGTCACAGCCCAAGGAGGCTGGGAAATCCTGGACAGGCGCCCAGCTTCTCCATCCATCCAAACCTAGGACCCAGGGCTTGACAGTCCCTCCCCCAAAAAGTAGGATTAGGACCCAGAAGGACCTAATAGCTCCTGCCTGTTCCCTGATTCCCACCTGTTCCTACCTCATTCCTGACCTCCCATTCCAGCCACAGTGAGCAGCTCAGCATCTCATCCATCCTCCATGCCTTTGCCCAGTCTGTGTTCTCTGCCTGGAATGCTGCTTAGTATCTTAGACATCTGTTCCTTCAACACGCACTAAGTAGCTACGTTAGCACTACTAATAAAATGCTGAATAAGACGAGATTAATAAGCCTCTGCCTAATGCAACAAGAGAAGACAGTCTCACCAAAAAGTAACTAAAATATAGTGTAGTGGCTGCTATGGTAGAGGGAGGGCTGCAAATGGCACCTGCAGCACAGGTTGGGTCCTGAAGTATAGGTATAGAAGATTAGTAGGTGCATAAGAAGGCTGGAGGAAGGGTGTTTTAAGCAAAGGGAATAGCATGCGCAATGGCTCATAGTCATAAAGAACACACATGCATGGGGAGCTTGGAGGAGAGTGTAGACTAGGGGAATAATGCTGAGATGTGGAACCTCAGGGTCTGAGTGCCAAGGAGTATGCAGCAGGGCCACTGACAGCTGTGAGCAAATGCTTGCAGCTGAGCAAACGATGGATGGGGGCAGGGAGTGGGGGTATGAGAGAGACAGAGTGATAAGCAAGTGTTAAGAGGTCACTGGAACCAAGGCAGGGTCTGTGAACATAAAGGGAAGGGGTAGATTTGAGAGACATCGAAGAAGAATAGTCAACACATCCACTGAAATTCTACCCGGTCTTCAAAGCCCAATTCAAACACTCCCTCCTCCATGCAGCTTCCCCGATTTCTTCCACACCAGCAACAATTATGATCTCTTCCAACAATTATGATCCCAGACTGCTGAGCTCTCTATCAAACTGATCATCACGTTCTGCCTAATGTTACAGGAGTCTGCACAGGTCCCTATCCTCCCCCAAATACTCCCTGACAGCAGGGATCATGTCTTATCTTCCTAGAGCCTAGCCCCTTGCCCTGCATAGAGTAGGCCTTGATTTTGTTCATTGAGTCTAATTTAATTGAAATCTAGGGAGGCTGTAATCAGATCCCTGCTAACCATGAGAGGTGTCCACACATGGAAAGGCTGGCCTGTGAGGGGGAAATTCCCAGCACTGGGAATGCAAGAGAGAGGACTGCTGCTCCCTCATTAGAGACCTTGCAGAGGGGAGACTTGAACTGAGCGTGAGGTCAGGAGGCATGCTTATGTCTGCTCCAACTCTCTGGATCCCTAGGTCCCCTCTAAGCCTACATATGTTATAGGCACTAGTCTTCCTTTCCACAGAGAGGGAGACTCACTTACCCTGGGCTGCATAACAAGTCCCACTAGGGGTGGAGATGGGTATCTGGCCCAGGATTCTCCCCACAGTGGATTAAGACTGTGTCCAGGGACTTGCAGTCCCTTCTCTGAGGGCAGCACGGTGTCTGGCCACTACCCTTCTCTGCTCGATCCCCAAGTGATGTGGCCTCAGCACACATTGTTGTCCATAGTAGCATGGGAGCTTTACTGATCCTTAGATTGTAATCCTTCTTCTCCCAAGCTGGAAGAAGGGGAATAAAATCCGGAGAGAAACAGAGAGGCCAAGGTCTAGTGAACAGGGTGGATGACTTCAAGAGCTCAGATGCAATGACCTCTTCATGCATTGCCCAAACATTTATTGAGCACTTACTTCACACCATTCCCTGGAATTGTTTTTCCATCTCCACCCACTTATGGCAGCTGCACTGGCTCTACAGTGACACTGGAAACAAAAAAATAAGGATGGAGGAGAAACAAAACGTACTGAGGCCCACTTGTATTAGGCATTCCCTTGGGAGCTTTGTGAATTGGCGTCTCTCAAACTTTAGAGTGCATAAGACTCACTGGGATTTTGTTAAAATCAGATCCTGATTTGGTGGGTCTTAGTTGGGGCCTGAGATTCTGCATTTCTCACAAGCTCTCAGATGACACTGAGGCTGCCTATCTGCAGACCATGTTTTGAGGAACAAGGTTGAATCCTTACCAAAAACAAAAAGAGAAAGAAAACCTGCAGAAGGGTGTTGAGAGATTATTTTACAGATTAGGAAGCTAAGGCTTAACAAGGTAAAGGATCAAAGAATGGAGTCCTCAGTCCAGAGACCCTGGTAGGGAGACACAGCACATATTACACAGTCTGCTGGAGCAGGGATATGCCCCATCTTCAGAGAACCAAGTCCAAGGAGGGGGCTATAACTTTATTCTGGGAATACACCCAACTGGATGACAGATATAAAGCCCTGCCCAGTGGGAACTGCCCAGTCTTATAGGGGGGACATTGATTTTGTCTCGGGGGACCACTGGTCCTTCAGTAAAGGCACAGCCCCTACCCTTTGAGAGGTTGTTCTCAAAGTTGGCTCGGAGACCCAGAGAGAGGAGGAGAAAACAAAACAACACCAGGGAGGCCTGTATTTCCAACACAGAGCCCCACTGCCTAGACCAGGGAGGAGATGTAAGTAACAGAGTGGGCTCATGGGGAGCCCCTTCTCAAGCCACTCAAAAACCTAGCCCAGATGCACTGAGCTCCTGGCCCCAACATGGAACTGGAAGGTGGCCCCCACGCACAGGTGGGCAAGGCTATTTAACACTGTAAACATCACACTTTACTGCAGCCATTAGGTCCATAACAGCAGCCCATCTATCCTCACCCTGGCCCTATGACACCAAGCACTGATGGTGCAATTAGATAGCAGAGAGCAGGCTGTAAATTGCTGATACAGCCATCCCTCCACCAGGCACAGTGAGGATCCCCTGCCTGAACCTCCTGCATCCCAGGCTTCAGCGGCAAGTGGTAGTCTCCAGCCTCAGGACCCACACAGGGACTACCCTCTGAGGCTGAGCCCCCGAGCACCAGAAAGCCTTTTGCCTGCTGGGGCCAGAAGGAACCATCAAATTCTTTGAATGGCTCAGCTCCACTGGCATTTTAGTGCCAGAAATTTCTGGAGTGCCACTTTTGTGCTTCCTTAGAGGTCCCTTGTACAATCTCTAACAACCATCGCACTGTGTCCTGGAAAGGTTAGGACTGCTTGCCCACTAGACCATGTGCTTGCACAGGGCTGGGAACTTTTGAAAACATTTTTGTGTCCACTGGGCCTCACACATCATAGAAACTACAAGTTAGAGAATGTACATTTTACTTCATAATAATGTGCGTTACCTGACACCTTGGGCAAGTTTCACCCTCTCTATAGACTCCAGTTACCCCTCCAAAGTATAAGGAGAATAGACCACAGAGGTTGCAAATCAGGGGCCCATTGACCCCACAGATGCATTTTGTATGGCTCCTAAGAGGAGGATTTGGGGTGTTGTTGTTTGAGACAGAGTCTTGCTCAAACTGGAGTGCAGTGGTATGATCATGGCTCACTGCCACTTCAATCTCCCCAGCTCAAGTGATCCTCCCAACTCAGCCTCCCAAGTTTCTGGGACTACAGCCATGCACCACAACACTCAGATAGTTTTTGTATTTTCTGTAGAGATGGGGTTTCACCATGTTCCCCAGGCTAGTCTTGAACCCTTGAGCTCAAACAATCTTCCTACCTTGGCCTCCCAAAATGCTGGGATTACAGTCTGTGAGCCACAAGGAGGGTTTTTTTTAATTATTCAATTGTTTTAAGATACACAAACATCAGGAAATTTTACCTAAAAATCCAAATGTTCAGTGTCTCTTTAAAAATTAGAAGCTGTGACAGCACTGGGCCCACATCCCTCCATGGCAACAGTCATGTGTTGCTGCATAACTGTTGCCCCTCCAGTGTGCCCCAGACCTCACCTTTCACTGTTGTGTATCCCTCAGTTTGCTTATGCCTGATCCACTTCACTCATTTCTGCTACCTTCCTGTGGGCTTTTAGGTTTCTATCTCATAACCTGGTCAGGAGGCTCCCTGTGTCCTACGATTCCGGATTCTTCAAATGAATGAGTGAAAAGATGAAGAAGATGGTTGACTAGTGGGTTTTGAGCCTCACCTTCTTTATGAGAAAATCACCAGGTTCTTCAGTTTTCTGACTTCCTAGGGCAGGGAATATCTTTCCTGCCCCTTGCTCCCTCAGAAGATGATGAAGAGAGTTTATAAAATATTCAGAATAATGACAATTGTCAGGGACATTGAAGTATCACATTGCACAAAGGCCAAGGGGAGAGTGGTTTTTATGGCGTTGAGGGAGAGGGACCCATTACCCACTTAATTCGAAGCCACAGCCAGGCTGAGCTTCCCTCTCACAGTTCCCAAGGTCTGGCTGGTGGCTTAGTGGGCTCTCCTGATCAGCACCTGGGACAGCTCCACCCATCGCCCAGGATCCTCACTGCGCTATCCTGGCCCAGCCGCTTCTGTCCCACCTACCTCCCCAGCCTCCTCGCCTTTCCTTGTGCACCACGTGGGCTTTGTGTCCATTCCTCACTCTTGCCAAGCCCTTCCCCATCTCAGGTGCTTCCGATACCATCTCCTGGAAGTTTTATCCCACTTTTCACAGGGTTCCTGCTCGTTCCAAATATCTCAGCCTCAGCCTCACTTCCTCAGGGAGGGCTGCATCAAAACTGCAGTTCAAATTAAATCTCCATAGATGCTATCTCATTCCTTCATAGCACAGATTGTGGCTGTCATGATATATAGATATTTGTGTGATTACTAATGTCTCCTTCTGCATTAGAATAGGAACTCCAGGGGCAGGGTTCAGACCAGTTCCATTTACCATTTTATATCCAGGACCTAACATCAGACCTGGTTACACAGTTATTGGATGAATAAATTAGTGAGCCCCTTCTGAATGCAGGAACTATGCTAAAATATAGTCCCTTTCATAGAATAACTTATGGTTTCATTGGCTAGTTAAATTTCAGTTTGGCAAAAGTTAAAAATAATCTAATCCCGCCCCCCCGAATAAAGGAAGTCGAATAAAGATTCTGAAGCATCAAATCATTCTATGATTAGGTGGCGGACCCAGGGATAGAATCCAGCTCCTCAGTTTTCCAGTCCAGCCCAGTCTCACTGTGGCTTCTTCCCCCTGTGGTTCTGTTAGTTTATCTGCCTGTTAATGGCCACACACATACCCCTTTCCATTATCTCATCAGCCCTGCTTGGGCATTGCTATTGATGGCATTTAACCCCCTGGGGTTTCTGTTTGCTCTGGCTCTACCCCATTGCTGCTTTCCCAGAGAGTCTGTCTGGGCCTCCTCGGTAGCTCTGAGTGTGGACAAGAAGGAAGATTTAATGTTACTGCTCTGGTCTTTTGTCTCTGCAAAGCAAACCCTTCCCCTGCTGGGAAACTCATCATCACCAAGCATCAAGCTCAAGCTGAGTTCCACTTAGCTGTTTGCAAATGACAGTGGGGTGGGTGGAGGGTGAGCAGAAGGCTTGTAGTCCAAGGAGGGGGAACAGGGTGTTTGTGAGAAAACACATGGTAGGAGGACTGTTGGGGAGGAAGATGAGGTTTGTGATGAAGACTGGCTGACTGTGAGCAAAGAATGCACCAGGGCATAGGTCTGCCCTGCCCACAATCAATCCCTAAATTGACCATTTTCTGATCACAAGCATGGACATTGGTCAGTACAGGCTTTGGCACAATTCCCATGGTACATCCTAGGCAGCTCTCAGCCTTCTATGAGTGGACTGATTATCTCACCAGCTGAGAGTCCCTGGGAATTCCTCTAATCTCTATGGGCTTCATTTTACTCATCCTGCAAATGGGAATCCTTGCAAAGTTGCTGTCAGCATATAACCAGATCATTCATACACACATTCAGGGAGGGCTTCACACACCATAGGATGCACAACAAACATGCTCTCCTCCCTGTAACAAGTATTTAGCCTCGCTTGCTCTCTACTTTGACCACAACTTGCCCAACAGCAGGGCTCACCCATTGTGGCTGGCCCAGGACTAGTGGAGAGGGATGGGGTAGGTGGTGGACATGCTAGCACTCCATGTCCTCATCTATCCCTGCACCTCCTCCAGCCCCATGCCTTCCTTCCTTGTTCATTCCAGTCATCAGTGTTCTCTGAATTGCAGGCAGAGTAATGTATTCCGTGGTCAGAGCGTCTTCTGCTCCCCCCTGCTGCCATCTCTGTCCTGGTCTCCCTCCTCTCCACCCCATGAGCATGAAGACAAAATACCCATGGATGAGATGAAAAGGATAGAGGTAAAAAAGGACAGAGCAGAAGAAGGGGACCAAGTCCCCCCACCGTCTCAGCCTCCCTAATTGAATGACTCTCCTACCTGACTCTCCTGTCGGCTCCCATGTTCCTTCATTCTCCCTGATGGCCCTGAAATCATCTCCCCCATCTCATCAAATCTCTCCCCCTTCCTCCTGCTTGTTCTCTAAGCCGCAGATTACTTTTTCATAAAATTCAATTTCTAGCCATTCTCATTACTTACTCACTTAATGTGGCGGGGGAGGGGAAGGGGGAGCAGAGGAAGACGAGGGAGGGAGATGGTGTCTGTGCAGCACTTATCCAGCCTAGTTACCAAGGCCCCTTGCTGAGGTGTATTAGAGTCTGATAAGACCAGATAATGGACTTCTGTCCCCACACAGGGAGCTGGCATTGGCGTATTCGGGTATTGTGGCATCATGTTGGAGGGTGGCAACACTTACAATTGTCATCCGTGACTCCTCTCTTGCTGGGAAGAGTCCACTGGGAAAGCTGTTTGTTCAACAAATATTTTCAGGGAGCATTTTATTCACCTGTCACCCTACTAGGCACTGGGAGCACAGTCATAATAAAGAGGGAGTCTCTCTCCCAGGCCCAGTGGTCAGGGAAGAATTCGGGAGGAAGAGGCATAGAAGAAGATCTGAATAGGAATTATGTAAGCTCAAAGAAGAAAACAAGTATCTTAGTTTGGGTTCCCCCTTTAAAAAGAAGCCTGGAACAAGGGCTTCGGGGCAGATAATTTACTTGGGAGATAATCCCAAGAAACCAGAGGGAGGGAGTCACATGGGGAGTGAGACAGGGAAAAAGGAAATCAATAAAGATAGATTAAGTGAGTTACTTCTGTAGAAAACTCCAGACCCTCTGCATAACCACGTTGAATATGCCACAGAATTATCCCTTAAGGAAGGAGGATAGGACATTATCCTCTGACTCCTGTCCCCATTGTTTGAGGGTTAGCCCCAGTGGCATTCATTTCCCTGTACTTTCATTATGCTTGTGCAGGCTGAGCAGCCTTCTCAGACTTCTGAGAAACCCTGAGTCTGAAAAGCAGAGAGATACCACTTTGTATGCTTGGGATAAGATGCTGGCAGCATGCCCAGAATTGTCTACCACAGTTGCACTGATATCAGGTCAATGAAGGGAATGTGGTGTGGGGCACACAAAGTGTCTGCTACAGTCCACCCCTTGTACAGCTCAGATCTGCCTGTGACCCAAAATAAGTTCACCTTGTCACTGAATTTTTAAGAAAAGGCAGGCCTTAATCTCTATTTTCTAAAACGTTCTTCAGACAGGAAGGTTAATGGGTCAGGGTACAGTTCCAACAGCTACAGCAGGTCCTGAGAGATATCCATCCCCTATGCCCTTTACCACTTACTCTATATTTCCTTTACTCTCAGCCTACCTGATTCTGCCAGCCTGGGTCACTTGCTCGGTGAGGTACCCAGACCAACATCCATGAGACATGTAAGGGGGGTAAGCCCCTGGTTGCCTCAGTCCCATTAGGCTGTTTTTGCTGCAATTACCCATTCACTATTATCATCAGATATGGAAACATTAAGAGATGTGCCAGTGAACCCCCTGAGTTCCAGACAGAGTCTTCCCTGTCCTGGTTAGGTAGCAGCAATCCCAGCTGTTTGTGAAAATCATGGTCATTTCCTCCGACCTTCTTTTTGCTAGTCCACTGACATGAAGGATTCAAAGTGACCAGGGATCACTCAGGGTCAGTCACAGCAGAACTCTACTGTGTCTCCCTGTAGAACCGGAACCTGGACTCCACCAGAGCCTAGAGTTGGGGAGACAGAAAGCACATCTTCTTCTTGAGGGTTATTGGAAGTGATGATAGATGGACCCAACTTGCTTCCATCCCTTGTTTCCCAGATGTATATTCTAGCTCTCAGGGGACACAGCACCATGCATGAATCGTTGGTTCAATGCATACCACATCCTGGAGGTCAGTACCACAACCCTGCAAGGTATTTTCCACAAACTGGTGTCTTCTCCAAGCCTTTAATAGGCTATTCCAGTATTCTATCAGGCCACCTGCTTCCAAGTGGTCTGGTGTATAATAGGACCAGTGAATTACATGTCTCATGACTATGTTGACCTCCTGCACCATGAAATAAATCTCTTGGTATGAGATTATGTTTTTGTGGGATCCCATGCAGATAAATCAGTCATGTTTTGAGATCTCAGATAGTCATACTAGCAGAGGCACTGCAAAGAGGAACAACATATCAAATCGGATGAGGGTAAAGGCCAAAAAAGTGAATTGAGTAGAGATATGATGGAGACAACCACCCTGCATCTTTTACATCTTTCAGGGTGGCTCTAATCTCTGCAATTTCACCTGGTTAGCTTTTGACTTTCTATTTTGGCTGGAGAGGGAAGCAGTTTCAAGAGATTCCATTTAGCTCTTCTTACCATAAAAACTCTTACTCCATGGGTGAGGGCACCAATGTGAGGGTCTGCCAACATCTAAATATATCCATCTCAATAATGCATACAATGGTTAGGGAAGAATAGTCCAGGGACTATTAGAAGTACTGGAGAGTGAATGTAGGATAGGACTCTATCACGTTGCCTTCACATACTCCCAATTTCACCGGGGAACTTTGATGGCATCACAGGCCAGGTCCCCCAGCATCAGTGATAGTCAGACCTTGTATTCAACAGTGATCAAAAGGTCTGGGTGATCCCCTGTCTTTGGCAAATGGCCAAGGGTCCCTTTGTTGAATAAGAAAGGGAATATTTATTGTATATACTTTGGTAACATTTCAGGTTCTTCCTCAAGAGGACCTGGTTTTCCATCAGTGGATGGGCTCTGGGTCTGAGAACTAGCTCAGATCTGGACAGAGGATGAGGAATCATGATTTTCTATTGCAGTGGCTGATGTCAGCCATTAGATAATCAGGTTTTTTTTAATTTTCTTGTTGTTATGCAAGTCATGGAATACCCTAGTTGGCCACCTATCTATCTAGACCCTGGGAACACCACGGTGTGTTTTTCAGGACCACAGCTCCTTGTGTGTTAAGGCACCCTGGTGGCCACTCTGACCTTGCTTCCTATTACAGTAATTATGTCCACTTTGCCTCTGATTGTTAATGCCACCACCAGACCTCTACTAGTCCAGATTCTTCTCATCCCCATTGACACAGAGAACTCAACCCCATGGCTTCATCTCCTGTCTGCCCCAGCCTACAGGAGGTGAAGGACAGCCACCACTGAGCCACTCATTGAGGCTGGAGCCTCCCTCACTAGTGCATTGCTTATCATTCTAATGGTGAGAGTGTCCTATTGCCCTTCTCTGGGTACATAGATTTACGTGGTAGGTTTTCTGGTTTTGTGTAATAAAATCCACTCTAATACACTCACTTCTCTAACAGTTCTGACATTTCCAAGGAGCTGTCCCAGCAGCATAAGAAGGCTCCAGGATTCCCTGCCAAAACATTAAATCCTGAGTCTTGGAAGAGTGTCCCCATGTCAATAAATGTCTTATTTCCAGTCTATATTCCACCCCACCCAAGTCCAACTTCTCGAATTCCATTCTTACACATATTTCCCAGTTCCAGCTGCCATGCAGTAGCCAGGTCCTCCTGCAACTCTTTCAGTGAATAAGCTATTTCCTCCCTTAGCAGGGATTATACTCCCTCTCTTGAGCTATGCTAAGACCTGACCCGAGTTCCATTTTGTTTTGTTTTGTTTTGTTTTGTTTTGTTTTTCTGAGATGAAGTTTTGCTCTTGTCACCCAGGCTGGAGTGCAATGGCACAATCTTGGCTCACTGCAACCTCCGCCTCCTAGGTTCAAGTGATTCTCCTGCCTCAGCCTCCTGAGTAGCTGGGATTACAGGTGCCCACCACCATGCCCGGCTAATTTGTTTTGTATTTTTAGTAGAGACAGGGTTTCACCATGTTGGCCAGGCTGGTCTCGAACTCCTGATCTCAGATAATCTACCCGCCTCGGCCTCCCAAAGTGCTGGGATTACAGGCATGAGCCACTGCACCTGGCCTGACCCAAGTTATTAACCTAGACGTAGGTAGGGGCAGATCTTGAAGCTGGATAAGCATCATCTTGCAAGGCATCCACCACAAGAGAGGTTTCTGCATAAGAGAGGCAAGGAAAGGCTGATCTACTCTAACAAGGGGGAAGAGGCTGCTGTTGCCAGCCAGGAGGGTTCAGGGGAAGCTGGAAGTTCAATGTTCTCAGATGTATCCACCGAAATATCCCCAGCTCATATCTCACAGTCCCACTCCTTCTCTAAGAGGGATCTGACTTGAGCCTAAAAGACCTGTTAAAGCTGCATGTTCAACCCTCTTTGCAGCTTTGCCTTCCTTATCATTCACTCCTGGCCTTGGTTTTTAGCATTGCTGGTCCTGTACCATACCCAGTCCACCAAGTGAAATCTCAAGAATTTAGATGCTCAGTAAATTAAAAGTTGCCACACACCCCACTGGATGCCTGCAAAGGAGTCCTTATTGCCATCTGACTGGTTAATGATCCAGTTCCAGAATCCCATACTGAAGAGGAGCTTTTTAGGGTGACTTCTAGTATCAGCTGTCATAGTTGATCTCTCCCTAAAAGCAGAACCCAAAACAAGGTCAGAGATGCAGGTAGTTGACTTGGGAGATGATCCTAGGAAACTGGGGTAAGGGGGTAAGGACAGCAAGACAAGGAAGGAGAAAGACCAATAAAATGTATATGGTTGGTCTGGTTACACTGTGGGCTATTGGAGCTCAGTCCTGCTGTAGATCCTCTGAAGAACTACGTAGAACGCACCTTAAAATTGTTTCTCCAGGAACAGAGGACAGAAACACTTGCTCACTAACTACTATCCCCCATTAGTTCCCCTGAGGATGTAAACTATCCTGCTCAGTGACTTTCCACCACTTTGGAGAAAGCTCTCTATCAGAAAAACAGAAAGAAAATGTAGCCTGTGTTTCAGACGGGAATGCCTGGAAGTGTCCACAATAGCTGTGCTGAAATCAGATGGGCTGAAAGGGTATGCCATGAAGCAAAAAAAAAAAAAAAAAAAGTGCTGCAAATAATGTTTCTGATAGCAGCAATAGCACATGCAAAAAAAAAAAAATGTGAGAGAGATGATGGTTACAGAATGGGGGCTGGGGGTTAGGGACTTGAGGCAAAAGAGGATCATAAAGAATCTAGTAGGCCATATTAAGAGTTGGAATTTCACTCTGAAAGAATTTGAGAGCCACTGAAGTGTTTTAATCTGGAGAGTGAAATGACAATGAACTTTTTGTAGAGCTTTATTGTACAAACCACTAATTGTCACCCAATGTCAACACTCCCTGTCTTCCTCAGTGCCTCTCATCTTTAAATGGGCACAGGACTCCAGCCCAAGTCTCTCTTACATCTAGGGGTGGCCACAATGTTCAGTTTTGGCCAGTGGGATGTGAATGAAAGTAGTGGGTGCTATCCAAGAAGTATCCTTAATGGAAGTGCCCTCCTTCCTGCTGTGTGGACTGGGGATGTAATAGCTGGAGCTGGAGCAGCCATCTTGGTCCATGTGGTGACAAGATAAAAAAGTCAGGGCATTAAAATAAAAAGGGGTTTCAGTGCCTGACAACACCATGGAGTAAATCCACCATGCCAGCCCTGAACTTCTCACCTGCGGACTTTTCATGTAATTTTGGGTCTCTGTGACTCATAGTTTAACCTAATTCTAACTGACACAGGGCTCTGGAGTGAATACCAACACATCAGTTACAAAGTTATTACAGGTAAAGAATCCAGGCAAAGGGTAATGGTAGCTTGGACTGGGATGGTGGCATTGAAAATTGAGAAAAGTGGGTGGATTGGAGGGATATTTTGGAGGTTAAACCTATGGCTTGGTGTTTGTGAGAGAGTATGAGGGGGTTAGAGATAAGGAGCCCCAGGGTTTCCCGGGTTCCAGACATGAGCAAAGGGATAGTGGTGGGACCTAGACTGGGTTTTCAGGTTAGGTGAACATATAATCTGTTTCTTGTTTCCAAGTAGGGACTGAGATACCTGGTATGAGCCCCACAAAGGCCCCTGCTCCTATGCAGGAGACCCTGAACTAGCTTCCAAACACACTTCTAGACTTACCTCTTTGGTGAATCTTCTTGGATTATTCCTGCATCCCCACCCCAAAACCACTTGATTTATTCTATGCTCTTGATATGCCCAACATCTATTTTTCTTGTTACATGTAGATCTCAGCAAATTTCACTGAGATCCAACTCTATGCTCTGTGTGTGACAGAGATGGCTTGATGGGGGCAGAGTTAACTCAGGCGCTGTGTTAGACACCAAGAATAAAAATGAAAATGAGCAATGAGCAACCTCAGGTAGCTCACAGCAAAGAAGTTTGATTAGTAAACAAATACTGTCAGCACCATGGGATCCATCCACTGATAGTGTGCTCTGGGTGCTTCATTTTTCCAAGGAAAGCGGTTGTCCTTGGAACAACCTGCAGGGTTACAGAAGTCATCACAGATGAAGGTGCATCTGGACCAGGCTTTGAAGCTAAGATGAGGGCAGACATTCCTGGGCAAAGGTACTCAACTATACAAGGACATTTAAGGAGGAATCTGTGTCATAATTTAAGAGAATTATTAGCAGTTGGGTATTGTTGGAGTGAGAGTTTTCACTTTTTTTTTGGCAAGAGAATGGATTGGAAACTCAAGATGTGGGCAAGGTCCATGTCAGAGGGAACATTGTGAGCCACACTAAGTGGTTTGTACCATAGGCACAGGCAACAGAGGGGATGGGGATGAGGAATTTCAGTCAGGAGAGTGATAAGCTATATAACAAAACAGAAATTCTGACTGCAATCATTGCTAACATTTACTGAGTGCTTTCTTATGTGCCGAGACTGGTGCTAAGCAATTTACCAGATAACCTCATTTACTCTCCACCGAGTAAGATAAGTACTATTAGTATCCCCAGGTTCACAGATGAGGAAACTTAGATCCAGGCAGATTATGTAACTAGCTCAAGGTCATACAGCCAATACGTGGTGAAGCCAGGATTCTAACTAGAGAGGGTCCACCCCAGAGCCCATGCCCTTAGCCATTGATGCTAATGCTAAAATTCCCTCTCATTGCTTACGTAATGAGATGTGTAATGAGATACATTACTTTGCGACTATGCTTTAGGACATTCCATATGAGGAGGTAAGGAAGAGGGGGTTGCGGAGTGTTTTGTACAAAAGGAGTTTTCAATAAATGTATCTGACCAAGGGAGAAATTGCATAATAAAGAAATATGGGATTTTAGATGGCTAAAATTAAAACACACTTTAAAGAAAACATGATCAACTCCCCATATTCCCAGGGAAGAAACTGAGGCTCAGAGAAGGGGTCACACAGAGAGTTGGTGGCAGGGTCTGGCTCTGGGGCCTGACTCTGATATTTTTCTTACACTATCAGGGCAATTTAGCAGTCTTCATAGTCTATTCCTACACAGCACTATCTTTCCGAGGTCCTGGCAAATTGTACTCACTCTCTGGAAGTAAGAGAACAACTTTGTTCTTTTTCTTTTTAAACAGCAGAGGTCCCAGAAACAAAGCCAGGATTGGCCCCAAGAAACTTAATGTGCACACTGTGAAGTCTGAGACAACAGAGACTCCATCGAAAGAAAAGCAAAAACTCTCCCCAAAGCCATCATTATGGGGAGGATTTTGACCACAAAAGAAGGAAAGAGTAACAGTTCAAATAAAGAGCTCCAGCCCAAGTCCCCAAATCCCAAAGTGAGATCCAGTGAGTGTGCCCTGAACAGAAACTGCTTACCCTGGTCAAGGTAAAAGCCAAGGAGATAGGCACCCAGGCTTCCCATAGGGAAAACTGAGTTGGAACTCTGCACCCACCCAAGCCATCTCTCCATCACACACACACACACACACACACACACACACACACATCATCCTCCCTCATCACCCCACAGGGTGCCCAGGACCTTTCTAGTGTCTGCAAATGGAAACAT
Organism: Nomascus leucogenys; assembly: GCF_006542625.1. Lineage (NCBI taxonomy): Eukaryota > Metazoa > Chordata > Mammalia > Primates > Hylobatidae > Nomascus > Nomascus leucogenys. Next base: position 382,016 of record NW_022095768.1, on the reverse strand, counting down.
ATTAAAGGTGCAAGACATTTAGAATAATACAAATGCCTAGAAAGGGCACACAACGTGGGCTTCTTTCCCCTCCCTTGACATATTATGACTAAGTTGGTTAAATGTCTGCTCTGTGCTCTGTCTGAAAGGGTAGCCAGTGGTGTGGTGCAGAGGAAAGAGCACTGGACTGGGATCCATAAGGCTCTGATCCTCTTAGCATTTGCTGTGCTTCCTATTTCCACTTTCTGAGCCTCAGTTTGCTGATCTGAAAAAAACAAATAAACAGACAAAAAACAGTCTTTCCAGTTCTAGGAGCTGATTAAAATGGAGCAGCTTCTTCACTGTCCCCTCCCAACAAATACCTATTGCCCCCTGCCTTTGTTCTTACTGTTCCTCCTACCAGAAATGCCCTCCCACCTCCCCTCCACCAATTCACATCAAAGCCCAGTTTTCTCCAAGAACCTTTCCCTAACTATCCCCACAACTACGTGTTTCTTACTTTGAAGCTCCTCAGCAAGTCTGTGCTATTTCTCACACACGTTGCCTTACAATCCTTCATGCATGAATGGATTATCCTTCTAACTGGACAGCAGTATGGTTTGGATCTGTGTCCCCACACAAATCTCACGTTCAGTTCCCAGTGTTGGAGGTGGGGCTGGTGGGAAGATATTGGATCACGGGGGCGGTTTCTCATGAATTGTTTAGCACCATCCTTCTTTTTTTTTTTTTGAGACGGAGTCTCACTCTGTCATCCAGGCTGGAGTGCCATGGCACAATCTCTGCTCACTGCAAGCTCTGCCTCCCAGGTTCATGCCATTCTCCTGCCTCAGCCTCCCAAGTAGCTGGGACTACAGGCATGCACCACCACGTCTGGCTAATTTCGTTTTGTATTTTTAGTAGAGATGGGGTTTCACCATGTTAGCCAGGATGGTCTCGATCACCTGACCTCGTGATCCACCCGCCTTGGCCTCCCAAAGTGCTGGGATTACAGGTGTGAGCCACTGCACCCAGCCATGTATAGCACTTTTTAACAACCTGCTCCCGCCATGTTGGATGCCTTGCTTCCTCTTTGCCTTCTGCCATGATTGGAAGCTTCCTAAGGCCTCTCCAGAAGCAGAAGCCACAATGCTTCCTGTAGGGCCTGCAGAACCATGAGCCAATTAAACCTCTTTTCTTTATAAATTACCCAGTCTCAGGTATTTATTTATAACAGTGTGAGAACAGACTAATACAGACAGCGAGCTTCTCCAGGGCTATAATCCCATACCAGTGCCTTTTCCATTGTAGAACCTGTGCCCTGGGGGGTTCCATTGTAGAACGTGTGCCTGGATTATGCCACCCTCCCCCTCAAACCCCTCTGTTGGGTGAGGTTCAGGCTCCACACTGTCTACAGGATAGTGTCATTCATTTTCTCAGCAAATATTTACTGAACACTTACTATGTGCTAGATGGTGGTAGGTACGGGAGATGCAACACTGAATCAGTCATAGCCCCTGACTTCAAAGACCTCTCAGGCTGACATTCAAGGTCATTTACGTTTGGTCCAGTCTCACCTCTCAGTATTCTCCTTCTCAAACCTCCTCTAGCTCAGGATGGTTCTTCTATCCCTCCTTGATTTTACTCATGCTAAATCCTTTGCTGGGAACCCCTCTCAACTCTTCACCATCCTCATAAATCCTAGAGTATGAAGAAGAGAAAGAAAAGAAAAGAGAGAGAGAAGAGGAAGTGGAAGAGGAGAAAGGATTATCAGAAAATATAAATCCAGCCCAAGCTTTAAGGATATAGGGAAACCCTGAAGTTTCCTATACCAAACTCTATCCTGTTGGTTAGGATCTAGATGCCTACTGTCCAGTGAGAAGGTCAGTGTTGGGGTCGCCTAAAGGTGAAGTCCAGGCAACTTCTCATTCATCCTGGAGATGACCCCCTGCCCTTACCATGCACCACTCATCCTCCCTCCTGGTTCACCCTTCAGCCACTCAGGCTGCTAACTTACTCCTTGTGCCTTTCTGCTTCATTCGAGTGAGGCAGCTAAACCAGAATGCCCAGGTGAATGGCTGGCTGAGCCAGTGAGTAACAGACAAACCTACCATCCCTGGTATTTTTCCCTAATTGGATTAAGAACAAAATGCAACTTCCCTTTGTTTCTTCCTAATGCATGCTACAGATCAGTGCTCCTAATAATTAGACCCCAGCACTTCCTATGCGGGAACACAGGGAGGCCAGTGGGCTGCATCTGGAGACACATCCCCTCTCTTTGGCCCAGCACCCAGCCCCTGTTCCTATCCACTGCCCAGCCCTTTATCTAGGGCATGTTCTCATGAGAAGATAAGAATGAAGGCTCAAACTGCAGGGGACAGAAGAGAGGCATCAGGCTTCTCTTTGTGGAGCATTCACTTCCCTTGACCTGCACTCACGTCCCTGAGCTCATGGAAGGGAAGACATCGTGCTGGGGCGTATAGACTCAAGTAGCTCTTGGCTATAGGCGTAGAGGATACCACCCACATTCCCTACAGATTAATCCCCCTCTCTCCCCTGATTCCCAGCCAAACTTCATCCATAGCCACCAACACACTCTGGTGAGGGAGGTTGGATCTAAATCCTTCTCCGTCCGATTAGGAGTTCCTGATGGAAAAGAACGATGGCTCTGCAAATAACTGTAAGCCCCCATAGGACAGAGGTCAAGACTCCTCATGTCTTCAGATTGGGGCTTCTGTGAGTGGAGGCCTTTATCCCTTTTTTCAGGCTGGAGCACCCACACAACAGGGCACTTCCTCCCCTATCCGATTGGGAGTTCTGTTGGGAAAAGGTCTATTCTCCCTCACAGGCTGGAGGCTTCCCCAGGACAAGGCCTACTAGATTTGGTTAAACAGGTATTTGCTTAACTCCCACTGTGTGCTGATGTACTGGACACTTCCTTGAACAAAGACTGAGACCTGGTCCTGGCCACAAGGAGGTGACAATGCAGAGGAGGAGACACAGCACCCTGCATAAGACCAGCAGCTGAGGTCGGGGCTCAGCTCTTCCCATCCTGACAGCCATCTCAAGGAAATAACTAAGAGATGGATGCATCCAGAACAGGGAAGCAGGGTCTGGCCCCTTTCTGCACTGGCTAGACAAATCCTGTGACCTTAGTTTTTTAAACCATAAAATAGAAATGGCAGAGCCTGTTTCATAAGAGTCTTGTGAGGCTCCTGCAAAACAAGAGGTAAAGCCAGAGGGTTGGGTGCTGACACAAGCTTGGGGGGCTGGGGAGGAGCCCTGGCTTGCAGCATGTGTCCATTTCCTTGATTTCAACACTCCCCTCAAGACTCGTTTCAAGATACCAATGTGATGTCCCTGAAATGGGAGCAGGGAACAGATGTGCCAAATTGGCTTTCAGGAGCTGGTGTGAGCTGGCCCCAGCACATCACTCCTTAGAACACACTATATGCTCAGGAAATGGTGAGCTCCTATTAGTACCTGATCAGGCCATACGTAGCCCCCTATTTTTTCAAATGTCTGAGCATCACCCTTAAACGGGATATGAACAAGCTGCAGCATTTTGGAGAAGGATGACCTAAGGATGGAACAGTAGACTGGCTATTCACCAAACCATGTCCCATTTCCTCTTGGGCACACCACCAGACTCTATTTGCAGCCTCTCTTGCAGGTAGGGCAGCCATGTGACTGAGTGCTGGCCAAAGGAGTGTGGGCAAGTATGACGTGTGTCCCTTCCAGACACAACCCATAAAAACCTCCCAGGCAACCTTCAGGTTCTGTCTTCCCCATGCACTGTCTAAATGGAGAGGAAAGAGCCCCAAGATGGAAGGAAACAGGGATGTGGGATTACTGCACAGAAGGTTGCCCACTGAATACCTGCACCGGACAAATACGTGAGTGACACACCAACTGCTGGTAATTAAACACTGAGATTTGCAGACAGTGTCTTTCTTACGGCAGTTGGCTTATCCCAACAAACACAAGTTAGCTCACAACCTCATCACATGACAAACAGCTGAGGAACTGTAGCCCTATAGAGGAGGAGGTTCAGCAGAGAACATTGTACACTGTCCTTAAATACTTTATCCATCATCATAGAGCAGAATTGACCCAAGTGACATGAGACAGCAGCTCTAGGACCAGTGGCAGGAAATTCCCAGGGATGCAGATTACAGCTCCACACACAGGAAGGTAATGTTAACAGAGGTATAGCAGGTGACCTTAAGAGACAGCAAGCTTCTATTCCTGGCTGTGCAAACAGGTGAGAATGTTGCAGAAGCCACACGAGCATCAGCTAGCAGCTTGACATCAGTGACATATCGCAAAAACATCCTCAAGACCTTAGATTCTATGATCTTATGATCTGTCATCCCCAACTAGGATGCTGCCTCCTCCATCAGTCTAAGATCTCCCTAGGCCTGGGTTCGACACTCTCAGGAGACCGAAAACCCTCAGGACAAGAATGCTAACTCTTTATTTTCTTTTCGTTTCTTTCTTTCTTTCTTTTTTTTTTTTTTTTTTTTTTTCTTGAGACAGGATCTGGCTCTGTCTCCCAGGCTGGAGTGTGGTGGTGCCATCTTGGCTCATTGCAAATTCTGCTTCCTGGGCTCAAGCCATCCTGCCACCTCAGCCTCCCAAGTAGCTGGGACTACAGGCACACATTATGATGTCCGGCTTATATTTTTGTATCTTTTGTAGAGATAGGACTAACTTTTTTTCAGAATCCGCCCTAACTGCCCCTGGCCTCAGCACCCGTTAAGAGCCCCATGTTCAAATGTGGGGACCAGGCTTAGTGTTTAGGGAAGACCTGGCTATTGGGGAAAGCTGGATTTGAGTCCCCAGATTCTACATTCCTTAGCAAGAATACATGGAGAAGTCTAAGTAGCGGAGAGGCAGAGGGAGGGGATTGATCTGAAAAATAATTTGTGGTGGAGGAGAGGAGGGCTGGCTGTTCCCATGTCCGGCAAAAGCAGTGATCTTCAGTTCTCTCAGCATTATCCAAGGATGAAGGCTCAGCAAGAGGGGCCTTGGCTCATCTCTCTGGAGGCCTTCTGACATGACAGTCTGGTCTGTGTTCTATCAACATAGGCACTGTGCACATGCACGAACACACACGAACACACACACACAAACCTTTTCACCTCTGTCCTGGCCTCCAGAGAGAGGCCTGCTATCTCCTCAAATATTTCCCAAAGTCAAGCTCCCAAAAGCACCCTGAGATTTCCAGAAAATCTGGGGACGGGGCCTGGGGAAGTGGCAGGGAAAATCCACAGAGAAGAAGGCTTCAGGGCATTTTCCTGTAAGAGTCATTAAGACATATTAAATTCTGACGCTTCCTCCTCCTGCCTACGCCAGCTTCACCTCCACACAAGCCTCCCCATCACCACGTACAGAACATTAGGGCCAAATTGAATTAGAATAATTAACTTTTGGTCACACTTTTAATTTGGTGCAGGAAATAAGAGAGCTAATGGAGATTAAACAAGGCTCTGACTCCAGAGACCAGCCTGGAAGCTGCACGGGGAGGCCCGGGCTCTGGAGTGGGGGAAAATAAACAGCCAGATAAAAGAGGCTGAGGCAGATGTGTGCTGTGTGAACTGGCATGTATGTGCATGTTTGTTGATGCCTGTACTTGTGCTTGTGTGTGTGTGCACTTGTATATGAAAACATGCTCTGTATCATGTAGGTAAACGTGTACTCTGTGCATGTACACACGTGTCTGAAGGTTTGTACACATGAATGTCTCTTTGTACATGCGTGAGTAGGAGTGTGTGTGGGTGTACCCACATTGCTTTAAACCCTGGGCAAGTAAAGCTCCTTGATTTTTAAAGAATCCTAGCAGCTCTGACTTAGAAGCCACCTTCATAAATATCTTCAAACCCAGTGTCTCCCCACCTGTTGCTAGAATCTCTTCTACAACATGTTCCCCAGGAGAGCACACAACATCTGCCCACACTCCTACACTGATGGGGCATTCACTACCATGGAAGACACTCTGTGGTACTCTGATTGTTAGAAGCACTTCCTTCCTGCAACATTCACCCAGAGCCCTAGATCCCACTCCAGGGTCACACAGAACAAGCCCAATCTCTCCCCCTGGCATCCCCTGAAGATGATGACTGTTCCCTTCTTCATAGTCTCTTCTGTGGGTTAGAACTCCCCCAATTGTCTTCTAGGACTTCACATGACATGTGACATTGGCACACGGCACCTAACACCCAATCACATGCCAAAGCATGAAGAGTCCACCTGGGATGGCACTCATGCCAGTGGGTGCTTAGGGATCATCTGCTCAGGCCGTAGTCAACTCAAACTTCACATGTATCAGAACATCTGGTGGGATTTTTGAAAATGTAGATTCCGGCCAGGCGGGGTGGCTCATGCCTGTAATCCCAGGACTTTGGGAGGCTGAGGCAGGTAGATCACAAGGTCAGGAGATCGAGACTATCCTAGCTAACATGGTGAAACCCCGTCTCTACTAAAAGTACAAAAACAGTAGCCAGGCGTGGTGACAAGCGCCTGTAGTCCCAGCTACTCGGGAGGCTGAGGCAGGAGAATGGCGTGAACCCAGGAGGCGGAGCTTGCAGTGAGCCGAGATCGCACCACTGCACTCCAGTCTGGGCAATAGAGCAAGACTCTGTCTCAAAAAAAAAAAAAAATGTAGATACCCAGGCCCTTCCCCAGGAGCTCTGATTCTGAAGGTCTGTAAAGGGCACTGGTCCTCGGCATTTTAAACAAGCAGCCAGATGGTTCTGATGCTGGAGCCTATGAGCCATTATTTGCCATGGTCCCATGGTCTCATTTTACAGATAAGGAAACTGAGGCCCACAGAGAGGAAGAGATGCTCAGAGTAAGTTAGAACCTAAGCCAGAGCTGCATCCTGTCTTCTACTCCCTGGTGCTTGTTCCTAACACCAACCCCAGGATGGATAAACAGAGACTTCATCCCTGCAAGCCCACATTCCCCCGGGGGAGCCCATCCCCACCACCACCACACAGGCAGGTCCAGATCTAGAAGAGAAGCATCCTTCTGCAAATCCCTCATTTCCATCTGGTCTCACAATTATCTCTGGCCAGGGTGTCAGGAAGAAAGAGACAGGGATCCGCAGCCCTGTGTCTGCTAAATAAAGTGTCCTGCACCCTGGAGGAGCTGAGATTCATGGAGGCCACTGCTACTTTGGAGGGAAATTCCCATCAGTGTGTGAGAAGCAGATTGGGGTCAGGACCCCAGTGAGGATGCCAAGGTGTGGGGAAGGAGCCATGCGAGAGAAGGCCAGTCTGGAGTTACCAGTGCAAGAAGACTAGATCTGCAGGGTCTGGTGGCAGCCAAGGCCTCATCCCTGCTGAATCCAGTTACCTCCCAGAGGGCCTGGCCACATGCATTGGCCACACTGCCCCGCTGCTGTCCACCCAGGGGCCCTGATGACCTCTAGTCATAAATGGGGACTGAAGAGGAGAGGTGAGGGCCTCAGAACACATAGCTTTTCAGTCCAGGCTCCCAGCTCCGGGTCTGTGTCCTTTACACTGCACCACCCTCATGCCTTGTGCAAGAAGCCAGCACCAATGGGAATTGTCACAGGAGGCTAGACGATGAAGACAGACAAATAACAAGCCTAATGTCAGACCAGATCTGCTCCCAACAAAGTCAGGATAAAATCAAAGTCCCAGAGACCAGGACAGGAAAAATTGTGTTTCACTACCAGTGACCTTCCTCATTACCTGCAATCATTGTCTCTCTGTCCTGGTCCCCAAGACATCCCTTATTTCTAGGATTAAGTGAGGGTGGGCAGGCATCTGCAAAATTCAGAGCCCTGTGGGTACGGAACACAGGAGAATAAAACAGAAGAAAGGGGAATTTTGCTTCTTTTGAGCTTGCTTCCTGATTTCATTTGGCCTGAGGCCTGATTTCTCTTAAGCCAATGCATTCCATTTCCAAGGCTGTTTCGAAGGTGAGATTCCCCAGAGGGAAAGTGAGGCATCCCTGACTGCTTCTCGAGTCACTCGCTGTCATGATCACTCACCACCAACACCATTCTCTCCCCAGCCTTGGCCCCCCAGTCCTCTGCTTAAAATGTGTCCACCGCTAGAGAGCTGGGAGCAGTGGGGCTCTGATGAAACAGTGAGCGAAGAGTGAAATGAGGGAGGGGACAGCAGGCTCCAGCCCCCTCCCCACCCCACCGCAACAGCAGGGGCAGAGGACTGGGCTGGGTAGGTCTGTCTATCTCTCCAGCTGCTGGGAAGGGTGCAAGTGACGAGGGCAACGAGGGATCCCCGCCCCACCTATGGGAACCAGTTGGTGGCTTGGCGGGAGTGGGTCCAATTGGGAAATAGGTGCTGGTGTTTCTGTCCAAGTTCCACCCTCACTGAGTGCTTGGGAACAAATGGCTCATTTCTCAGGGTCTCACATCCCTAGTTTTCTCCCCTGGCCCTCTCTCTGGTGAATGCAGGGGAGGAAGATGAGAAGTGGACAAGAGACATCAAGGAAGTGTCACTATCTTAAGTCAGAAGGACAGGGTGCAGGCGCTGCCTGCAGCTCACTAGGCACATGGGCCTGGACAGGTCCACTTGTCCTTGGAGCCAGTCTTCCCTGTAGTTGTAGTGGTGGCTTATTGCTGACCCTTGCATGCCCTGATGCCTCACATTCTATTCCCCATCCACTGGCATCTTTCATTCCTTCCCTGCTTCCTGTCTTTGCTCCATGATGAACGTTGAAGGAAAATCCTGAGTGCTAGAAAAGGCATGTGCTCGGGACACTGACTTCTCCAGTGATCAGGGGAGGCCCCTGAGAAAGCAACTTGGTATCTGAAACCTGAAAGGTGAGTGGGGCTTGCTCCAGAAAGAGGATTGCAGAGGAGTGTTCCAGGCAGAAGAAATAACTTATTCAAAGCCTTGAGGCAGGAAATGGCTTGACTCATTTTCTCAAGCACTAAAGGGAGCCCCCAGGGTGGGGACTCTGCAGATGGGGCCAAAGGGTCAGGCCCCTGCCTGCTGGTGCGGGTCCTTGAATGTGGTAGTAAGGGTTTTGAATTTTATCCTGAGAGTGGCTGGAAGTGACTGAAGGGTTTCAAACAGGGAGAAACTGGAGAAGATTTGCATCTTTAATAGCCCACTCTAGCTGCAGCCTGAAGAATGCAGACACAGGAGATCTGTTAGGAGGCCGTGAGAGGGCCGGCACAGTGGCTCGTGCCTGTAACCCCAGCACTTTGGAAAGCCAAGGTGGGAGGATTGCTTGAAGCCAGGAGTTTGAGACCAGCCTGAACAACATGGCAAGACCCTGTCTCTACAAAAAAAAAATTAAAACAATTTGCTGGGCATGGTGGTGCATGCCTGTAGTCTCAATAACTCAGGAGGCTGAGGTGAGATTCTCTCACCTTGAGACCAGCGGGGTGGAGGCTGCCATGAGCCATGTTCACGCCATTGCCCTCCAGCCTGGACAAGAGAGCAAGACCCTGTCTCAGAAAACAGAAGAAAAACAAAAACACAGAAAAGGAAGCCATGAGAACAGTCCTGGAGAGAGACAATGCCAGCTCAGACCCTGGTGGTGGTGGTGGAGGGAACAAAGGGAATGGAGGGAACCAAGATGCCATATCCTTAGGAGGAACCAACAGGCCCTGAGATTTCCTAGACGCGAGAATAAGGAGAGGGCACCTGGGGAGACATCAGGCCCAGAAGCGCGCATGTGGGGGTTGCACAAGCAAGCAGCGTCTGTTGGACCCCGAAGCTCCCACTTTCTGCATAAGCTCAGTCAAGCTCCTCAACTACTGTGAGCCTCGGGGGCCGTGTCTATAAAAAGGGGAAAATGCCTTCTAAGCTGGTGTGATGATTTAAATTAAATTGTATTGGTATGAACAGTGCTCAGCACCTAATATGTACTTAACAAAATTGCTTTCCTTGCCCTCCCTCCTATGTCTAGCTCAGAAGCTTGCCTTGCAAATTCAGCCCTTTCTTCCCTCTGGGGCGTAGTGTGGTGGTGAAGGTCACCCACCTCCGTGACCCCCTTACCTCCTACTAAGTACAACTCTCTGCCAGAGCACGTACTGACCTTTTTCATCTTGCCCCCTCATGGAACCTCACTAATGTTGAAGAATGCATCTCCCTGCTCCGGTTCTTGCCCCCTTCACACTAGGCTCCACCCAGCCATCAGAGCCATGGTGTTAAGAGGTAAGGTCATGGCACTGCTCTGCTCCAAACCCCCACAGTGGTCTCACTCAGGGTAAAAGCCAGAGTCAGAGTAAGGTCCACAGGGCCTTGCCTGCTCTGCTTCTTGTCTCTCTGCCCTTGTCACCTCCCACTCTCCCCTGCATCCTTTCTCCCCTAGCCACACCAGCCTCTTTGCTGTCCCTCGCTCCTGCAGGCCTGCTCCTGCCTCAGGGACTTTGCACATGTACAGATACTCACATGGCTTCCTCCCCGCCTTCAGTTCTTTACTCAGATGTCATCTGCTAGGTAAGGCCTTCCCCAGCTGTCATCTTCAAATTGCACCGCAGATACTCCAACCCCCTTCTGTACTTTACTTCTTCCTCAACAACACTCATCCTCATTAATAATGCTGCATATCTTATTTATTTCGTTTTTTGTCTCTGCCCTCTAAAATGAAAAGTCCTTGAGAGCAGGGATTTTTATCCATTTGGTTCACTGTCATATTCCTCAATACTTAGTGTGGTTGCCTGACACATATTGAACATTTGAAAAATAAATAAGAGAGAGAGAGAAAGGGAGGGATGGAGAGAGGAAGTTTCTTATTCTTAAAGTCCCTAGTTGCTATCAGAGGCACTGGGCATCTCATTTCATATAAAAGCAGGTGTCAGCCAGGCATAGTGGCTCACGCCTGTAATCCCAGCATTTTGGGAGGCCAAGACAGGAAGATTACTTGAGCCCAGGATTTCAAGACCAGCCTGGGAAACATGGTGAAACCCTATTTCTACAAAAAAATACAAAAATTAGCCAGGTGTGGTGGCATGCACCTGTAGTCCCAGCTACTGGGGAGGCTGAGGTGGAAGAATCACTTGAGCCCAGGAGGTGGAAGTTGCAGTGAGCCAAGATTGCACCACTGCACTCCAGCCTGGGCAACAGAGCAAGACTCTTGCAAAAAAAAAAAAAAAAAAAAAAAAAAGAGTAGGTATCCATTTGTGGTCAAGGTTTTAGGTGAACAAGAAGCACACAGTTAATTCTGAGCATTCAATGCTCAAAACTAACTGCAGTGAGCATTCTGACTCACAGAGGGGAGGAGGCAAGTTTCCAACCAGGGGCAAGATTTCTACCAGGCTGGCATAAATCACAAATTTGCTGTACTTCCCGAGTGACCTCCACCCCCACCCCAGCGTGAGAAGATATACTAGACACAGAATCCAGAGCATCTTAGCATGTCCCTGGCTCCTGGGGCCACTCAGTGAAGGTGCTCAGTGCTATTAAGACGCACAGAGCAACGTCAACCTTGTTAGTGAGGCCAGTCCGGGTGCAAACACCACCCTGCCTTTGGCTGGCTCAGGGGGGCTCCGGATTTCACTGTATCTCACTGACCCTCCACTTTCCCACCTTTAAAATGTGGGTGATAATAGTCACTGTGAATTCTACCCCACAGTGTTTTGGCAAAGCTCAAGTGTGTGGAAACATAAACTTCTACACAATTATTTTTCTAGTCCCCTTTAATCTCTAAATTTTGCAAAAGGAAAACACACCTCTCTGGATCCCTTTGCTTGCTTTCTTGCTTTGTGTCTTTGTGTTTCTCTCTCTCTCTCTCTATATATATATATATATTTTTTTTTAGATGGAGTCTCGCTCTGTCACCCAGGCTGGAATGCAGTGGTGCAATCTCAGCTCACTGCAACCTCTGCCTTCTGGGCTCAAGTGATTCTCCTGCCTCAGCCTCCCAAGTAGCTAGGATTACAGGCACCCACCACCACACCCGGCTAATTTTTGCATTTTAGTAGAGACGGGGTTTCACCATGTTGGCCAGGCTGGTCTCGAACTCCTGACCTCAGGTGATCCGCCCACCTCAGCTTCCCAAAGTGCTGGGATTACAGGCGTGATCCACTGCGCCTGGCTGCATCTCTCTTTTTAAGTCAATTTTTATGTCTGTCTAACTGAGCCTCCGTTTGTGTCTGTGTGTGTGTCCACAATTCTCCCTCCTCTGTCTCTGAGTGTCTGTGTTCCTGCTTTCCTCTCTCTCTGCCTCACTCTGTATATCTCTGTGTGTCCCTTTCTGTCTCGGATTCGCTGTTTGTCTTCTTTGTCTTCTCCCTCTTCTCAGTTTCTCTTTTGACTCCATCTCTCTGCCTCACTGTCTGTCTCTGTGTGATTATGTTTCTTCTGTCTGAGTCCTACCATCTCTCTCCCTCTCTGTCTCTGTCTCTCACTTTCTCTTTCTGTCTCTCTCTGAATCTATGTGTGTATCTCTGTGTGCACTCTCTCTCGCCCTCTTGCTCTCTCACTCTCTCGCTCTCTCCCTACCTCACTCGCCTAATTGCTTCTTGTCTCTGCAGATCGCTGTGAGGATTTATGTAACACACAGACAGGGGCGGCAGTAGCCAATTTGAATGGCTGCTGGCAGACATAAGAACTTAATGCTACACCAGCCTTCAGGAAAATGAGCTGCGATCCCCCCAAAGCCTCCTATGCTCAGGGCAGCCCGGACCTTCTTCCTCCTCCTCCTGAAAAAGAGAGAGGCAACTCTTTAGACAGACCCCTCTTGTGCCCCTGCTGTGTTCAGGGACCTTTGCATCACAGCATTTGAAAGGTCTGAGCCTCCTAGGGAATCAGATTCACAACAAAGCTCCACTTCTAACAGAGACAAAACTGGGCCTGCAGTCAGGATACCTGGGGTCTCACCCCCACTTGATTGGAGGCCTCGGGTAGATCAGGACCCCATTCTGGGCCTCTGTTTCCCCATCTGGAAAATGGCTCCAGCACTCTAGGATTCTAAGAAACCTGGGACATCCCGCTGTAGGGGAATGAAGGGACCCTATATCACACCTGGCAAAACCGGTCAGTCCTTCAACAGACGAGGCACTGGGGCTGATAGAATAACACAGACACAGAGAGAAGGTGCTGAGAGAATGACTCAACAGCCAGAGGGGTGGAGAGTAGACTCCATGAGCAGAGGCAACAGGGAAAGCCCTCTCCCTCCCCTGTGGCTGGGGCCTGCTTCCTGTTCCTACGCACATGGCACGTGCCGGTGCCACCCAGCTGACCAGGTTTGGTGTGGGTCATGAGTGCCTCTGGTCGTTTCTCAGACAGCAGCAGCCAGAGACAAAGTAGGAAGGGTAGGGAGCGCACAGGCACCTGAAGGAAGGCAGCGGGGAGAAATAAACACTGATCGAGCATCTGCTCTGTGGCTTGCTCTGAGCAAAGTGCCGGAACTGAGCCCTGCTCAGAGCAGTTAAATAACCTGGCTGAGATTGAAGCCCATGCCTGCTAGGCCCCCAAAAACTGTGCTTTTCCTGCAGCCATGAGAACTTTTAAAGGGAGAGAGAGAAACCTCCAAAAAGGAGAGAAGAGGCACCTTGCAAGCACACTTTTCCTACTGTACATGTCTCCAGCCGTCATCCTTCTCCATGAGGAAAGGCTGGGTAGGTGGAATTGCTTGGTCTGCAAAAGAGAATCTGGGAAGTATTTTGAAGGAAGCACTCAATTTCTGTTTGCAGGTGCTTGAAGGGTTTACATCAGGGAGGCAAAAAAAAAAAAAAAAAAAAAGTGTCACCTAGTTCCACAAAATAGAGGCAATGGACTCAGACCAGCAAGAGAAACTTGGAGCAGATTCAAGGAAGGACTTCCTGCGTGTCAAAGAACTGGTACAGGCTTGAGTTCACCCTTGAAAGTTACCTAAGTAAAAGAGATCTTTTACTCTTGGTACTTTTTCAAAAGATCAAAATCCTCTGGAAAGGTGCTAACTTGTGTGGACACAGAGGATTGAGCCAAATGACATGTTGGAGGCTCCTACAACTCTTGGGCATCTACTCTCAGTGTGTAGGCACCACACATATTCGCAGGCACACACACACTCAAAAGCTTGAACATCCATGTTTTTCCCCCGATGAGGCTCTGCAGCCCACCTGCAGCTCGACTTGCCAGTTCCCACCCTCAAATCCCTCTACATGGCAGAGACTGCCAGGGAGGGGCCCTCTGTAAACTGATGGGCAGGGTGTCCCCACAGACAGGCAGGAAGCCAGAGCAGACATCACTATCTCCTCATCGCTCCAGGCAGCCACCTCCAAGCCCTCCTGCCTTTCAGGAAGCCAAATCAGGAAATTAACTGGGAGCCAAGACGCCTCCAGACACCCGCCTGGAAATTCAAACCAGGAGCAGGTGGGGGCTGGCTTGGGAGGAGGACAGAGTGGATAACGGGGCTCCTTGTAGTGGGGCAGTGGGCCCATACAGGGAGTATGTGCCAACTCTTTTTAAGGGGGCAGGTGTCACAGATAACCAACATGAGCTGCCTGGGATGGGAATGTGAAGGACACAACCAGCTTATTCTGGGGAGTATACTCCACCCAATAGCAGGAGGCCCCCACTCCGGGAAGCCCTGGCAGCAACTTGGTGATTGGTTCTGCAGCTGCTCTACGTGAAATCCCCCAGGGGATGCAGACAGAGGGGACAGAATCAGGACCTGAAAAGAGGCTGCACTATACCACTATACCAAGGCAAGCACAGGTTTTAGAGCCAGACAAACGTGGTTCAAATCCACCCTTTGTCACTTACAGGTCCCATAACTTTATATCTCAGTTACCATCAATTAAATGGACATAATTATAGCAACCTGCATTTGTCAAGGTAGGCCAACTGTTCCAACAAAAAATCCTAAAAATCTCAGTAGTTTAACAGTATAACACCATATTTCTTCTTCTTGCAGTCTAATATGGAGGTGGCAGTGGGGCTGAGCTCCATACAGTCACTCAAGGACCTAGGATCTTCTCTTTAGACCATCCCAGGGCTTCGACTCCACCTCTAGACCAAGGATTCTCAGTGTCAGTACTGTTGACACCTGCTGGATAATTCTCTATGGTGGGGAACATCCTGTGCATAGTAAGATGCCTAGCGGCATCCCTGGCCTCTACCCACTAGACACTAGTAGCACTCCCCCAAGTTGTGACAACCAAAAATGTCTCTAGACATTGCCAAATGTCGCCCCATAGGCAAAATCGCCCCCGGCTGAAAATCATTGTTCTAGATCCTTTGAGTGATCCTCTGCAGCTACTCAGCAGAGGAAGGAGGAAAGAGTGCACAAGCCTCACACAGGAGGTCTGAGGGGCCAGCCTGCATGCCACAGCGTGCGTTGCATCTACCCATTTTTCACTGGCCAGATCTAGGTCACATGGCCCCACCTGCAGGGAGGCTGGGAAGTGTAGTCCACTGTGTGTCTGGGAGGAAAAGGAACGTGGGTCTGGGGGGCACACAGTCACGCCTCTGCCCCACCACCTCTCAGGGTTGTCAGGATGATTTGACCAGCTGAAGAGTCTTGGTAAATAAAATGCATCCATGCCATAGGCTCTCAGCACATCTAATGACTGATATTCTTTGAGTGTTTGTCGTGGCTCCATACTCTGATAGCACTTGGGATGCATTATCTCGCTGGATCTCCATTTGTTGGTGAGGAAATTAAGGTTCGGGGATGGGAAGGATCACAGAGCTGGGTGCAGGGTCACAGAGCTGCCAGCTCCAGGATGCTGGCTCCAGCACCTGCATCTTGACCTCTGTGCTATACTTTGCTGATTGTTGCTCTCCTGGCCCAAATCCCAAGTTTATGCTGTCACATGCAGCATGGTCACTCCACAAATCGTAGACTTACAAAACATTTATCTGCATAGAGGAGGAAACTCTGGGGGCCAGGAAGAAGTGATTGCCCAGGGTCGCTCCGCTAGAAAGTGTCAGAGCCAGAACTAGAACCCAGATCTAGTGGTTGAAGACAAAGTACTCTCTCTGAGAAAGAGGCCACTTCTGTCCTCGTGCCAGGAGGTAGGGATACTGGCAGAAATCTCTGTTCTGTGCTCTCCCATCCCTGTGGGATAGGGGTCTTCAGACACAAGTGAGAGATGGCTCCAGAAGGCAGGGAGCTAATTTTCCCAGATGACCACACTGGGGAGGAGTATGAAATACAAGTGGATAGTCCTGTCTGCCTTGGGTGCTTGGGGAGGGGACAGGAGCCTTGGAAGGGAATCAAGTGGCTCAGCTTGGAGCTCTGGCTTCGCCATTCATTTACTGGGTGGCCCTGAGCATTCTTTTCCTCTCTGAGCCCCAGATTTCTCTTCTGGGATGGCATCTCAGGTGTAACAAGCACTTCTCAATCATATTCCTGTCTGTGGTCCCATTTAACCCCCCACCCCACAGTCTGTGTGGAAGGTGGGAGTGTGGCCTCCATTCTGCACAGCACCCTGGCCACACAGCCAGGAAGAGGCACAGCCAGGCCTCAAACCCAGTCTTGTCTAGTGCCAGACTCGGGGCTTCCCTTCAGGGCTCCCCCATTCCAACGTTCTAGAATTCTGCCATTCTGTGGCCCAAGTCACCCCCAGCCAAGATCACCAACACTTGGCCCTCAGCCCAGGGAAAGTCTCTGAGGAAAGAGCCCCCTCTGTTCCTGGGAAAAGTTTCACAAACTTGGGGCACTAGAGACAAAAGACATTGACCTTGCTGTCAAGAGGGAGTCCTCCTCTACCCTTTCTCCTTCACCTCCATGACCCATCGGATCCCAAGCTGTGTGGCCCAGTTTGGAAAGGACAAAGGTGTGGTTGAAGGCATCCTCTAGCGAGGTGGCAGGCTGAAGGCCTGGCCTGGAGGAGGGTGAGTGGTGGCCACGCACCCCTGCCTCTGCTCAGCAATGAGAACGATGTCATCCAACCTAGTGCTCCTGTCACAGACCTTGACCTCCCCTGGACCACTCCCACATCCCATGATCCCCTGCTCAATGAACATCATGGCTTAGATGGCTCTGCATCATCTCCCTCCCTCAGTCCTCACTGCCACACCCTTAGGTCAGGCCCTTGTTCTGTTAGGGCCTCCCCACTAGCCCCTAGACTTCACTTTACTCCCTCCAACACTTCCTTCACAATGCTGCCACAATGATCTGACAAACCTGGCCATGTCACTCTCCTGCTTGAAACCCTCCATGGCTCCCTGATCCTCTCAGAACAAAACCCAGACTTCTCGGTCAGGCCCATAAGACCCTGTTACCTCACCAACCCTCCACCTTCATTTCAGCCATGCTCTTCCTTGCCCTCAGCGCTGCAAGAACAGCAAACTATTCATGGTTTCCCCCAAGCATGTCACTGTTTCAAGCCTCCTGTGACTTTGCCCAAGCTGTTTCCCCTACCTAAACTGTGTTCCTTAAAAGGTTCATAGCAAATTCCTATTCATCCTTCAAAACCCTGCTCAGATAGCACCTTTTCTCTGAAACCTTTCCTTACCACTTCCTTCCTCCAACAGCACTAAGTATAATACTTAACATTTATTTATACTTTACTAATTATAGTAAAACTTAACATTTAAGTATTACTTACTATAATACATTTGTTAACAACTATAATAATACTATATGCCAGGCATTGTCCTGGACCCTGCGTATGTCTCATTAATTTAATTATCCAAATCTATGAGGCAGAGTGACAGTTTTAAAACCATCCCTTCCACGTAAACCTGGGCAGGCTTGTGACAGCCTAGACCAATAGGAGTGCAGTGGAAGTGATGCAATGTAGCGCCTAAGGCTGGGCTATAAAAAGTCACATAGTTTCCACCATGGTCTCCCGAAATGCTCACCCTCCAGACATTTCCTCCCAGGATGTGCCTCCCAGAACCAGTGCACTACACTGGGAAAAGCCCAAGCCACACAGAGAGGCCACTCGTGGGTGCTCTGGTTGGCAGTCCCAGCTGAGTCCAGCCTTGGAGTCACACGTGAGTGAGAAGTCTCCAGATGATTCCAGCCATTCACATCCCCCTTAAATATTTGAGTCCTCCAGCTGAGGCCCCCCACATCGTGGAGCAGGGACAAACCACCTGCCGCCCTTCCTAAATTCCTGACCACAGAATCTGTCCAGGCACAGTAAAGTGGTTGTTTCTTTACATCTCTGAGTGTGAGGTATTTGTTACCCACCAGTAATAGTCACAAATAGCTTACAGTTCATCCCATTTCACAGATGCAAAAACTGAGGCAAGGAGAGGTTCAATAACATGCACACTGTCCTAAAGCTAGGGGGAGGCTGAGCCAAGATTTAAACACAGGCAATCAATTTCCAGAGCCAGCCCTCTCCTATGCTTCTCTCATGATGAATATCACATGGTGGGTTGCCTGTGTAAGTATTCATCTCCACCATCAGACCCAGCTCCTTGAGGGCAGGGACTGCGGTCTCTCTCTATTCCCAGCACTAGCTCAGTTCCTGGCATGGAGCTGAGGCTGAGGCCAGGTTTGCTGAACTGACCTGAGCATCAAAGGGAAGCCTCTGCAGTGGGGTTGGGTGAGTGGGGTCAGGGCCGCCAGGGCAGAGCTGAGCCTGTTTATGTCATGATCTCCCGACAGAGCTCCTCCAGTGCTGCCCTGCTGACCCCCAGGCCCTTGCCCCACCCAAGCCTCTGACTCATCATCTGTGTAAATTGATGATTTTCTGCCCAGCCAGCTCCTTGTGCCCCAGGGGCCCAGCTGACAGCTTCATTAAAAACAGTTGCAGTCAGTTGCATTTTTTTTTCATAAAAAACAGTTGCTCTCAGTCCAGCAGAGCCTGTGGGCATGTGTCATAGCTGACCCCAAGCCCCCTGGCCACGACCCAACAACACAGAGCACAGCCCAGCTTAGAGTCAAGCATTTGAATCTCCACTGGTTATGACCACGGATGCCCCCCTTCCTGGGTCTGGGGATCAAGGGGCAACCTCTTAAGTCTGAGGCCCCCAAGTGGATGAATCCACCCTCAATGGATTCACTGCAGAGAAGAGTGAGATTAGGACCAGGAGTCAGTGGAGACAGGTGTATGCAGACCCTGGCTCTGTGCTGGGGAAGTCACCCACCCCTGGCTGCTTCTGGATCTGCCTTCCAGCTCCAAGAGGAAAATCTCCAAATGATTCTTCTGGAGTTGAACTTTCAGAGGCTGTGCAGGTCTCCCGGTGGCTGCTTTATAGAGAAAGAGACTTATCCTTTAGCCCCACTGTCTCCTGAACCCTGAAAACCCCCTGAACTCTCCCCTCGGTGACCTCAGACAGGTCACTCAACTCTCCCAAGCCTCACCCTTCTCATAGGCTGGTGTGAGGCTGGACCTTGGCTGCACTTTGTAAACACCATCAGCTGAGAGGTAAGACAGGCATGCAGCCAAGGCCAGCTCAGCTGATGCAAAGGGGAAATAAGAAGGATACTAAAACAGCTGACATTTGTTGACATTTCTCTATATCCTAGACACTCTTCTAGGTTCTTTACCGGCATGAATTTATGTATTCATCCCAACAACCCTAATCAGTAGACACATTCATTCCCATTTGACAGATGGAGCAACTGAGCCACAGAAAGTCAAGTCACTTGGCCAAGTTCTCTCAGCTAGCAAGTGAAAGAGTCAGGAGCCAAATTCAGGCAGACCAGATACGCAGTCCTGTCCACTTAACACTCACGCCAACATAAAGTACCCAGCACAGCATGTGGCATGCACTCTAGCAGGCCAAGGACCCTTAGCCCCTTCCCATAGATGGCCAGAGTGGCTAGGACACATGGACCCCAGGGTCCATAGAGAGCCCCACCCCCCTCCTCCAGACCCTCTGTACCTGGGGGTGGGTAGCTGAGCCCCACCCTGGCCCTGGCATTGGTGCAGGTGAAGAGGCCATCTCAGCATATCATCCTTTTGTCCTTTCACTTGTATGGGAAAGGGATCCAAGAGTTATTTACTGCAGAGATTTCATCGAGATGTTCTCGCCCTTACTGTACATCCTTTAAAGGTGAAATAAAAATATCTAAAGGGGAAAAAAAGCATTTTATTCAGCATCGTAAAAGCCATTGGCAGACGTTCCCCTGGAAGGGGGAAAAACAGCATAAAATTCTGCAGTGGCATTGTTCTGAATGAGTCTTCATAGCCAGTGTGAGCAGGTGGAGGGGTGATGGGAGCTGCGGCTGTTAACAGGGGCTCCTCATGGCTTCAGGTGCCACTGGGTGGGTTCCTTGCTGCATCCCCAGAGCCTGCCACTGGGTCAGCACAGAGTGGGAGCTTAATAAATACTTGTTACATTCAAGAGCGAATAAAAGAATGGGCTCTAGAGTGAACCCCTCCCCAGTGGAAGGGGAGGGAGGCAGTGGGCCAGAGCATCGTGGAACTCAGGGCTGGACCACTGCCCCGAGACCCACTCGTGGCACATCACTGACAGGTGACACTCTCTCTCACATCCATGTCTTTGCATTTGTGTTCCTCTGCCCGAAGGGGTTTTAACCCACGCTGCTTGCCTCCACTTGCCTGTCCAATATCGACTCCATGTCCAGCACTCCCAACCAGGACCACTAAAGGGCCTCCTCCTCCTCCAGCTAGCACCCATCCTCCCCTCCCCTGTGCTCCTCCAGGCCCTCTGTGCAGTGTAGGCTACATGCCTGTCTCTGTCTCCAAGAAAAAGTGTGCTCCTAAGGACGGGGACCCTGCTCAGTAAGTGTTTCTCAGATGAATGAATGAACGATACTTGCATAAGCCTTGACGCTTTACAAAGTGTTTTCCCACAGACGGCTCTAGGAACTCTCAAAGCACCCGCATGACATGGTAGCCAGCTTTGACATCATAAGCCTCATTTTACAGGTAAGAAAGCAGCGACTAAGATAAGGCAAGAGCATTGCCTAAAAGTGTATGGGTAGTGTGGTCTGCATGTTCGTGTTCCCCCCAAAATTCATGTTGGAATTCTAACCCCCAAGGTGATGGCATTAGATGGTAAGGTCTTAGGCAGGGTGTGATGGCTCACGCCTGTAATCCCAGCACTTTAGGAGGCTGAAGCGGGTGGATCACAAGGTCAGGAGTTCAAGACCAGCCTGGCCAGCATGGTGAAAGTCTGTCTCTGCTAAAAATACAAAAAAAAAAAAAAAAAAAAAATTAGCCAGGCATGGTGGCGCACATCTGCAATCCCAGCTACTCGGGAAGCTGAGGCAGGAGAATTGCCTGCACCTAGGATGTGGAGATTGCAGCGAGCTGAGAATGCGCCACTGCACTCCAGCCTTGGTGACAAAGCAAGACTCCATCTCAAAATAAAATAAAATAAAGAAGGTAAGGCCTTTTAGGAGGTGATCAGGTCATAGGGCCATAGCCCTCATGAATGGGATTAGTGTCCTTATAAAATAGGCCCTAGAGAGCTTGTCTGCCCCCTCCACCATGTGAGGACACAGAAAGCGCCATCTATGAACTGAGAAACGGGCCCTCACCAGACACCAAATCTGCCCGTGCCTTGATCTTGGACTTCTCAGCCTCCAGGACTGTAAGAAATAAACTTATACTGTTTGTAAGTCTACGTATTTTCTTATAGCAGCTCGAGTAGCCTAAGAAAACAGGCGTCCTTGAATCTATGTCTAATTTAAATCCTTAGCTTTTCTTATTATGCCAAGTTGAAATTCACAAGCTGTAATTTTTGCTCCCTACCTCCCCACACACAAATACATTCACATGCATATGCAGATGCATGCGCTCAGGATACACACATACATATATATGCACCCACATGGATGCATGTACATATCACATGCAGGTATGCTCACACATGGATCCATGTGCACATATGGGTGCATGTAACAAAGACACGAATGTGCATGCACACGTACATGCATGCACATGAGCAGAAATGATAGGAATGAAGAGAAAAACAGGAGTTGAGAAGAGAGGGAAGGAGTTCCAAAGGCCTCCCTCAATGCCTACCATCCACTATCAGGCTTTGCCTTTGATTTTCTGCTTTTAATTTTCACATCATCAGTTACTACATCAAAGCAATTTTACTGCAGGTGCCCTGGACCCAGACTGTTTCCAACAGCCCTGATTCCAAATTCCCCTTCCCACTGGGCCCTCGTCGTCAATGGCATTTCACTTCTCATTAAATTCCATGTGGGGAGCATGGGGAAGCAGAGGAGACAGTAGTGAAATCACCTCTCACCTCTGTTTCCAACTCTTGTTCACTTGTGTTCAAATGCCGCTTAAGGATTTATGTTCCGATTTCTAGTTAAACACGGCAGATAAAACCTCCTCCCCTGCCTGGACTACTGGGGTCTTGTGGAGACGCACGAGAGAATGGATGTGAACGGACTGTGTAAACTCAAAAGTGCTGTGCGCACATGAGGAAGGCATTCTCTTCCTCTCTCCCTCCCAATCCCTCACTAAGTAACTGAAAGGGATTTCATTAAGAAGTAAAAGACAGAGAGAACAGAAAATGAGGCAACTCACGACAAAATGTTCAAGGCTGGGAAGCAGATGGATGAATAATAACTGATTTGGGAGCCCCAAGAAGGCTGAAACCTAAGTGAGCAGTGGTGGAAGCCCAGGAACCAGCTAGTTCCTAGGGCAGGAGCCCAGAAAGTCTCATGTACTGGTGACATCAGCTGCTTCTGAAAGAGGGGCTACAAATTCAGGCTGAAAACAGAAGCATTGCTGGGCACAATGGTGCACACCTGTAGTCCCAGCTACTCGGGAGGCTGATGGGGGTGGATTGTTTCAGCCCAGGAGTTTGAGGCCAGCTTAGGCAACATAGTGAGAGCTCCATCTCTAAAAAAATTAAAAATAAAAACGGAAGCATTGATTGAAATTCTGCATATGAAGCAGTTAGATCCTCTAGACACCACCCCACTCCCCCAGCACAAGAGAGAAGAGAAGTGAATCTGTAGGACTTTAAAATCCAGAACACAGATAAGATCTGGCTGAGGGTAAGATGCTGAATATCCTCCAGTTTCTACCATCCAATCTGGAGCTGGGGGGATTCCTCTCTGATGAAACAGTACAGCCTAGGGACAGATGGAGAGGGGCTGTCCCCTAATGACATCCTCCACCCTGATCACCTTCCACCCCTATCCACCACCCACCAGGCACATGCACAATGAGCTTCCAGGCAGCCGGAGCATCCAGCAGGAAAGATGGAGACCAAAAACAACCACAACAAAACAAATGGGGCAAAGGGGGCTCAGATGAAACAAAAGCAAGGCAGGAAGCCGCAGAATATTTCAAAACCTTAAAGTTACCCTTGGAGAAATAAGAGAAGATACTGCATCTATGAAAAAAAAGACAGGAAAAAAGGATGGATCCTATTTTTTTTAAATCAGGAGACAATGAAAAAGAACTTATAGAATTAAAAAGAGAAAATACTCCAATGGAAGGTTAATGAATAATGTTGAGGAGATCTCCTACAAATTACAACAAAAAGTATGAAAATAAAACAGGAGAAAATTGATTAGAAATTCAGAAAATCTGTCCAGGTGATCCAACATCTAACAGAAGACCCAGAAAGAGAATGGAATCAGAGGTAAGGCAATTATCACTGAAGTAACTTAAGAAAATGTCTTAGTACTGGAGGATGTGAGTTTCCAGATTAGTAGGCCTCCTGACACAAAGCCACTTAATTAGGAAATTTCAGAACACTGAGGATGAAGAAAAGATATTAAAGACACCAGAAAGGAAAGAAAAAAATCTGGCCCAATACCAAGGATCAGGAAGCTGAATGGCATTAAACTTCTCATAAGCAGTCTCAGAAATGTTATCTCCCATGCTCCACCAGAATAACAGCAAAAGCCAAGAAAAAAATGAAGGTGTGGGATCCAGGAAACATGATGTCCAAACAGGAGAGAAGCTAAGGGGTTTCGCGGGGGGGGGGTGCTGAAGAAACCCCGGGATTGCAGCTATGCAGGTCAGTGCACGAGAGAGCGGAAGGATGGAGGGTTCCATGAGGGATGTTTTCAAGGAGAAAAAAAAACCGAAAGACCACGTGATGCAGTTGAAAACGGGGGCGCGGATGTGCACATCTGATACAGTGTTTGCAGCCTCCAGGCTCAGAAGAAGAGCTCTGACATGTCTTCTAAGAGACATAAGATGCAAAATTTCCTCACCTACCACCCCTTAACCAAAAGCAGTTTGTAAATCTCAGCTGGTTGCTATGGAAATGATTATACGTATACACAGAACAAATACCTTAGGCGCTCGTTTCTTTCCAAAACTGGGCAGGGGAAGCTATTGAAGTAGTGCTTACTTGGGTAAGATGTGGGAGACATTAAATTAAGGTTTAGAGAAGAAGTTTACTTATTTTTTCAGGATCCTCCACATCAGAGTAAGGTTACCTGGTGGAGCTGGGAGAAGGCTGTGCAAGAAGTTTAGGTGCAAAACTTCACTTCTGGTGAAAAGAGAGAGGCCTGGAATTTAGACTGTTAAAAGAATTTCAACCATGAAATCGCAAAAAGTCCTAGACTCTGAGAGCAGGTGGAAAATGAGAAATTATGGAGTACAAGCCTTTCACTATACAGAAAGAGCTGACCAAGGTCACACAACAGGTTAGCAAGACGAGAGCCTCTGCCAAGTGCTTCCAGAAACTTCTCTGTGGAGGTTTATCTCTGAGGTCTTGGGATAATCAGGAGAGTCTGATAGGAGAAAGGATTTGTTAACCCCTTCCCCTAACCTGAGGTCTTGACTCCCCTGCTCTCTTAATTCTCCAACCTCCCAAGCCCACCCCCAACCACCCAGTCCCAGCCTGCAAGGTAATTATAATGAAGTTAAACCAAATTACACACGCAGGGTTTATTTTGTGTTTTTTCTGCTGCTGCTGTTGCCAATTATGGTGCAATTAGACTGCCTTCATTAGCAAATGAGATTAGAATTAACATTGTTAATTACTCGTTCTGTTAAAAGGGGAAGTGGGTGTGGTGGGGAGGGCACTGGGTGGGTGGTGGAGGAAGACAGTCCACATGGCAGGGGGAGGTTTGGAGCCCCCAAGGGCTCCTGGGCCCATGGGAACTGAGGGAGGAAACTGATTTATGAAATGTCAAGGCACAGGTGGGCGAGATGGGATGGAGTCTGCCAGGTCAGGAGCAGAGGGCTTTCCTCCTTATTATTATTCTTATTATTCTTACTATTATTTGTTGAGGACTTGGTCTGTGCAGCACTTTACATGCATTATTCACTTAAACCTTGCAACATTATCAGAAGTAGGTATTAGCATCCCCACTTGACAGAAAAGTGACACTCAGCAAAGTTAAGTGACTTTCCCAAAGTCACACAGCGATAGCAAGTGGCAAAATCCAGCATTTCATTCTTGAGCACCAGGACCTTTGGTTCTCATGGGAAAGGGCAGCCCACATGTACATTGTATTTTATAGGGTGATAGTTTTATTTTTTTTTATTTTTTTTATTTTTGAGACAGAGTCTTGCTCTCTCACCCAGGCTGGAGTGCAATGGCGTGATCTCGGCTCACTGCAAGCTCTGCCTCCCGGGTTCATGCCATTCTCTTGCCTCAGCCTCCCGAGTAGCTGGGACTACAGGTGCCCGCCACCACGTCTGGCTAATTTTTTTGTATTTTTAGTAGAGACAGGGTTTCACCGTGTTAGCCAGGATGGTCTCGATCTCCTGACCTCGTGATCCACCCACCTCGGCCTCCCAAAGTGCTGGGATTATAGGCGTGAGCCACCGCGCCCGGCCAGGTGATAGTTTTAAATCAGCTCATTTGATACTCAAATTTGCCCCATGAGGAAAACAAATTATTAACCTCATTTTTCAGGTGAGGAAGCTGAGAGTTTAATCAGGGTTGGCAAACCATGATATACAGCCTGAATCCAGCCTGCTCCCTATTTTTGTAAATAAAATTTTGTTAGAACACAGCTATGCCACTTATTTATGTGTTATAAATAAATATGTTATTTGTGTGTTATATCTTGCTCTCAAACTAAAACGACAGAATTAAGTAGTTGCATTAGTGGCCATATGGCTCATCAAACCTATCTGGCCCTTTGCAGAAGAAGTTTGTCAATCCCTGGTTTAAATCACTGATACAAAGTCATACAGTGCATGCACAGAGGCCCTGACACTTGAACCTAGTCCTTTTGGCCCCCAAACCGGACTCTTCTTGCCTAGAAGGAAAGGGAACAGTTCCAGCTAAGCTCAGTTTCCAGTAAGCTCAAAAATGTCTTTATTACCCCCAAGGAAAGAATCACGGCAGACAGATGGATCTGAATTATTTTATCCTGACTTTGAAATTTGACGGTTGACTGTTTTCACAAGCAAACAATAGAAAGCCCAATTATGAATGGTTTTTAAAATAAGGTATTTATTATTTCACATAACAGGTCCAGCAGTAAGGCAATTCTGAATGTGGTTAATTCAGCTGGGTCCTTTTTATTCTCCTTTCCTTGGCATTTTATCTGCCCACCTCCCCACCGGCCCCATAATCCTAATGTGGCTGCCACAGCTGCAGATGTCACATCCCCACCCAGCAACATCCAAAGGTGGCAGAGTGGGGCAACTACTTCTGGCAAGTCAGTTTTTTAGATCTCAGAAAGCTTTTCCTAGCAGGCACCACTTCCCCACAGCAAGCAAAATAGAATTATTACATTTGTTTTGGATAAATCAGGATTCATTCCTGGGGTAGAGAGAGTCCCAGACTCCCCCTGAAAAATATAGCTGCTAGTATCTGAGTTCTGATACCAAGAAAGAATTGGGGGGGTGGGTTTTTGGGAAGGCAATGGACAGAAATTTTAGGGTTGTTCCAGTTGTTCACATGGAGAGTCTGAGGTCTAGAGAACAAAAATAGCCCACATTCCCTTTTTTTTTTTTTTTTTTTTTTTGAGATGGAGTGTCACTCAGTCACCCAGGATGGAGTGTAGTGGCGTAATCTCAGCTCACTGCAACCTCTACCTCCTGGGTTCAAGCGATTCTCCTGCCTCAGCCTCCCAAGTAGCTGGGACTACAGGTGCAGGTCACCACGCCCAGCTAATTTTTGTATTTTTGGTAGAGACAGGTTTTCACCATGTTGGCCAGTCTGGTCTCGAACTCCTGGTCTCCAGTGATCTGCCTGCCTTGGCCTAACAAAGTGCTAGGATTACAGGCATGAGCCACCGCACCTAGCCCCCATTCCCCTTTTTTCAATGCCCTGTGCTTCCTCTGACTGTGGGGGCAAAGGAGAGGGAAGGGAAGAGTCAAAGCGAAGGGTTAATCTCCCCAGCACCATGGCCTCTAATCTACCCACAACATAGGCACAAATTTCTCCCAAAGACCATTTGGCCTTTGGGCCTCTCTTCCCCTAACTCACCTCCCAGACCAGAAAGGCAAAGGTTTCCTGGGCATTTTCCTTTGCAGCTTTGCCTCCTTAGTGCTTGTTATTTCTCCCCAGTGTTCGGTGAACTCACAGCCATAGGCTGTGCACCAAGGCCCCAGGTGGTGGTCTAGACTGGCCAGGCTCCCCTTTCTGAGAGGTTCTGAGATCCCCTGCCCACCTGTGCCAAAGGCCAGCACCAAAGTGGCAGTGGCAATGGCCTGGACCCAGCCAGACGGGGCACGTTCCACAATATGAGGTCCCTCTCCCCTCCATCCTTGCCCAAACTGGCTATTCATATCCTTTGCTTCCAGATTCCCACCAGACACTCTCTCTCTCAATCTCTTACTCTCTCTTTCCCTCTCTCTCTCTCTCTTTCTCCCGCATATGCACACATGCACACTCACACTCTCACACTCATTTCATTTATTTTAGACACTGGGCACCTGGGTTCATGCACCTTTGCCAGGACTTCCTTCCTGCCACCTGGGCAGGATTTGTGAGGCAGAGACGTCACTCAGGCATTTAAAGAAGATTCAAGGAGAAGGGTGTCAGGCAAGGTGGGTCCCATCTGGGTGTCACCTGTCATGCAAGGCTCAGGGGCAAATCCCACATGGCCGCATGGCCTGCCTTAATGAAGAAGAGTTATGGGAGGTGGGCTGTACATGGGGTCAGCAAGGGAAGGCCTGGGTCTCTTTCCTCTCATCCCCATGACAGTGTGCTGTGGCCTGGCCATGTGTTGATAGCCAGCATAGGTTTGCATTTCACACAATGTTGCTGACAAGCTCAGTCTTGAAGAGATCTCCATTGTGCAAGAGACAGGAGGCATGTGCCTCCTACCTTGGGTCAGTTGGGCAAGTTATTCTTCAGTGGGAGCCCTGCATTAACTACACAACACACACACACACACACACACACACACACACACACACACACACACACACACACACACAGTGCCTGCTGGCCCTCTGACTTGACCGGCTCCCCGGATGGCAGTGAACATTAACATTTCTGCCTCCAGCAAGTCCTCTAGTCTGGAGGTTTGGCCCATTTACTTTCCCTGTGCTGTCCCATCTCCATCGCTGCTGGGTTTTCTCAGAATGCCTCTGGGTGGTTTCAAAAGTATTAAGCTTCTCCAGCTGCTTCTCAAGGGGGTAGGGAGCTCTTCTGTTCCTTCCTCCTTGTTCTGTCTGAGTTGTTAGGACTCAAAAAAAAAAAAACGCCTTCAGATGATGAACGAGGCTCCCAAGATCTAAGCCCTCTCTTCTCCTGCCAGCCCTAGCCATGGGTCACTTGTTCACTCTCCCAACAAAGCCTACTCCTGTGAGATCCCAGGGAATTTACCCTGAATCTGGGTACCCTGCAGATGGTGACCCCAAAGGGAAAATCCGACTCACCCCTAAGGGGAAATGGCCAGCCCCATGGATTGAATGTAAACATGACAGATCCCAAAGAACAGAAAAAGAAGAGGTTTAAATGACCTCATGCAAAGGCATAAGAATGACACAAAGGACTTCGGGGTCTTGGGGGGGAAGAGTGGGAGGGGACAAGGGATAAAGGACAACAAATATGGTGCAGTGTACACTGCTCAGGTGATGGGTGTGCCAGGTTCTCACAAATCTCCACTAAAGAACTTACTCATGTAACCAAATACAACCTGTACCCCAATAACTTATGGAAAAATAAAATTAAAAAAAAGAAAAAATAAATGACCTCTCTCAGGTGCCTCCTTAGTGCCGTGGACAGCCTGCAGTCTCGTAAATGAGCTCCCTCTCTTCCTAGTTCATATCTGGAGAGGCCAGTTCCCCTGGTGAAAGGGTTTATATCCTTAAGTCTCCAGGGTTGGGGTTGGACTATGATGCAGGAATAGGATTGCTGGAAAGTAATTCTAGGTCCCCTTCTTCCCACAGGGTGGCTGCACTTAAGCTTAGCTTCCTAAACTGCTCATCGTTCTCCCAGTCCATCTCTGACCTGCAACTTCCCATGGGCCCCAAGGACCCCAAGATGCTGGGCAACCAACAGCTGGCAGTCAAATCCAGACTAGTTAGATTCAGTCTGTCCCCTGTAAAAACTGAGACAAGCCTGAGGCGGAGAGTCAGTATCTTCCTACAGGCATGCAAACTAACTCCAGTATCCAACACATAGCCTGGGCCAGAAGTCCTAGCTAGGATGATGGGATGGAGAGGGACCAAGCCTTCCCTTTTACTCATCCCTAGGTTTGTAAATGTCCTCGTTCCCAAATGGAGCCTCACCCCAAATGCCTTCTGGTATTTGGAATTCCCAAGCCTGGTGCAGGACAGGTAGCCACCCTGAAGATGTTCTACTAGGGCCCAGCAGAGAGATTGAGGGAAATGAGGAAAAGTGGGAGACAGATCTTGCTTGAGCACCCAAAGCATGCCAGGGCTTTTACATATGGGAGGCATGGGGTCTGACAGTTTGAGGATCTGTTTCCTCAGTTACACAATGGAAAGAGTAATAAAAGTGTTGGAAGGCTAAGATGATGGCGTTTGGGAGTTATAACCAAAGCTAAGGGGTATCGGAAAGGTTCCATTCAGAGAGGAATCAGCCCTCTGTATGCATGGAGAGAAATAAGGGAGCCCGAAATGGTGCATTGGAGCCAAATCCCAGAGGGTTCTGAATACCAGATCAGGGACTCCTTATCTGATAGAAAATAGGGACTTATCTGATAGAAAATAGGGAGCCATTGAAGGTTTCTGAGCAAGGGAGTGACCTGTTAGAGCCATGACCCTAGCAGAGAAACAAAGATAGGAAAGTTGGAAACACCCAAAAATAAAAATAAAAGCCAAGACTAAATGAAGTTTGTTATTTGTCATCTTACTGGAGAAACAATGCCAGTTCCAGGCAAATGAACCTAAATGACCAAAGACATTCCAAGGCGTGAGCAGAGTCAGAGCTGGGGCCGGATGATGTGGTGTCTCCCGACCACTGGCAAATCCATCTCCCATAGGTTGCCCGAATAAAATGTCAGCTCCGGGCCAGATCCTATCCACCTGACATTCCTGTTAATAACAAAGCCTAATTAGCATGGCTTTTAAGCATCCATTACATTAATTTAATGCGAAAATCTAATGGAGCTTTATTGGAATTTTTCTCGGCAAAATTAACCCTGCGGGTTTCTTACACATGTTTTCATTAGGGGCTGTGAGCAGTGGAGATACTCAGAGAATTAGAATTAGCCCTTGTGGTTTTCGCTGTAATCCAGTTCTTCTGTCTCTAAGCCCCCAAGTCTGTAGGTCTTTGTTTAGCAAAGCTCCTGTGCCCACACCAAACAGTTCTCATAAAGACCATTGCCGTAATGAGAGATTCAGGCTCGAGCCTTGAGCAGGTGCCTGTCTGATTCAAACACACCCCATCTCAGCTCAAAAGATGCAATTCTGGGACCTTGAAGAATTTCAGGACACCGGGACAGGATCCCTAGACGTTCACCATCAGGGGGTTTGACCCAAACCTGCTCCTCACTCCCCTTCTGGCTATCTTCCAGATGGGAGTGGCCACGTCATTCATTCAGAACTACAAGCAATAGGCAGAAGTCTCTGAAGAGGGCATCCTTCCTTCAATTAAAAAAAAAAAAAAAAAAACTAACTAGAAGAGTGATCTTTGCCCATTCATCCTTCCCTCTTCTCCATGTCTGGAACATGGATGTAAGACATGGAGCAGCAGCATCCGTCTTCTGACATGAGGATAAAAGCTGCAGGCTAAGGGTGGCAGAAAGGAAACCCAGGAAGACTGAGCCCCAGATGCACCCTTGAGCTGCTAAGGTACCGATACTCATCAGTCTATGCCTGGCTTCCTGTTGCGTGAAACAAATTTTACTTGCTTAAGCCTCTGTTAGTGAGTTTACTGTTACTTTTGCAGCCAAAAACAATCCTAATTGATCTACCTGGATTCTGGTCATAGATTTTCTATAACTTTTGACAAGTCCCTGATGCTCTGTTTATCAATTTCCTCACCTTCTAATTAGAAGGATGGAATACAGCATGTTTTTAAAAATCTTTTTTTAGGCAATAAACCCTAACAACCCCACTCCACCCCCAATGAAATTGTGTCCCATGAGAAGTTAATAAAACTTCATCCAGGGTTGAGGTGGTGGCAGGTGGTGGGAGTTCTGGAGTTCTTCCTACTGGACTTGGCCCAACCCCACACCAGAGAAGCCACAAAGACATCTCTGAGAACCCCACTGCTCCAAAGGGCACAGTTTACGAAACCACCATCCTGAAGACCTCTAAGGCCCTTTTGATATCATGAGGTTCTGCCTCCAGAAAGCATCCTGTGGCTGGAACCTAGGAGCCAATGTGCTAGAGTTCTACAGTTCTCAACCTTTAATATGCTCTCAAATCTCCCAGGGGTCCTGGTAAAATGCAGATCCTGATTGGAGTCTGGGTTGGAGCCTGATTTCCAGTAAGCTCCCAGGTGATGCCTACACTCCTGGTCCATGGATCACACTGTGAGTACCAACTGTAATGCTGTCTCCGTCATCATTGTCATCACCCCCGGCCAGGCCACTGCTCCTGCCCCATAGCACATCCCCAAACAAGTGAACAGCCTGGAGCAGGGAGGGGAGCGTGGTTTCAGAGATGGATAGATGGACATTTAAATGCTGACTCCATCACTTCACTGTGTGATTTGGACAAGTTTCTCAGCCTCTCTGAGCTTCAGTTTCTTTAGAAATGGTGAATATGGGCCAGGCGTGGTGGCTCATGCCTGTAATCCCAGCACTTTGGGAGGCCAAAGCAGGTGGATCACGAGGTCAAGAGATCGAGACCATCCTAGCTAACACGGTGAAACCCCGTCTCTACTAAATATACAAAAAATTAGCCGGGCGTAGCGGCAGGCGCCTGTAGTCACAGCTACTTGGGAGGCTGAGGCAGGAGAATGGCATGAACCCAGGGGGTGGAGCTTGCAGTGAGCAGAGATCGCGCCACTGCACTCCAGCCTGACGACAGAGTGAGACTGTCTCAAAAAAAAAAAAAAAGAAAAAAATGGTGAATATGAGGGTCACGCTGCACCCTCATATCAGGATGCATGCCTCATCCAGGCATATCATGGATCCTACAAACCTGAGTCTCACTCTAAAGCCAGGCAGGGGCTGCAGTTGAGGCCCAGCATGACCCTCCCGGAGAACTCAGTCATCCTTTTGGAACAAGTCAACTTGGCAAGACAAAGCCAGGGCTGACATTGGTCGGCAGCAGGGCATAGAAAGCAGGTAGTGGGAGAGGAAGTGGAACAGGGAGGTAGAAATTGGGGTGAGTATGTCAACATTTTGACATTCAAAGAAAGTGCAAATTATAATCAAATGGCATTTCTCTCTAATGACACTGTGATCAGATAAAGACACCTCTCCGTGAGGACGTCTCTCATCTCTGCAGCTTGAGAAGTTGGCCTGGCCCTGGCTTCCTGCTGCCCTCCCAAATACCAGTCCTCAAGATGGGAAGAAAGTCATCACAGAACTTTAGCAACCATCCAATCCAATCCTCTTCCTCCCATTTTGCAGGTGGAGAAACTGAGTCCCAGAGAGGTTAAGCCACTTGCTCAAGATCACACAGCAAGTTGGTGGCCCTCCTGGCAGCACCCCGGGTCTCCTGTCCATGACTCTATATCAAATGGCAATAGAGAGTGGAAGAAGCACTAAAAAATCTAAGAAGGAGCTGGACTGAAGGAGGAAGGAAGAGCATGACAAGATGCTGTCACTGGGCCAACTTACACAAAGCTCTTTTGTTGGGCTAAGCAGCCAAGACAGGAAATAAGGGTGTTGGGGCTCTTGCTCTCCAGTTAGTGTCAGTGTTTTGCTTTTACCCAGTTCCCTGCAGGTGGCAAGTCTGGCTTCCCTTGGGGCCCCTGCTCCTCACCAGCTCCTTGAGGGTTTTGGCAAGGCTAACAACTGCAGGGCCTGGGGATGGGGGTGGGACCCCACCTGCCACCTCTGCCTGTCTGCATGGTGTAGGGAAAAACACCTAGGCTTTGACATCACCCAAGCCCAGCTTCCAAAGCCCTCTCTGCCACACAGTGGCTTGTGCGACTCTGGTCTTCAGGCTCCCTGGCCATAAAATGGAAACAGAAATGGTACCACACCAGGAACATTCACCCCTCCACCAAGGTACCATGTGCCTGACACAAACAGGCCCTCAACATATGTGGCTTCCTGCCCGCTTCCCTGCCATCTAATGTTACAGATGCAGACCCTGCCCTCGGAGTGTTTCTAGTCTAATGGGGAGAGAAATTTAGTCTTTGAATAATTCAAAAGCCACTTACTCTTGGGGACGTGGGCTGATATCTTCCTAGCTCCAGCAGATTTCTTTTCTTTTTCTTAAACTGAGATTCAGCTTTACTTAAGCCAAGATCAAAACGTGTTTGCCTTTCTCAGCTCACAATGGAGGACAATTGAGGGGAGAGGAATGGCCAAAATTGAAGACTTAGAAATTACTAAGTGAAACTGGCCAGGAGTGGGCTCGCTCCTGCCACCCCATGGGGCAGTGTAGGCAGTGGAAGAGCCCAGAAGAGGAGTGGAGGAGGCCGCCCTGCAGGATATCAGAGCCTCCCTGGGCCTCACTGACCAAGGGCCATACAACTGGTCACCAGCCCAGGCCAGAGAGAAGTGGGGTCCTCCCCGCCTGCTGTGAGCACAAGGGCCATCCCTAGCAAGGTGGGAGAAGAAGCTGGGGGGCCACTGAGTAGCTCCACGCCTCCTCATCCCTTCCTGGGGTGGCCTGTTTCTGTGTCCTGCAGAGTGAGGCTGGGGGCTGGGAGCTCACCCTGCTCCTCACATGCACTACTCCGATTTCAGCCAAACTTCAAGGGCCTCTCAGGCCTCCAGGCCCACGGAGGCTGGGTCATTCTGCACCAGCTTTCTAAACACTTCCTGCTCTGTCATTCCTCCCCTGAGCACGATAGGCTTAGAGGGTTCAGTCCACATTTTCTCTTCTCTTATACATGCCCCCTGCCCTAACCTTCCTCTCTTCCGCATACACACACTCCACCAGGTAAGTGTGGGGTCTGGCCATTCCACACTGACAGCTTCCCTTCCCCTCCACTCTCCCTCCCGACACCCTGGCACCCACCCTGCCTTTTGCAGGGAGACGGGAGTGTCTAAGTCACAGTGGCCCAAGACCCATCTAGAACAACCACAGTTGGGCATCTCCTGGGCATACCCAACAGGGAGAACAAAAGAGCCCTGCAGGGGAGTCAGAAGACCTGGTTCTCACCCCAGTATTACTGCCACCAACTTGCTGTGTGACCTTGACCCCTTGCTGGCCCTCTCTGAGCCTTATCTGTAAAATGTAAGGATTACATGAGATGGTCCTAAGGTCCTTCTTTGCTCCAACATCCTGAGTCCCTCAACACCAAGGGAAGCTGAAAAGGAGAGAAGAGGAGAGCTGGCCCAGACTGACCCCCGGGCATTGGCCACGCAGCGTGTGGGGTAATGTTGGGGAGGTGAGCAGAACTGATACAGGCCTCTGCCTCTGCTCCAAGCCATCCAGGAAAGACATGGTCACGGGGGTAAGAAAGCAAAGCCTCACCCTGGTTTAATTGCACAGTTAATTGGAAATATAGGCCAAAGTTAACTTAAAGGAAAGAATGGTGCTTATTTGGGTGGTTATGCTAATTTATTGCTGCAAAGACTTCCAGGGAAACTGATTATCTGACTATGTAAAGAAACAAGATTAAGAATGAAAAGGGGGAAGATTCTATGTTCTGCAGTTCTCAGGACCACCCCCTCAGAAATTGGGTCCTCCATCCATCCCTCTCCCAGCCCCACAAAGCAGAACAAGTTCTTCCCACAGCACAGAGATGGCAAACAGAGGCCCGAAGAGCATGGGCACACAGCAGGTTAGTGGCAGAGCCATTTGAGACCTGCCCTGTCCTAATGACCTAGGAAGCCCTGCCCTCCTTCTCCAAGGAGGCCACTTTATCTCACCGTCCTGCTACAGGAGGACCTCTGTCTGCTCTTCCTTGGAAGGAGGGGTGTGGTGTCCAGCCTCCAAGACAGCCTGGCTGATCCTCATCTCCTGACATTTGTGCCCTTATGTGGTTCTCTCCCACAATGTGTAACCAAGGGGATATCGCAAAATGACAGTGGGTGATATCCAAGGCCAGATCATTGCACTTCCACCTTGTTCTCTCTTACTGGCTCGGGAAAGCCAGCCGCCATGTTGTGAGGACACTCAAGCAGCTATAGAGAGGTCCAAGTGGTGAAGGACTGAGGTCTTCTGACCATATCAGCACCACCTTGCCAGGCACTGAGTGAGCCATCTTGGAATGGAATATCTTGGGGCAGATTCTCCAGCCTAATCAAGCCCTCAGATGACTGCAGCCCTGGGCCAGCATCTTGACTGTAACTTCAGGAGAAACCCCAAGCTGGGCTGTTCCCAAATTTCTAACCCGAAGAAACTATGAGAGACTATAAGTATTTGTTGTTTTTTAAGCCACTCAGTTCTGGGGTAATCTGTTATGCATCAACAGGTAACTGATGCAAGGTGGTGTTTTAAAATGTGCATTTCATTATTATTCGGGTGTGGTGAGGCTAACAGATTAGGAGCGGCTACCATTGAAAAGATGGTTTGTTACAGTTCCCAAGGGGAGGGGGCATGCCAAGCCATGCAGGGGCCACATGGGAAGCCAGGGCTGTTCGGCTGCAGAGGGAGCAAGATGAAAACATGGGCAAATGCCTTTATTGTGGTCTTTATGGGAAGGGTGGGTGAGGCAGGGTAAGCAGGCTCAGGATTGGCTGGTTTGCATTATTTCAGCAAGCTCTGAGATGTAGGGGCCATCTCTAGTTGGGGTGATTAGGGCAGAGGAACGTCAGCATAAGAGCATGATAAAGAAGGTGGTTGGGGTAGGGACTCTCTATGGGTTGGTTTGCATAGGAAATGCACCCTCTAGGAATTGGCTGGCAATGGGAGAGGCAGTCTCTCCAAGGTCAGCCAGGCCCCAGACCACAAAGCATCAGAAATACAGAAAATAAAAAGGGAGAATAGGCCAGAGCAGTAGGGACCCTCCTTCCCACAGCTTGGCTTCCTCTTCTTGGGAGTCCATGACTTGAAGAAGCTCAAGGGACTGGGCTGGGGAGGTTGGGGGCAGGAGAAGCAGGGTGGAAGGCTGGGTTCTGAGGGCCGGCTCCAGAGAGACAGCAGCAGCCCTGGACATGGGGTGATCTCCATTCCACCACCTCCTCCTCAGCCACCTTCTAGGTCCTGTGGCCTGAAGATCAAGTCCATACATCCTAGTGTAGCATATGAGGCCCCCGCCATAGTCCATCTGGGGCCTGCCTCTGTGGTCTCATCCCTCTCCCACCAAGCATTCCAGCCCCAGCTCTCAACCCTGCCCCAGCCCATGACCCCTCCTGTCTTCTTCAATTGGCCTCTCATATTCCCTGAACAA
Source organism: Nomascus leucogenys (assembly GCF_006542625.1). NCBI lineage: Eukaryota > Metazoa > Chordata > Mammalia > Primates > Hylobatidae > Nomascus > Nomascus leucogenys. The sequence continues at coordinate 345,471 of NW_022095768.1, read as the reverse complement.
GACAAGCCCTCCTGGCTCTCCCCAGCTCTACATATGCTATTCCCTCAGCCTGGCATGTGCTCCTCCCCTGTCACCTGGCAAATTCCTGATTGAAACCTCAGCTTGCAGGCAGTCCCTTCAGGAAGTCCCTATGGCCCCAGGCAGGCTAGGTCCCTGCACCCCAGCACCCACAGCACTTAGTGATGTGTGGCTTCACCTCCTGCGTCTCTCCCTGTGGAATCCAAGTTCCTGCCAGGCAGGACCATGTCTTACTCATCCTTGGGTCTTCATCAACCTTGGGCCTTCATCATCCTTGGGCCTTTCTCACATGGCACTGGACCTGATACTCAGTCTGGCATCCCCAGTAAAGAGCTTTGTTAAATTAATGAATGAATACATAAGCAAATGGGGCCTTGAGCAATTCACTTCTGCTCTCTGGGGCTCAGTGATTCATCTTTAAAATTAGAATCATCATCAACATCATCATGATCACCATCCCTTCCCTGCTCACCTCACAGCCTGTCATAGCAATGCAGTGAGACAAAGAGGGTATGTGAGCTGTGTAAACTGTGAAGTGTGGTGCACCCATGAGGAGGGCTTTCCTTAACTCTCCTGGGACCTAGCATCACTGCACTCTGCACGGCTGCTCTCTCCCCTAGCCCAGGCTTCAGGGAACTTCCTAGGACCTTCTGGGAAGAAGGCAGAAAATTGTCTCCTCCTCCATCCCTGTTCTTGGAGCAAGTCTGCTTCTGCCCCTCCCCAGCTTCCTCAACAGCAAGTGGAGATCCCTGCAGCCACAGTCTCCCCTCTCCTTTCATTCTTCCCCTGTCTTTTTTCAACAAGCAAACTTGAGAAATGGTAACCGTTTTCCCCATTATTCAAATGGCATGGAAATTACCTACTTGGCATTCCTCTTTGACATGGAGCCTTTAATTAGCCACTGGCTCCCCAGTCCCTGGGTATTTCTCTGGCTCTGCAGCTCCCTGGCTTCCTCACTCCCTTCCCTCCATTAGCATCCTAATCAGAGATGCCCAGGTTCCAGGGAAGACAGAGAAGGGATGGTAGTTTCCAGAAATAGCTCATCCGTGGCTGGAGGTGGAGAGCCTGGGTTCTGGTCTCTGTTCCTGTCACCAACTCCTCAGTGACCTTAGACTTGTGTGGGGTCACCTACAAGTTGGGGGCAGAGCTGGACTCAGATCAGGGCTTTGGCCCCATTCCAGATCTCTACCCTCAATTCCACAAAGAATCATTGCCCCCACTTCAAAGACATGTCTCCCAGACCCCATCATCTTGGCTCCTGCCCTTCCTCTGCCCCCACCCTCTTCTGAGAGTTTAACTCCATTGCTCCCTTGGCCATGGCTTTGCAGTTCCCAAGCCCTAGTGCCCCCAGGGATGTGGGAGTGGGACCCAAAGGGCAGGGTCAGCTCTTAGCCTGGAAGGCCTCAGGCGGTGCCTTGTGGATGCCCAGTTCAAATCAACCAGGCTTGACTAGTCAGTGCCTGGTCCCAGCAGGTCAGCCCTGTGGGGTGGATGAGAAGTGACCAGTGCCCGCTGTCATGAGCCTACAGGAATATGAGCAGCTATCCTGGCTCTCAATGAACTGGCAAACTGATTGAGAGGTCTAGACTGTCACATAAAATGCCACCAAGCATCAAAGAGGAGGCCCAGATGCTGGCCAAGCCACTCTACCTCTTGGGTGTGTTTGTTAAGATGACACTAGCTGCTACACAGGTAAACCCTGAAATCCCAGGGCCTTCATTCAGTGCAAGCGTGTGTCTTGACCACATAGAGTCGAAAATTGCACTGGGATGGAGGGAAGAGAGGGTGTCATTTACAGACCCAGGCTGCAAGAGGCTCTGCCATCTTCAACACGTAGCTTCCCAGATGGCCCTGGGCATCACGTTCAGCTGGCAGACAGCAGAAGAGAGGATGGAGAAGATACAGCCATGCCCTAATTGTTGGCCAGAGTGATAATACAACATCCTGTCAGCTCACGTTTTATTGGTGAGAACCAGACTGGGAAAAGTCTAGTCCCTTTGGGGCAGCCGCTTCCCAACAGTAACTCTACGCCACGGAAGGGGAGCACAGCCAGTTGTCTCTGCCATCATAAGCCTCGGTTTTATTGTCTGTAAAATGAGGGCAGGGTGAACTGGACTGAATATCAGGACTGGAAGGAACCACTGAGTTCATGCAGTCCAACCTGCCACTCTCCCCACCATTCTACTTGGGAACAAACCAAGGTCTGAAAAGTTAAGTGTTTCACCCCGTGATCACAATGGCACACCCAAAATTCTAGATCTCTTGACTCTCAGCCAATGATAAAAATAAGAACTACCACTCATGGAGCACCGGCCTCACACAGGCCCTTTATGTACACTGTCTCCGACTGTCTCAACATTGCTGTGGAGTACGTATCACTGTCCCTATTTCACAAATGAGGAAACTAAGGTTCAGAGAGAGCGACTTGCTTAAGAGCCCTTGGCTGGCAGGCAGGTAGCAAGGCCAGGAGCTGACCCTGTCCCACACTGCCTCCCCCTTCACTACACCATTTTCTTCGCAAACAGCTAATTCTGAACTCCCCTTTGTGAAGGAACTGAGACCCCAGCCCTTCCCATGTTCTGTCCCCTTGGAGCTGAAATCTCCCTGTTGCCCAGTCACCCCTTGCGACTACACAGGTCCCGCCAGCAGAGGTCCAGAGAGGCTGAGCCTCGGCAATGAAGGGGCCAAACGTGAGAGGAAAATGAAATCTTAAGCTCTCAACCAACTGAATGAAGCCCTCTTGGCCAACAAGATTCCAGAAAAACCTCAAAACCTGAGTTTTCCAGCCATGACAAGACACGTCAATCCTGCCTCTTGATACCCCGTGCCTTGCTAACCACCAGTAGACTTTTTTTTTTCTAAAAGTTAAACAGAAACCAGCCCCGGGAACAAAGAACGGAAGACTCAGTCCTTCTCTGACTTCAACCAACTGCCTGGCACCACTCCCTTCCCCTCTTGCCAGCATTCCTTCCCTATAAGTGACTACCAACCCCAAGCTGGGTCTGGCAGTTCACAGAAGCTGTGCCCAGGGTGCCTCTGTGTCCTCCTTGTGCCTTCTGACATATACAGCTTAATTTTACCACATTTTAATGTGGTCTCCACCCCAAAGTAAACAAATAGAGGATGTATGTAACATACATGTTTGTTTTCCACACAAGCGTGACTTCCCCTCATGAATATTCATATCTTCCTCCTATAAGCTATTAAATATGTATGTCTAGCTAATCTACCAAGCAGAAAACTCCTGTAACATCTTCCCTCCCTCTAAGTGTCTGCTTTCCATCCCTATGGGAGGCTGTGCTTCCCAGCCTGCAGGTTGCAATTCTTTACAAGAAATAAAGTTCACCTTTCCAACTTTATAGATTTTGTGATTGTAAGTTCACATATATAAATCAGAACTGGGCTTAGCTGTCACATTCCAGGTGAGAGCCCAGGGTTGTCAGGGTGCCTTCGGTGTCAGGGACTCAAGCTCCACCCATTTTGTTGCTCCATGTCCTCTTCCCTAACCTCACCTCCTGGCCCACTCTGGCTGGTGCAGTGCTAATCATTACATCTGCATTGCAGCCAGCAGGGAGGAAAAAGCAGAAGAGAAGGTCCTCTCCTCCCTTTAATGACACTTCCTGGAAGTTGCACAGACTATTTCTGGTTTCATTCCATTGTCCAGAATCTGGTCATATGGCCACACCTAGTTGTGAGGCAACCTAGAAAAGGTAGTCTTTATTCAGAATAAAAATACCCCTTTTCAGCCAAGGGGGCCTACACAGGTCCCTTAACCTGCTTGAGCCTTGATTTCCTCACCAGTAAGACTGAGTCATCATAACTGCCTCATGGGGTTGGGGTAAATATTGGATTCAATGAGATCACATACATCAAAGTTCTGGCACATAGTGGGTGCTCAGTTAATCTTAGCTTCTCTTCCCTGCCCCTGTGCCTACCTGGAGTGAAGCCCAGTGAATTGGTTAAGTGCAGGCCGTGGCCATATCCTCAGGCAGTCAGTTATCTAGGGCCCATATATTCACAAGCAGGTAGCACAAAAGCACACAAAGGAACATGAAAATGACTTCCAACTACCCCTCCCACAGCAACCCAGGGTTTACACACTTCTAGGAAAGCTCCTCTCCTTATTTTGCACTTCAAGGCCATCATCCCAGCTTACTCCTTGCTCACCTAGAAACACGGTAGGGTGGGTGTGGTTAGGCGCCACCGTGCCTGTATCCTCAGCCCCACACACCACCCCTCCATCACAGTATAATAGTGCCATCCACCCCCTGGAGTTGATCAGAATTCCATCCCTCCACTTCCCAACACTGTCCCAGACCCTACCTCCTATGGGTTAAGAAAGAATTGGGATGAGAAGGAGGGAGGCCCTGTCAAGGCGTATTGGTGGGAGAGCCTTTGGCCTATCATGATGAAGACTGAGGGTGCTCCGAAGGCCCTTTAAAATGTTAAGACATTTCTGCCCCCCTCTGGAGATAGTATCCAGGAGACAGGCTCTAGTCCTGCTTGTGTCACTACTGCAGAGAGGCCAAGGCCTCAATGCCTCATCTGCAACACAGGACCCTCCCTGTTCCTCCAACCTGACCATTCAGTGATGCAAGTGAGGACACCAGCGGCCATATCCCCTGCCTTTAAGCACCCAGCCTCCCTGTCAGGAAGCCCCCCACTGTGTGTGCTGGGGGCAGGGTTGGAAGCTCACCTGTGGTAGGTAGAGCCTCCTGGCTGGGCTGGCCTGCTTCCTCTCTGGGCTTCCTGCTTTGTGGTAGCCCCCTCACTACACGCTGTCCCCAGGACTACCCTCCCAGCCTCATTTTGATCTTGGGAGGACAAATAAACCTTAAATTGAATCCCCTTTTTGTGAAGTTACCCAGAATTGGTTTTCCTTGCTGAAAGACAAATACCCCAACCAATACATAAGTCATTCCCACCCCCGGACACACATGTTCCCTTTCTTTAATGTGGGCTCTTGCCCTGCTGCCCATCCTTGGCTTTTTCCCTGCCCCTGCCCCTGCCCCTGCCCCCATTTTTCATTATCAGCTAATTCCCTCTGGTCTCTTTTTTAAGGAAGAAAAAGGAGGGGGTAAATTCGGGATGAACAAAACTATTTAGATGTGTAACCTTCAAGGTAGCTCCCATCCCTGCACCCCCACAACAACAACAACAACAAAAACTCATAGCCAACCAAACTGCATTGCTTTGAATTAGATTGTGTTTGTTGAGTGGCCCTTCCTGGAGCTGAGTGCCAGGCACTGTGCTAGGCCCATGGGATGCCAATGAATAAAGAGGAGCCTTCCCTGGAGCAGCTCACAGTCTAGCCTCCCCAAACTCATCAAAATCAAAGCTACTCGGCAGTAATAGAGTCCTCGTGTTTCATGAGATTTTGCATTATGTAAATCTGACACTGATATAAAGATATTAATAAAGTCTCACTTTATATGCAAAATTTGAAATAATACGTATCCCAAACATTTGCTTTTAAGCATGAAGAATGTTGAAGCTGGCAGGCCAGTGAATTGTAAACTCACCGTCTGCATGCTCACCGCCCAGCAATGCCACTTTAGCTGATAAACAGAAACACCTACCAACCTTTGTCAGGATTTGTTCTAAATTATGCAAGTTTCTAAATTATACAAGACCTTCTGGAGCATGTGTCTCAGACATGATGCAATGGGTCTGGTGTTCAGAGTTCTGGCTCTGGAATCAGAGTGCTGGGATTTTACTCCTGACTCCATCCACCACTGTGATCTTGGGCAAGGCATGGAGCCTTTCTGTGCCTCAGTTTCCACATATGTATGATCAAGATAATGGTGCCGACCTCTAGGGAGCTTATGAAGATTAAATGGGTTCTTCCATGCAATCTGCTCAGAACAGCACCTGCAGCACTGCAGCAAGCGGGGGCTTGCAGCATCTCGCTGAGCTGTGGGTTGGCAGGAAGGGGACATCTGCTCATGCACTATGGGGAACCTAAACCGCCATCCAGAGCTGGAGCAGGTACAGCATCGCTTCGCATGTCCCTGGACCCTGAGGCCTAGTCAGTCACACAGCTGCTGGAGACCCTCTTCACAAAGGCAGGCCTCCTCCTACTCCAGCGACGGCATTGCCCTTTCACGTGCGAGGTCATCAACCAGACACTTGACCCTGATAGTCTCTGTGCTCTCATTTCAGAGAATGTTCATAGACGCTCCAGACTCTTAAAGCTGACCCAGCCACATCCTCATCCAGAGTAGAAAACAGAGTTGGTGCCTTGGTGTCCCCAAACAAAGCCCCTGCTCAGTACCCCAGTGTTCCAGAAGCCTATCTCTCCAAAATGCTCCATCACAATTCACTTTTTTAAGAGCCAATCTAATATGATACATACCACCCTGGTGCTTACCCTGGGAAAGCACAAAGGGAGGCCCACTTAACCCAGCTTGGGGGTCCCGGGAGGACTTCCCAGAGGGAGGAGGAGTCACTGCACTTCACTTCCCAAAGAGCACCGAGGAGCCAGGTGATAGGGGGAGGGGTGGGGAGGGCAGCTGACCCAGCATGGGGAATAGCTTGCACAAAGGTGTGGAAAAGAGAGAACTCGGCACATTCCAGGAATTGCCAGTAGCTCCATATAGAGTGGAAAGAGTGTGAGCCAAGATCTAACTGACTCACTCCCAAATAACATGGTTTCTGGGGCACATGAGTGAGGCCCAGAGATACCATCTAGGAGGTATTCGTCATCTTCTTTGCACTGTGGCTGCCTTTGATGAGCATATGGGATCCTTCTCGGAATTATGCCTTTAAAAGCATAAAATAAAATATATAGGATTGCAAAAGAAACCAAAGTATCATCAAAATACTTATTAAATGCAATCTGTAGTATTATATGTGCCTTTTATTAATGTATTATATGACAAGATCTTGTGGTAGGAAGTAATTGATGAGCAAAAATTATTTTTCAAAGTATTAAAACATCTGTAATATAGTATGAAAACATCTATGATTCCTATTAGTGACAAATCCAAGGTGTGGCTAATTCTGCCATGGTTTGTTACCTGCTTTCATAATGAAAGGAAATGCTCAATTTCAGTTAAAGTTTAGTGAAAAGGAAGATGCAACTTTTTCCCATCCAAGGTCATGGACCCTCTGACTTTTCCCACACTCTCCTGCCTTACACAAAGACCCAGCTTTGTGCCTACAGCCCAGTGGTTACGAGCATCCAAGCCAGACCTGTTTGCTCAGTTACTGCTGCGGTACTTGGGGCAAGACACTCAGCCTTCCAGTGCCTCTGTTTCCTCATAACTGTGAAGATCAAATGAGTTAATACACACAAAGCAGTTATAATAGTGCCTGCCATATAGTAGGTGCTCACTAAAGAAGGACAAGCTGTTTTCTTTCTTATTCTCAGCCCCAAAGACAATGGAGAGAGAAGCCCACAGATGTGGGGCATTATTTACTAACCAGAGTCGTGTTAATAAGCTCACAAAGCACAATTAGCAGTCCTTTCAATTCTGAGGTTTGCTTGACTACAAAAGCTTCACATTTCTTCCTCCCTGATTTCTCTGCTAATTACAACTGCCACCGTCCATCGCAGCTGCCACACAACACGGGTGCTGGCTGCCTCTAATGTAGTTGTTAAGGTGGCATAATGGTGCACAATGACTAATTGGCCATCGTGCCCAGGATGAATAGCATCAGACAACAGCGGCTGGCCAGTTCCTGGCCTTGGGACTCTGAGCTACACAGCCCCAGCACTCTCCCAGTGCACCCCTCCTCTACCTTCCCAAGCTGGCCCATGGGACCAGGTGATGAAAGGGTGCAGGGACAGGCGTGCAGAACTGGGAGGCTCTGGGGGGCCTCCCTGAGGCCAGCCCTTCCCCTAACTTGCTGTGTGACCATGAGCTAGCCACTGAGTGTCTCTGGGCTGCACTTTAATCATCTATAAAATGGAGGTAGGAGGAAGTAGGTCTAGATGCTTCCTACGGTCCTTCCAGCTCCCACCTACTGTACTTTGATTATTCCATGGGAGGTTCCCCTTCAAGTGCCCGCACAGCCACTCCCCAGCCACTGGGGCATCTCAGCCTGCCTGAGGGTGAGGAAGGGCAGGTGGAGTTCAGCAGGAACAGCCACGATCACCAAATATTCCATCTGGAACCCCACACTTCCCAGCCACCTTGCAGTTAGCTGAGGTCACGTGACAGCTCTGACCAATGGGTTGTGGGCAGAAGTAACAAGCACCACTTCCCGGCTGAAGCATGGAGAAGCGGAGAAGCATGTGATCTCCCTGCAGTCTCTTCCAGTCTTGTGGCTCAGAAGGCCTTGTGGTGAGATGGTGGAACTGAGCTGAGCTGAAAGCAGCCCAGGTTGCCAAATTGTCACATGGAAGACACCCCTAGTGACCTTTGTAGAGGTACGAAAAGAACCTTATGCCATTAACATTTTCAGGCTATTGTCACCATGGCATAACCTGACCTATCTTGTCTAAATAGCTATTTTCCCAAAAGGACTCAAATAATGGGTGTTTTGTATAAAGAATTTAGGAGGCAACTGCTTCATAGTGCAACTAAGTAAAGAGGTCCATTAGAGCAAAAGAACGTGAACTTTCTAACAATGAGGAAGGATCAACAATGAAATGAGCAGTCTTCCCAAGGCCCCCTCACTGTACTCCCCATAACTCTTCAAGTGAGAAGCTTAAAACCAAGCTTAATGAACCAGAAATACATAAGAAGTCCGAAGGGCTGGTGACCAAGGTAGAGAGTGAGATACTGGGTGTTCTCTGGCACCCAGGGGGAAGTTTTCACTTGGTGGTGAAAATGGGTCTAGTGAAAGAAGATTCATGGGGTGAATTTCAGGATTGAGAAGGAAATGTTTGGGGGTGGGTTTTACTCTAGGATTCCATCTATCAAGAGGATGTTAATGAAGAATTGAGTGCAATTTGGTTTTTCTCTTTCCCAGCAGCAAAATTTCACCCAAGGGGATCTCCCATTCCTCTTTCCTGGAAGAGACTCCAGAGTAAGCAAGAAATAGATCCCATCTCACCTCTACAGGGTGTGAGAATCCTACAGAATTCTTGGTGCATTTTGTAAAACCACAAACTTCTTGAGTTTGGAAAGAATTCTGGAGTCTTTCAGTCCTAAGTCATAGACCCCAGCATTGATTACGGAGTCTACAGCAGCACAGAATTCCAGAGTCACAGGAATCAAAGCTCCAGGACAGTCCTGGAAAGAAACAGGAGAGCGTGGCCACCTATCTGCCCAGCCACCAAGGCCTAATCCACCAGGGGGGCTATATTGGCTTCTTCTTGGGGACGCCCAGTACAGCAGGCCCCCCAGTCCTCCCTCCCCGGGCCTGTGTCTCACATCCCCACAGCAGGATTGCAAGCAAGCTGTCCCCATGTAGCAGATAAATAAATAAATAAATAAATAAATAAATAAATAAATAAATAGTGTGACTTTGTGTTTGAAGGACGAATGCCAAGTTTCCTCTCTGGGGCCCTCTCCCAAACCTCTGTATATCACCTCCACATGACCAGGCTGTCAGGCCTGCCACCCCGAGCTCTGCTTGGCTGTGATAAACACAGAAGACAACGCATTGCCTACACCCTCAGGTGCTGAAATCAGGAAGGGGGTGGAAAAATCCATTGAAGCCATTCTAGATTTATGTTTGAAACATTCCAGATTTATGTTTTCCTTTGTCAGGGGAGAAAACAAGCAGATGTTCCTAAAGGTGAACCTTATAAGCCAGCGCACATGCGAAGGGGCATCATGTCATTTTTGGCAACCACGCTGAGTTCAGTTTTTGCACCAGGACCTGGATGTGCACACTGACAGGCCCCCATCCCACCACCTTTGGCTTCCTTGCATCTTTCCTTGCTTTGAATCACATCCTCGACTCCTTCTCCAGGAATACTTCCCAGATTAGACTCATCTATTTCCCAACCCTTCACCTCAAGCTCTGGGACTCTTCTCAGCCCCCAATGAGTACAGGTCATTCCATAATTGTTTGTTTCTTTTCATTCCTTGAGCTCCTAGAGAATGTTGGCTGCCTTTCCCCCCTCAGACCAGGAACTCCCCCAGGGAAGGGACATGTCTCCCATCAATCCAGGTACTCCTACGAACAGAATGCCTGCCCTCCCACACTATCCCTTTGGTAGGTTAATTCACCCTGCATTAAAAAGAATGTGACTATACCTTATAAAACGGGTATTCCGAACAAGGAGAGACAATTGTGGAGCTTGAAAGTGCATGTAAAATGCTTGTCTATACTTATGGTTTTTTAGAAAGAGGGACTATCCCTTTCAAGTGATTCCTAAATAGATCTGTTAAGAGCCAGAGTGAGACCTTTGGAAGCACCCAGCACTGAAAAGACTGTGGTGCTGCCCTACTAGCACCCACATAGGTCATTCAAAACAAAACAGCACTGAGCTGTGCAAGGCAAAGCGCCCATGATGCCTAAGTTCATCAGAGCTAAACAGCTCATAATTTTGCTAATACTCTTAGTGCATGTGGCTTAGGCAGGTGACTCCTGCCCCGGATCTGCCATGTAGAAAAGGTGAAAAAGCACAGTTTCTGGGGGAGGTTGAGAGCAAAGCTGGTGACTCCCAGGATGGAGATGGAGAATACGTCCCTCCCGGCCTCGGAGGTAGGCAAACAGGCAGGGTATTAGGCTATATCTGCCACTGGAAACCTCTGTTTCCCCAACCAGGGGAGGAGCTAAGGAGGTGGAGCCATTTCTGTTTTCCAAACTGGGATCAGACACAGAATGAAACTATAATATCAGCTGGGCTTTGCTGGGCTTGGAAACCACTGAGTTCTTACCTCCCCAAATACCCACACCTACCCCTTCCCTGCCCTCCCTCTCTGAACCCAGGAAAGCACCTGAAATGCTCCAGTGAAGAAAGGACTTGAAGACGCTCATGAAATCCTCCAGTGTCTTCAAAAAGCCATCAGTCCTGAATCTGGTCATCCTCACAGACCCCAAATCCACTCTGCCATGGCCAAACCAAACACTCTATGCACAGCCCTGGAAGCCAAATCACCCAAGCCGAAGGATCAAGGTGAAGGCTGAGACCCTGCTTCTCAACTCTCTCAGGGCTCAGAGACCATCAGGAGATGTGCAGCAGATGTTGGATAATGTCTGGGGCTCCAGACTAGGAATTGGGAAAACCAGTTCCAGTTTCTGGCTCAGCCACTGCTGTGCCACTAGATCCTGGGAAGGCCACTGCCCACTCTGCCCTCACTCTCTCCATCTAGAAAGGGAGGGGGCTTGGCCATCAGAGCATGGATAACATCTGTGTGTCTTGGCTGGGGGTCTACACCCCAGAGAGGGCCAGGGTGAGGAGGATTCACCTCAGAGCCTTTTCTTGAACTCGGGGTATTAGTCTGGTCTTCCCAAAGCCCCAGGTCATTAGCCAACTCTCCCTCCTAAACTGGGCATTGGCCTCCAGGAAGAACCTTTGGATGGGAGACTGAGCAAGAAACCAGTAGCCTGGCCCTCGGAGGAAGTGTGGGCAGAGAATGGGAGCAAAGGGGGTGAGCTTCAGACCCTAAACCAGCTCAGGGGAGTGTGGCTGGTTTCCTTTGGGCCCTAAGGGCTTTCTCTGTTGGAAAGGAATAGAAGTGCCAGAAGTGAAAAGGATGCATGAGGAAACTAAGGTTTGCTAAGATTTTGCTAGGTGCTAGGCATATGAATAACTGTATTTAATCCCCACAGTCCTATGAAACACCAGTGTTATCTCCATTTTACAGATGAGAACACTGAGGTTCAAAGAGGTCAAATGACCTGCCCAACACATCCAGGAAATGGCAGGACTAAGACTCGAATTCCAAATCACATCATCTTTCCATAGGTGCACTTGGGATGGGACCTCTGGCATCGGGCGCAGAGACCCTAGGATACAGCCTGGCTGGGGGTCCCCTTCGAGGAACTGGCAGAGTAGTCAGGGTGTGCTGAAGTGGGCCCCTACCTCTCCTGTCCAGGATATTTCCTTCCTTGTACTCAGGAGGCTCTCAGAGCCCAGCCAACCCTTTGTTCCCCTCTGCTTTGAACCTGACACTGGAGAGACCAGCAATCAGTCACCGCTGGCCTCCTCCAGGAAGTTCAGTACCTGGGCTGGAACAATCTCCCCTGCCTCCCCAGCTCTCCATGCCATGCTGTGCCCACAGCCATGCTGGGCTCCAGCCCCCACCCCCTGATTGCCTGACTCATGACCACCCTGTAATGGTGTGTGAAGTCTAATTGCATCCCCTAATGATAGCCCTTAGCCACCAGGAGACAGGTGCAGAGGTGGCAGGGAGGGCCAGAGAGCTGGAGCGGGGAAGAGGCAAGGGCTCTGTCCCACTCTTGTACTTGGAGGGGACTGGGGAGGGAGTGGGGATTAAAGGGTTAGGGGTCGGGGAATCGGGGGGATGCTGGGATGGGGAGGGGCTCTAGCCTCCTGGAACCACAGAGTAGGGCTCTTGAAGGAGTTCTCCAGCCACCATATCCTTCTAAGAGAACATTCTTAAACAGCCCTGTTCACAGCATTTGCTCCTCCAACCACTGTTTCGCTCCTCCAACCACCACTGAAAGGAAATAGGATCCACTGGAGCAGAAGTCAGCCAGTCAGAGCAGACTCAGGTGAAAGGCAGTAGTTCAAAAGGCAGGACCCCTGGGCTTGAAGGCCAGTGCCACCAGCAACTTGCCATGTGACGCTCACAAGTCATGATCCCTCTCAGGGCCTCCGTTTCCTTGAGCGCAAATTGGGATTTTGTTCAGGCTCATTCATTTATGCAATAAAACATGTTCCCAAGGTGCCAGGTGCTGTGCTGGGTGGGCCCTAGGAGTGGGGTCCCAAGTGAGACCCAGAGATGACTAAGAAAGACACTGGGCCTGTTCTCAGGGAGGCTTGCAGTCTAGTAGAGTAGATCCTAACAGTTATAGAGCACCTTCTGCTCACCAGGCAAAAGCCTATGAAATAGGTACTGGTATTGCTTCCATTTTGCAGAAGAAACTGTGACTCAGAGAGGCTCAGTAATTTGCCCTAAGTCACACAGCAAGTTAAGTAGCAGAGCCAGGACTTGACCTGTGCTCTTAACTCCTATACCATATGGCCTCCTTGTGCATAAATAACTCTAATGCATGGCTCAATGTGACAAGGCCCATGATTGAGTAGATAAAATGTTTTGGGCCTACATGAAAGGGAAGGCTTCCTGGAGGAGGTGGTTTCTGGCCTGAGCCTTTGCAAGACAGGATGATTTGGACATGCAACATTTAGAGAAGGGGGGTGTAAGAAATTCTATCAACTGAAAATTACAATAGCACTTGACCCCCACCCCCTGCCAACAACCCCAACCCCAGGAGAGCCGCAGAACTGAGGCCAGCCTCTGAACAGCAGCAACAATGGAGGGTTCAGAAAAGGATGAATGGCAAAGTGAGAAAGGGGAGCTGAAGAGAATAGAAACACAACCTAAGCCTGGAAGTGGGGCCGGGGGGGCAACAGGGCAGTTGCCAACAGGTAGGAGGGGGAGAGGAGGTCGTCCTGCATACATGGGGGAGGGAGAAGGTAATCTCTATCCTGTACCCCCAGCACCCTGAGAATTAAAACCACAATCCTGACCTATGCACACAACAGAACACTGCGGGGCCATAAACTACAATGTTGGGAGGATATTTATTGACGTGGAAAAATGCTCACATATATTTCCAGTGAAAAGGCAGGTTGCAAAATAATATGTACAGTATGATGCCATTCTTGTAAGGGGAAAAATATCTTTATACAAGTCTGGAAAGATATACACCCAAAATTCCAACAGTGCTTATCTCCAGGTGGTAGATTGTGCATTTTTATCACCTTTACACTTACCTATATTTTCTAATTCTTTTATAATAATAGGCACTATCTGTGTAATTGGTTAAGGCTTTTTTAAAATAAGTAAATACGTTAATAATTTTTGCAGGGTAGTATGGGCAGGAAAAGAACAGCCAGCCACCTGGATCCAGGGGGTGGAGAAAATGGGAGGTGGAAGGACTCACCTAGGAGGGGGGTGGGGAAGGATGAAGGGTGAGAGGACTCACCCAGGAGGGGTTGGAGAGGATGGAGAGTGGGACGATTCACCTAGGAAGGGGGTGGGGAGGATGGAGGGTGGAAGGACTCACCCAGGATGGAGGTAAAGTAGGAAGGAAGAAGATGCCTCCCTAATAGGACAAAGGACTTGTTACGAAGACTAGATTGTGGGGCCCTGCCTCTTCCAACTTCTTTCCCTTCCCAAATCTCCACAGAGCCCAGAGGTCCTCCCACTCCTCAGAGGAGAGAAGTCTAGTCTGGAAGCACACAGCTGCCCCATATAGGGCAGAGGCGAGGGATGGAGCAGTATGAAAACCCAAGGAGAGATGTGGGCTTGTCAGGCTAAGCCTGGCGCATGTGGGAGGAAGGCAGGCATCTGAGACAGTAGTGAGCCTGGGGAGGCTCCTGAGGAGGGATATCCCATAATGACCCCTCCAGGGCAGGCAGGTGGCCCAGGGTGACAGGAGAGGCAGCTTGGAGGGCCCTGAGAAGCAAATGACCCAGCAGTTAATCCAGGCCCCATTGGTTGGCAACTTTAGGGCTGGCTGGGCCGGGAGATCTGTGGAGCTCTTGGCCTGATAGGAAGAGGCGGGCAGGGAAGGTGAATAGCACTTCCCAGCCTTCTCTGATGGCAAGATAGGAAAGGCTGAGCAGACCCCGGTGGTCACTGCCTGTGTCACTTGGGTGTTTGTTATTCTCTTTGTTCCTGTCTGTTTCCCCTCTGTCATTAGCAGTTGAAACCCTTAAAATGGCCAGGAGCCTTCTTGACCGGATGATAATCAGAGCTCCTAAAACATCCATGGGCTGCCTTTAGAGGTGGTGAGCTTCCTGTCCCTGGAGATATTCACACAGAAACTGGGCCACTATCCTGGTCAGCTCTCAAGGGTTATTGAGTCAGAAAGAGAGTCAACCTCTGAGGTCCATCCCATTCCTGAGATCCTCTGAGTCCATGAGAGTGCGTTTTAGGGGCAATGGCTGGGAAGAAGGCACCTGGCCTAAAAATTGAAATTGGTGTAGGCAGACATTCCCCATCCTGTCCCCAGTCCTCATAGACCAGCATTGGAAGGACAAACGCATCTGCCCGCAGGACTGGCCCAGCAAGGACTCTGGTCCTGGAAGAGGTGCCTTTGCCCTGTACGACCACCTGCTTGGGCAGAAGTAGGGATTTCTGGTCAGCCTTGCTAGATGTATGTACCAAGCAAGTTACATGCCTGGTATAAAGAGAAGTAGAAGCATTTCAGCCCCAGGTCATCTGGGGCAGTTTACAAGGTCACAGAGTTCCTTGCACACTGAAATACTGGACCCATCATATTCATCTTTTAGCGAACACATCAACGTGAGAACACAAACCTTCTGCAAGCATCCAGCAGCATGTGGAATCAGGGCAAACATCAGTATCATCATCATTCATAGACAGAGGGGAATCAACAAACATAAAAAGAAAAAAGCTATGAAAACTTGCATTGGTCGTGCAAAACCTACAATTAATACAAATTGTAGTCAAACTGGATATTTCCCATTTCCCCTAAATGCAGCCCACTGTATTTGTTGTTAAATGGAGAGCATTTCTAGAAAAGCATACTTGGGCTTGCTCTAAGGGAGAGTTTCCCAGTATTGAGGGCTGCTGGACAGTGGGACCTGTTGCTCAGGGGCACTGTGCACTCCCTGTCCCTGGAATGCTCAAGTGGAGACCAGCTATGATGGAAGGCCAGCTGGGTCTCCTCCACTCCCCTCTCAGATCCACTCTTGTCTTCACCCTGTTCCTGCCCAAGGAAGCTGACCAGCCTGGATCCCATCACAGGCCCTGACTTCTTCTGACTTCTGTCGGTCTGACCAGTTGGGAGCCATGGAAGGGGACCAAAGAGAAGAGAGGTGAACATTTCCCAGGCTGCTTCCCCGCAGGGCTTCCTTCCATAGAAGGTCACAGCTCCTCTCTGATCAGACTGCATCACACAGTCCCTGTGACATCTGGCTTGTGGTTGTCACTCTCTGCTCTCACCAATCGCCGCCTAAGGAGGGTCACCGCCAGGTGATACTTGTTACCAACCCCAAGGGACTACACTAATCTGTGTGCTTTCTCTATACCCTGCCCACACCTTAATAAATTGTCACTGTACTGAAAACCCCCGTGGAATTATCCTAATGTGAGTGTGCCATCTGTTTCCTGCCAAGATCCTGACTAATATACAGGATCCCTAATCAGACAAAAAAAGTAAACGATACAGTCTCTCTTCATTGTGCAGTTAAGTCAGTAGTTCCAGAAAATGTGAGTAAGATGCACTTGGTTGTCGGCTTCATTTCATTACGGTACTAAACTTGATGTTATCAGTTGTGGCTTGTGGCTCACAACTTCCCAAACCATTTCTCCCTATGCCCACTTTTCTACAGATGGAGAAACTGAGTCCTAGAACCTTACCCAAGATCACAAGCAAACACAGAAGGCCAGGAACTCCAGGACCCCACCCCAGGTGTCTTCTCCAAGCAGAGCAAGCCAAGGGGGCTCCGCCACCCTTCCCTGTCCCCATCCCACAGCTGAGACTGCCGCCTCTTCTCTCCCCAGTCCCCTTCCCTCCCCAGTCCCTGGTTGGGGAGGCCCTTGGGGAAAATGATGAGTTTTTTATAGCATTTCGTGGTAAGCACTTAATAACTCTCCAGGCTATAGATCTGTGCCTCGCATGGGCTGGGGATAATTCACAGTAAAATATGACTTTTCATTTATCACACTGATGTTTAATAAATACTTCTCAGTGAAGCTTGGGCTCAAAAGGGGGGTGGCGTGAGCAGCCATCAGATGAGGCTCTGTGACTGAGTGTTGGGGTTCAGGTTCGTGGCAGGCACACTCAGGGGCTGAACAAACCTCAGCCTGAGGCTAGCAGAACCCGGGGTCAAGGGGCACTTCCAATGTAATGAGCCAAGGCTGCCCCTCAGTTCTCCACCAGCTTTGCCACCATTTCTGAGAAATCAAGTCCCCCGCTCCTGGTGCCAAACTCCCTGAGGACAGTGGGGCCTGTGTCCAAAAAGTCCAGGCAAATTTCCTCTTCCTCCCTTTCCCGTCTGGCTCCCTCTGACTGATCTCAAGGAGCTTCCTATTCCCCCAACCTTTCCAGCCCCACGGACACTGTGCTAATCATCAGACATTTGGGTTGTTTTCAAACTTTCTGCATATCCAATAACCACAACAGCTCCTATTCATTCAGCATTTGCCATGAATAAGAAACATTTGCTCAGTTAATTCTCAAAACCACCCAAGGCATTATCGCCATCCCCAGCGCTCAGGAGGGGGCACTGACACTCAGCGGGTTGAGTGACTTGCCTACAATCATATTGTGGTGATGTGATGGGGTCAGACTCAACCCAACTACAGGACAGCCAGATTTGGATTAAGTCTGATGCCACTGTCTTAATGGCTATGTGTCTTAGGTCAGGCTCCCCCAGATACAGATCCTGAGACAGGATCTGAGTAAAAGAAGTTTATTTATGAGGTGACTCCAGGAAGCATCAGAGGGAGAGGAGGGCTATGAGACAGGGAAGAGAAGGAAGTCAATAACCAGGTCAGTGACCAGGTTTCTATGGAGGACAACTGAGGAACTCAGGGACAGGAGAGAGCAGACTTCAGGGTTATCCACACAACAAGAGAGGGAGCGGGGGTACACACCCTCCGGCTCCTGTCAGTCATGAGCAGAGGGCATGAGATGGCTGAGCAGGTTCCAGTAGCCAGAAAAGCCTTAGGGCAAAGAGTCTCAGGTTGCAAGCTGGCAGTTGGCAACCACAGGGTCCTCATGCATGGAGATGGGGAGTGCCAAGGGGACACGGGCAAGGCACTGGTAGCATCTGCCTCTCTACTCAGACCTCACCAGACTGCTGTTGTCACTTGCCTGGAATATGCTGTGGTCTCCCAGCTGAGACCTGTCTTGGTCTTGCCCCATGTGGTATATCCTCCAGCTCCAAATAGGAAACACATTCCACTTTAGCCCACACAGCAAAGAATAGACTGGGAAAGTGCCCCCTCCACTAGGAAAGACACCTTACTGAAGCCTGCAGGTGCATCCCTGACCACACAAAAGCTGAGACCACCAGGCCTGGATTCTCTCTGAATCCTCACCCTGGGCCCAAGGAGTGTCTGATGCACAGTAAGTACTGAGTGACTCTTGCTGCACTTTAAATAAATCTCCCCAGGTACACTTTGTACTGAGGGGAGTGCTTCTCCCCAAGGAGCACCCTGCTCTATGGCCCCACCTTGCAGGGACAAGAGTGCTGAGTGTTGGGTGCTAGCCCAATCCCTTCGGCCTCTGAGCCTGCACCTGTGAGCTCCCAGGGAGTGGAGAACCCTCACAACACAGAGGACCTGAGTGGTGGGCAGTCTCATCTAGAAGAGCTGGTGGAGGACAGGGACAATGGCAGGAGTGGCAAGAGCACTGTGCTGGGGGCTGGGAGGCCAGGGTGCTTGTCCCAGCCAAGCCACTTGCCCACAGTGTGAAGACTCAAGGAGTCTGTTTGCAATGAGCACTTAGGGATAAGGAGCGTGTCCCAGATGAAGAGTGCTGCACATGGGATGGAGGGAAGAGTTTTGACCCCACAGTCCAATTCTGCAGTTAACTTGGAAGACGTGGCCACTTGGTCCTAGTCCCCTCTACTTACACCTTCTTCATTAGGAATAACTATGCTGTAATAATTCTAAGAAAATCCATATAGTATAATAACACTCAAGGCATCCTATATGACATGAAGATCCCCTCCTCCAAGAAGCCTTCCCAGATATCCCCTCTCTACCACTTCTAATGAAGAATGGACTATGCCCTCCTCGGTAGCTTGCTCTGTCCAGTGTACGCTGCCATCCCAGCCCCTAGTGTGTGGTTGCCTCCCCTAGTTAACTGTGAGATCCCTGGAGACTGAGTCTTAATCTTGTCTTATCATGTGCACATGCAGGCACATGCATGCATACACACACACTACCCAGAGCTGAGCCCGGCGCCCGACTCAGAGTCAGGCTCACTACATGTTGGTCAAACGCATATCTAAGTGATTGAATGAATTAATTGATTAATGAGTGGTGCCATAATCCTGACTCGAGAAATCCTTTGGACCAGCACCTACACAAGGTTGCTAAACAAGAGCAGATAAACTCAGTTAAGTAAAGTCCTCAGGCCAGTGACTGACCCACTTGTTTCTCTCTTCCCCCTTACCGGCCTGATGAGCCCACAGCTACTTCCTACCATCTTGATCCAAAGACCCTGTACAGAGCTGATGTTCCCCTAAGCCCACGAAAGAAGAGACCTTGCAGGGTTGGGATGAATCCCTAGAAGAGGCACATCCTGCTTCCCCCAAAACTCTTGAGTCAAAAGAAATCTCCACTCACCCTCCTGTAGTTACCTACACCAGGGGTCCCCAAGCCCCAGGCCACAGACCAGTACCAGTCTGTTGCCTGTTAGGAACCAGGTTGCACACCAGGAGGTGAGCTGCTGGCAAGAGAGGAAAGCATCTTTATCAACAGCCGTTCCCCATGGCTCGAATTACTGCCTGAGCTCCGCCTCTTGTCAGATCAGCGGTGGCATTAGATTCTCATAGGAGTGTGGACCCTGTTGTGAACTGCGCATGTGAGGAATCTAGGTTGCAGGCTTCTTATGAGAATCTAATGCCTGATGATCTGTCACTGTCTCCCATCACCCCCAGAGTGGACCATCTAGTTGCAGGAAAACAAGGGCAGGGCTCCCACTGATTCTACACTATGGTGAGTTGTGTAATTATTTCATTATCTATTACAATGTAACAATAATAGAAATAAAGTGCACAATAAATGTAATGGGCTCGAATCGTCCTAAAACCATCCCCATCCCCACCCCCAGTCCATGGAAAAATTATCTTCCACAAAACCAGTCTCTGGTGCCAAAGAGGTTAGGGACCGCTTCTCTATACTCTCCCTCGCTGCCCGGTGCCCAGGTCAGGAAATGGACCAGGCGAACCCCATCAGCAACATTATTCAACAATTCAATCATCAGCAACATGATTGAGAAATTCTCTCAGGTCCTGAGTGAGCTCCACAACTTGTCGTTCTTAGAGGGCAGGGTGTATGTGAACCCATTTCTCAGAAGGTGAAGCTGAAGCTCCAAGAGGGACAATAGCTCTCCAAAAGCCACTCAGCAGGTGGATGGGAGAGTGGGAACCTGGGTTCCCTAACACAGCCAGATAAGATGGGAGCATCTACACCCAAATGCGAACAGGGATTCGCCTCCTGCAGCCAGAGGTGCTGCCCAACCCCTGCCTCCCACTCCGGATTTGAAGCAAAGAGCAATGAACAGTTGGTGGCATTTCTTGCCTGTCAGAGTGTATTTCTAGCTTACAGAGGATATATGGGTTTCTGAATAATTAAGTATGACGCTCAGCGTCCAGGGCCCAAGGCTCCAAAAAGCACAAAGAACCTGAGGCAGAAAATGTCCATCAGCAACCAAGCCAGAGAGAGCCTGCGACATTTGCTCCTCCCATCTGAGGACCAGGCAGACCTGGGCTCCACTTGGGAGCAAGAACCAGTCTGCAAGGGCCTTCCAAGATGATCTGGGCCCAGCATCTCATTTCCAAGCAAGAGAACTGAGGGCCAGAGAGGAGATTCACCAAAGGTCACTGAGTCTCAAGGGTGAGTCTGAAGCCCTGGAACAATGGCGAAGGTTCCAGACATTGACCCAAATACCAAGGCGGATCAACTCTACTTCTTTCCAGCGGCGCTGCCATGGGCAAGTCACTTTATTCCCGAATCTCAGCTTTTCCTCTTCTGTCAAATGGGAACAATAAAACCTTACATATGTTAATAACCCCATCTATTCTACAGATGGGGGCGGGAAGGATGATGAATGTGAAAGTTATTGGTGAATTTTAGGTAGATTTGCAAGGTGAGAAGCTAGGTCCTTTTCCTGTGGGGCCCACTATCATGCTCTCTTTTCTCTCTCCTCTGCCTTCCCCTCCTCTTCTTCCTTCTCATCTTCCTCTCACCCCTGCTGCCTCCTAGAAAGGACTGAAGGACACGTTCAAGAAGCAGCAGAAAAACAAGGTTAAATTAGAATTAAACAAAGTGCCAACTTTAGAGGAGCAACAGAACTCCACAGAGAGGCGCAGCTGGTAACACAGCCTACTGGGGAAAAACACAGGGTTAAAGGTCAACAGACTTAAAGCTGGTCGCATCTCAGGACAGTGAATAAACATCATCACTAGCATTGACTGACTGCTAACTATGTCCCAGCACCATGCTGAGCTCCTTACATACTTTGTCACATTCAGTACTTACAACAATCCTATGAAATAAGGTAAAGTCTTCATTTTATAGAATGAGAAAACTGAGGCTGAGAGAGGTTAAGTAACTTGACCAAGGTCACACAGCTAGTAAGTGGTGGAGCCAGGATTCAAACCAAGAGGTCTGCCTCCAAGCCTGCACGCTGAAGCCCTCTACCTTCCTGTCTCCTTAGAGCATTACAGGAGGTCTCTCTGGACCTCAGGGTCTCCATGCAGCTCAGAGACAGCAGAGGGGCCTGTGTGAGTATCCAAAGGTACAATTTACTAGAGATGGTTAAAAAAACAAAACAAAACAAAAAAAGAACCAAAAACTTCCTCCCATCTCTGCCCCTGTTGAGATACAGAAAAGGGCAAGGAAAGAAGAGGAAGAAATAAGTTGAATAACTTTTGTTTTAGCCTTTCAGCTGCATAAATCATCCCGCGGCCAGAGAACTGAAATAATTTGGAGGGAAGATGAGCACGCATTTATCACGGCCTGCACATACTAAGTGTCCCCTATTGAAGTCCAGTCTCACCACCAGAGCTAGGATACACACTGTCCCACCACCTTCACCTTTGCTCTGGGAATAAGGCCTCCAGTCCAGAGGGCTTCTTTTTCTTCCCCCGACTCAAAACTCACTAATAGACCCCCCAGAAAATGGTAGTTAGATAGGAATTTCAGGGACTGAGGCAGGACTCCCCTCGACCAGGGACTCAAGTCACAAAGGCCACCAGAGCAGCTTCCCACAGCCTCTATTCCCACCCTCCATCCTCCCTCTGTGATCACTCCACTCTGGAGCTGGGGCTGCCTGGAAAGACCTCGGGAAGACAGAGAATCCAGCTCTCACTCAAAGGAGCCAGGTGGGAATGGCCTTAGCGATGTCCTCCTCCAACAACCCCATTTTACACAGAGACACAGAGCCCCAAAGCATGGAAAGCCTATCAGAGGTCCCAGGGCTCATTGGGAGCAAAGCCCAGAGGCTCCTGATCGAGTGCTCTCCTCTTTCACTAACCAACCCCAGCCTCCAGTCATGGCTATGTCTTGTCCACCAGACCCTGCACTGTGTATGTAAGGCTGAGGTGCTACAGGGCCCACCAGATCCCTGCGGCTCCTCCACCCTGGGGCTGAACTGGGAAGGTGGAGAGAGGCAGCCTGGTGCAAAGGAACCCATCCAGAGTTTCCACGCCAGGCAGGCCTGGCTTCAAATCCCAGCTTTGCCACTGTATTCATTGTCCATTGCTGTGTAACCATTATTCCCAAAATTGAGCAGCTTAAAACAACACATCTATTATCTCACAGTGTCTGAGGGTCAAGAATTTGGGTGCAACTTAGCTGAGTCCTCTGCAAGCCATGGTTTCTCACAAGGCTGCAATCAAGGGGTTGGCCCAAGGTTTGCAGTCTCATTTAATGGTTTGAATATGGAAGAATCTACTTCCAAGCTCATTCACATAGCTGTTGGCAGGATTCCATTTCTTGCAGGCCGTCGCAATGAGGGCCTCCGTTCCTGACCGCATGGGCTTCCCTCTCATGGCAGCTTGCTTCATCAAAGCATGCAAGCCAAGAGGGCAATAAAGAGCCTGCTGGCAACACTGATGTCACAATCTTCTGTAACCTTATCAGAAAAGGGACATCCTACCACCTTTGCCACACTCTGTTGGTTAGAATCAAGTCACTAGGTCCAGCCCACACTCAGAGACAGGGAATTAGTCAAGGGCATAGATACCAAGAGGCAGGAATTCTGGGGTCATTGGGGGACTATCTTATAAGTTTGCCAACCACAGCGATTTCCAGCTTTGTATCCTTGGCCACGTTCCTTAACCTCAGTGAGTGTCCATTTTTCCCTCTGTAACCATGGGGATGAAGACACTGTGTTCAGCATCAGGCATGTAAAAGGTTCTCAAGAAATGGTGGTTATTATTCTTCCAAGTGGTATCAGTAGCCTAGGAGGCTAAGATAGATGTGCTGGGCTGATGAGCAGCCAGACACACACAGGCAGACAGAAGAACCTACACACTGTGCAAGGATGGAGGATGGAGTTCATGGGCCTCCCCAGTCTAGGGGGAGAAAGATTTGCTTAAGAAGCAGAGAATCATTTGCTTAGTGGGATTCCAGAGGCAGTGTCATAGGTAGCATATGAGGAATAGAATAAGTGGGGAACCTGAAGATGCTGGCCCAGGAACCCTGAAAGTGAGCCACACAGAGTTCCCCTATATGTCACAGCTGCAGGAAGAGGCCTGGGACTGCTCCCCTCAGGGACAGGGATTTGAAGTCTCAAGGAGCTGGTCTCCTTCCACAGGGATCAGCTGCTGTGGAGCTGAGTCCAGCACAGGCTAGCTGGCTGATCGTGCAGGACATTCCTAGGTCAGATGTTTGCAAGCCAGGTTTGCACCAAGCACTAGATGCTCACACCACCAGCCAGCGCTTGGTGAAAGACAGTACCTGTGGAGAGCAAGAACTTTCATGGAAAGCTCTGCTGCACCCTGTTAAAACAATGATCTGATTAAAACCGTAGCCAGATGCTGTAGGCTATGATCCATGGAGAAGGAAAAGAACAGAATCCTTGAGTATCCAAGCTATAATGACCTTAGAGGACTACAGATGGGATGTCAGGGATCTGCGGGCCTCCTGAAATTATGTACACAATTACATGTGTGTGGCTGCACATTTTCCAGAGGGAGAAAAACCTGTCCACCACATACAAACAGATTAGGAACACAGATCCAATTTGGCCCTCCCATTTTACAGAGGAAGAGACTGAGGCCCAGGGAGTACCAAGGACTCTCCCAGGCCATACAGTTGCCTTTCAAGGGAGCTAGAGAGAGAACCCGGGCCTCCAGACTACAGGCCAGCCCATTCCACCTTTCTTGGGCAGACTTGAAGTCTACCCTTCACTAATAAAGCATTCTCCTAATAAAGCAGCCATGTCTCTGAACAGTGTTTAATTATTTTGCAAGAGAACTGTAATAGGCCACATGAAACTTAAAGGATTTTTAATAAAATCTCACATGCTCTGAGGGCTCCAGCTCCCTCCATGTGCCCCCCTTTGTTATTTCTCCTGATCCCATGAAGATATAGCATTTGTCACTGTTTCATTAGGAGCCACGGTGCCCCATGTTATTTATGAGTTTTCTATTTATTGAAAATTGTATTTTTGAGGGGGATAAAGGGGGAGCTGAAGTTTATCACAAAGAAGCCTTGGCGAGAAAATTAGTGACATTTCTAAGTATCCAAATCTCTGCTCCTGGAAAGACTGAATGAGTTCACAGCCACCAGATTTCAAAGCATTACTAGAAGTCCTGTTCCAGGTGGGGGGCTGACTAGGGGCTCTTTGATGCCTTGATTGTCCTTAGGAAAAGATGATGGTTTTATAATCTCCTCCTAGATCTGGCCTGCATCCCTTTTTCTTTAAAAAAAAAAAAAAAAAAAAAAGGTCTGTTTTTATTCAGTCATATATGCACAAGGTTAAAAAGTTTCCTGTTAAAATACTTCTTACTCCCTGTTCTGTTCCCCCTAGACAGCCACATCTAACTTTTTAAAATGTCTTTTCTTATATTTACCTCCATTTTTCTAAATAATATGCTTCTACTGATATTTCTTGATTCATCAATTTTAGACACAATCTATTGACTTACTGCTAGAATAGACAAGGATTTATCTCACTCACACCACCTCCATCCCTCCTGCCATATCTCTATTTTTAGTTCTTCTATTGGTTACTTTTGTGATCTTCCATCCTCTACAGATGCACTTTTTAAAGAGAATTTGTACATTGTACAAAAAGAATATTTCTACCCCCATCCTTCCCTTCACCTCACGTCTCCCACTTCTACCTCCTAATGCAGTCTGTCATCTACACTTCTACTTTTGCACTGTAAAAACTGGTAATATCTACATCTACTCTGTAGCCATAATAGTTCTTTCAGATTGATTCCAAGAGTTGAAAAATCACTGAAAAGTATTTCTATTATTGTGCCTAGGTAAAGACTGTTCACTGCAGAGCCAAGTAGTGTACTATAATCACAGTTTCATTTCAGGTACAGATGTGTATGTGTGTGTTTATAAGTTTTGAGTTGTCTTTCTTTATTCTTTAGTCCTAATTGTCTTTGTCACATTTCCAATTTTTTAAAAGTCTTTATAAAGCCCATTCTACCGAGTTCCCCTTTTATTTAGGGACCACCACAACCCCTGCCTGCTGGAGCCCTCAGTTCTCTTGCTTCAATCTGGACTGGTTGTTCTTTATGCTTGTGCACAGCGATTCTGATTTCTATGTATAGCTTTTTGCATTCCCAGTCTTCCCCTATTTGGTTTACTCCCTTACTTATTACAAGACATCCTCAAGTTGCTTCCTTAAAAAGGATTATGGGAGACAAAGTCTATGGGTTCTTGCAATTTGAATAATGGGTTGGTGGGATGTAGAAAGCTTAGGTTGAAAATCATTTCTTTCAGAATGTGAAAGTATCTGATGTTGTTGATGAGAGTCTGGTGCAGGTCTGATTCTTGTTCCTCTGAAAGTGACCTGACTTCCTTCTTGGAAATCATTAGAATATTCTCTTCTCCTATGGCTCTTTTGACTCTCAATGATGTGTGAATTGTGTCTATGAATTAATTTTTGTATATAGTATGATATCAGAACTAAGATTCATTTCTTTTTCACATGGATCTCCAATTGGCCCAGTCTTAACAGACCCTTTCAGTGTGTAAATTCAGGTTATTCCACTGTTGGCAATTATTTGTATTGTTTTTTAATAATCTTTGCCTCTTTGTTTTCTTTGTTTTGGAGTTCCTATTATTCTGACGTTAGAATTCTTGGAATATTCCTCTGGGTCTCTTTTCAACACACACACACATACACACACACACATATTCTCTCTGTCTCTTTCTCTCTACCCTCTCCCCACACACACACACACATGCCCTGTGTGAAAACAGGACCCTGAAACTCCCTCTCTGTACTAGATATTACTATGGGGAAATAAAGGAATTGGTGCAGTGTTATTCCTTCATATCCGTGACTCCCTCCTGCCATACCCACACTTACCACTGTAACTGAAAAATGAGATGTGGGGAGAATGGCTGGGGGAGAGGGAAGGTGCATGATAAGAAGGACAGGCCCAAGAGCTGTGTCCTGGACCAGAAGTGTGGGATAGAGTTAAAACCAATAAAACTAGCATCTTTGCATCAAAGTCTCCCACCTCAACCCCCAGCTTAGCCCTGTGTCTTCCCAATGCCTCCTGGGAGCAAAATAATGTAAAATATCCTTACAAGTAGCTAATCTGCACTACAAAGAGAAGTTGAGGGGAGCGACTTAGGCTACAGGGAAGGATTCAAATTGAAAATGCTCAGGGGGGCCCAATAATAAAGACAATAATTCAGCTCCTTACTGAGCAAACCCAGAACAAAGAGGAGAAATTGCCAAGCTCCTACTTGAGTGGGATGGAGGGACAGGGAGTAGTGAAACAGGGACAGGTTGGCAGACAGGGCTTGAACCACAAATGCCCCTTTGAGTTTCTCTAGAGAAACTTAGAGGTCTGTAGTTTTAATAAACCCTGTTATGGGGCCAAAACCAAACTTTGCCCTGGCTGCTTAAGGCTCCCAAGTGGAGCTGTAAATATTCCTGCCAAAGGGTAAGCTGACCAGAGTCCTGGATTCAGTGGGAGTCTTCCTGCACCTCCAAGATTTGCCCGTACAAAGAAAGGAGTGGGCACTAAAGTTGCAATCAACAGTTACACGTCAGGAAGTATGCTAGCTACTCTGTTCCTTATTGCATACAATCTCCAATGGCCCAGTGATAATGTTAATAATAAAATAGTGAGCACTTACTGAGAGGTCATTATATACTAGAGCTGTGCTTTATCTCATTGTCCCTCACAACAAAACTGAGAGGTAGAACCTATTAATAACCGCCACTTTTCCTTGGCAACAGTTTTGTGAAGATATAGTTCACATACTGCAGAATTCGCCCAGTGAAGTGCACAATTTGATGGTTTTTATTCTATTCACAGAGTTGTGTGACTTATCGCCACAATTTCAGAACATTTACATCACCCCAAAAAAGAAACTCCTCTCCCCTTCAGTTATCATTTCACCCCAACCCTCTCATCCACCCAGCTCTAGACAACCACAACTCTACTTTCTGTCTCAATAGATTTTCCTATTCTGCATATTTCACGTAAGTGGAATTATACAATATGGTCTTTTGCAACTGGCTTCTTTCACTCAGCATTAAGTTTTCAGGGTTCAACCATGCTATGGTATATATTAGTACTTCATGCTTTTTATGGCCAAATAATATTCCATTATATGGATATACCACATTTTGCTTACCCATTTCATAGCTGATGGACATTTGGGTTGTTTCTATCTTTTGACTATTGTGAATAAATGCTGCTGTGAATGTTTGTGTACACATTTTTGTTTAGATGTATGTTTTCATTATTTTGTGGGTATATTTGTGGGAGCAGAATTCCTGGGTCATATGGAAATTCTGTGTTTAACTTTTGAGGAACTTCCAGACAAAATGGCTGCACCACTTTATATTCTCCCCAACAGTGCATGAGGGTTCCAATTTCTCCACATTCTCCTCAACACTTGTTATTATCTGTCTTTTTTATATAGTCATCCCACCAGATATGAAGTGGTATCTCATTGTGGTTTTGATTTGCATTTCCCTAAGTGGAATGATATTGAGCATCTTTTCATTTGCTTATTGGCCATCTGTATGCCTTATTTGAAGAAGTGTCTACGAAGATTCTCTGCTTTTTTCTTTCTTCTTTTGAGACAAGGTCTCACTCTGTTGCCCAGGCTGGAGTGCAATGGCACGATATCGGCTCACTTCAACCAGCACCTACCAGGTTCAAGAGATTCTTCTGCCTCAGCCTGCCAAGTAGCTGAGATTACAGGCACGTGCCACTTTGCCTGGCTAATTTTTGTATTTTTAGTAGAGACAGGGTTTCACCATGTTGGCCAAGCTGGTCTTGAACTCCTGACCTCAGGTTATCTGCCTGCCTTGGCCTCTTAAAGTGCTGGGATTACAGGTGTCAGCCACTATGCCCAGCCATTTGCCCATTTTTAAATTGAGTTATTTGTCCTTTTATTATTGAGTTGCAAGAGTTCTTTATATATTCTAAATACAAGTTCTTTATCAGATATATGATTTAAAATATTTTCTCCCATTCAGTGGGTTATTTTTTCACTTCCTTGCTAGTATCTTATGAAGCACAAAAGTTTTAATTTTGATGAAATCCAATGTATCTATTTTTTCTTTTGTTATTTGTAATAACCCCATTTTATATATGAAAAAAGTGAGGCAGATCAATTTAGCAACTTGCCTGAGAACATATAATAATAATGGACAGGACCAAGATTCAAACCCAGGTCTGCAGACCCCAAAGCTTCCTTTGAGGGCATGCAGAAGTCCCCATGAGCAAGGACTGTGTTTCCTGTGATCACGACTGAACTTCTTACTAGGAGCCCCAAGCCCTGGGGGAATGTCCAGCACTGCCCCTGTGCATGGGGGTCAGGAATGGCCCCCATCAGACCATAGCAATCAAATGGTGCTACCCTGTCCCAGAGGCAGTACTTTAACCACCGCTCAGAAAGGGCCACAAAGCACAACAAAGAAACTCTCCCTCCTGGAAAGTTCTGTATAGTGTGGCCTAGGGTAGGTGAACAGGTAAAAGAAATCTCTCCATCTATGGCCCATCAACTCACCAGAGGCCAAGAGCTCAAACAATAAATAATGTTGAGGTATTCTTACAAAGTCCTTCATGCTCCAGTTTAATATTTCCCATACTTCACCTCATTTTTCTCAATAAATATTCATTCCTCAATAAATGTGTATCACGTGCCCATTCAATGCAAAGCACTAAGCTGAGAAACTGTGGAAGATAAAGTGTTTTTATCAAAGATTACCCCAGGAGAGGGGAGAAACTAATGTCTCTAGCCAAGAGATGAGGAAATATAGGCACCAGAACATTTCATGACCTGACCAATGTGACAAAACCAGACAGTGGTGATCTAATAGAGCCTAGACCTCTGGCCTACACATCCAGGCTCTGTCTACATCATGCTGAATGTCCAGTCAATGGAGTCAAAGGGGACCTGGAGCAGGGGACCATCTCAAGGTCATCCTTGCCTCTGTTTTCCCATCTCAGAATGGGACTCATCCACTAGAGAAATATCACCCAAGACCACAAAAGTGGAAGCAAGTGGGTCTCACAGCAGACATTCCTTCTGCCTGTTCTGCTGAGACAAAACGGTAGCTCCCCAGCTTCAGAAAGAAGCCACTGCCAGATGCTGACTCAGCAATCCAGCTTCCTGCCTTGGAAGATCAGGGCCAAAGCAATCTTTTGATTATTATTATTTTATGACTAATTTTCCAGGCAAATCTTTTATTTGTGCAAAAGCCCATCCAGCCTTGAGCACATTCTTCTTGTCTTTGAATTTTATCTCTCTTTTTAATTAAAAAAAAAAACATTCACATAAGAGACACAAATTAGGTCACCATCAAAGACTGCTCTTCCCAAAGAGCATTTCCACAGATATTAACCCTGGCACTGCTGCTCACTCAGGGGCTGACTGTTCATGTCGCTTCACCTCTCTAGGCTCAGTGTTTTTGCTCTGTCCACCCCTGACATTCTAAGGTCCTGATTTATTGGCCTGAATCACAAAGACACAACTCTACATACCTAGGATAGCATGGTAGCCAAGTTGCCCAATGACCTTCAATGCAAACCAAAGGCATGCCTCCCCTGTTCTTGAGGATGACAGGCCCATTTGTTGAGCACCTGTAATGTGTCAGAAACCTCATCTTTAATCTTCAATCACCATTCGATCGGCCAAAAGAATTCTCTTTAAATATAAGTCAAAACACATCATTTATCTGCTCAAAACCCTCCAAGCCTTCCTTTTCACTTGGAGTCAAACCCAAAATCCTAACACTGCCCCACAGGGCCATACATGACCTGCCATCTTGCCAGCCCTCTCTTCTCCTGCTGACCCCTACTCACTGCACTGCAGCCATCTGGGATCCTCACCGGACCACGGCACGCCAAGCATGTGCTCGCCTCTGGGGCTCTGCTCTGGCTGTTCCCTCTACCTGGGATTCTCTTCCCCCAGACCAGTGGTTCTCAATCAGGGGGCAGTGTTGCCCCCAAGGGACATTTGATGTTTTTGGTTGTCACAACTGGAGAGAGGGTGCTACTGGCACCTAGTGGGTAGAGACCATGGATGCTGCTAAACATCCTAAAATGCACAGGACAGTCCACATCACAAAGAATTATCCAATCAAGAATGTCACTAGTACCAAGGTGGATAAACCTTGACCTAGATAGTCTCCTGGCTCACTTCTTTCAGGTGTCTACTCTGTCCACTTTGTGGAAGATAAAAAGCTGCCTAACTCAGCAGTCCCTGTATCCTACTGCCTTATTTTTCTCCATAGAACTTAGCACCCTCTGACTCCAGTCATTTCTCTTTTCCAGCTAGCGTGTAAGCGGGGGCTTTGTGTTGTTTGCTGCCATACTCCCCAGCACCTGAAAGAGATTCTGAACAAAGAAATCAATTCTCTCCATTTCATAAGTGGAAACTGAGTCCCCACTTGAGCTAAGCACCTTACTCAAGGTCACTGTGGTGGATACTGTGGTGTGCTGCCAAGGTCTCCCACTAAGGGCTGAGGCTCTCACTTTCCCAGCTGCCAGCTCTGCTGACAACTGAGGGCTCACAGCTGAGTCCCTCTTCAGGCATTGCCTTCAGTCAAAAGCTGCCTCACCCAAGCATATGCCCCTTCCCTGGAAAGCCCACCTCCAATGACTGTTCTACGAGAGTTACAAAGGTCCAGCCTCCTTTTCCTCAGTCTGGGACAATGTTCAAGTGTTATTCTAGCCCCAGAACTCCCCCAGGGGGTTGGCTGAGGCCTCTGCTGCAACAGCACTGTGATTCAACTTCTCCCTCCACCCCATCCTGCTTCCCTCACACCCTTACAGGTATTTTTCCTGAGCACACACCCCTGTAAACCTTCTGCACACAAATTTAGTTCTCCAGAATCTGTTTGTAGGAGAAACTGACCTATGGCAGTCACAGAGCTTGAACATAGCAGAACTGGGATTCTAATTCAAATGTGATCGACTTGGACACCCTTACTCTTTCTGCTCTTCCACAATGCCTCTGCCTTGACTTTGATCAGTCATGGTGGGTTAGGGTCTGGGGATCCCCAGGTGAATATGACACAGTCCTTGTCTTTAGGATATCCTATTCCTCTGGAAGAAGCAGTTCCTCAGGAACAGGGTGCCAAGTGCAGAGCAGACGCTGGAGGAACCCATGGGAAGCCCCACTGGGATAGGCTATCTTGGCATCTAGACCACAGCAATGCCCCTGCCAAAGGTCAACAAGACAGGTCCTCTGCTCCAGGCTCAGACCCTACCACCTCCAGAGAGGATCTCAGCCAGCAGGGCCTACAGCAGGCACTGCTACATGTGTCCCCTGCAGTAAACATGGACCAAAAGCCACCTAGGTGTCTGTTTTTTTGGAAAAGGATATAAAATTCCCAGTCCCTGGCTGGGTCTCTGCAGGCTCAGCTTAATTCTCAGCTCCT
This sequence comes from Nomascus leucogenys, assembly GCF_006542625.1. Taxonomy (NCBI): domain Eukaryota; kingdom Metazoa; phylum Chordata; class Mammalia; order Primates; family Hylobatidae; genus Nomascus; species Nomascus leucogenys. The sequence goes on along the minus strand of NW_022095768.1, from coordinate 313,599 downwards.
TGAAGGCCCAATATCCTCTTAAATGTCCTTCCTCCAGCTTCTCCTGAGGTTTGGCACTGCTCTGATGACCACCTTTATCTTTTCTGCAGTTTCTCTCCACTCTCTCCTGTGGCTCCGCCTGTTCCTGGGAGTCTCAAGAAACTCTCCAATCATACTCACCCTGTCTCCTATGATTCCACTGCCCAGTGCCACCTCCCAGGCATCTACCCCACCTCTCAGATGCTCAACAAGTATCAGAAAGGAGAAAGGGAGACAGGAAGGAGGGAAGAGGAGGAAACAGAAAGGGAGGAAAAGGAAAGAGTGGTTGTTGAGGGAAATGGGAAGAAAAAAGATCAAATGACAAACTCATGATAGGGATGCCCTATATTTATCTGTTTTAATGTCTCAGGCCTCCAAAGCATCATTTAGTGTTTCTCCAAACACTCTCATCCTCCAAGGCAGGTCCCTTGCCTTCAGTTCACAGCTGGAAACACTGGGGCTCAAGAAAAAGGGAGAAAGCTTTCCTGAGTACATTCCGAAGCAGCAGCAAGCGATTCAGATCTTGGGCATCCTAATTGCCTGGCAATGCTGAGGCCCTCGGTGTGAAGTACTAATGGGCAGATTCCACCCATGTAATGATCAGAGAGCGGTGAACAGATGCTTGCAGGCAGATCAGAGCCACATCAGCAGGAGCGGGAGTCACTCCAAGCATTCTTCACATCCCCTGCTGGCTTCAGGTAAGGGCCGCTGGGCCTCAGGAGAGGCACAGTTTCTGGGGGAAACCACAGCCCTGGTGCCTTCAGGGCACAGAGAGTACATGCACCCTCTGCCATCCAGCGCTGGCTTCAGAGGCTAAAAGGCTGAGGCCTAGCTCCAGCTCGTCCTCCTATTTGCTATGTAGTCTTGGCCAAGTCTCTTTCCTTTTCTGGCCTCCGTCTTCCTGCCTGTAAAATGTGAAGGCTGGATGCAGTGGTTTCTGAGGCACCTCCAGCAGGGAGACCTCCAGGATCCAGGGCCCACCAGGTGAGAGATACACGTGGACCAGCCCCACATTGAGGCTCACTCAGTTCCCTCATGGCGTTGAACACCAGCCTCGAAAAACCAGAGGCAGCTGGAGCCCCTCAAGGTACCTGGCCTAGTCCCCCTCGATTTCCTCCAGGTCTGTGCATCTAAACTCCTGGTTCTGGGGCTGGGCCCTGAACCTCTCTTAGCTGTAGAAGAGGACGAAGAGAAAGACCAACACTTGCTAAGCACCTCTTCTTGGCTGGGCACAGAACCATTGGCTTTTACACACATTTCTTGCTGGGATCCCCCCAGTGAGTGGTCTTATCCCCACCCAAAAAATCTAAGGTTCAGGGAAGTTAAGTAACTTGCTCAACATCACCCAGCTCTTGGTTGCCAAGATCAGAATTCCAGCCTGGAGCAGTGCATGGTTACCTTTGCATTGTCAGAGAAGTCATTTGCCATTGATTCCATCCCTTTCCTCTCCAAACCCAAGAAGAGCCCCTGTGCATTTTGGAAGAGGAAGACAGCATGTTGCCCTGAGAATCCAGGTTTCAGGGCTCATGTGAGAGGAGGCCAGACATAATGGAAGAAACCCAGGCTCTGGGGGCAGCAGCCTTGAGGTTGGGTCCTGACTCTGCTACCTGCTAACCAGGTAAACTTGAGCAAGTTATAACCTCAATTTTCTTACCTGGAATGAAAGGATATTAATATCTGCTGCATGGAGTTGTTGCAGTAATCGAGCCTGACAATGGATATAAAAATATCTGGCATAGAATATGTGTTGGATAAATACAACCCTCCTTCCATTTCTGCACAGCCCAGCTTCTCTTCGGCTCAAGTTCTGATTCTCTCTCATATTTTAAGCCCTGAGGGATGGACTTGGATACACTTACTCTAGCAAAATGCCTCTATCATAAAGGCATGCTCAAGAAAGTGGTTTTCTTCCTCTGCCCCTGGCCACAGAGCCCCATCAAGGAGGCACAGTGCAGACAGTGACCGCGGAAGCAGAGCTGGCCACAGCAGGTGCTGCCTTCCTCCCCCAAGCCTGGGAGCTTGCCATCTCTATGCCTTCCCCTTCAAGCTGAAAGCTGGCACACAGGCACCACAAGCCAGATGTTTGAGTTTTGTTAAGAGCAGCTTAAATAAAGCCTTTAGAACAATAATTCTCAGCCATCAAAGGGACATTTCTTTTCTGGTTTCATCTCTGACACACAGGAGATTTTTAAAAGAAGAAACAGGGGAGGAAAACAACGCCTCTACAAAGCAGGAATATTTTTAAAAGCACAGCGATTTTGCCATCATGCTCTGGCCTTTCTGATCTCTCCAATGAAAGAGGAAAGGAATTTTGGGGAAGAGCCAATTTTCCCCAGCTCTTGGCACACATCTGGAGCTCCAGAAGTGTCTAGGGGAACCTGAACAAGTGGTGGCCATCTGACAAGCCCCCTAAGGCAGAGTTTAAAGAGACATACACTTGGATGACATTGCCAAGTTGGGAAGTGTGCCTCTCTCTCCCTTCTGACACCTCTTCTTCTCCCAATCAGGACTTTGCCAAGAGTGTGCTTGAGGGAGGGACAAAGCCCACCCCTCCACCTCCATGCAAGAGGGCACCTGGGAGAGGGACCTGAGGCTGGATGCCCCTTGTAGCCTAGAGGTCTCCTTCCCAAGGAAGGTGATAGTAAAGGGAACACAGAAGGCAACACCACCCAGAAGGTTGTCATAGACATGGTTGCAAATGCTTCCAAGAGCCAGGTACAACACATCATTGTCATGGTATAAGTATCTACTACTAGGAATTGAAGACCAGATTCCTAGAGACTCTGCTGAGCCTGATGTAGCTTTAAGAACAAACCCTGCCTGGTAAGAGCCATTGGAGGAATCACCTGCTCAAAAGTGAAACAAGGCTTTCAATAATGATCAAATGGCTACCATCAGATCTGTCCTCCCTCAGATAACAACTATAAACTCTGAAAAGATATTTTAAAGCTACTTAAAGGCACTGGTGAAACAAAAAGCAGGCAAAAATGGAAGGGAATTGACACTTGGAAGAATAGCAATGGGTGTACTTAATGTTTTTAAAGCTTTTCTCCTGAGGGCAGATCATAGTCAGTGTCACATAATGTAGCTAAATTTATAGGAAATCCACAGTCTTAGTTGCTTGAAGAATCAGAGAAAATGTGGGTGAACACATCCAGTGGAAAGTGATTTGAGAAATCCTATAAGGGAGAGAGTCACAGAGATTAAACCCCAATTTCTACGTATAAACTGCCCAAATCTCTGGCTGATCCTTCAGCATACATACATAGGGAATATTCCAACCCAGCTAAGATTAAAAGAACTAAACTGAGGTTTTGGCTACTGTGCACCAGAGGTGAGACAGAGTTTGAATTCTGAGTTCAGCCAATTTTTTTTTAAATCAACACTCTTCAGAGGAATATAATAGAACCCAGAGTCTCTCCAATATACCATTCACAATGTTCAGGATACTATCCAAAATTACTAGACATATGAAGAAACAGGAAAATGTGACCATACTCAAGAGAAAAGGCAATCAATTGAGACCATGGTGACTTGACATTGTGGCTTCAATGGAACAGAAGTGGGCCTGGAATAAGAAATTGCTTTGCAGGAGAAGCTCCAACTATGAGGTCAGATAGGCCTGGGTTTGTGTCCCACCTCTAACACTCACAGCTATGTGACCTTGAAAATTAGTTCCTTTACTTATCTGAGCCTCAGTTTTCTCATCTGCTAAAAGAAATCTGCCAAAAGAAAATAACACTGCCTTCCTTCCATGGCTATTACAGAACCAAATGAAATAATGAATATGAAGGTACCTGGAACAACATTTGGCATATAAGATAAAATCAATGACTATTTATTGGCTCAAAATAATGATTTTCAAATCAACAGTATATCCCTATCTTCTCTCCCACAACAGTCTTTAAGTCCTCTGACATTCCATCTCCTTCACTTATTTCTTTTTTTTTTTTTGGGACAGAGTCTCACTCTGTCACCCAGGCTGGAGTGCAGTAGTGCAATCTCGGCTCACTGCAACCTCTGCTTCCCAGATTCAAGCAATTCTCCTGCCTCAGTCTCCCAAGTGGCTGGGACTACAGGCATGGGCCACCATGCCTGGCTCATTTTTGTATTTTTAGTAGAGACGGGGTTTCACCATGTTGGCCAGGCTGGTCTCAAACTCCTGACCTCAGGTGATCCACCCGCCTCAGCCTCCCAAAGTGGTGGGATTACAGGCATGAGCCACCACACCCGGCCCATCTCCTTCATTTCTTAAAATGGAAATGTTTTGAATCAAATGCCCGGAGTTCTAGAGAAATCTCTCTAATACAACCTAAGGGACAGCTCCACCCATCTGTACTTAGTCATAATAATGCATGCATTCAAACACATCTTCAGGAGGACCCTAGAAGAGATTAAGAGAAGAGAAAGTAGCAAGGCCCCTACCTAGAAATCATTTTTGTTAAATGGTTGTCTGAACAAAGTCCTCCCTCCTCCAAACCCTAGAACCTGGAAGCCTCACCTGCAACTGGAAGCATGTTGATCAGGAACTGAGGTACCACAACAGTCATGGGATCAGATATTACTCAGGGTAGAGGGAGACTGAGAGTTGACTTTATCTAATCTCTTCCTTTCAGATATGGGGAAGCTAAAGCCCAGAAAGGAGCTGTCATTGTGGCAGATGCCCATGGAAAATTAGTAGAAGAATCCATCACCTTCATACAGCACCTTACAGGATACCAAGCACATATCCATTTATAATTTTATTTCATACTACACTAATACTACAGCTTTATTAGCTATGAGGAAGGGCTGATGGAAGGGAATGCTCTTCCCATTTTTAAGATGAAGAAATCGAGATTCAAAATGCAATAGCGATATGACTTGTTTCATGTCACCCTGACAAGCAATGTCTACTTGGAACTCATTCTAGGTCTCTCAATCCTTGATCCTCAGACATAGCCATTTCTATCAGACCATGTACCTGAGAATGCACTTCTTGGAGTCCATCCCAAGCAGAGGAAACTGGACAGAAAGTAGGACAATCTCAGGAGGATCCACCTTGGGAGGTGGCAGGGACCAGCCTCTACTGGTTAGTTATGGGGGCAAAGCCAGTCAGATTCCCACCCCACTTATTCTGGGCCCATAAAGCTCTGGGGCTTTGATCTTGGGGGTAGCCTTTGGGACATCTCTCTAGGCTTCTGGGGTTGGATTGCTGTAGGGGATCTCACCACCCTCAGACTGAAAGGACCCCCTGGGAGACTGCAAAACTCTCAGAAGAAGCCTTTTGGACAACTGGGTCTCTCTCTCTCTCTCTCTCTCTCTCTCACACACACACACACACACACACACACACACATACACACACAAACACAAACACATACACACACACACACACACTCCTGAAGAAGGCTATGTTTGCTCTGGAAGGCCAGCCAAGCCCCTTGACACTGGCCTAGTGCCCCCTTCCCTCTGCCCTCACCCTCTTCTCCTCAGTACCCAGCCCAGGCCTGGTCTACAGACAAACCAGACTAGGGTTTGTGAGTAGCCCCTCCCTCTAATGCCTGAGGACAGTCCTTGCTTCCTCATTGGACCACGCTTTCCCCATCTGTCCAGGGCACAGACAACTTCCCCCAAGGCTCATGGTCTGGGGCTAAGGCCTAGGCCCCCTACACTCTCTCCAGCCCCACTCCCACCTCTGCCTCCCTGCATTGTGCCCCCAGCCCTCAGACCTGTCCTCCATCCCTTCCTCATCCCCACATGCCACTATTCTGGGGTGCTCATATATCACCAAGTTTGACTCATTTTTCTTCATAAATCCAGAGCTTCTGGCCTCCTGTTTGATTTGTGTTCCTGAATTATCCATGAAATTTTCAATAGCTTAGCGAGCAATGGCTTCAATTTTCAGGAGCAGACGTACCCCTCAGCCCCTGAGAGATGCTACTGAGCTGGTGATGGTGGCATCACCAAAGGGGGTAAAATCAGAAAAGAAACAGGGCACACGGTCTGCTCCTGGAACAACGACACGTCCCCTCACATTTCTTTGAGCCCAGGATCATGAATCCCCAAAGCATGAAGTGTGGAAGGAAACTTCAGACTCACCTGATGTTTTAGAGGTTTCCTTTTTTATTGTGGTATAACATGCATACTGTAAATTTTACCATTTCCACCATTTCTAAGTGTACATTTGAGCAGCATTAAGTGCATTCACATTGTTGTGCAACCATCACCACCCTTCATCTCTAGTGCTTCCCTTGATTTTCCAGACTGAAAACCCAAGTGAAGAAAGACAAAAGCCACACCTCAGGCTGCACAGCATGTCCTAGCAGAGGCCAGCTTAGAATCTGTCCAGCCAAGGGTTGCCGAGAAGCCAGCCCCGGTGGGGACAGGGCTGAGTGTGTACTCCCAGAGAGAAAGGGCTTGTCCCTACAGTCTTCTCACCTGCCCCTTGCCTGGGGGCCCCACCTGACAGGGGACCCCCCCAGCACCTACTCACCCCCTTCCTCCTCTAGGAACTTGAGAAATGGCCCCCAGTTGCAATGGAGCCAGCCTGCGGTGGGGATTGAGGACCGCAGCAGGTTTATGGAAGCCATCCATCCCCAGCTGAGAGCTTAAACACATCTACATAATCAGCTCCTCTCAACCCGCTGCTCCCACCATTTCTCAAGAAACCTCACTGAGGCACTGAGTCTTTTCCTTTTCTCTTTTTTTTTTTTTTTAATAGAAAACATCAATCGACACAGAGCAGTCCGGAAACTTCCTGCCTCCATTGCCAACCCTTCCCCTCCCCAGACCAAGTGGCTGGGTAGGGGTGGGGCTCTGTGTAGACACAGGACTCTGGTGTGACACAGGCTAGATGCAACCCTGGGGTAGGAGGGGGACAGTGATAAAATGCATCTCCCCGGCACACACAGACACATGCTGTGCACAACGGGTGCACGTGAGTGTCAGCATTTAATTGCCGTGGGAAACCATTTCCTGACAATAAATGCCACCCCATCTCTCTCCCTCTCTGCTCTTGCCAGATGACTTTTGCTGAAATATTTGTCCCCATAATGAGCCCTCAGCCTCTATCTGAATAATTCATACCTGGGTAGAAATGGGTCTCATTGGGAGGTTTGGGATGAAGTGGAGGAACTGAAGAAAGCAGCTCCTGACAGAGATGGGGGCTCAGGCCAGTCCATCAGAAGTGGGAGGGAAGATAATTCCCTGAGAAGGTGACATTTAAGCTGACAGCTGAAAGTTTTAAAAGATCCAGTCATGGGAAACAGGGAGGGGAGAGCATTTCCAGGCAGAGGGACCACAGGTCTCCAGCCCTTGCCCGCCGACACCTTGTCCAAGCCAATCTCTTCTGGGTAGGGGGTGTCCCTCTGCCCTGCTCACCACTACCTCCTATCCAGGAACACAGCCACCCTGTGCAATGGACCAGGCAGACATTTTAGAGAGCAGGAAAGTGCAGCTTAGAGACATTGAGGGACTTGCTCAAGGCCCTGTGGACCAGGACAAGCCAGCCCTTCTACCTCTAGATCCTGTTCTATGTACTTCCCCAGAGGCCCCAAACAAACTGAATGGGACCGCTGAGGCCAGAACAGGTCCTACCTCCTCCCCAGGGCCCCTTCATTCCACTGCACAGCACAGAGAGATGCTGTCCTACAGAGCAGCTTCCCAAGAAAGGTCCAGGCTCCAGAATCAGACCAGCTGGCTGCGCATCTCACTCCCTGCAGCAAGCTCCCTTCACCTCTCAAGCCTCACTTTCCTCATCTGTAAAATGAGGTCAGTAACATTCCCTATTCGACAAGGTTGCTCTATAGTAAGCACACGAAGGAAAAAAAAAAAAGTAAATCGGATTAGTACTACTCAGGTTCGGGCACCAGATAAGATTAAGTGTTTTCATTTGCCTTAAAAATGAAACACATGCAGTCCAACCCTCATATCCACAGTTTTTATAGAAACCAACACTCTCTCTATCCCATTCCCCCTATTTCCCATCCCCTACAAATGGCCAAAACTACTGATCATTGCCCCCACGGGAAGAAAACATCAGGTGGCTGTGATGGTCCATTAAGACACATGCAGAGTGGCTTTGCGCACTGGAAGGGGCTGCACAAATGGTCTTTGCTGATTAACATGCTCTTGGAGTACCAACCTCATTATCTGATGCTCCTGGGCCCTGACACTCCCTCTACTTCTATTTTTTGTTTGTGAGCAAGCAGCCATACAGCTGCACCCTAAGTCATGAACAGACTTTTTGTGTTGTAATCGAATAAAACTTACCACAAAGCTAATCAGCCACACATGGGTGCTGTGCATTATGATTATTCTGCTTCTTGGAGATAAGCTCCCAATAGTAAGTAATGGCTCAGATAAAACGTAGGTTTGTGGTTTTTTCTTTGTTGGTTCTTTGGAATCTTTAAATGGTGCTGGTGTTAGATTTAAGCCATATCACAGACAGGTATGCGGAAATTCACTTTCAGGAAATTCCAAAGGCTCTGGATCCATCAGCCAGGGTTCCCTGATGACCCTGACAAATCTGGCCACAAGCAGGCTGAGGTTCCCTGGGCCCTGGAGTATGTCTCTTTCATTCCTCCCATCAGATGTCTGAAACACAAGCCTGTCCATCAGCCTCAGGGAGCTGTGCTAGAAAGATCATGGATGTTGTCTTACATTCAAATCCTGGCTCTGCCACTCACTAGCCACATGACCTGGTATAAGCATTTTTCTTTTTAAAACCTAGTTTCCAGCCAGGTGTGGTGGCTCACACCTGTAATTCCAGTGCTTTGGGAGGCCAAGGTAGGAGGATCACTTGAGCCCAGGAGTTCAAAACCAACTTGGGCAGCATAGAGAGATCATAACTCTACAATTTTTTTTTAATTAGCCAAGCATGGTGGCGCATGCCTGTAGTCCCAGCTATTTGAGGGGCTGAAGTGAGAGGATCCCTTTCGCCCAGGAGTTCAAGCCTGCAGTGAGCTGTGATGGCACCATTGCACTTCAGCCTGGGAGACAGAGAAAGACCTTGTCTCTAAAAACTAAAAACACCTTGTTTCCCCCTCTATACATTATACATGGAGTCAATGTAAGGATAAAGGAAATCACATATGTTTTAACAGGGTGACATATTGTACACTGTTTCAGTTCAAATACCAGCCCAGCTACTGGAAGGCTGTGTGGCCTTTGACAAGTCATTTGACTTCTCTCAGCTTCAGTCCTCATCTGTAAAATCAGAATAGGAATAGTACCCATCCTACAAGTGTTTGTGGGTATTCATAGTGATATTACATATAAAGTGCATAGAAGAATACCTGACACATAGAGAGCCCAGAACAAATTATTGGAGTGGTTGTTGAGCATTGTTACTTGTCCTGTGCTTGGCACATCTTAGGCACTCTTCTCAAACATTTCGGTTCCCCATGTTTGCTCCCCGCTGGAAGAGACAGCACAGGAGTCCTGGGCAATGGTAGCCTAGGCACCCACAGCCACTGCTGCGTGGCCAGGTAGGTAGCACTGATCCTGGGCTTCATTTGGAGTAAGGATGGGGATGGAGCGGGGTAGAATCTGGACAGGGAAAGGGCAGGGAGGAGATCAGACTAGTGGGAGGCCAGAGCTTAGGCAAGGCAGGCTCTGGATCTCAGGGCTGTGACTTAACAGAGCTGATATACCCAAAAATGTGGGCCTTTACCCTTGGCAATTCTGAGAAGAGATGCCCAGAAGCCCTGACTTTGAAATGTGCTCCACTCAATTGCGAATTAATAATTTACAGTCTTTGATCTTATATTGCTGAGAAGCAGAGGGAGAAGACCATAAGGGCATTGGGTACAAGAAGATGAGAAAGTAAGAGAGGAAATAACTTAACCCTCTCTGGCCTATCTGAACTTTCAAGTCTCCCTGAGAGACGATCGGCAGAGTCTGGCACTGGAAAGCCTGCTGATTCCTTCCTGTTGGGGCCCATGCACCCCGGGTAGCAAGAGCCATGTGAACACATTTGGGTTAGTGCATCAGTAAGATTAGCAGGAAAGAAAAAGGAGAAGCTGTCAGCATGTGAGACATAAAGGTGTAAGGCTTTTATCAGCATTGCCAAATGACTTCAGTCTCCCCCACCTAGATCCCATCGCTCCTGCTGACAAACCACTCTTTTTCTTCATTCAGAAAACACTGATATAACCCTTTGTCCACCAGCCTGTGGGTGTGAATGACATGAACAACAGCCAAATATTGCAAGTTCCAAGCACCTATCTGCCAACTCAGGGGATCTCAAACCTTTGCAAACCCCTCTCCCACTCCTTGGAGCCCCAAGCCTCTCACCATGGATTGGGCTGGGTTTCCACTCTCTAGTTTGCTCTGCATGTGGCTTTGTTCTCCCAAGACATCTGCAAATTGGCTATGACAAAAAACATTCACTAAATGAGCTTGTTAAAAGTCATAGTATTATTTTAACCAAATAGTTTTGAGCACCAACTTTGTAGCCGGCACTGGGCTAAGAGCTCAGCCTGCTCCTGGAAGGGAGAAAAGTCACCCATGCCCTGTCCAGGGGCTGCAAGGAGGGCGCCCACCAGGGTGCTGCTTGGGCACCAAAGGCTTAGACAGTTGATGAAATAATGTTTTGTCCACACACACAGCTTTTGCTCTCTGGAGACACTTGGCACACCAAAGTCACTCGGTTTAGAGGGGTTCACACACCCATTCCTGGAATGACTGCCCCTCTGCTTCTCAGGCAGCCTGCAGCAGCCAGACCTCAAGGCTAGACCTTTTCAGCCCCCATGATGAATTCTCTCTCAGGGACCCCATTGTCCCCCAGCACCCTGGCCTCCACTGCCCCTCCCTCTGGTCCAGCAGACACAACTCTAAATATGTGTCACCCCATTTTGTGTCACCCTATTTGTAGACAGAATTCAGTGCTTGCCCCCCACAAAATCTTACTCTTCCATGAATCCATGAATGCAAACAGGTCCTTGGGCTAAGAGAGTTCATTACCATACATGCCAGCTTCATCAGAATCTCCACTCTGGCCTGGCCAACCCAGAGCCTGCTGCCTCCCTCAGCACCAGCAGCTCTGGTTCTGATTGACACCCCTAGTGGGAAAAAGCCACTGGGGCTCAAGGCTGGGATGAAAGCCCACTTCATCAACATTGCCTCTCCTCCCAGAGCTGGGCCTGGTCTTTTCTGAGCCTTGCAGGAACTCAGTGTAGATGTGCCTGGGATGCAGGTGTCCCTGGCATGACCACCTTAATCTGGCCCTTCCAGCTGGAACTCAAGGTGAGCAGGAAAATGTGTTGAGAGGGGATTGAAAGGTTGGAGGGGTGGTGGTAACCCATGGGCCAGCCCTATACTCCCCAGGCTGGATGACCTAGAGGTTCCAACTTTGACCTGGATCTGGGTTCCAACCAATGGTTTCTGTGGCCTCCTGCCTCCTTGTTGAGGCCAAGTCTCACTTGAGGCTCCCATTCTGATACCCGTGACCAAATCCTTGGGCCTGAGACCTTGATTTAATAGCAACTGAATAGTAATTTAAAATTCAATAATAGCCTGTAATCCCAGCACATTGGGAGGCTGAGGAGGGTGGATCACTTGAGGTCAGGAGTTTGAGACCAGCCTGGCCAACATGGAGAAACCCTGTCTCTACCAAAAATACAAAAATTAGCTGGGTGCAGTGGTGCACGCTTGTAATCCCAGCTACTTGGGAGGCCGAGGTGGAAGATCGTTTGAACCCAGGAGGTGGAGGTTGGAGTGTGCCGAGATCGCGCCACTGCACTCCAGCCTAAATGACACAGTGAGACTCCGTCTCAAAAATAAATAAATAAATAAATATCAATAATAATAGCTAGCATTATTGAGCACTCTGAGTATTCCTGAGCCAGATACTGTTATCTATAATTCATTTAATCTTCACACAACACTGTGAAGTATTATTATTAACCTCATTTTGCACATCTAAAAACGGAGGCATGTGCCTCAAGGGCTGATGGTCTTACCTAGTAACCCATCCACCTGCTAACAGACCTCTCCTCCCTGATATCTCTCTCTCAGCATGACATTATCTAGGTCAGCTCAAGTCAAAGCTGAAGACAAGACTGCCAGACCTACGCTAGATGCCTCATGGATATCTTATTCCATCCTTAAAACAATTGTGGATGTTGAGCATTACTCCCCCAGTTTGCAGATTCCAATACTGAGGCTCAGAGGCTTAAAGGACGTGCCCAGGTTTGCACAGCCGGTAAGTGGCAAAGCTATAATAGTAAGCCCCTCCTCATGCTTCCTGCCACCCAGCATCTCTTCTACACACACATCCAACATCCACAGCTGCAAGCAGGCACGCCATGCTTACCTCTGCTCCCTCCCCCAGCTCTGATCCTGGAGTCTCTGTTTTAGGTGAGACAAGAAGCTAGAGGAGGGGGAGAAAGGCCCAGGTAAATGCTGCAGGGATGAAGATTTGGGGGAATTCTCTGGACAGGTGCACCCTTCTCCCTTCCACCCCTTTCTTCCCTAAGAAATCTTAGTGAAGAGAAATACTTGGAGATGGAGGCCTCTTGTAAAACTAATTAAAGGTCCTCCAAGCTCCACAAACAGGTTCTTCACTCTCCTGAATGCCAGGCTCCCAGGTTCAGGCTGGCAGGTGCCCCTCTCTCACCTGGGATGAGTGTCTCTTAACATCCTGCCCACCCTCATCTCCAGAGCCACAGCCCCAACCAGAGGTGAGATGTAGGTGATACCTGTTAGCCCTCACCCCCTGACCCAGCACAGGAGGGGAAGAGAGCACCAGTGGGTCTTGCCTTCCTCCTCTATCCCCACCTTCTGTTTTGTTTTGTTAAATAAACCTCCTTCTGCCAAACAGAAGTACCACTTCCCAAGCTCCCCAATCCTGTTGCCACTCTTGTGAAACCTGGCCTCCCAATGCCTCTTACAGGAAGCCTTCCCTGAACAGCCCCACCCAGCTCTGCATCCCCCATACTGGAATGTGTCCTTTGCTCTAGCTGGAGCCTTCCTAACTGTTCTTGTAAGAGTGGGGAAGCTGTCTAGACTCTGCCTCCAGGCCTTTGTAAATGCTGTTTCGTCTTCAAAAAAAATCACTCCACCTATCCTTCCCAAAAATCTTATGCTTCAATGCAGAGTGCATATGTCACCTCCTCTGTGAAGCCATTTACAATCACCCCTCAGGGCCCATTATTCCCTCATCAGTGCCCACGACGATGTACCCCCTTTTATCATTCCCTGGGATATACTCGTGGCCCCAGAGACTGAGCTCCTGGACAGCAGAGCAGAGTCTTACTCAGCTCGGCATGTACAGGGTCAGTGCATAGTAGGTGCTCAAGAAAAGCTGAGTGGAGAAGCAGTTTGCCCTTTCCCTGGGGTGGGAGCTCTCAGGCAGGGTGGCTGGAAATTTTTTGCAGATCGAGCACTGAAGTGGGGCCAAGGGCAGAAACTACCTGGAGTTGGACACCGCATGGGTCCTCAGAACACGCCACAATGGAGATGATGAGTAAAGCCAACATTTAACTGACACTTACAAGGGTGCTGGGTGCTGTGCTAATTGTGTGTACTCTTCATAATAACTCTCTCATGGATACTATTAGCCCCCTTTTCAGATGGAGAAATGGAAGGTCAGAGGGATTAATTAAGCTGACCATGGTGACACAGGTATTAAGTGATGTGGCTGGAACTCAGATCCGCTCCAACTCTAGAAGGCAGGCAGAGCACATTCCCTGTACTCTCTACCTGTGCCTCTGGGATCCACACTCCCCTCCATTGAACAGTACCCCCTCTTGTTTGGGTTTGAGTTCATGGCCAAAAAGACTGGAGGCTGAGCTGAGTTGGAGAGGGCCGCTCCTGCCCCCTCCCCTGCCAGGACTCAAACTACCAGGGGACACTATCAAAGGTAAAATACCCTGGTCAATTACAAAGTCAATTCTCCACCAAGAAGATAAGCCTCACAGTTAGTCAGATGGAAGTCCTTACCCGGGGCACCCACAACCTGCAAATGCTAATTAGAGAAAAGCCCATCTCAGAAGTGACTGAAACCCCCACTCAGCCCCTCAGGCTCAGGACCCCCCACCCTCCCCTTGCTCCAGCCACCCAGGCCCCCAGGTCCCTTCTGGAAACCTTGAACCTGCCTCCCCTGTTTCACCAAACCCCCACGCATGGCAGCCCTGCCCCTCAGCAATCTGGAGGAAGAGAAGCCATCTTCCCTCATCCAGCGCTAGGGTACAGTGGGTACTCTGGGCCTGGATTACTGGAGGTACCAGGCTTGGGGCAAGCAGTGAGGTACTCAGGACCATGCATATGCTGAGAAGAAAGTAAGGGGCTGAGTGCAGTGGCTCACATCTGTAATCCCAGCACTTCGGGAGGCCAAGGTGGGAGGATCACTTTAGGCCAGGAGTTCAAGGCTGCTGTAAGCTATAATCACACATGCCAGCCTGGGTGACAGAGTGAGATCCTGTCTCTAAAGAATAAAAATAAGTAAAGAAAGAACTTAAGTGTCACTTTTTAAATAAGGGGAGGGTATGATCATGAGCAGTTTGCTTCATCTTCTGAGCCTCTGTGCGTTCATCTGTAAAATCAGTGGGACTCCTGGTGGGCATGTCTCTGAGGCTGCTGTGGGAAACTCAAGCAGCTCACTTAGACGAAAACATTGTAAGGAGCCCAGGATTGGGCAGAGGTAGGAGAATGTGACAGTTATTGATAATGAGGTCAGGTGCAGTGGCTCATGCCTGTAATCCCAGTACTTTGGAAGAGCGAGGCAGGACCATCGCTTGAGCCCAAGAGTTCCAGACCAGCCTGAGCAACATAGCAAGATCCCACCTCTACAAAATAAAAAATTAGCGGGTTGTGGCGGCAGGCACCTATGGTCATAGCTACTCAGGAGGCTGAGGCAGGGGGATCCCTTGAGCCTAGGATGTTGAGGCTGTTATGAGCCATGATTGCACCACTGCACTTCGGCTGGAGTGATGAACAGAACAAGACTCTGTCTCTAAAAAGATAAAAAACAAATAAGTAAATAAATTTTCTTAAAAATTAAAAAGGATATAGTGACAATGGTACACACTCTTACAGAGCCCTCGCATGGAGCAAGCACTGTTCTAAATGCTTTGCGTGTATTAACTCCTTTCACCCTCAGAATAACCCTCTGAAAAGGGAATTATTATTACCCATTTTACAGAGAAAACGAGGTACAGGGAGTTTCAGTCAATTGCCTGGGGACATGTAGAGGGTGTGTGTTGAGCCAGGCTTGTAAAGCTTAGCACTGTGGCTCCAGGCTGTGCGCTTACCATGGGGCTTGCTGCCTTTCTAGAGCTGTAGCTTGAGAAAGTCCACTTCTCCAGACAAGGCGGCCAGAGGCAGCTGCCCCTAGATGGACACCTACTGTGTGCTAAGCACTTTCCTCACCTTTTCATTCAACGCAGCAGCCTCAGGGGCCAGGCCTTCTCATCACCAGGAGACTGAGGGCCAGAAAGCCTAAGGCCTCCTTGCTGAAGGGATTTGAGTCAAGTCTTGATTCCCTTTTCCTATTACTTCCACTCCACCCCAGCCTTGTCTTCCTAAGCCCAAAGCCCTCACCACCCCCATGCATTTCTGGGCAACGGTGACCAGACATCCTTTGGGTGGGTGGTGAGGTGACCCCAGGGTGAGTCTGCACAAGGTCACACCCTGCCCGCACTGCACTTCCTGACACAGTGCCTCCCTCTCTTCCCGCCCAGGCAGCCATCTGCTCAGCTCCACACCTCCCAACCCCACTCCCACCTCCAAACTCCTGCCCAGAGCACCCCCAGGGCCCTGCTGAGGGGAGGCTTGTGTGACCACAGCCTGGCACTGGAAAGCTTCAGACATGGGTGAGGACCCCTCCCCTGCAGCAGCCTGAGTGGGGTCTTAGCACTCCTGGACGCCCACCCACATGCCCCGCACCCCAGCTGTACCCCGGGCCACCTTCGGGCCATGACATCTCCCTCCCCATGGGGCTGGGAGAGGAGAGGAAGGGCCCAGCCTTTCTCTCGCTTCCTCCTGGCACCCCCACCTCACCCTCAGTGCAACTGGCCACCACCGGGCTCTGCAGAGGGTGCGTGGGGTAAGGCTGCCCCCAACAGGCAGCCTGAGGAGGAGGCTGCTGTGCTCAGAAAATCTGAAATCCTTTTGCCAGAATGAGAAGGAGGAGGACCAAGGCTGGGAGTATCAGAATCTCTTTGCTGGGAATCTCTGGGATCCTGAGCCTCACCCCCAAATGCTGAGGCTGGGAGAAATCCATTATTTAAAAGGCTGTCAGGAGCAGATTCAGAGCATGGGGTCGGGAAGGAGGGTGGAGGGGCTCATGGTCCAGCATTTGGATGTGGGATTTGTCGGGGGATAGCAGAGATAACTCCTGAGTCAAAGCCCTCCCCTAGCGCAGGGTCAGAGGGCATGTGCCGGCCTCCACCACCTGCACCCCCTTCACTGTCCCTCCTGCTGGCTCTGGGCCTTAAGAAATCCCCTCCCACCTCCATCCTCCACTTTCCCACAACCCCCCATTACCTAGAAGTACTTCCTGGGATCCAACCAGAATCCCTCCTGCTGCAACTGAAGATCAGGTCCCAATGCTCCAGTCCTGGTCAGTCCAGAGTAGAGGGATATGAGTGAGTGGACACAGTGTCGTGCCCTTAGGGCAGCCTGGAGGGGAGAAACTGGAAAGGAGCCAGTGGGGCGGGAGGAGCTTCAGGCCAAAAGCAGCAACGTGAAGAGCATGAGCACCTCCTTAACACAAATGTCTCTGCTTCCTTCAGCCCAAAGCCCCTTTTCCAGAAAGAACTTATGCCCACTGCTCTTTTGCTTAATTAGAAAGTGTCTGTAGCAAGGAGCGTGGGCCCATCCCAACCAGGAAAACTGCTAACCAGCATTTAAAAGCTAGTTTGAGCGGGGACTGGAGTCCACTCACTCCTTGCAAGCCAAGCCAGCCCAGGGGCTTGGCGAGGCAGTTTCTTCTCGGCTTTGCCCTGGGTTTGAATCCCAGCTCTACCACTTCCTCCCTGAGCCATCTCAGGGTTTCCTCATCTGTAAAGGAAGGGAAATAATTCTTGCCTCATTTGGTGTTTGTAAAGATTGAAAGGGGACATCACTTCTGAAGGCTTTAACACAAAGTCAGGTACATACATATTCAAAGGCAAGTCCTTCTAGGGATGGACTTGACTGAGTTCCAAACTCGTCTCAGCCAACTGATGCAGTGATTCTTGGATCATGTATAAAACTCCTGACACACAGTAGGTCTGTGCAGAGTAAGAATGATCAGTAACCAGATACCACCATTGAATTGTTGGCCAGCTGAGGGATTTCGTGCTGGGACCTCCAATATTCAGGTTTCCCCATCCAACAGTCAAACTCTTCATGACTTAGAGCTCTGGATTCCAGGTCAAAGCCCCTGATCCTTCATTAGAAGAAGCAGCGAGAAGATGTCCCCACAGATTGATGATGGGGGTCACTGGTGCACGCAGTGTAGTGTAAACAAGTCAGCTCTCTGCATCTCAGACGCCTCACCGGAGTGTTGGGCTCACTGCAGACTCCAGCTCTCGGACCCCTTGCATCAACCACACTAAATCTGTCTGCTTGAGTCCAGGAACCACTAAACAGACGGGAAGCATGGACTTCTTCCTGGCTCTGTGGGGGACCCCAAGAGCTGGCCTGCCCTTGACTTGGAGCCCCCATATCTACAGGAGTCAGGCTATGCATGAGGGCCTGGACTCCTTTTTAGGAAGAACCATGGGGCTCGGTTCAACGGGGTCATTCACATTTAGGACAGAGAAGACAAGGGGCTGGCTAGGGTCAAAGAGTGAGTCACTTGGGACAAACTTGAAACCAGATTTCAAGCCTGCTGAGTCCTAGGCTGGGGCACTGTCCCTGCATGCAGCTTTGTCCTGAGGCCAGGAATGGTTTCACCAAGCCAGGGAACCCTTGACAGAACAGGACTTAGTGCTGAAGCATACAAGTAGACCTGAGTTCAAATCCCCAATCTCCCACTTCCTGGGTAAGGCCCCCAGACAAACTGATTTATTCTCTGAGCCTGTTTGTTTTATCTGTAAAAGAGGGTATGATAGCTTACCTCCCAGGTTGGCTAGGAGGATTCAGGGAGCTGATAGAGATGAGTTATGTAAAAGGATGTAGCAAGTTCCCGGCACATGACAAGCATGCACTATGGGGAAGCAGTCATCATGGCCACCCCTCTGTGAGCTATCTTCTTTTACACACAAACACACACACACACACACACACACACACACGCCCACTCACACACACAACACATACTGAAAATATTACTAAAAGGGAAGAAAAATTAAAATCTCAAGACAACAATCTGGGGCTTTGTTCCATCCCTGCATACTTCTGGTCTCTATGGCACTGGATGAGGGGAGAAGGGAAGGGGAAAGAGAAGAAGAACACGACCCTCAAGGGCAAAGGAATTCACCCAGAAGTGAACAAGAAAAGGGACTGGGTTTCCCACTGCAGTCCTGCTTCACCTCTTCTAACTGGCCCCTGCTGGTCACCTAGCAACAAGCATCTTTCCCGAATCCTTCCTAAATCACCAAGAGCACCAGCTGCTCTCGCCTAGAAATCCACACCTCACACATCCCCCAGGGTCGTCTCCCAGGGCCAGAACCCTGGAAAGCACTTGTGAGAGCCTCAATCACAAGGTACTCAGGTGTTCAGATGACTGGGCATTCTGTGTGGAGAGGAGGGCCAGCGGGTTTGGGCTGGGCAGGACCAGGGTAAAGGAGTGGGGCCACAACTCTGCCCTGAGAAGCAAAAAGGGATAAAGGCCACTGTGAACCATCCAGACAGGGTCCAGAGTTGTCTGAGATCACTTGTCAGAAGGCACAGCTGTAAGAACTCAGAGTTCTTTAATCCCAGGGACTAATGGCTTGGGGAAAGCTGGGGTCAAGCAGCGAAAAGAATTGGAGAGGAATCAGTGGCTGATCCTGAACTGTGTGCTGAACATTTCATACATGCCATTTCAATCCAAAAACCCTGTAAGGTTTTCAGGACTGTGAGCCCCATTTTACCAACACAGCAGTTGAAGCCCATGGAAGAGAGGTCCTTTGCCCATGGTCAGAGAGAAACTGCAGCAGCCAGCCCTGGGATTGGACTTCAGATCTGACCCCAGCACACTGTAATTTCAGGGTTGGTGCTAGAAGTCCATAAGACAGAGCCTGCTCAAAGACAGGACTTAGCAGAGAGCCTGGCACCCAGAGGGCCATTGCCACATGAAAAACACCTCATGGACCAGGGCACACAGCAGTCGGCTCAGCTCCTTTCCATCCTCCTCCCAAGACTTAAGGATCTTGCCTCTGCTTCTCAGTAGCCCTGGGCTCTGGGCTGCCTGGTGAGTCATTGGGCCCCTCCAAGAGTGCCCCCAGGACCCAGGGTCTCTGACAGGCCATGAGACACACTTGGTCTACCCCATGAGGCCTCCATGCTGCTCTGGAAGCCCTGAGCTCCCTCTGAGTGCCATGGGCTCTTTATGACTGATCCAGCGCTCTTCCAAGTGGTGGGGCTCTGCACACAGCTGGCAGCGCGGCTGACAGCTCCACAGAAAGGCAGCGATGGGAACGGAAGTATTCCTTGGATTCCTGCCCCTTACCTAGGTGGCTAGCACAGCAGGATGGGTGCAGGGCATGGGGTGGCCTACCAGCATGGAGGCTTCCTGCCCAGGACAGCTGGGACCTGGGTTGCAGGGTCTGCCCAAGCTCCCCCAATTTGCAGCCCTTATAGCTCTTCCTGCTTCATCTGTCCACTGCTTCACAGTCCCTGTGGTCTGGCTTGCAGCCCCCTAAACATGCCTGCCTCTTTCCCACCTTCATGTCACCCCTTGTCTTAGCTCTTATCCCCTTCCCCATCAACCTGGAACGCCTGTTCCACCTTTCTTCCTCTAATTCAGCGGCGCTCAGTGCTGGCTGCACAGTAGAATTACCGGCAGAGACTCCAATTTGATAGGTCTGGGTGGCCCCAGGTATTAGGTTTTTTTGGAAGCCCTCAGGGGGATTCTACCAAACAAACTTGAGAACCTCTGGTGGAAGAGCTGCTTCTTATGATACCTCAGCTCAGAGGTCACCTTTTCTGGGAAGCTTTCACTAACCATCATCTCATCACTTAGAAAACCAGCCTCAGCTATATGCCCTTCTTCTGGGCTCCCAGGGCCCCTAGTACCTCCAAACATCAAAGTCCTTATCGCACCTTGTTACAAGTGTGTCTTGCAAAGACTGTGAGTAACTCCAGAGCCAGGATTTTGTTTGTTCATTTCTGTATCCCTAGCACCCAGCACAGGACCTGCTATGAAAGCAAATTAATGAATGAATGAAACAAGGTGCTAGTGTTCCACCCACTGATGTCTCTTCTCCTTCCTCAGACAAGTCTCCAAGATTGCTAAGATGTCCAAAGTCCCTCATCACAATCCAGCTTCCCAGCCTTTGCCTATGCAGGATCAGAGGCCTGGGGTGCCCCCAACATCAACCTGAGACCTCTCAGATTGTTCTAATTCCTCCAGCAAGCCCCCAAGATTAACCAGATAGACCCCAACAATTCTCCTTGATTGAGAATCCCCTGGTCACTTTCCTTCCACACTTTCCCCTACACCTGGTCTTGGAGGATCAGACAGGACTGACCTCACAGGTTAGACTTAGGAGCAAACCTGGGCAAGAGGCTTGAGTTCCTGCACCAATTTCCTGTGTGATCACAGGTCAGTCACTTAACCTCTCTGTGCCTCAGAGTTTCCATGCATAAAACGGGGGAAATAATAGTACCCTCCTCATAGAGTTGCTGTAAGGGTCAAATGAGTTGATAGATCTAAAGCCCAAAGTAGTGCCGGGTACAGAGTAAGAGCTATTACTAAAGTGTTTGCTACCTGCTCTTATCTACCAACTGGGAGAAGGTCAACCACTGGGCTTGAGCCTTTCCAGCCTGACACATCATTTTACTCCATCCTCTGGCCCAAGTCCCCACCCACGGGCAAGGCCCCCAGAAAGGGACAGTGACAGGCTCTGAGTCTGAGACTGGTGATGTTTCTGTGAACACAGCCGTATGCCCAGGCCACCACCCAGCCATGACCAGAGCTGAAGGATAGTCCCAAAGGACAGATCTCAGAAGTCAGACCCTCTCCACCGGGACTGGGAGAGGAGCCTTTTTCAGCCCCTCAGTTGTTTTTCCCGCTCACTTTCAGCCCCTCTTTCCAATCACTGAGGCCCAGTTTGATTCCCTCCACTCTCTCTCCCCTCCCCTTAAACAGACAGGAGCATCAAAACACAAAAAACACTGAAATTGCCAAACGCAATTTCTCTCCAGAGACGACAAATTTGCTGCAATTTGTATTTCCAAACAGGAGCTGCAGCTCCTGAGCTGCTCCCAGGCAGGTTCCCCACCTCTCGCCGACCATCTCCTCCTGGGCATGGCGCTCCTCCCTCCCTTCCTTTTCCCTCTACCACTGCAGAAGAGGGGGCACTCACCCCATCTTTGCCTAGGGTCTGGGGTGCTACAGAGGGGAGGAATTAAAGCAAGGGCGGGAGACAGAAAAGAGAAACAGCCACATCTGTCTGCCAAGGTCAGGCAGAGCACCCATAAGGAGTCCTTGAACCAGCTTCCAAGCCTAGCTCTGCCCGTAATTAACAATAATAAGAACAGAGCCCACCTCGCTTTGCAAGCTATGCCCATCTCATCATTTAGAACACCTCACTCCTTGCACCACCCGAAGATTTAGGTAGTCTTCTCCCTATTTTACCTGAGGGGGGATGTGGGACTGGATCAAAGTCATGCAATTACTAGGATATGATGTTGACCTCTAGCCTCCCTGACCCCCAAGCTCAGTTTCTCCCCAATCCCACCCCATGACCTTGGGCACTTCTTCAGATCTCAGTTTTCTCATGTGCAAATTGAAGAGATTGGACCAGTGTTTACTAATTTTTTTTTAATCTATGCCCCTTAAACAGGTATGATGTTAATTTTATCTGTCAACTTGACTGAGCCACAGGGTCCCCAAATATTTGATCAAATGTTATTCTGGGTGCTTTTGTGAGGGCATTTTTGGATGAGATTAACATTTAAACCAGTGGAATGGGTAAAGTGACTGCCCTCCCCTGTGTGAGTGGGCCTCATGCAATCTGTTGAAGGCCTCAACTGAACAGAAAGGCTGACCCTCACTGAAGTAAGGAGAGAAAATCCCTTCTGTCTGACTGCCTTTGAATTGGGACATGGGCTATTTTCTGCCTTCGGACTTCAGGGAAATACTGGCTTTTCCTGGGTCTCAAGCTCGCAGGCCTTTAGACAGGAGCTACCCCATTGGCTCTCCTGGTTCTCAGACCTTCAGACTTGTACTAGAACTCCACCTTTGGCTCTCCCGGATCCTCAGTTTTCAGATTCACCCTGAAGATCATGGGACTTGCCTCCATAATTGTGTAGGCCAATTCCTTATAATAAATGTATACAAACACACACATACACACACACACACACACACATCTGATTGGCTGTACTCCTCTGGAGAATCCTGACCAATAGACAGGGACAACATCCAAATCTCATACCCCTTCTATGATCTGTATTATGAAAAACATACAGGGTTTTTATTTGTCTTCCAAAGGGAAGATTCCTTTCCAAGCATCGTTAACACTGAATGTGCTTCGCCATGTGCTGAATCCTCCTTGCCCCGGGAGAATCAGATGTGCCCCAGTGTGGGGGCAGGGTATCCAGCGCTCAGCCCACCCCACCACACCTGTTGAGAAGCTGTGGGCTCAGTCTCCTGGGGGCTGTTGTTGCTCACATTCTGTGAAAGGCAGCAGAGCCTAGGAGCACTCCCTCCACAGCAAGAGCATGGGCAAGGCACTTCTCTCCAAACCTCAATCTCAACCATGGGAATAATAATAGTTCCTAGTGGTGTTGTGAGGATTCAATGTGCAAATACCTGTAACACACTGAGGATGCTGCAGGAAGTGCCCAAGAAATGTTCGTTGTCATATTCTATGGAGGTTTAATCCCTGAGGAGTCATCATTTGCCTGCCCCCTCCCAACCACACCCCCCACCCCCACTCATCCCAGGAAACTCCTGGAGCTATTGCCTGTCCCCTTTGCTGGGTCCTGGGAAATCATTCTGTGGACATGTCTGATTACTGCAGCCTCTGAATGATAGGGATCATCCAGGATTATTGAAAATCCTATGATTTGTGCGAACCCAAATAAGTCACAGCCTCTGCAGACTTCCATTTCTTTGTATTTGAGGAAGTAGCCATCTGGGAAAAATGTTAAGTTAGATCTTTACCTCAGTCCATACACCAAAATAAATTCCAGATGGATCTCAAATTTAAACATAAACAATGAAACCATAAATGTACTAGAAAAGAGAGATAAATCTTAAAGTGAACAAAACACCTTTTTAAGTAGGACACAAACTACAAAACCCAGAAACCATAAGAGAAAAGACGGGTAAATTTAGCCACATAAAAATTTTTTAACTTACCTGAAAAACAGTAGACATAAAGTGAAAAGACAAATGATGAGTTCAAGGAAAATACCATTTAATTCGTATTTCAGAAAAAGGGCTAATTTCTTAAAGATGAATGGAAAGTTGATGAGAAAATATCAAAGACCCAGTTTTAAAAAGGGATAAAGAACACAATCAGACAATTCACAGAAAGGGAAATGAAAATGGCTCTTGGACATATAAGATCTTCAATCGCATTAAGAAGGAAAACACACATGCAAAAGCTACAGCAGGATACCTGTGGCTTTTCATCACTTCGAGAAATTCTGTTTGGTAATATTCCACTGTGGAAATGTTAGAGGCGTGTGAACCAGAGCAACTCCAACATGAATAGGAGCTGGGTAAAATGAGGCTGAGACGACCTACTGGGCTGCATTCCCAGATGGTTAAGGCATTCTCAACACAGGATGAGATAGGAGGTGGGTACAAGATACAGGTCATAAAGACCTTGCTGATAAAACAGGCTGCAGGAAAGAAACCCGCTAAAACTCACCAAAACCAAGATGGCA
Source organism: Nomascus leucogenys (assembly GCF_006542625.1). Lineage (NCBI taxonomy): Eukaryota > Metazoa > Chordata > Mammalia > Primates > Hylobatidae > Nomascus > Nomascus leucogenys. Next base: position 289,623 of record NW_022095768.1, on the reverse strand, counting down.
ACAAGAGTGACCTCTAATAGACCTCTGTGACACTCCCACTAGTGCCATGACAGCTTACAAATGCCATGGCAATGTCAGGAAGTTAGCCTATATGGTCTAAAAAGGGGAGGCATGAATAATCACCCCTTGTTTGGCATATCATCAAGAAATAACCATAAAAATGGGCAACCAGTCCATTTTGGAGTAGCCATTCTTTTATTCCTTTAGAGTGGGCATTCTTTTATTCTTACGGAGTAGCCATTCTTCTAATCCTTTACTTTCCTAATAAATTTGCTTTCACTTAACTCTGTGGACTTGCTCTGAATTCTTTCTTGTGAGACATCCAAGAATCCTCTCTTGGGGTCTGGATCGGGACCCCTTTCCGATAACAGAAACAGGAAGTCTCATGCTTTGTTGGTAGGGATGAAAATTGATAAAATGTATATGGAAGGCAATTTAGCAAAATTTGACCTCAGCCCTTCCACTTCTAGGAACTTACCCAACAGGTATCTTTCCACCCATGCAATATGTACCAGGCTATTGCTGCTGTACAACAAATCCCACACCAGTGGGCATAATTAACCAAATGTGGGACACTGGGCCAAGTTACTTACCTTCTCTGGAGCTCAGTTTCCTCATCTACAAAATGGAAATAACAACAGAACCTACTTCAGAGGTTGTTTTGTCATATATGTATATAAAGCTCTTAGAATAGTGTCCTGGTGTGTAGTAAATGTTTGAAAAGTGTTACTGTTCATATCACTATTATGATTAATATTATTTTCTGGGACCCAGCCAGAGACTGACCCTGACCATGTGAGCAAGGAGTTTGGGAACAGCCAAATCACTCATCATCCTCCTTTAAGGAGGAACCTCCCCACAGCAAGAGCAGATTGCAACTGTAGCTGAGTAAGTAGAAACTTGTCATTGCATTGTGCCTGATGTCTACAGATATTTGGTCAGCAATGGAAACAGAAAGAATGGCTTTCCCAGAAGCAAATCTTGGCGGCGCCTATCCTAGCTCTCTTACCCTGGAAGAGAGCATTTTGGCTAAGGAGATTGGACTGTTCCTCCTTTCAAATCTACTCAAGTGATGAGCGAAAGCCCTGCTTAATTAAGATCTTGCTTAATTGCTACTAATAATCACAGTAACAGCTAATCTTTTATGATGTGTTTTCTAACTGCCATCCAGCATTAAGCACTTGATATACCACAGTGCATTTTACCCAACAACAGCCCTATCAGGCAGGTATCATTTTTCTTCCCATTTCACAGAAGAGAAAATCGAGGCTCCAACTTACAGAAATTTGCACAACAGGTAAGCGTCAAAGCCCATATTTAGACCTGTACCTCTGTTGTGCCACCTGGCAAGGTGGGCATTCCATCCACCTGGCATTTCTCTGTATAAACCACAGAGTAGCCTTGTGGCTTGTGTGCATCTGCTTCTCGTAGGTCTCTGTCAATGTGAATTGGCCTCAAAGGCACGATCTCTTAAGTGTAAGGACAAAATTTGGTTTCTGAGCCTAGCAAGTCATCGGCCAGGTCATGGGACCCAGCCAGCCCATGTGAGGCATGCATTTCTGTCCTTACCATATTTTGAGAGAGAGAAACAGAGGCTCTATGTGGCCCACCCAGCAACAGCAGAACCAAAGCTGCCTGTGTCCTTCCTACTGTGTCTCCCCAGGCACCTCAATGCCTAGGAAACCTCAGCAAAGGCTGTGATGGCAGGGAGGGATTTAGGCGAAGCTGTGACCCCAGGTGAAGTAGGTCTTCCTGCATGCTCCTACAATGACAAGCGGTTCCCAAGCAGAATCAGAATTCCCTTCAAGCCATTGAGCCCCATCTCTTCCCACACAAGGGCAGACACATGTGGACTGCCAGCTGTCCCGACTAATTACCTCCCAAATAAAGGAGAGGTCTGTAGTGGTGGGCGGGTGGGTAGTCAGTGCCTGGCTTCCTGGAATCCTTGTAGTCCCTTTAACACAAGATAAATTGTTGCCTCTGATTCAATTTCTTCCTCCCTCTCCCCCACCCTGCTCAGTTTCCTAAGACAATAAGAAATCACTTTTCTCATCCCTGCATTTAATCCTCCAGACAGTGAGTGGGAGCTACACATCTGGTTCCCAGCATAAAATGAGGAGGGAGGAAGCCAGCCAGCCAGGGGCAGTGGGTGGGCCAGTGGACTCCAGGGAGGAACTTGGAAGGGAAGGCAGCTTGAGAAAAAATTATTGGAAGAATAGGTCGCAGCTCGCTTGACTATGTCCTTAGTGAGTTAATTAGTTTTTCACTCAACTAGTATCCATTGAGGCAGGCCTGCTCTACATCAGGGAGACAGAAATGAGAAAGATACAGTCCAAGGTTCCCCATGCAGTGGGGGAGCCATACCTATAAACCACTAGGCTGCATTACAGCATCACACAAACTCTCAGGGGAGTGTTCTGGGTTCCAAGGGAACAAGGATGTGGGAAGGCTTCACTCTGGCTATGAAAGGTTTTGCAGTAGATTAGGCATTTGTGCTAACCCGCAGAAATTTGTCAGGCAGATAACCTGGGGAGGAAAAATGTCATTTTAATAATGGCATTCTAACACTGCAATGGTCCTTATGGTGAACATGTGTACAGAGCTTTACCATTTGCAAAGTGCTGTTGCACACTTCATCTTATTTACACTCACATCACCCTCATAAAGTGGGGGTTGTTCTGTCATACCCATTCTACAGATGAGGAAACAGAAGCCCAGGAGGTGAAAATGGCTTGCCTAGGTCTCCCCAGCCAGGCAATGGCAGAGCTGGAATTCAAACAGGTTTGTCTGGCTCTAACATCTGTGCTCCTTCTATGCCTCTAGAGATGCCAGTTTGTTTCCCAGGAGAAGGGTGCTGCAGGAGAGGCAGCGAGGGTAGAGTGGGCGCAAGGTGGGGTGAAGGAGAGATGATGGACACATGATGCTGGCTCCCTGAAGCCAGCCAGCCACCACCCCCGGAGACCCCATCCAACCTACACACATTGCCAGCGTGATGTTCTCACCTAGCCAGCAGCCATGGTGGGTAGTGTATGTGGGTAGTTTTCTGAAAAAAGGGATGTCTGGTCTGTTGGCTTGGATTGGTTCTATAATTATGGAATTACAGATACGTATACAGACAGTCCTTCATTTACAATTTTTCTACTTTACGATCATGTGAAAGCAATACCCATTCAGTAGAAACCACACTTTGAATTTTGAATTTTGATCTTTTCCCGGGCTAGCGATATGCAGTACAATATTCTCCAGCACTGCTGGGAACCATTCTGTTTTTCACTTTCAGTACAGTATTCAATAAATTACATGAGATATTTGACACTTTATTATAAAATAAGCTTTGTGTTAGATGATTTTGCTCAACTATAGGCTACAGTAAGTGCTCTGAACATGTTTAAGGCAGGCTAGGTTTAGCCATGATGTTAGGTAGGTTAGGTGTATTAAATGCATTTTCAACTTAGGACATCTTCCATTTATGATGGGTTTATCAAAGCACAGCCCCCATCAAAGTTGAGGAGCCATCTGTCTATGTGTGTGTGCGTGTGTGTGTGTAATCCACTGCTATGTTGCAAATGGATTGAAGGAACAAGAATATGACTTTTTGTAGCACTTACAAAGTGTCAGAGGCCATGCTATGTTATCCATTTCATCAGTTGCTCTTGACAACCCTGTCCAGGGATATACTAACATACTACAATCTCCACCATACAGACAAGGAAACTGAGTCTCAGAGAGGAAAAGCTACTTACCCCAAGTCTCTGACCTGCCCCTGAGCCAATGCTCTTTCCTCTGCACCATAAATGTCAGAAAAAAAGCAACCAAAGATCCTCAGGACCCAAGGAGTCTGAGGGCCACTGTGTAGCATCCTCCTTTGTCCCCAGGGGCCTCCAGAGAGTCCCCTCCCCTTCATTTTAAGATCATCAATGTCAACAATGGTAATTATTAGTGTTAACATTTATTTATCAGAGCATGTCCCTAGGAATGGTGACCACAAAGTTAAACCAAACCCCAAGAGAGAACCAGATTTCCAAAGGATGCCATCTCTACATCTAGGGAAGTGTGACTCTAAGAAATACAAAGAATATAAACAGAATTGTAGTATGCCCTGAGAGCCGAAGTTTTTTGGAGGCTGGAAACAGAAGGATATTCAAATATCCCAAGAAGCTAACATGCAAAATCCAGTCATGTGCTGTGGTGGTCTAGGAGGGGGTTGCCAATCTCTGTGAGTTGACTAAAGAACTGAGAATATTGGGGCGTGGACTGCGTGAACACCACCTTTTTTAATTTATGGAGTCCCTGACAAAAAGCATCTAAAAAAGGAGCTTACTGGGTTCCATAAATGCCACTGATAAGAATCCAGCTGACATTGTGGCCAATAATTCTGATTACTATGCAACTTCAATTGTCTGAGAAGGTGACCCCCAAAACTACTTGGGAAGGTATAATTATCTCCTTAGTGGTAAGGCTCTTTCATCCTTAAATATAGAAATATTAGAGATTCTCAAACCCACAGGAGGAATATTTTTAGATGTGAAAGATTCTGAGTGTATTTGGTACCTTAAGTGTGTATAATGTTTGAGAATTTGGCCTACTTGAATATTGGTCAGCCTTTAATTCTAATCTAAAATATAATTTAACAATTGAGTTAGATTTGTGATTTTAAGTTAAAAAATCATATTAACTTTATACATGCTTAAGTTTCTCTTAGATTTGTAAGAATTACTTGGAAAAAAAGTAGTCAGTTGGGTTAGTATAGTGTTTAAAAATGAAATATATTAAATTTACAAAATGATATTTTAAATATGTGAAGGTGTTTTATTAAGTTTGTAAATGGAAGAGACACCATCCAAAAGTCCCTTTAAAATTACTGCTAAAATTCGGTTAATCTTTTTTTTTTTTTTTTCAACAGGGTCTCACTTTGTCACCCAGGCTGGAGCACAGTAGTATGATCATGGCTCACTGCAGCCTCGCCCTCCAGGGCTCAAGCGATCCTCCCACACCAGCCTTCTGAGTAGCTGGGACCACAGGTGCACACTACCATGTCTGGCTAATTTTTGTATTTTTTGTACAGATGAGGTTTCACTATGTTGCCAAGGCCGATCTCAAACTCCCGGGCTCAAGCAATCCACCTGCCTCGGCCTCCCACAGTGCTGGGATTACAACCATGAGCCATTGCACCCAGCCCAAATTTAGTAAATTGTACTAGGTAAAGAAAAACTAGATTTTTATACAACGTATAACTTTAATAAATTAGACATTCCTTCCAAAAACCAAAGCATCCTCTGAAATTTTTTTCTGTGCTTAAAAACTGTCTTTGAGGACTGAAAATACCTCACCCCGACACAGGGCACTTTCGACATGCTCAGAGCCAATGCTTTAAGTGAATGATCTCATTTAATCCTTACATCAATGCTATAAAGTCAGTACTGCTATTATCTCCATCTTCTGGGGCTGAATGCTGGAGCCAACGTTCTGAACTGAGACAGTAGGAATTTTAGAGTCATCTGTCTTAATCCCTGGTACTCCATATCAGTACCCCTCGATGGGGCTGGCTTAGAACATTATAGAAACAGCCTGGTGGCTGGCCTCTTCTTCCTGTGTTCATTAGTGTTTGGGCCACAGCTCTTGTCCTCATCTCTGGACTTATGCATCTCTGGACTTAAATGCAGGGTCTGCCAGGCACGATGGCTCACATCTGTAATCCCAGCACTTTGGGAGGCCGAGATGGGCAGATCACTTGAGGTCAGGAGTCCAAGACCAGCTTGGCCAACATGGTGAAACCCCATCTCTATTAAAAACACAAACATTATCCGGGTGTGGTAGTGCACGCCTGTAATCCCAGCTAGTCAGGAGGCTGAGGCAAGAGAATCGATTGAACCTGGGAGGCAGAGGTTGCTGAGATCACACCATTGCACTCCAGCCTGAGTAACAGAGCAAGACTCTGTCTCAAAACAAAAAACAAACAAACAAAGAAATGCAGAGGCCAGGCGCAGTGGCTCATGCCTGTAATCCCAGTGCTTTGGGAGGCCAAAGTGGGTGGATCACCCGAGGTCAAGAGTTCGAGACCAGCTTGGTCAACAAGGTGAAACCCCGTTTCTCCTAAAAATGTAAAAATTAGCCAGGTCTGGTGGCTCACGCCTGTAGTCTCAGCTACTCAGGAGAATTGCTTGAACCTGGGAGGCAGAGGTTGCAGTGAGCCAAGATCGCACTACTGCATTCCAGCCTGGGCGATAGAGCGAGATTCCATCTCAAAAAAAAAAAAAAAAAAAAAAGAAAGAAAAAGGAAAAAAGCAATGCAGTCTTGGCCCTACCCCAGCCTTTCTGAACGAGAATCCGCATTCACAGGAGGCCCAGGTGATGTGGCTGCCAAAAGAGTGTGAGAAGCCCTGCTCTGCAGTGCTACTTTGGATCAATCTCATCTGACCAGGCAAAACAAGTTGCTGAACTGCTGCTCCAATGTCCCTCCTCCCAGAAGACCCCTGGCCTCCTGGGAGCAAATACAGTGTCAATAAGAGAGGTGGCAGAGAACCACCTGGCCCAGCCCTTAGTATGAGGCTCCTCTACAATGAAGCTTTTCCAAAATCAGCTACTGGGAAAGGTAAATTTTGTTGAACTGCCCAAGGCCACACTAATCTTTAATTATCCCGTTAATGTCTGTCTCCCCCCAGGTAGCCATTACACAGGCAGTTATCATGATGCCCTGGCTTTAAACAGCTTGCAGATTTCCTGACAGTATTAATGGAAGTTTTGCAAATTGATTTGGGGAGATTAGATGGAGAGAGGCTGCTGTGACTTGACGTGAAGCCCATTCTAATCGGCTCAGATCCTCCTGTCCTTGATCCCTGCCCAGGGCAAAAGGAAAGAACAGGAGTCGGGGGACCCAGGTTCCAGGCCTGGCTCTCCTGAAGGGAACTTGTGACCTTGGACCTGCCACTTCTCACCATGCCTCCTCCTTAAAATGACTGGGTTGGACTAATGTAGATTCATTAAGTGGTCTCTCCTTTCATGATTTCTCTGATTTCTATGAATTAGAGGCTGGCAGAATGCCTCACCTTAGAGGGAACAAGCTTCCTTCCTTCCTTCCTTTTTTCCTTCATCCATTTATTCACTCACCTCTTCACTCCATACATATGATTGAGGAACTATATGAGGCTCTGCAGGAGGCACCGGGAACAGACTTAAACAGATGGTTTGTGGCATTTTTAATTAATGACAGGTGGTACAGATGGGGGCCCTTAATAGCCTGCAGCAAAATGTGGAGGCTGGGGAGGGGAGGGAGGTGGCACTAAGAAGGCTCTGGGCCAGGGAGGGAGCCCAGCCCTTCAGCCCTGTCTCCTCAACACTGGCCGTCCTGGCACACAGCACCTGGACCTCCCTTGCATCTTGAGAAGAAGACCGTGCACCCTGGATTCTCTCTCCCCTGCACCCGCATGCGAGAAACGAGGGAGGTGGAAACACACCACTGTGCACAAATCAAATGGTCCTGAACGGTCTTCGCAGACCTTGCTTTAAGTATCTTATACCCTCTCTCCCCAGATCTCTACCTTGAACAAGCCTTAGTATCCTCATGGGCAAGACAGGATTGGGGAATCCTAAACCTCCAGGCTTGAAAGGATTACAAAGTCCATGTAATTCAACCCAGGCACTTGCATAGCTACCAAAACTCTCCTGCCAAGAGGTGGCCTGGTCTCCGAGGCCAGGGTCCTCATTACTTCCCAGAATCATTACAAAGCCAATGTTACCTGCAGTCAACTCGTTAGAAAACAAGGGGAACTCTGCCTCCCTGAGTTAATTATTATATTTGTGAAGATTAAGAGAAGACAATGTATATGGAGTTGCTTTGAACACTGATTGAAGCTATTTTTAATTATTGAAGCAGAGGATCTGGAGCCAAGAGAGGAGAATGTAGGAGTCCGCTAAGACAGGGGCTCCACACAGCATCCCAACCTTGGCTGTGGAAGCCCACCACAGCCAGCCTCCCCGACCCTATCCCACCCTAGAGTCTGTCTCCACCTCCTGGAGTATTTGCTCATCCCTCAAAAAGAAAGCATGGCCAGAGATGGAGTACCTAGGTCAGCCTTAACCATTTACTCAATCAGTAAAAGTCCCCAGACGTGCCAGGGAGAAATCCACTGGGAACAGAGAGCATCTTCCAATCTGATTTGGGGGGAGATGAACAATGGACAAATCCAGCATTTTATTTAATAGTGATGACTGTTCCAAAGAAAATAAAGCAGAAGATACAGAACATGGCAGGAGATGGAGCTGTTTTTTTAAAAAAGAAAGGGTAACTAAGTTGAGTTGGGGGAGTAAGCCCTGTGAGAGTGTGGGGAAAGAGTGTTCTTGGCTAAGAGAAAAGTTGGCTGGTCATGGTGGCTCATGCCTGTAATCCCAGCATTTTGGGAGGCCAAGGTGGGAGGATCACCTGAGGTCAGGAGTTCAAGACCAGCCTGGCCAACATGGTGAAACCCCCTCTACTACAAATACAAAAATTAGCTGGGCGTGGTGGCATGCACCTGTAATCCCAGCTACTCAGGAGGCTGAGGTAGGAGAATTGCTTGAATCCCAGAGGCCGAGGTTGCAGTGTGCTGAGATCGCACCACTGCGCTCTAGCCTGGGTGACAAGAATAAAACTCCGTCTCTGAAAGAAAAAAAAAAAAAGTCAGGGAAAGTTCCCAAGACAGAAACAAGCTTGACAGGAGGAACAGCAGGAGGGCCAGTGTGGCTGGAGAGAGTTGAGAAGGTAAGAGATGATGAGGCTGGAGAGGCAGGTGTGGGGCCTCTTAGGCCATTGTGATGGGTGGGAATGGGGATATGGGAGACCCTTCCTGGCAGGAGCCTTCCTCCCATTCCCTGCCACAGAAACACCCGCCTCCCAAGCCCATGCTCTGCTGCTGCTTAAGGTTTGGTGAGGACACGGAGGTAACAAATATTTGTTGTCCACTGAGGCATCCCAGAAGTGGGATGGTGAGGAAGGACTCACTAGATGGCTGTGGCAAGGGAGAAAGAAGTGGTTCATTATTCATGGGAGACAAGAGAATATGGATTTCCTGAGAAGGGAAAAGATTATAAAATTTAGACAAAGCAGACAGAGAGAAGGGAAGATGCCAAGTAACAATAATAATAGCAGCTAACACTATGCACCAGGCACTGCTCTTAAAACTTTATTTGAAGTCCCTTCATCTTCCCAACCCTATTAGGTGAATACTGTTATAATCTCCATTGTATAGATGAGGAAGCTGAGGCACAGGGAAGTTAAGTGACTTACCCAGAGTCAACCAGTTAAGTGGCAGAGCTGGGATCTGAACCAGGTAGGCTGGCTTCAGAGTCTGTGTTCCTAACTACTAGGATGCACAGGACAGGAACCTGGACAAAGATGGCTTGAAGAGAAGCAGATAGAGCAAGGGGTAGGTGAGAAGGCTCAGGGGACAAATGTTCCCTTTCATAATATTTTCTTTCCTTTTTTTCTTTTTTTTTTTTGAGACAGAGTCTCACTCTGTCGCCTATGCTGGATGGAGGGCCAATGGTGCCACCTCAGCTCACTGCAACCTCTGCCTCCCAGGTTCAAGTGATTCTCCTGCCTCAGCCTCTCAAGTAGCTGGAATTACAGGGGCACACCATCTCATCTGGCTCATTTTTATATTTTTAGTAGAGATGGGTTTCACCATGTTGGCCAGGTTGGTCTCAAACTCCTGACCTCAGGTGATCCACCTGCCTCAGTCTCCCAAAGTGCTGGGATTACAGGCATGAGCCACTGCGCCCAGCCTATTTTCTCCCCATAAAATTCAATGGTGATGCTATCCATTTGGTGCTTGGGAAGTTGACACAGTGCCTTTCTATCTGATCCTTTCAACGACTCTGTAGAGTAGGTATTATCATCATCAATTTATATATGAGGACACTGAGATTCAAGAAGTTAAGTAACCTTACCAGGGATGGCAAAGACAAGATTCAAATACAAGGTTTGTCTGTCTCTCCTTCCCATGCTCTTTCATTCATCCAAAAGGCACTTATAGGTACCTGTTTAGTGGCAGGCAGTGAGCTAAAAGTATTTGAACATGGAAAAGACACTGCCCTTGGAAGGATCCCTTGGTAGTGCCCCTCTCACTTGCACCCTACACACAGACCCATAAGGAACAGTCATCTTACTCTTGACTGAAGCACATGAGCAGGGGTGGGGCGGGTAGGGGCAAGGGAGCATTCATGAGATCCTGCTGTGTGCTTGGCATTTTTCTTGCATTCCATCACTGACCCCTTCCATTAGCTCAGCAGGGGAGACGAGGCTGAGGCTGCTTTACCTGTCTAGCGTCCTTCCTCCTACCTTCTCAGCATGAGAACCCTGTTTTTTTTGCCAATGAGCCTAACTAAAGACTACATTTTAAAGCCTCTATTGCAATTAGGTGTAGCCATAGGGCTAAATTCTGGCTAATGAAATGTCAGAGGAAGTCATTGTGTGAGACTTCTAGAAAAGCTTCTTAAAAGGAAGTGAAGGCTGGGTGCGGTGGCTCACGCCTGTAATCCCAGCACTTTGGGAGGCCGAAGTGGGCAGGATCACCCAAGGTCAGGAGTTCGAGACCAGCCTGACCAACATGGTGAAACCCTGTCACTTCTAAAAATACAAAAATTAGCCGGGCATGGTGGAGTGCACTTGTAATCCCAGGTACTCAGGAGGCTGAGGCGAATCACTTTGAACCCAGGAGGCGGAGGTTGCAGTGAGCCAAGATCATGCCACTGCACTCCAGCCTGGGTGACAGAGCAAGATTCTGTCCCTCCGCAAAAAAAAAAAAAAAAAAAAAAGTAAGTGAGACTGCTGAGGTGGGCCCTTTTTATTCAGTTATAATGGCTGAAGGATAATGGCTGAAGGTCCAATAGACATTGCAGATCATTAAGGCAACTCTGAGGATGAAAATTATGTGCCCAGAAGAGTGGAACAAAAAAATTGGAAGCCTGGGCCTCAAATAATAGTGAGAAACCACTATACATAAATCCTGATTTCCCTGTCTCTGAACATGAGAGAAAAATAATCTTTTTTTTTTTTTTTTTTTTTTTTTGAGACTGAGTCTTGTTCTGGTCACCCAGGCTGGAGTGCAGTGGCACAATCTCAGCTCACTGCAACCTCTGCCTCCCAGATTCAAGCAATTCTTGTGCCTCAGCCTCCTGAGGAGCGGGGATTACAGGCACACATCACCATGCCTGGGTAATTTTTTATTACCCAGAGACGGGGTTTTACCATGTTGACCAGGCAGGTCTCGAACTCCTGACCTCAAGGGATCTGCCCACCTTGGCCTCCCAAAGTGCTGGAATTACACGCATGAGTCACCATGCCCGGCCTGAGAAAAATAAACTTCTATGTTGCTTGAGTTAATATCATTCCTGATCTCAACTTCAGGCAGCCAAATGCATGTCTTGACTTATACAGTAGCTTTACCATCATTCCCATTTGGAAACAGGCTGACAGGTTGCCCAAAATCCAACAGTTAAGTGTGATTCAAACTTGAATCTTTCTGCTTCCAAAAGCTATACTCCTCCAATCCTTTTGGTAACAGCCCTTTGGAAAATTCACTCTCATTAACTCATGAGAAGGCACAAACACTACAGTAGAATTTAGAACAGCTGAAAACCTTTACATCCCCTGCTCTTGTCTCAGAGGTGCATACCAGAGCACATTGTCTTCCACCTTACCTATGCACTCTAGTAGGTAAGTTAACCACATACCAGACAGAAGGAAGATTTTTAACTTCCCAGTTAACATCTCCTCTGCCTTCAAATTCCAAGTTGCCAGACTCTTTCAGGGATCCCATAGAAAATCCTATAAACTCACTCTCATGCGAACTTGACAACATGCTCTTTTCTCAGGAATACTTATATTTATGAATTCCTTAGAATTTTCTAGACACTGGATCATGTTGTCTGAAAATAATTTCCCTTTCTTGCCTAATGGCACTAGCTAAAACCTCTAGTACCATGCTGAAGAAGTAAGAGTGGGCAGCCTTGCTTTGTTCCTGATCTTAGGCAGAATTCATTCAGGCTTTCGCCCTGAAGTATGATGTTTTCTGTAGGTTTTTTGTAGATGCCTTTTATCAGGTTAAGGAAGTTTCCTTTACTCTAAGCTTGAGTTTTTATCATAAATTTTGTAAATAATTTTTGTGTGTATATTGAGATAATTGTGTAGTTTTGTTCTTTATTCTACTAATTTGGTATATTATATTAATTGATTTTTGGATATTAAACCAACCTTGCATCCCTGGGATAAATCCCACTTGGTCATATTATATAATCTTTTTTATATGATGCTGGATTTAGTTTGCTCATATTTCATTGAAGAATTTTGCTCAGATATTGTTCTGTAGTGTTCTTTTCTTTGATGTCAGGAATACTTGCTATGTCAGAGGCCCATAAGACCACTTCTGGGTTCAGTGGATCAGAACTCAGCATGTAGTTATACTCAGGGCTATAGTTTATTACAGAGAAATGATAGAAAGCAAAATCAGCAAATCATCCCATCTGGCACATGGGATGAGTCCAGAGGAAAGTTAAGTGCAAATTTCCAAGGTCTTCTCTCAGTGGAGTCAGGCAAGATGTTCTTAATTTTTCCAGCAACAAATTGACAATGTGTAAAATGTTGCCAACCAGGAAAGCACATTAGAAACTCAGAGTCCAGGATCTTTTTTAGAGGCTGATTATATAGGAACTACATGCCTACGTATCCAGATGTACCCAAAATTCCAGACTTCCAAAACGAAAGCAGGTATTCAGTATAAATAATATTGACAGTCTGAACATAGAGTAGTGAGAACACTCCCAAATCCAAATTCCCAGATATCAACCAAGGACCAACCTTGAAAGCAGGCCTTTCAAAAGATAAAACCTGGACCTGCTATAACTCTTTTCTACATACTTGCTTTTAAAACAAAAACCCAGACCAAAAGAAATAGTAATGTTGGAATTTTAGCCACAGAGGTAGGGAGTTTGAATGTCAGGACATTCTTGGTACCTTCAAACTATACTCCCTTAGCTTACCCACATATGGGTGTAAGGTTAAGCCTGCATCTCTAGAAAGTTTAACGTGATAATAATAAAGTAACAGAAAAGGGCTCTCACTTCATGTCATGCAATGTTTAGGCAGAAATATTTTTCCTGCACTGTAGGAAAAATGGCTTTATAGGCCTTGTGGCCTTTTGGCAACATTAGGCCCCCCAAACTGCACATCTCATCAGTCACAGTTCTGGGGCAGAGATTGAGAGAATGCCAAAGGGGGAAACAGGAAAGCACACATGTATTTGGCAAACCCCTATGGCACACTCACCAATCTGCCTCCAGGCGGCAGGATCCTGGTCCCACAGCCAAAGCAGTGTTGACACTTCTCCACTGCCAGAGGCAAAAGTTTGCAGAGTTATTGTCATTAGTTGATTTTGCTCTATTTATGTAACAAACTGCATGCCCAATGCATACTGATGCATAACTATTAATGATAATAAAAATAATAGTAGCTAAGCGTTGTTAAGCACAAAGTATGGCTCAAGCACTGTGTATAGCAGTCAACACATGCTGACTTATCCTCACAACAATCCTGTAAGATAGATAAAATATTATAATCCATTTATAGATGAGAAAACTGAGGTTAGGTGACTAGCCCCATGTCAAACAGCTGATAGATGGTAGGGGTGGAATATGGTTCCACACACTATGGCTCCAAAGCTAACATTCTTCTTTTCAGTTGTTTTGTTTTGTTTTGTTTTTGTTTCAGAGCCAGGGTATTGCTCTGTCACCCAGGCTGGAGTGCAGTGGCACAATCAAAGCTCACTATGACCTTGAACTCCTGGGCTTAAGTGCTCCTCCCACCTCAGCCTCCCAAGTAGCTGGGACTATAGGTGCATGCTACCATTTCTGGATAATTTTTTATTTTTTCTAGAGATGAGGCCTTGCCATATTGCCCAGGCTGGTCTTGAACTCCTGGGCTCAAGCAGTCTTCCTGCCTCAGCTTCCCAAAGTGCTGGGATTACAGGCATGAGACACCAAGCCCAGTCTCAACATTTTTAATTGCCAGCACAACCCTGTTTCACAAAGACAACTGCATGACAGAGGGGTTTCCAACATTGTCCTCCCCATAGGATAGTCTACCACGTTTCCAACCTAGATTGTGGCATAGGGTAGAAAAGAGTACTTTTAAGACTAAGGTTTAGTGAAGACAAAGAACCAAGTAACCCAAACGATATACTAGTAGGTAGACTCCTGAACAGTTAAAGTTTTCTTTAGTGGTACCATCTTCCTGAGCACATCTGGAAACACAAGGTACGTCCGGCTGTCACAAAGAATGGAGGGTGCTACTGGCCTTTGGTGCCTGGATGCCAGGGGTGTGAAACATCCTACAATCTCTAGAAAGTTCTACAATTGATAGAACAGTCAAGCACAATGAATGGTGTGCCCCCACTAATACTGCATGACCAACTGGCCCTTGTATACAGCTCTAGGACTATAGAAGAAAAAGGCAATAGGAAAAATCGTTTTAAGCTCACTGCTCTCAAAGCCTTTCCTTACGCATTTTGAGCTTTTGTGAAGCTCCTGCCAGGCAAGCATATGGCCAAACCTGTTTCTCAACCTCTGCATCTAAATTTATCTCCAAGTTAAGGGCAGAAGCCAGATACAGGCCCACAGGATATTTGTCCAACAAGGCACTTGGCTTCATCCTGGCCCAGGCAGCAAACAGACACAGGGATATGTCAGGTGATTCTTGGACTAAGCAATTGAGAAATGTTGAGACAAGTCTCAGAAGGAAGGAGACTGTAGTCATTGTTCATTGTGACCATCATTAGCTCAGTTCTTTAATGCCAAGAACTCTGCCAAGCAGGGAGAAGATGGCAAGTCAGGCCCGTGGGAAAACCATTCTTACCATCTGTGGGCTCTAGGGAAATACCTGCACCCTGGCACTTCTCTTCTCTCTCTGTCCTCAAACATAATATCCCTCAATAAAGGCCCAACTCGGGTCCCCAAGTGTCCTCTTTAAAGAAGGGCTAATATTTATGAAGTAGCTAAAGAGCAGGGTAGTCAGGAATCCACAATTAATTCAATATTATAAGGCTGTCTTTACAAAATGTTTAGCAGCGTATGTTTTTGTTTTCACAAAAGCCAACCAAAAACACTGATCTTCCAGGTTCCCATCTCTGTCCCTTTCCTGTTAGCCTAAACATCAGGCCAGAAAAAGTATGACTGAAGATTAAATCTAATTCTGGGGCACTTGATTTCCTCATTAAAGACTTCAATCTAGAATAGAATAAGGAAAGCAAGACTATTTACAGAGTCACTGGGGATGTCCTTAATGATTATATCCTTGTTCCCCTAGATCTCTTTGACAATTATATAGGCAGCTGTAAAGGAAGAGTGAATGGATTGTTACAAGGCCTTAATACCTAGAGATATTAAACTGAATTATGTTCAAGAGCCAAAACCCTGGGATGGCAGTGGTATTGTGGGAGGCTGGGAGGGTAGTAATGTATGACTATGAGACAGGATCAAAACATAAAGCAATAGTGATGGCACCATTAAAGTGATTGCAAAGAAATAGTTATTGTTACAGAAAGGACTGTAAAAAAAGATAGGTTAGAAACAAGCAGTTAGGAGAATGGCAGACGGGGATATCGATTCTTGGCTCATCATACTTTAACTGTAGCTAGGAGATTTATGAAACAATCTTAGGATAAAGTATTTTTTATTTTTAAGGAAACTGTCATGAATTTTTTATGTACTTTAAAGTTGGATATTCTCCAACAGACAGAAAAATTAGTTAAGTAATTTGTATTGATATGGTTTGGCTGTGCCCCCATCCAATCTCAACTTGAATTGTATTTCCCAGAATTCTCACGTTTTGTGGGAGGGACTCAGTGGAAGGTAACTGAATTATGGGGGTCAGTCTTTCCCCTGCTATTCTCGTGATAGTGAGAATACTGATCTGATGGGTTACAAGATCTGATGGGTTTATCAAGGTTTCTGCTTTTCCTTCTTCCACATTTTTCTCTTGCCATTGCCATGTAAGAAGTGCCGTTCGCCTCCCGCCATAATTCTGAGGCCTCCCCAACTATGTGGATCTGTAAGTCCAATTAAACCTCTTTTTCTTCCCAGTCTTGGGTATGTCTTTATTAGCAGTGTGAAAGTGGACTAATACAGTAAATTTGTACCAGTAGGGTAGGGCATTGCTAAAAAGATACACAAAAATGTGGAAGCAACTTTGGAACTGGGTAACAGGCAGAGGTTGGAACAGTTTGGAGGGCTCAGAAGAAGACAGGAAAATGTGGGATAGTTTGGAACTTCCTAGAGATTTGTTGAATGGCTTTGACCAAAATGCTGATAATAATATGAGCAATAAGTCCAGGCTGAGGTGGTCTCAGATGGAGATGAGGAACTTGTTGGGAACTGGATCAAAGGTGACTCGTTATGTTTTAGCAAAGAGAGTGGCAGAATTTTGCCCCTGCCCTAGAGATCTGTGGAACTTTGAACTTGAGATAGATGGTTTAGACTATCTGGTGGAAGAAATTTCTAAGTAGCAAAGCATTCAAGAGGTGACCTGGGTACTGTTAAAAGCATTCAGCTTTAAATAGGAAACAGAGCATAAAAGTTCAGAAACTTTGCAGCCTGGCTATGTGATAGAAAAGAAAAAACCATTTTCTGGGGAGAAATTCAAGCCAGCTGCAGAAATTTGCCTAAGTAGCAAGGAGTCTAATGTTAATCCCAAGACCATGGGGAAAATGTCCCCAGGCCATGTCAGAGACTTTCACAGCAGCCCCTGCCATCACAGGCCCAGAGGACTAGGAGGAAAAAGTGGTTTCATGGGCCAGGCCCAGGGTCCCCATATTGTGTGCAGTCTAGAGACTTGGTGCCTTGTGTCACAGCTGCTCCAGACTTGGCTGAAAGGGGCCAACATAGAGCTCAGGTTGTGGCTTTAGAGGGTGGAAGCCCCAAGCCTTGGGAGCTTCCATGTGGTATTGAGCCTGCGGGTACACAGAAGTCAAGAACTGAGGTTCAGGAACCTCCATCTAGATTTCAGAAGATGTATGGAAACACCTGGATGCCCAGGCAGAAGTTTGCTGCAAGGGCAAGGCCCTCATGGAGAACCTCTGCTAGGATGGTGTGGAAGAGAAATGTGGGGTTGGAGCCCCCACACAGAGTCCCTACTGGGGCACTGCCTAGTGGAGCTGTGAGAAGAGGGCCATAGTCCTCTAGACCCCAGAATGGTAGAGCCACCAACAGCTTGTATCGTGCACCCGGAAGAGCCGCAGACACTCAACGCCAGCCCATGAAAGCAGCCAGGAGGGAGGCTGTACCCTGCAAAGCCACAGGGGTGGAACTGCCCAATACCATGGGAACCCACCTCTTGCATTAGCATAACCTGGATGTGAGACCTGGAGTCAAAGGAGATCATTTTGGAGCTTTAAAATTTTACTGCCCTGCTGGATTTTGGACTTGCTTGGGCCCTGTAACCCCTTTGTTTTGGCAAATTTCTCCCATTTGGAATGGCTATATTTACCCAATACCTGTATCCCCATTGTATCTAGGAAGTAACTAGCTTGTTTTTGATTTTACAGGCTCATAGGTGGAAGGGACTTGCCTTGTCTCAGATGAGACTCTGGACTGTGGACTTTTGAGTTAATGCCGAAATGAGTTAAGACTTTGGGGGACTGTTGGGAAGGCATGGTTGGTTTTAAAATGTGAGGACATGAGATCTGGGAGGGGCCAGGGGCAGAATGATATGGTTTGGCTGTGCCCCCACCCAAATCTCAACCTGAATTGTATTTCCCAGAATTCCCATGTTTTGTGGGAGGGACCCAGTGAGAGGTAATTGAATCATGGGGGCTGGTCTTTCCCATGCTATTCTTGTGATAGTGAGTAAGTCTCACAAGATCTGATGGGTTTATGAGGAGTTTCTGCTTTTCCTTCTTCCTCATTTTTCTCTTGCCACCGCCATGTAAGAAGTGCCTTTTGCCTCCCACCATAATTCTGTGGCATCCCCAAACATGCGGAACTGTAAGTCCAATTAAACCTCTTTTTCTTCCCAGTCTCAGGTATGTCTTTATCAGCAGTGTGAAAATGGACTAACACATGCATTAAAAATAGATAGGTCTGGCAGTTCTAGCACATAGCAGTCTAGCTAATGTGGACCACCCTCCACCTCACCCGTAATTTACAGACATAAAAATGCTAGAGGAAATGTATGGCTTGCAATGAGATACCACTTTATACCCAATAGGATGGCTGTTATCAAAAAATAACAAATATTGGTGAAGATATAAATTAGTGCCCTTGTGTACTGCTGGTGAGTATAAAAATGTAAAGAAACTCCTCAAGAAATTAAACATAGAATTACCATGTGATCCAGCAATTCCACTTCTTGGTATATATTCAAAAGAACTGAAAGTATGGACAAACATATTTGCACACCGATGTTCATAGCAGCATTATTCATAATAGCCAAAAGGTAGAAATAACCCAAGTGCCCATCAATGGATGAATAAATAAAATGTGGTAGGTACATATATTGGAATATTATTCAGCCTTAGAAAGAAATTCTAACACACACTACAATATTAATGAACATAGACAACATTACACTAAGTGAAATAAACCAGTCACCAAAAGACTGTATGATCCCATTCATATGACGTACATAGAGTAGTCAAATTCATAGAGACGGAAAGTAGAATGTGATTAACAGGGGCCAGGGGGAGGGGGAAATGGGGAGTTATTGTTTAATGGGTACAGAGTTTCAGGTTTGCAAGGAAAAGAAGTACTAGAGACGGATGGTAGAGATGGTTGCACAACAATGCACACATACTTAATCCCACTGAGCTATACACTTAAAAGTGGTTAAAATGGTAAATTTCATGTTATGTATATTTTACCATTAAAATAAATAAATAAAGAGCATACAAAACAAAAACAAAAACTATATGGCTGAGCTTAAAAAAGAGAAAAGAAAATTTTCTTCCAAAGGAAGTCAAAACAGAGTGACAAACTCTGAAGGTGAACTACAGAAGCCAGACAAAATAAGAAACTAGATGTAAGATCTAGTCTAGATGTCAGGCTTTTAACACTCACACAGAAACAGGGCCACACTTGAAGGAAGGAGTTGAAGCTAAGGCCCCTAAATGAAACAAGAGCCTTAAAAAGGCACATTTACGGAGGCCAGTACAGAGGCTGGACGCACTCCACCCACCTGCCAAGTGAAGTAATGGGAAAACTTGCTCTGCTCAGGATTCCTGTAAGAACTGAAGCTCTACGCCTACACCATGCTCAGGTGTGGATTGTGAAATTATACCACCTGAGGGTTTCAAAAAAAAGGTAAAAATGGTCCCATGTTTATAACTTGCCAATGAGAGTGCAAACTGGTATAAACCCTATGGAAGGGAATTTGGAAATACGTGTCATAATAACAAAGCCTGTACAATAGCAGAAAACAATGAGATAATATTTTCAAAGTGCTGCGAGAAAACAATGGGTAACTTAGTAAATTATCATTCAATAGTAAGGAGCAATAAAGACGTTCTGAGGGAAGCAAAACTAAGAGAGTACTACTACCAGATGTACACTAGAAGGAGAAAGAATATATAGCAGTAAGAAAGAAAGTGAATCCAGAAGGAAGAATACAGTTGCAAGAAAAAGTGGTGAACAAAGAAATGAATAAACACATGGAAAGTCTAAACAGCAACTGACTTTATAAAATAATAGCGATTCTCAGCCTGACCAACATGGTGAAATCCTGTCTCTACTAAAAATACAAAAATTAGCCAGGCATGGTGGCATGTGCCTGTAATCCCAGCTACTTGGGAGGCTGAGACAGGATAATCGCTTGGACCCGGGAGGCAGAGGTTGTGGTGAGCTGAGATTGCACCACCGCCCTCCAGCCTGGGTGACAGAGTGAGACTCCATCTCAAAAAAAAAAATAATAATAATAGTGATTATTACTATAACTAATTTAAGAGATTTAAAAACAAGGAGGAACTAAAATATTGAATGAGAACACATTTAAACACAGGAGGAATTACTGTATTTAAAATGTTTTAAGGACTTTGTATTGTTAGGGAGGAGCAGAGTTACTATGTTAAGTATGCAAGTTAAAAATTTTAAATTAACCCTACAATAATAAAAATAGAATATATCATTTCCAAACCATCAGAGAGAAAAAAATGGGGAGTAGACAAAATCGTATCAATCTAATTGAAGGCAGTAAAAAGAGAAAGTATTTTTTAAAAAGAAGGGTAAACAAAAAGTATCAAAATTATATGGTAGAAATAAATCTATCACTAATCATCAAAAATAACTAAACTCACCAGTTAAAAGATACTGCCCAATTACTCCTGTAATCTCAGCACTTTGGGAGGCCAAGGCAGGAGGATCGGTCCAGCTCAGGAGTTCCAGACCAGCCTGGGCAACATAGTGAAACCCCATCTCCACTAAAAATAAAATAAAATAAAAAATAAATGAGCCGGATGTGGTGGTGCACACCTGTAGTCTCAACTACTTGGGAAGCTAAGGTAGAAGAATCCCTTGAGCCCAGGAGATCGAGGTTGCAGTGAGTTATTAAATTAATAAAATCTAGCAATAATGTGCTTTTAGAGACACACTTAATACCTGAAAACAAAGAAATTTCATAAAAGGATGGGAAAAGATACTAGAAAAATAGTATCCTTTACCTATCCCCTGCACCAAAATAGAGCTGGCATTGCTAGATGAATATAAAACAAAATAAGACTTTAAGGGAAAAAGTATCATTTTATAAAGCATTTCTATAAAAATATAAATTATCAAAACAGTCTCGAAAGGAAATAGAAAACATGAGACCTAAAATAATAAAGAAAATTGAATCAGTAGTCAAAAATCTATCCCTCCCATCTAAAAAACTACTAGGCTCAGACCAAACTGTCAAGAAATAGATAACCCTCCATTTTACCCACTCAAACTTCCATAGAAAACAAAGAGTAATAATTCCTCAACTCATTTTATGAGGCTAATATGTCACTGATGTAAAAATTAGAAAAGGGAAGTAGAATAAGTAAAATTATAGGCCAACAGTGCTTATGAACACATGTAAAAACCTAAACAAATATTAGCATTGAGTCCAGCAGTGTATAAATAGTAACATATTTCATTGAATCTAAAATGTCACTCATTATAAGATGCACCCATTACTTCATAGACTAAAAGAAAATGCTAGCACTTCAACCATGACATAATACTTTATCATTCATACATTTTTTATATTTACCGTAAGAGCTTTTTAAACTTATACATACAATTTTTTATCATATATCGTTCCTATGCATTAATAACATAGGCAAAATAAATAAGGTAAGATACTCTTAAGACTTCATAATCAAGAGTCCAACTCTTCTAAATCACTTTTCAACTTAAGAGTCTCTGACACTCATTCTCACCATCAAGAAGTGGTAATGCAACATTTCATGAAAAAGTCTCTACTACTATCTCTGGTATTTTCTTCTAAGCCATTGACACATATTCTGAAAATTTTGATGTTGAAGTTTTTTTCTTTAACTTACTGGAACATGACATTGTAGTACAGAAACATACTGAAAGCCAGGTGGGGTGGCCCCCACCTGTAATCCCAACACTTGGGGAGGCTGAGGTGGGAGGATCACTTGAGGCCAGGTGTTCAAGACCAGCCCAGGCAACACAGTGAGGCCCTGTCTCTACATACATACATACATACATACATACATACATACATACAAGAAATATACTGGAATATGCCCTGCTTAGATTTTAAAACTATAAGCATAGATTGCAAATCCCACTTGATGTAAACAAAACTTTTAAAATACATTATATATATATAACTTATTATGTCAGTCCAGATTCAGAAACTTGTGGTAAGGCAGTTCCAGATAGTTTCATTTCACCTGTAAACTGTGTCACTTTGACCGATATTGTAATTTGCAAATGTATAATATGTTTACAGATGTGCCCTGCATTAATGTTCCTATTTTGGTTTTTGTTGAATCTCCTGCCTGCTTGTCAAAACCTAGGTGCTTCAGGCCCATGTACAATCGAAAGCAGAGGCATCTTTGAGCGTTAAAGCATTGAACTAACTGGAAAATGCAATATACCACATAACTGATGTGAAAAAAGACTGTATTTTTGTGTTTTTTTAAATAAAAGTTTGTGTAACTTTTATTTTAAAAAGAAATACACTGGCATACTGCAAAACTGCTAAAATGAGTGAATGGATAAGTCTCAAAATCATTAAGTGGGAAATAAAAGCACAAAAGTATATCTACAGAGCGATACAATTTATACATTTTAAAAACCCAAGAAAAGGCTGGGTACTCACTAATCCCACCACTTTGAGAGGCCAAGGCAGGGGGACTGCTTGAGGCCAGGAGTTCAAGAACAGCCTGGGCAACATAACAAGACCCCATCTCCACAAAAAAAAAAAAAGAATGGGAAAAAAAAAAAAAAGACAAATTCACCAGTTAGCTAGTGTGGTGTCATGTGCCTATAGCCCTAGCTACTCAGGAGGCTGAGGTGAGAGGATTGCTTGAGCCCAGAAGTTTGAGGCTGCAGCGAACTGATTGTCCCACTGCACTCCAGCCTGGGTGACACAGTGACACCCTGTCTCTAAATAAATTAAATAAATAAATACCCCAAACGAAATTTTTATGTTGTCATGGGTATGCAAAAGAATAAAGAGCGGCCAGGCGCAGTGGCTCACGCCTGTAATCCCAGCACTTTGGGAGGCTGAGGTGGGTGGATCATCTGAGGTCAGGAGTTCAAGACCAGTCTGGCCAACATGGTGAAACTCTATCTCTACTAAAAATACAAAAGATCAGCCGAGCATGGTGGCGGGTGCCTGTAATCCCAGCTACTCGGGAGGCTGAAGCAGGAGAATTGCTTGAACCTGGGAGGTGGAGGTTGCAATGAGCTGCGATCATACCACTGTACTCAAGCCTGAGCAGCGAAACTGTCTCAAAAAAAAAAAAAAAAAAAAAAGAATAAAGAGTGGGAAAAATAAAAGTGAATAGGCAATAAAGATCACCTCTAGGGAGGAAGGGTGGAAAATGCATGATGGGGAGTGGGTGGGGGAAGTGGCATCTTAACATTTTGTACTTTGGTGTTTCTTTAAAGAAAATCTGGCTGGGTACAGTGGCTTATGCCTGTAATCCCAAAACTTTGGGAGGCCAAAGCAGGCAGATCACTTGAGGTCACGAGTTTGAGACCAGCCTGGCCAACATGGTGAAACCCCATCTCTGCCAAAAATATAAAATTAGCCAGGCGTGGTGGCAGGCTCCTGTAATCCCAGCTATTTGGGAAGCTGAGGTAGGAGAATTGCTTGAATCCAGAAGGTAGAGGTTGCAGTGAGCCGAGATGGTGCCACTGCACTCCAGCCTGGGTGACAGGAGGGATACTCTGCCTCAAAAAAAAAGAAAAAAAAATCTGAAACAAATATGGCAAAATGTTACTATTTGTTAAAGCTAGGTGGAGGGTACAAATGTGTTTATTATATTACTTTCTTTTTGGTATATTTTAAATATTTCAAAATTTAAACAATGTTACACAAAAAAGATCTGGCCATATGCATGGTAAGCCCATTTTAAAAGGACTATCCTATAGAATAAAGACAAGTTTAAAAAGGAGATCTTTCTTTATAACAGCAAAAAAAAATGGAAAACAGAATTAGTAAAATAAATTGTGGTATAACCATACAATGCAATGCCATGTAACCATAAATAAGTGATGGTTCAGAAGTCTGAATACTGGGCTGGGTGTGCTGGCTCATGCCTGTAATCCGAGTACTTTGGGAGGCCAAGGCAGGCAGATCACCGAAGGTCAGGAGTTTGAGACCTGCCTAGTCAACACAGTGAAACCCCTTCTCAACTAAAAATACAAAAATTAGTCAGGCGTGGTGGTGTGCACCTGTAATCTCAGCTACTAAGGAGGCTAAGGCAGGAGAGTCACTTGAGCCTGGGAGGCAAAGGTTGCAATGAGCCAAGATCATGGCACTGCACTCCAGCCTGGGTGAAGAGTGAGACTCCATCTCAAAAAAAAAAAAAAAAAAAAAAAAAAAAGAAGAAGAAGAAGAAGTCTGAATACTGCCTTAGAAAGATGCTGACAGCATATTAAGTGGAAAAAACAGGCTATAAAATTATAGGGTTAAAGGAACCTTCTCCTAAATGCACAAACAGGCCAAAGTTCCATTAATGCACCTGCCATATTTTAGTCTCTTATCAACTACCATCCATGGAAAGAAGTTAACCACAAGAACTCTAATAAAAATAAAAAGCATAATAGATTAATTCTAGAGTTTCAAACAAGAAAGATATTGCTATAATATCTATACTGAACAGTTGTATTATAAGCCAAAAACAATTACTTCCCACCATTGGTGTCAACAATTCTCATCTTTCCAGATGAGACCTGTTCTATCTCACCATCTAGTCAGAGAGCTACCAGAGCTAGCACAGTAGCATAAATTGTTGATCATATATACAAAAAAGCCATGTAAAATATAATAAATGATATACAAAATAAATTGAGTCAGATATTATAAACAATGCAACCCAAAGCTACACGCCATATTTATAAGAGGAAAGAGTGGCAGCAAGAAGTCACTGAAAGAATTTTGAGAGAAAATGAAACATTTTGTCCTACTACATTTATACCCTCTGATAAATTGGAAATTTACTTGGGTGTACTAAAACCTCTATTTTGTTAATTAAAACTTGCCAAAAGGTCTAAGAATCATAAAGATCCTATGCTATAAAAACTGCAATAGCATATAACAAAGGGTGGGGAGTTAGGACTCTTGGGGAAATATTTAATTATTATTCCTTTACTGTAAAAGTATTTCTTGTGTTCTTTACACCTTAATGAAATATTTTTGAGACTATTAAGACCCAAAAGACATAAACTGCATTTATTGTGTAGAAATTCAGAATGGCTCAGGCTACATAATAGTAGTCAGATGTAAAGTGTACTAAATTTCACCTTCTAGAGGGGTTGATTTTGAATTCAATCATCCTTTGAGAGAAGACATCCCAGCTCGCATAATTTCATCAACCAGGAGAATGTTGGTGGCAATCACTGTGCTAAGGAAAAAGATGAGAGGGTGAGTAAACCCTACTAACCCACTCTTAGCTTTTTTCCCCAGCAATCTTTACCTATGTAGGGTACTTTGTTCTTTAATGATGTTAGTATGATGTTTCATGAGACAAGGCTATTATATATACAAGTACAAATGTCACCCTTTTTTTTTTTCTTTCCCAAGATGGAGTTTCACTCTTGTTGCCCAGGCTGGAGTGCAATGGCAAGACCTCAGCTTACTGCAACTTCTGCCTCCCGGGTTCAACCAATTCTCCCGCCTCAGCCTCCCGAGTAGCTGGGATAACAGGCACCCGCCAACATGCCTGGCTAATTTTTGTATTTTTAGTAGAGACGGGGTTTCGCCATGTTTGCCAGGCTGGTCTCGAACTCCTGACCTCAGGTGATTCACACGCCTTGGCCTCCCAAAGTGCTGGGATTACGGGTGTGAGCCACCGCACCGGCCCAAATGTCACCCTTTGTATTATAATTTAAACTCCTTTGCTGATAAGGTGCATTCCTGATTTATATTCCAGCAAAATTGAGCTTATTTTTACAATATCATTTGACTTTCTCCATCATGCATGTGCTACTATTTCAGTAAACTTCCCCTTTTCTTTACCCCTCAAATAGTAAGATTAATTTTTCTTATAACTTAACACTGCTAGGCCTAAAATATAAAAGGGACTATGGACCATAAAATGACAGAAGCTAGTTCTAATAACTGAATACCACACCTTTCATACACTTGACAATTTTTCCACTGTACAGGGACAAAAATAATAGAAAAAAATTTCATCTTAATATTATCAATTATAACTCTACAGGTCTTTCACTTTATGTTCATATGAACTTACCAAGAGTGAAGAAGTTGTTTTTTTACACAGTAATTATCCCAAACTCCTGCATCTGCTGCTACCATTGGCTCACCTAAAAAGTAAAAACAATTTTAATACCAAAATCTTAGTATTTGCTATTAATATTAATTGATATCTTCTAAAAATATTTAATACACTACCAAAACTACTTTTGTCAAGGTCATCAATGATCTCCATATTGTTAAATCCTAAATCCAATGGTTGATTCTCAGGCCTCATCTATCAGTATTTAACACAGTTGATCACATTCTCCAGCCTACTCTGTGTTATCTTCCAGGATACCACACTCCTCTGGTTTTCTCTCTTTTGCACTAGTGGCTCCTTTTCTGATTACTTTGCTGCTTCTTCCTCTTCCTCCCTGACCTCTTAACGTTGGAGTACCCAAAAGTTCAGTCCCAGCCTCTTTTCTCTCTACCCTTAATCCCTAGGTGATCTCATCCAGACTTTTAGATTTAAACCATACATATCTGATGATTCTCAAGGTTTTTTTGGGTGTTTTTGCTTTTTGTTTTCTTTTTTTTTTTTTTTTTGGTGTTTTGTTTTTCTTTTTGAGACAGAGATCTTGCTCTGCCACTCAGGCTGGAGTGCAGTGGCGCCATCTCGGCTCCCTGCAACCTCCACCTCCTGGGTTCAAGCAATTCTCCTGCCTCAGCCTCCCAAGTAGCTGGGATTATAGGTGCCTGCCACCATCCCTGGCTAATTTTTGCATTTTTAGTAGAGATGGGGTTTCACCATGTTGGCCAGGCTGGTCTTGAACTCCTGACCTTAAGTGATTCACCCACCTTGGCCTCCCAGAGTGCTGGGATTACAGGCGTGAGCCACTGTGCCCGGCCTGACTCTCAAGTTTTAATCTCCAACCCAGACCTCTTCCTTGAACTCCAGACCCATATATCCAACTTTTTTAATTAAAAGATTACAGATGCTTCAACCCTGACTCTGCCAAAACTGAATGCTGATGTCCTCTCACCCACAACCTGCTCCAGCCAGTCTTCTCCACCACAGTTGATTGCAACTCCAACCTTCTACTTGTTCAGTTGACTTCTCTACAGAGTGGAGAGTGGCCAGAGTGATTCTCTTAAACTTAATCAGGCCACGTGCCTGGCCAACATGTGAAACCCTGTCTCTGCTAAAAATACAAAAATTAGCCGGGCGTGGCAGCAGACACCTATATTCCCAGCTACTCCGGAGGCTGAGGCAGAATTGCTTGAACCTGGGAGGCGGAGGTTGCAGTGAGCCGAGATCGTGCCACTGCACTCCACAGCATGGGTGACAGAACGAGACTGTCTCATAAATTAATTAATTAGGCCATGTCTGCTCAAAATTGCTCCCTGCTCCTCTAAAGTAAAAGCCAAAGTCCTGAGACTGGTCCAAATGCCTCTGCATGATCTGGCCTTCTGTCACCTCTCTCACCTCCTTCCTCAAAAACATCAGACACCAGCTTTTCCACTGGATGTTCTCTCTCCCTAGAACACTTAACTCTAGTTGCCTACATGGCTAATTTCCTCACTTCCTTCCACTTTTTTTCAACAGACATCTTGATGATGCCTACCTTGACCAACCCTTTAAGCTGTCATTCTCTCTCCACCCTCCTGTACTAGCGTTCATGATCATTATTATACCACTCTTTTTTTCATATAATTCATTACTTTTTCTAAAATGCTGAAGGAGTTTATTTATTACAGTTATTATTTACTGCCTACCTTCCCCCACTACAACATAAGCTCCCAGGGGCAGATATTTTTGTCTGTTTTGTTCTGTGTGAAGCCCAAGAGGAAAACAAGCACTCAATAACTATGTCTTAAATGAATGAGCATTTTTTAAGAAGCTCAAAAATAAACTAGAGGCATCCAAAATTTAAATATTAAAGTTACCCAAACCTCTACTCCTTTACCATAAGATCTGTGTAACTAAAGAATAACCTCTTTCTTTATTAAGCAGCTAATTTTCCTTCACTTTCTCACCTGTATTCAAATCTATGCCCACAAGTTGTTTTGACTCGACATGCTCAGCCTGAACTTTTACTAGTGTTTCCTGTGGGTCATAACCAGCATTCTGAGCAAGAACCTTTAGGAATAAAAATAATAATAATATATATATATGCATAATACCTTCACATACATCAAATATAAAAATACTCTTTACTCTTGTAAAAACACATCCATAACATGGCAATCATCTCCTTTTGAAGAATTCCACTTTTAATCTAAATCAAATTATTATTTCATCTATCTAGTAGTTTTTATATTTACTTAAACATTTACCCTATGCACATCACACTAAATTCTGAGGACATCAGAGTTCCCCCATTTCCACCCTACTACATTAATTTCCCTCCTTGCAAAAGTTTTTTTTTTTTTTTAGTATGGAAGGAAGTAGAATGATATTCTTGTTTCCTCTAGTGCCACTAGCCACATGCCCTCCAGTTCTTCATAGGCACTTGCTAAGGAAACCAGAATATTTGCAGCATCTTCGTGCCCCTCATCTTCATGAGGAGAGTCACGACCTGTGGTAACAGGGTTGGAGATACCCGCACTCCAAACCAGGCTCATTTCCAAGTGGCCCCAAATCACCAGCTGATGAGGAAAAAGGTACCACCAATGTATACTAGGGTTACCAATTTCTGTCAACAACAGGATCATACTGACTTTGCTGCTCTGGGGAAAGAAAAAATAGGAAATCTAATTCACAAAGATTTCACAAATTATGAAAAATTTTAATAAAAATTAGCAAAGAGATTTTGCTAACATTGTTAATAATGTTTTAATTCATGGTAATAGCATCTTTGAAGTAGTTTTACTATATTTCTAAGGTGGTTTGAAACCAATTAAGGCAAAGAGAAAGGAACGGTTGCTTTCTGTCCTTAGGTTGCCACATGGAAAAATTCTGTTTTCTCTTTTTCTAGGAATTATAATGATGATGACAAACGTAAGGTTGTATCTAGGAGTGCTAAATAGCCTCAAGCCCTCCCTCTCCACAATTTAAATTGATTACATTTGGATACCACTAACAAAACAAAGATGTACCATAAAATCTAACTAAATTTTAAATTCTAAACTTTTTCATTATCATTGGTTAATCATGAGTCATTTCTGAAGGAAATTTTTGGACCTGCTTTAATTTTTGGAACTCAGAGAAAGAAGCAAGGGGGTAAGTTGGCTATGTCATGAGATCGTGCAAGGATTCTGGGCTGTTATCCCAAAAGTTTCCCTGCTTTAGTTGTAAAATATCTAAGAGAAAACTGTGTAAGGAAATGCATATAAATACCTGTCTACTCCATTAACTATCAGATAATATGGGCAATTTGTAATTAAACACCTTTATGTCTAACCAGTTGTTATTTGGCCGAAAGGGTAGTTGTACCTTGGGAATAATGAGTAAGGCATCAGCAAAAGCTTGGACTCCAAGACGAGCTCTTCCTTTTATACTGTTCTTATATGTAACAAGAGCTTCAGCCATTGCCACTTCAATTGCACCAGCTCCAGGAACCATGCAACCTATTGGAGAGAAAAAATATGATTGGCAAGAAATGCCATAAAGACCAAAAGAGAGAGAGAGAGAGAGAGAGAAAAGCAATTCACTATTTAAGTATGTTCTATTATCTACAGAAACTAAATAAATGGCACAGCTTAGTAATTACTCAGTTGTCTTATGAAACATCTTGAAGTTGTATGTCATTAAATAAATAGGCATAGTACAGATAATTTGCTGTAAACAGCTTATTTTGCTGCTTATCCTCTGGTAAACAAGAATAATTTATTTTTACCTTCATCTTACTCTTTTATAACTACTTTTTTTTTTTTCTGAGATGGAGTTTTACTCCATCACCTAGGCTGGAGTGTAGTGGCATGATCTCGGCTCACTCCAACCTCTGCCTCCCAGGTTCAAGCGATCATCCTACCTCAGCCTTCTAAGTAGCTGAAATTACAGGCATGAACACCAAACCCAGCTAATTTTTGTATTTTTAATAGAGATGGGGTTTCACCATGTTGGCCAGGCTGGTCTTGAACTCCTGACTTCAAGTGATCCACCCACCTCCGTCTCCCAAAATGCTGGGATTGCAGGTGTGAGCCACCACACCCAGCTTTATGACTACTTTTAAGAGGTATTTATAATTTATATTGACAGGTAACTGTTTACAATATCTGACATGAAAATTTTTTAGACCAAGATAATTTGTCTCTAGTTTTTGATAGGGAATTCTTGGAACTCAATGAAGTATTTGTTTTTTGTACTGGAGCAGAACTCAGACTGCTATCTAAGAAAAAATTTAAGTGGTATTATTATTCTAAACCAAGAGTTTTGGTTAAACACATCAAATTTCACATCAGGATATGACTTTTATATCTGCTACTTGTATGGTTTCATAAAGTTTATGACTCTTATTTAAATCAGCAAACTTGCTTTAAAACAAAACAATATGAAAACAATCTCCCCTTTTATCTCACATCATTTTAAAATTACTACCCCCTTTCTCTGCTTCACTTCACAACATAACTGCTCAAAGAGTTGTTTACCCACCAGATGATTACATCATTCCTCCCATTCACATTTTTTAAAAGTTCCTTGTTAAATACAGAATATACTCAAAAGAATATTTATATGTGTAAGATATAAAGAACAAATGTACAAATAAACAAATGTATCCATGTACCTACCACCCAGCTTAAGAAAGAGATTACTAGAACCTTTGAAAAATTCCCTGATCCCATTCCCTGTGAAAACACAACATATCAAAATTTTAGCATCCCTAAAGCAGTAAAGAGAAATTTATATCACGAAACACCTATATTAGGAACAAAGAAAGTTCTCAAACTAATGACCCCAGCTTCCACCTTAAGAAACTAGAAAAGGGCAGGGTCTGGTGGCTCACTCCTATAATCCCAGCACTTTGGGAGGCCAAGGCAGGTACATCACTTGAGCCCAGAAATTCAAGACCAGCCTGGGCAACACAGTGAGACCCCATCTCTACAAAAAACACGACAATTAGCCAGGTGTGGTGGCACACACCTATAATCCCAGCTACTTAGGAGGCTAAGGTGGGAGGACTGCCTGGGCCTGGGAAGTCAAGGCTGCAGTGAGCCGTGACCATGCCACTGCACTCCAGCCTAGGCGACAGATTGAGACTCTGTTTCAAAAAGAAAAAAAAAAAAAAACTAGAAAAGGAAGCACAAATGAAACCTAATATAAGCAAAAAGAAAGGAAATAATTAGGATGGAAGTGGAAATTAATCAAATGACAAATGTCAGAAATGAGAAAATTTATATCACTACAGATTCTACAGATATTAAAAAGAATAATAAATGAATATTATGATCAACTTTATGACAATAAAGTTGAAACTGTAGATCAGAAGTTAGTAAACTTTCTGCAAAAGGCCAGTTAATATTTTTTAGGCCATACTGTTTCTTTTGCAACTATTCAACTCTGCCACTGTAACACAAAATAGCCACAGACAATATATAGACAAATGAGTATGGCCACATTCCAACAAAACTTTATTTACCAAAACAGGCAGCAAACCAGATTTAGCTTATAGATAGTTGATGATCCTAACTTAGGTGAAGTGGACAAATTCTTGAAAGACTACAAACCACTAAAGCTCACTCAAAAAAAAACAAAACCTTTATAGCCCTATGTCTATTAAGAAAATTGAATGTGTCATTAAAAGCTTTCCCACAAAGAAAACTCCAGGCTCACATGGCTTTATTGACAGTCTACCAAACATTTAAGAAAGAAATAATACAAATAATACCAATTCTCCACAACAACTTAACACTTTCAGAAATTTGAACAAGAAGAAAAACTTTCCAGTTCACTCTATGAGCACAGCATTGTTCTAACACCGAAAAAGATAAAAACATTACAAGAAAAAATATACACAGATGAACACAGATGTAAAAATTCTTGGCAAAATTTTAGCCAATTAAATCAAATACATAAAAAGGAGAATACACATAGTACCATTATTCACAATAGCCAAAAGGTAAATGTAACACGTTTCCAATAATAGACAAATAAAATGTGCTATATACATACAATAGAATATTATTCAATGGTAAAAAGGAAGGAAATTCTGGCACATGCTACAACATGAATGAACCTTGATGACACTATGCAAAGTGAAATAAGCCAGACAAAGGACAAAAACTGTATGATTCCAATTATATGAGATACATAGAGTAAACTCACGGAGACAGAAAGTAGAATGGTGGTTACCCAGGGCTGGGGAGGTGGGTAGGGAATGGAGAGTTATTGTTTAATGGGTTCAGAGTTTCAGTTTTGCAAGGAAAAAAAGTTCTGGAGATGGGTGGTGATAATGGTTACACAACAATGTGAATGCACTTACTAACACTGAACTGTACACTTAAAAATTGTTAAACTGTAAATTTTATGTTATGGATATTTATCACAATTTAAAAAATAATTTTTAAAAAATGTAATCCATTAATTTTTTAAAAAGTAAAATGCATTATAACCCAAGAATGTAAGGTTTGACATTTGAATCAATCAATGTAATTTACTGTACGAAAAAACTAAATGAGGGCTGGGTGCAGTGGCTCACGCTTGTAATCCCAGAAGTTTGGGAGGCCAAGGCAAGCAGATCACCTGAGGTCAGGAGTTCAAGACCAGCCAGGCCAACATGGTGAAACTCCATCTCTACTAAAACATACAAAAATTACCCTGGCATGGTGGTGCATGCCTGTAATCCCACCTACTCAGGAGGCTGATGCAGGAGAATCGCTTGAACCTGGGAAGCAGGGGTTGCAGTGAGCCAGGATTGCGCCATGGCACTCCAGCCTGGGCAACGAACCGAGACTCTATCTCAAAAAAAAAAAAAAAAAAAAAAAACATATGATCAATAGATGCACGAAAAGCATTTGGCATTTATTCTCGTGTGTGTGTGTGTGTGTGTGTGTGTGTGTGTATGTGTGTGTGTTTTGACAAAAAACAACAACAACAAGAAGTTTCACTCTTGTCGCCCAGGCTGAAGTCCAGTGGCACGATCTCAGCTCACTACAACATCTGCCTCCCAGGTTCAAGCAATTCTCCTGCCTCAGCCTCACGAGAAGCTGAGATTGCAGGTGCCTGCCACCATGCCCAGCTAATTTTTGTATTTTTAGTAGAGACAGAGTTTCACCATGTTGGCCAAGCTGGTCTCGAACTCCTGACCTCAGGTGATCCACCCACGTCAGCCTCCCAAAATGCTGGAATTACAGGCGTGAGCCACTGCGCCCAGCCTGGCATTTATTCTTGATTAAAAACTGTCAGCAAACTAGGCGCAGAAGGGAGAACTTCCTCAACCTGATAAAAACCTATAGCTAACGCTAACATCATATGTAATGGAGAAAGACTGAATGCTTCCCCCTAAGATCAGCGATGAGGAAAGGATGTCCATTCTCATTATTTCTAGTCAACATTATACTGGAGGTTCTGGCCCATGAAATAAGGGAGAAGATTTTAAAATATCCATATTGGAAAGAAAAAAGTATAACTGTATTAGCAGACAAGGTAATCACTTATATAGACAATTCAATGAAGCCTATAAGAAAGCTAATTGTGATTTAGCAAGGTTGCAGAATTCAAGATCCATGTACAAAAATAAAATATATTTCTATATATTATCAACCAACAATTAGAAATGGAAATTTTAAAAATAGCATATACAATAGCAATAAAATAAATGAAATATATAGAGATAAATATGGAAAAAAGTGTGTGAGGCTCATATACTAAGATCTACGAAATATTGCTGAGATAAATTCAAGAAGACTCAAATAAATAGATAAGACGATATTCATGAGTTAGAAGGCTCATTATTAAAATATCAACTATCTCCAAATTGATCTACAGATTTAATAAAATTCCAATCAAGCGGGGTGTAGTGGCTCACACCTGTAATCCAAGCACTTTGGGAGGCCAAGACGGGAGGATCGCTTGAGCCCAAGAGTTTGAGACCAGCCTGGGTAACAACATAATGAGACGTTGTCTCTACAGAAAATAAAAAAAAATTAACCAGGCATGGTAGTGCATGCTTGTGGTTCCAGCTACTTGGGAAGCTAAGGTGGGAGAGTCACTTGAGCTCAGCAGGTCGAGTCTGCAGTGAGCCATGATCAAGCCACTGCACTCCAGCCTGAGTGACAGAGTAAGATCCTTTCTAAAAAAAAAAAAAAGTTCTGATCAAAATCCCAGCAGCAGTCTTTTTGGTAGAAATTGACAAGCTGATTCTAAAATTCATATGGAAGTCATGTGGAAATGCCAAAGACTTAGAATGACCAAAATAACTTAAAAAAAATGAGAGTTAACAATACTGATTTCAAGATTTATTATAAAGCTACAGTCATCAGGACAGTATGATACTAACATTAAAATAGACAAATGCATCAGTAGGACAGAAAAAAGAGCTCAGAAATAGAACCACACAAATACGAAAAACTGATTTTTTATACACGAGAAAAGGCAATTTGGTGGTGAAAGTAAAGTCTTTTCAGCAAATAAGACTAAAACAATCTGATACCTTTATATGAAAAAAATGAACTTATATCCATACTTGCACCATATACAAAAATTAACTTAAAATGAATCACAGACCTAAATGTAAAACATAAGACTATAACACTTTTAGAGGAAAATCTTTGTGACCCTAGGTTAGGTAAAGATTTTTTAGATGCCACAGCAAAAGCATAATCCATGAGAGAATAAAAATAATAAATTAGACTTCATCAAAATTAAGAACTTCTCCTTGAAAGGGACTGTTAAAATAAGCCACAGAGGAGAAAAATTTGCCACTTATATATCTGAAAAAGCACTTGTAACCAAATTATATATAAAGAACTCTCAAACTCAACAATAGAAAACTAACACAAATTTTTTTCTTTTCTTTTCTTTTCTTTTTTTTTTTTTTTTCTGGAAACGGTCTCACTCTGTCGCCCAGTCTGGAGTGCAGTGGTGTGATCATAGCTCACTGTAACCTCAAACTCTTGGGACTCAAGTGATATTCCTGCCTCAGCCTCCTAAGTAGCTGGAACTACAGGTACAGACCACCATGCCTGGCTATTTGTGCCTGGCTATTTGTGTATGTGTATAGAGTCATGGTCTTGCTATGTTGCCCAGGCTGGTTTCCAACTCCTGGGCTCAAGCAATCCTCCCATCTTGGCTTCCCAAAGTGCTGGAATTACAGGTGAGAGCCACTGTGCATGGCCAACAATCCAATTTTTTAAAAGGGCAAAAGATTTAAACAGAAAATTCACCAAAGATACACGGAGGGCAAATAAACACATTAAAAGATGCTCAACATGGGCTGAATGTGGTGGCTCATGCCTACAAATCCCAGCACTCTGGGAGGCTGAGCGGGGGAAACTGCTTGAGGCCAGGAGTTCAAGACCAGCTTGGGCAACATAGAGAGACCTCATCGCTACAAAAAAAAAAAAAAATTAAAAATTAGCCAGGTGTGGTGGCATGCACCTATCATCCAGCTGAGGTGGGAGGATCACTTGAGCACAGGAGTTTGAGGCTGCAGTGAGCCATGATTGTGCCACTGCACTCTAGCCTGGGTGACAGAGCAAGACCATGTCTCAAGAAAAATATATATAGGTGAGGTTTGCAGCCAGGCGCAGTGGCTCATGCCAGTAATCCCAGCACTTTGGGAGGCCAAGGCAAGTGGATCCCTTGAGCCCAGGAGCTCAGGACCAACCTTGGCAACACAGAGAAACCTCATCTCTACCAAAAATACAAAAATTAGCCAGTTTCAAAACCTGGTCTCAAAAGAAATAAATAGATTAAATAGATTAATAATAAAAATAAAATTAAAAAAAATGTAAAGGCCAGGCATGGTGGCTCACACCTGTAATTTCAGCACTTTGGGAGGCCAAGAAGGGCAGATTGCTTGAGCCCAGGAGTTAGAGACAAGCCTGGCCAACATGGTGAAACCCCATTTCTACTAAAAATACAAAAAATTAGCCGGGTGTGGTGGTGCGTGCCTGTAATCCCAGCTACTTGGGAGGCTGACGCAGAAGAATCATTTGAACCTGGGAGGCAGAGGTTGCAGTGGGCTGAGATCGCACCACTGCACTAAAGCCTGGGCAACAGAGCGAGACTCTGTCTAAAAATATATATATACACATACATAGGTGTGTGTGTGTGTATATATACATATATACACACATATATATGAGGTTCATATCAATCACAAGAAAGAGCTTACCATCTTCAATGGCATTTTTGATAGCACGAAGTCCGTCTCTTATGGCATCCTTGACTTGTGTGAGAGTATGCTTATTTGGTCCTTTAACCAACAAGGTAACAGAGCGAGGGTTAACACACTCCTCAATAAAAGTGAACTTTTCTTCACCCTAAAGGGTGGCACAAAAATATGTAACTTTAATATTTAATGTCATTATAAAATCAACAATTTATACTAGAATACAATCTTCATTTGAATTTTTCTTATCAAGCATAACTAAAGATATGTTTAAAGGGAGTTAAGTTGGCCAGGCGTGGTGGCTCACGCTTGTAATCCCAGCACTTTGGGAGGCCTGAGGCGGGCGGATCACGAGGTCAGGAGATCGAGACCACGGTGAAACCCCGTCTCTACTAAAAATACAAAAAATTAGCCGGGCGTGGTGGCGGGCGCCTGTAGTCCCAGCTACTCGGAGAGGCTGAGGCAGGAGAATGGCGTGAACCCAGGAGGCAGAGCTTGCAGTGAGCCGAGATTGAGCCACTGCACTCCAGCCTGGGTGAAAAAGCAAGACTCCGTCCCAAAAAAAAAAAAAAAAAAAAAAAAAAAAAAGGAGTTAAGTTATATCTGAACTCTTAACATTTAGGTAAATAAATGGTAAAATCTGTTCTGTGAATTAGATCTCAAAACACAAAACATGAAATAAAAGGTCAAGTAGTATTTTTCTTTAAAAAAGGGGGCTTAGCATTCACTTTATAACCACTATTCATAGAAATACTCACTAATGTATACTCATACACAAGACCAGCATGTCCCAAGCAATCTACAGTGAGATCTTCAAAAGAATTCACGGCCATTCCACCACAAGCAAGAGAGAGTCTGAAATTACATATATGTCACCATAGCTTGACTATGGAAAATATTAATACTAATTACTTAGAGGAGAAAAGATATCTAATGCAGAAGACTGTATTGTTACTGTATTGTATTGTTTTGGGTTTTTAACTGACTAATAAAATTGTCTATATTTATTGAGTACAACATGATGATATTTTTAAATATGTATAAACTGTGGAATGGCTAAATCGAGCTAATTAACATATATATTGCCTATGTGAGGCTTGATTTAGCCATTTTTGTGATAAGAACACTTAAAATCTACTCTCATCATTTTTCAAGAATCCAACACATTGTGCATTCTTGGGTGGGTTTGCAAAAGATTTTTAAAAAGAACAATATATTGTTATTAACTATAGTTGCCATGTTGAACAATAGATCTCTTGAATTTATTCCTCCTAACTAACTGAAATTTTGTATCCTTTGACCCACATATTCCCAGTGCCCCTCCCCTCCCACTGCCCCAGCCCCTGGTAACTGCCATTCTACCATCTACTTCTATGAGTTCACCTTTTTTAGATTCCATATATAAAAGTGAGATCATGCTGTATTATGTTGTATTGTTTTGTTTTTAAAATCTGTTTTAAAAAGATAAAAACTTTCCTTATACTTCAACAAAGTTCTGCAGTAGGTTAACAACCTTGCTTTTTGACAGTTCAATTATTTACTGAAACTAAAAACAAAATTTGGATTTTTTTATGCCATTGTTTTGTTCAACAACATTTACACATAAGCTAAAAGGAAAACACATGGGATAGTTTCCATTTACTCTGTTAAAAACTTAGGATATATAATTATCTGCAAGCTTACCTTTCCATATTTCTTCTTTTTGCTCTGCGAAGAGCTACTATTCCATGTTTTGCAAGAGTATCTAAGGAAAATGGATCAATTCCCTATAATCAAATTAACATAAAAATTATGTTTTAAACCAGTATTTCTCAACCTTTTGATCTCAGCACCACTTTACTCTCTTAAAAATTATTAAGCACCCAAAGAGCTTTTGCTTATGTAAGCTCTATCTATAATATTTATATTATAAAAACTGAGAAATTTTTTAAATATTTATTAATTCATTTAAATAATAAGCCCATTTTATGTTAATACACATAACATTTTAAGTGAAAATTTACTATACTTTTGAAAACAAAAATATATATAGTGAGCTAGCAGTGGCATTACTTTACATTTTTGCAAATCTCTTCAATGTTTATCTTCATAGAAAACAAATGGATTCTCATATCTCATTCAGTATTCAGTTTGGAATGATATGTTATTTTGGTTCAAGTTTATGAAGAAAATCTGGCCCCACACAGATAAATATTGTAAAGGGAGTAATATTTTAATGGCCTTTTCAGATAATGATGGAAATTCTTCTTTGATACTATACCAAAACTCAACAAGTAATAGTTTCTCAAAGGTTAGTTTCACTGTGGAACCATAGCAATGAACTTTTCATACTACCTCACATTAAAACACATTGGTGTAACTTGCACACTGAATGGATTATTTATCCATGTATGATTTTATAAAAATCATGCATTTTTAGTCATGTAGATAGAGCATCAGTTCACTGAGTTACGCAAAGTTTCCACATGTTGACACATTTCATGTATAACATGTTATGTTATACATGTGGAAACTGTGTCATGTTATACATGTGGAAACTTTACCTATCTCAGTGAACAAAAACTCACATTTGTTAATATCACTACTATTATCACTAAAGTCTTTTAAGTATTGGAAAGCTGTCAAGTTCACATGGCAGATACAAGTTTTCTGAAATTCTAATTTTTGTTTAAAAGTTCAAATGTTATTGACAACAAATACTGTCAGTTGTTTTAAGTCACAGAATTTCTTCATTCATTTTTGAGAGAAATCTACCAAATACCCGTATCTAGATAACCACAGTTTGTCTGTCAGTCATTCTTCCAGGTAAAAGTGGCATTCCATGAAAAAGTGGCTAGTTTACCTTGCAATTCAAACAATTACACAAGTGCTTTCCTTCAAGACAACCATCATATTTTGGTATGCAATAGAAGAGCTTTGAAGTTCCCAGCCCCACAATCCCAACACTTTGGGAGGCCAAGCCACTTGAGACCAGCCTGCACAACATGGCAATACCCAGCCTCTACGAAAAAACTTAAAAATTAGCCAGGCATGGTGATGCACACTTGTAGTCCTGGCTACTTGGGAAGCTGAGGTGGAAAGATCACTTGAGCCCAGGAGGCCAAGGCTGTAGTGAGCTATGATGGTGCCACTGCACTCCAGCTTGGGTGACAGAACAAGACCCTGTCTCAAAAGAAAAACAAAAAGAGTGCTTTGTGCATACTTCATATTTTGTCACACATAATAATAAAAGGATGCATATTTAAGAATCAAAGTTTAATAAAATTAGTAAGTTTTACCACTTCATCAAGACAATCTTAAATGATACTGCCTTTTTCTTTTCACTGCAAGTGTGCAGTGGTATAGCAATAAAGAATGCGACGACTACTAGTGTAGTTTGGTGCTACTTCTTTGATTTCTACTAAGGTGCCAGCAGTTTTACAGATTGCTTTTGCAGCATCATTGCAAATGTCAACACAATGTAAAAGGTGTAATTATTATTATGAAAATAGTTTTTGACCTCACAGACTCTCTGAAAAAGTCTTAGGGATTCTTAGGGGTCCACAGACCACACTTCAAGAAATACTTAAGAACATTTACAAATAACTAAAATCTAAACTTTCTTTCTCACCTTTTGATTAATGACGACAAATCCTTTATTGGACTGAGCACAGACTTTGTCCTTCAGGTCTATTATTTTTTGTACTCTATCTTCAATAAATTTTCTTTCAGCTTTTACCAATTTCTCTTTCTCTTCTGCAGTCTTATAAAAGAAACCAGAGTTCACCTCTCTAAAAGATTAATAAAAACCAGCTAGTAAAGGCAGGAGGAAAAAGGAAAAGAGATAGAAGTAGTCTACACCAAACATCAGGAAGGAAACAGAGATTTTAAAACATCTTTAGAAAAAAAAATTTCAAAAGCTATAAAGAGAAAGTAACACGCACGTTTTTTCATATTCCAGTGAAACGTTGCAAATAAGGATAAATGCATCTTCTACTCGCTTCTTCATATCTGGATGACGGGCACCATGATCCAAAACTAATCCTTGGATCAACCTATTAAAAACATTAGTGTTTCTTACTTTGAATATATACTCTAAAATTTGGTATAAAATTATCATTATACTATTAAAGTTACATCAATACTTCCAGGACACACATTGTTTCCTTGTACTAATTTTAACAGTTTTTGGTGTTTTTGTTTTTTGTTTTCAGAGATGGGAGTCTTGCTATGATGCCCAGGCTGGCCACCAACTCCTGGGCTCAAGCAATCCTCCTGCCTCAGCCTCCCAAGTAGCTGGGACTAAAGGAGTGCATCACCTCACCCACCTCCTTGCATTGACTTTAAACCTAACATATAATTAGTAAAATTAGGAAAGAGAATCTACTTTAACACAGTGTGACTCTGAAGTCACAATAAAAAGTCAAGCCAGAATTATTTTCTAATTATATGATTCAAAAATATGACACAGTTTATCAAGTAATGAAATGTATGTATACGATGAGTTTCTTAGGAACATTTATTCAAAATGATTATATGGAACAACTAAAAATTGTTAACCTAAACATCCAACAATAGGGTATTATTCAGCAAATAATGACCCAACTATTTGATGGTTATAAAAAGTATGTAATAACATGGAAAAATATGTATAGGGCTAGCTGATAAGCATAGAATGACAAATTGCATATGAAGCATGACTATAACTGTTCTTTTTAACAACAAACAAGGAAGGGGAACATCACACACTGGGGCCTGTTGTGGGGTGGGGGAAGGGGGGAGGGATAGTATTAGGAGATATACCTAATGTTAAATGACGACTTAATGGGTGCAGCACACCAACATGGCACATGTATACATATGTAACAAACCTGCACGTTGTGCACATGTACTCTAAAACTTAAAGTATAATAAAAAATATAAATAAATTAAAAAATTAAAAAAAAAACAACTTGGCATTAAAAAGAAAAAAAATGGGAGGGACCTAAGAGTAGAGGTTATGCATGGGTAGTAGGAATATAGATGATTTGGAAAGGAGGTGTTTCTTCCTGTTTTCCAAATAATCTTTCAAGAGTCAATATTTTGATAACTTTATAAAATTCATTTACAAAACATTTAGGGGATGGAATTTCTACTTATGAATCCTTTATAACTAATTTTTGTTACATATTTTTAAACTATTTTAGTTCACATAATTATAAGGAAGTTTTCAAAATTTTACTTTAACTAGATTACTCCACCTCTTAACAGAATGTAAACATA
The DNA here is from genome assembly GCF_006542625.1 of Nomascus leucogenys. NCBI lineage: Eukaryota > Metazoa > Chordata > Mammalia > Primates > Hylobatidae > Nomascus > Nomascus leucogenys. The sequence continues at coordinate 248,229 of NW_022095768.1, read as the reverse complement.
TCTAGAAAGAAACAAAAACACTATGTTCAACATTCCTCACTTTTCAAGCCTCCTTCACTTTCCTCCCTCTCTACTGTCAGCAAATGACACTGTTTCTTTGAGAAAATAGAAACATTGTCCCATTACTACCTCTACCAATCCACTTGCACTTGAACCTGAAACTGCTACTACTATGAATGAGCTGTCCACGTTCCTCTCTATGGGTAGCCTCTCTACTTGTGTACTGGATTCCATTTCCCTCTCTGTTCTTGCACTGTCCCCTAGTCCCCTACATCAATTCTTCTCGTCTAAAGAACCATCCTTACCAGCATACAAACTTGCAGTAACAATTCCTATCATTAATACAAAAAATCCTTCTCCCTCAGCTCCATTCCCATATTCCCTTTTAGCTACTGCCCCATTTCTCTGTTCTCCTTTATAGCTACACTTCTCTAAGTTACCATTCTCTCTTGAGCCACCTTCAATCTGACTTTTATTTCCACCTCTTTATTCAATCAGCTCTCATTAAAGCCACTAAAAAAGTAAATGTTTTCCGGCCGGGCGCGGTGGCTCACGCCTGTAATCCCAGCACTTTGGGAGGCTGAGGCAGGTGGATCACAAGGTCAGGAGATCGAGACCATCCTGGCTAACACGGTGAAACCCCGTCTCTACTAAAAATACAAAAAATTAGCCGGGCCTGGTGGCAGGCGCCTGTAGTTCCAGCTACTCGGGAGGCTGAGGCAGGAGAATGGCGTAAACCCAGAAGGCAGAGCTTGCAGTGAGCCGCGATCGCACCACTGGACTCTAGCCTGGGCGACAGAGCGAGACTCCATCTCAAAAAAGAAAAAAAAATGTAAATGTTTTCCAAATATAACAATCAACTCTCAGTTCACAGCAATGTACTCAAACTTTCAGCAGCATATGACACAGCTGATTATTGTCTCCTTGAAATACTTTCTTCTTCTGGCTTCTGGGACACCACTCACCCTTGGCTTTAATGCCTCCTTGACTGCCCCCTTCTCACTCCCTTTTGCAGAATCCACCTCATCTTTTCAAACTCTAAACATCCAAGTTCCCAGGGATCATGCTTTAGACTTCCTTTACTATATTCACTTCCCAGATGGTCTCATTAACTCATGGCTTTAAGTCATTTATACACTAATGATTCTCAAATACATACTTCTAGTGCAGACCTCTATTCTGAACTCCAGACACATCTCTCCAAATTCCTACTCAACATCTCCGCATGGATGCCTAATAGGCATCTCAAACATAACATTCCCAAACTGAACTCTTGATTTATCTCCCCAAATCTGATCCTCCTAGTCTTCTCCAACTCAAGAAACAGCACCTCCACTTTTCCCGCTAATCATGAAAAAGCCCAAGAGATATCCCTGACCGCTCTGTTTCTGTCATGTCCTATGTTGAACCCTCAACAAATCCTATTGCCCTTTCCTTCTAAGTACACCCTAATCCAAACCATTTTCATTTCTCACTTGTTCTATACCAACATTCCTAACTGGTCTCTGCTTTCTGCCCTTGGCCCTCTTTTACCTCCCAATCAGCCGTTTTGTGTGTATTCCCCACACAAAAACCACAGATAATCTTCTGAAGTATAAATCAAGAACTTGTTATCCTCAGCAATAGTAGGCTAACTGAGATCAGTCCTACTATCAAAAACAACTAAACTAAACATGATGGCTTAAAAGCAAAAACTTCTTAGCAACATTGAAGAGCTATAAGATAGTATATAACCATGAGGCCAAAACTGAAATAAAACAGAAACTCCAACAGGTACGTAGAGAACTTCAGGAACAGTAGGTTCTTTTATCTTAAAGTCATTTGACAATCCAGGCAAATCTGAACTTCGGTTTCAATGTCTTCACAATGAGAAGAAAACAGAATTAAAAGCCCAGAGCTCATCCAAGGTGGAGTGTTTACAGGAGACCCTCTTCACATTAAGTTGGAACCACAAAGGGCTACATATTCAGGATTATCCAGAAGGAAGAGCTAGAAATAAGCAGCCCTCACATGGACTTACAGTCAGAATTCATATCAAATGGATATTCCCAAAAACCTCAAGCTGTGAATTTAATTTAAAGTAGTCCCTAGGGAGGCAACAAATGCAAATCCTCTCTGCAGAAAGGCAGCTTCATTCTAGGTCTCAAATTATTTCTACCAATATGTTTTTCAAGCACAATGAATGGCACATATGAACACAAAGCATGATGAGTGAAAACCAGTAAAATATAATAAACACCAGAAAGGGACAAGTCAAAACTTTAGCTATTATAATTATCAAACATGAACTATATGTTTAAAGAAAGAAAAAAGGGAAAGTTTGGAAAGATTTGCAAGGAATAGAACACCATAAAAAGTAACATGGCAGATTTAAGAAAGAACCAAATAGAACTTCTATAAATAGTAAATAAGGATATCCACACATATACACACAGATATAAAAAATTCAAGAAAACAACAGACATACATCCATATGTCTAATAAAAGAATATTACAATGTTTATAGCAGCACTATTAATAATGGGCAAAAAATGTAAACTACCTAAATGCCAATCAACAGCAGAATGAATAAACTGTGGTATATTAACACAAGAAAATACTAAATAGCAAAGAGAATGACCAATCTACTAATCACACAAAAATACAAATGAGCCTCACAAACAATGCTAAATGAAAAAGGTCAGAAACAAAGAGTACCTACCTTATGATTCCTTATACAAGTACAAAACATATAACAATCTATGCTGCAGAAATTCAGATTACTCTAGAAGAAATATGGCTGAAAGGAAGCAAAAGAGGGGCTTTTAAGGTACTAGTAGTTCTGTTTCTTGTGACAGTGCTGATTACACAGATACATTTGGAAAATTAATCAAGCCATATTGCTATGATAGTTGCATTTTTCAGTGTGTGTTACACTTCATTAGTAAGTTTATTTTTAAATCGAGGGATTGGTTTTAAAGTAGAGTAGACATTGTTTAAGAGAAAATTAGCAAACAACAAAGTAAATCACTAGAAATTATCCAGAATGCAACACAAAAGATAACAAGACAAAAAGTACATAAAAAACTAAATTAAGAACATCAAGCATACATTTAACTGGAGAAGAAGAAGGGATGAACAAAAGAAATGTTTAAACAGATAATGGATGGAAATTTTCCAGAATCAGACAAATGATGGCACTCAAAAAGCCAGAAAATGCCAACCAGAATAAACAAAAAGAAATCCATACCTAGCTACATCATAGTAAAAGTATACAATACCAAAGACAAAGAGAAATATCTTAAAATCACCTAGGTAAATAAAGGACTCATGGCTATAAAGGACTCATGGCTAATTTCTGTACAGGAATAATGAAAGCTGGAAAACAACAGAACAATATCTTCAATCAGCTGAAAGAAACTAACTGCCAACCTAGTAAACACACAATGAAAGTATCAAAGAATAAAGATAAAGGCATTTTCAGGCAAAGAAAAACTGAAAGTATGCCTCCAACAAACTATCACTAAGGAAAATCTACAGGATGAACTTTAGGCAGAAGAAAAGCAATCCCAAATGGAAGGCTGAGATGCAAAAAGCTACACAGATGGCTGGGCGTGGTGGCTCACACCTGTAATCCCAGCACTTTGGGAGGCTGAGGTAGGTGGATTGCTTGACGTCAGGAGTTCAAAACCAGCCTGGCCAACATGGTGAAACTATGTCTCTACTAAAATACAAAAAATTAGATGGGTGTGGTGGTGCACGCCTGTAGTCGCAGCTACTCAGAAGGCTGAGGGAATCACTTGAACCTGGGAGGCGAAGTTGCAGTGAGCCGAGATCAAGCCACTGCACTCCAGCCTGGTGACAGAGTGACACTCCGTCTCAAAAAAAAAAAAAAGAAAAAGAAGTAAGGATAAGTAAAAAGTATAAAACAAGATGGCAAACTTTTTAATTTGCTTTTTTTTATTGTAATAGCTTTTTGGGGAACAGGTGGTGTTTGGCTACATGACTAAGTTCTTCAGTGGTGATTTCTTAGATTTCAGTGCACCCATCACCCAAGCAGTGTAGTCTTTTATGCCTACACATTGTACCCAGTGTGTAGTCTTTTATGCCTCATCCTCCTCCCACCCTTCCCCCTGGGGTCCCCAAAGTCCACTGTTAAGATGGTAAATTGTAAATCAAATATACCCATAACTGTATTAAATATAAAGGATTAAATGCTCCTGTTAATAAAGATTATCAGATTTAATATTTTAATCTACCTATATGACACAAAAAATCATGTAAAGAGAGAAAGACTGAAAATGAAAACATACAGAAAGATATGACAGGCAAATACTAATTAAAAGAAAACTGGGCCGGGCACAGTGGCTCATGCCTGTAATCCCAGCACTTTGGGAGGCCAAGGAGGGTGGATCACTTGAGGTCAGGAGTTTGAGACCGGCCTGACCAACATGGTGAAACCCCATCTCTACTAAAAATACAAAATTAGCTGAATGTGGTGGCACATGCCTGCAATACCAGCTACTTGGGAGGCTAAGGCAGGGGAATCACTTGAACCCAGGAGGCAGAGATTGCAGTGAGCAAAGATCACGTCATTGCACTCCAGCCTGGGTCACAAGAGTGAAACTCCATCTCAAAAAAAAAAAAAAAAAAAAAAAAAAAAAACTGGATGGACCTGGCATGGTAGCTCATTCTGTTCTGTAATCACAGCACTTTGGGAGGCCAAGCGGGTGGATCCCTTCAGCTCAAGAATTTGAGACCAGCCTGGGCAACATGGCAAAACCCTGTCTTGACAAAAAATACAAAAATTAGCCAGACATGGTGGCGCATATCTGTGGTCCCAGCTACTCAAGAGGCTAAGGTGGGAGGATCACTTGAGCCCAGGTGGGACAAGGCTGCAGTGAGCTGTAATTGCGCCACTGCCCTCTAGCCTGGGCGACAGAGCAAGACCCTGTCTCAGAAAAAAAAAGAAAGGAAAGGAAGAGAAGGGAAGGGGAGGGGAGGGGAGGGGAGGGGAGGGAAGGGAAAAGACAAGACAAGACATGACGAGAGAAGAGAAGAGAAGAGAAGAGAAGAGAAGAGAAGAGAAGAGAAGAGAAGAGAAGAGAAAAGAAAAGGAAAAGAAAAGAAGAAAAGAAAAGGCCGGGCATGGTGGCTCATGCCTACAATTGCAGCACTTTGGGAGGCAGAGGTGGGCAGATCACCTGAGGTTGGGAGTTCAAGACTAGCCGGACCAACATGGAGAAACCCCATCTCTACTAAAAAAAAATACAAAATTAGCTGGGCATGGTGGCACATGCCTATAATCCCAGCTACTAGGGAGGCTGAGGCAGAAGAATCGCTTGAATCTGGGAGGCAGAGGTTGCGGTGAGCCGAGATCACACCATTGCACTCCAGCCTAGGCAACAAGAGCAAAACATCATCTCAAAAAAAAAAAAAAAAGAAAGAAAAAAAGAAAGAAAGAAAGAAAGAAAGAAAGAAAGAAAGAAAGAAAGAAAAGGAAAGGGAGGGACGGAAGAAGGAAGGGAGGGAGGGAGGGAGGAAGGGAAAGAAAGGAAGGAAAGAAGGAAGCTAGCTAGCTGGTACAACAGCTTTTAACATGTAAAGATTTTTTAAATATAATTATCAATATCAGATAAATTATACTTTTAAAGACATTACTAGAAAAAAGTCACTTCATATCAGTACAAAAGTTCAATGCACCAGGAAATACGTAAGTTTAAAAACTATGCATCTAAAAAGATTGTCTCAAGATACATAAAGCAAAACTCTCAAAACTAAAGTAAAATATAAACAGGTACACAATAATATCGAAAGATATTTATACATTTCACTCAGTAATTGACAGAATAAGCAGTCAAAACATCAATAAGGATATAGAAGTTCTGAACAACAGGATTAACAGGATACCTTGATCTTAATGGACATGTATATAAAATTGTACCTACCAACTGCAGCATACATTCTTTTCAAGTACATGAAACATTAACATAACAAAAGCTGACTATACACTGAACCATAAAGCAAGTGTCAACAAATTTCAAAGGAGCAAAAATCTCATAGAACATATTCTCTGACCATAATGTAATTAAGCTAGGTAATAACTAAAATTTCCCCATGTTAAGAAACACACTTCTAGTTGAAATTAGAAAATATTTTAAACTGAATAAAAATTATAAGATTACATATCAAAACTTGAAAGATGCAGCTGAATAGTACTTCGAGAAAAATTTAAGGTCTTAAGCACTGTATTCAAAAGCAGGAGACTGAAAATTAATAACCTAAGTAGCTATCACAATAAAACAGAAGCAGCAAAAAAAGTCCCCACAAAATTCCAAAAAAGTAAATTAAATAATAAAGAGAAAGACACTGTGAAACAAAAACAAACCTCTGGGAAAAAATTATCAAAAAAAGGAAAGGAAGCCATAAATAACACCAGAAATAAATGGTGATACCATTACAGATCCTGCGAACAGGATCCTTATAAAAATTTTATGCCAATAAGGATATTTATGAACATTTTATACCAAAAATTTCAGAGTTAAACAAAATGGACAAATTTCTAAGAAAACATTACTTACCAAAATGATTCAAAAAATAAGTAGAAAACCTAACTAGTCCTATAGCCATTAAGAAAATTGCATGAGTGGGGCCGGGAGCAGTGGCTCACGCCTGTAATCCCAGCACTTTGGAAGGCTGAGGCGGGTGGATCACAAGGTCAGGAGTTCGAGACCAGCCTGACCAACCTGGTGAAACCCCGTCTCTACTAAAATACAAAAAATTAGCCGGGCGTGGTGCCATACACCTGTAGTCCCAGCTACTCAGGAGGCTGAGGCAGGGGAATCACTTGAACCCAGTAGGCGGAGGTTGCAGTGAGCCAAGATCACGCCATTGCACTCCAGCCTGGGGGACAGAGTGAGACTCCATCTCAAAAAAAAAAAAAAGAAGAAATTTGAATGAGTAATCAAAAATCTTCCCACAAAAACTCTTCAAGACAATCAGACTTTTGCAAAATAATTATCAAGGTGAAAAACAATGAGAGGAAGAAAGAACCTACAAATTAACAAATTAACAGAGACTTAAAAGAGTTATCACCTAAGTGCAGTATACAGACTGTGTGTAGATCTTAATCCAAACAAAATTGAAAAAAATCTGAGACAACTGTTAGACAAATTAGAATATAAACTGGAAATGTGATAGTATTAATGAGTTATTCATTTTTAAGGAGTTATGTTTTGTGGATATATTAGGTAAAAGCAGGGGGGGTTATATTTCATGGATTACATGATATTTACAGGTGGTATATGATGTCTGGATTTGCTTCAAAATAATCCTGGGTGGGAGGGGGAAAGAGGGAAGGGTATGGTTGAAATAAGATTGCTTCATATGTTGGAAATTGATAAAGACAGCTAACAGGTGTGTGGAAGTTCCCTATTCTGTTCTCTCTATATATGTTCACAATTTTCTATAATACAAAGTTTTAAAAGAGTAAATCCAAAATCAACATGGTACTCCATAATCTGGTACCTTTTGCCTCACCTCCTCTCCCTGTGCTCCAGGCACAGTGTAACAACCTAGTCACACTTCTGCCTCAGGACCTTTTCAGAGGTCATTCCTTCTGCTTAGAACCCTCTTGTTCCAGATGTGCACATGGCTAGCTCCCTTGTTTCTTCGGAGACCTCTTAGCTCTCTAGGTTCTTATCAGAGTAGTCTTCCCTGTCCACTATAAAATCACACACATGATTTTATTTCTATTTCAATTAGAAACATAAGCTTCTTGGGGAAAGAAATTCTGTTCTGTTTAGTCTCATTCCCATTACCTATAGCAGTGACTTAATATATGTTGAATGAATATATTTATGTTGAATAAAAGTAAGTAATGAATTTAATGAAAGAATATCTTTTAAAAATTCTAGAACCCATATGTTGTCAAGCTTATGTAATTTACTTTGTATCTGTTCCTAGTTTATGTTTCATCTCCATTATTTCTACCATGAAGAGATCAATAGGGTAACCTGGTCTTCTAACAGCCAAAACAGAATCCACCACAGCCTGAAAGAGAAATGAATGAGAACAGTTAAGTTATTTGGACTACTAAAATAAACCAAGGGCCCAAAAAATCTATCACCAGACTAAGGAGATAAAAGCCTTCAGGATTCAAAACCTAGGGCAAGACCAATATGTGCCACTTTACTATGGACGCTAACAATAGCCAATGCCAACAGACACTTTAGAGTCTAAAGAAACTTCAGAGATCATTAGGTCCAAACCTTTTATTTTACAGATAAGGCAACTGAGATAAGACCTTAAGAAGTCACAGTTTTTAAATAAGATCTAACAGCTAGTAACAGGGCCAGGACTAGAATTCAGGGCTCCTTAACTGCCCAGCGACTACTCTTTCTATCATACCAAGACTATCCAAACTTTTCCACCAAAGGACACCTTAATGGAAAAGAAGGAAAGGTAATCTAAGGTAATAGCTCCAATTTGCTGGCTATAATAACAGGAAATGTTAAAGTCTCATGTTTTATCGTGAAAAGTTTCCACGTCATCCCATTATATGTTTATCTCAATGTAAAAATAATGTTTTCCCCCAATATTGTAAAGTAAAATTGACACTCCAGAAAGATACGTCTCATTTATTCTGTCACATATGACCAGGGATATACAATTTAAGAAGCATAGCACAACACATCTTATTGCTTAGCTCAGAAAATGATATAAAAATAATGAATAACTGCAGAAATTAAGAGCTAAGTTATAACTACCCTAAAATATACATAAAGCAGAAAAAAAACCGTATCTTAGAAAACTTTGCCTGAGGTAACATAATATTTTATTTTAGAGGCAAATAACAAATAGGACAAAGGCCATTGGATAGTGAGAATATCACTGTTTCTGTAACTCTAAAACAGAACGGGTGCCCTAGCAGCATGAAGATTTGGGGCCATTTAAGTACTCTAATAGCAGAAAACACAGCAGAGCCTTTCTTCTGACTCTGCTCATCAAGAAATTGTCTGATCTTAATCTGATTTCCCAAGTTGTTTTTTCTAACAGTAAGGAGAATTGACCAGAAACAACTCAAGTATTCCAGTACATTTGGCATTTGTAGTTCTCAAAGTAAATTATTAAGATAGTATTCTGCTTTGTATGTCAATGTCTTGTGAATTTGTTTCCTAAGAATTTATCATTCTTCCTGGTAAACAAATATATTCAAGTTTCAGAAATTACAAAGCTGAAAAACAATAATGATATCAAATCATTGCCACCTGATAAAAGCCTTCCCAAAATATCTAGCCAATCTTGTCTTTATATAAAATATATTCTTTTTTTTTTTTTTTTTGAGACAAAGTTTCACTCTGTCACCCAGGCTAGAGTGCAGTGGCATGATCTCAGCTCACTGCAACCTCCCCCTCCCTCCCAGAGTGATTCTCCTGCCTTAGCCTCCCAAGTAGCTGGGATTACAGGTGCCTGCTACCATGCCCAGCTAATTTTTGTATTTTGAGTAGAGACAGGATTTCACCATGTTGACCAGGCTGGTCTCAAACTCCTGACCTCAGGTCGTCTCCCCACCTTGGCCTCCTAAAGTGCTGGGATTACAAGCATGAGCCACCGTGCCCAGCCTATATAACACATATTCTACCTTTAGAAATAAACAAAACACTGGCCAGATGTGGTGACTTCAGGCCTGTAATCCTAGCACTTTGGAAGCCCAAGGCGGGTGGATCATTTGAGGTCAGGAGTTCAAGACAAGCTTTGGTAACATAGTGAGACCCCATCTCTACTAAAAATACAGAAATTAGCCAGGCGTGGTGGCACACGCCTGTAATCCCAGCTACTCGGGAGGCTGAGGTAGGAGAATCGTTTGAACCTGGGAGACGGGGGTTACAGTGAGCTGAGATCATGACACTGCACTCCAGCCTGAGTGACAGAGTTAAGACTCTGTCTCAAAAAAATTAATAAAAGAAATAAACTAAACATACATTTCCAATATGTGAATATTAATATATTAATATATCATATCACATTTCATTATATTGGTAACCTTATCTACAAGGTACACTGCTAAAACAACTATGTTGTGTGTCACCTCACATAATAGAATATGGACCTCTAGGTTTAAAAAGACCAGTATACTATTCAAGAGCTTCCACAAGAGATGATCTGCAGGCAGCCAAACCTCTCCCAACTTTCAAGCCACATTTTGAAAAAGGCCTAGTATGATACTTCTGAAAATTACGAATACTGTTCTGACCAGTCAAATCTAATCTACAGTTAGGCCTATACAATAATTGTCTGTCTTCCATACTTTATGTCCAAAAAACCACATGAAATACTTGATTATCTTACAGAAAAAAGAAAAATATCACCATGCATCAGGCTATATTTGTTCTGAGTGCAAAAGTTTAATAACATACCTCTGTTAACACATCAGCCAGTTCAGCATGAACTTTGGTTTGTAATGATGTTCTAGCTACATCTAAGAGGATTTTTCTTTTCATCTCCTTTGTCACTTTAACTTCTTCCAAAACTTCAAGTGCTTTTATCTTTGCAGCTTCAAATCCTTCAGCTATTATTCTAGGGTGCAGGCCCTGTTACATCAACATAAAATTATAAATTAAGAAATAAGTCATCCAATGTAAAAGTAACCAACCTGCCTGATTATTATGTCCAAAAAAGGTTAATCACACTAATGCCATGAAATATAAGTGTACCTAATTTATAAAAGTCATTTTAGTGCTTCATACTTGAAATAATCTCAAACTTAACAGTAAAGCTTCAAGTCTAGTATAAAAAATTACAAAAGTCCTTTTTATTTCCAAAAATTATGACTACATTGTTGTTATGTGGTGCCCTTCTGAATGGGCACATATAAAAAGATTCCTTTCAATGCAGAGGAAAAGAACCACCACTGAATTGGGGAAAAGTGGCAGACAGAACACTGTGGTGTCTACCACTTCACCAAGTGATCAAAGTTAACATCACAATAATGAGACAGACATCACATGCCTGCTGATATGATGCATTCAGTAGAATACAACACTTCTGTGGTATTCCGGCCAACAATCTGTAATCTAAGTTTAATTGAGGAAATAGGCAAATCCACACTGAGGGACTTTCTACAAAATAAATGGCTGGTACTCCTTAAAAGTAGCAATATCATGAAGCATAAAAGGCAGCTCAGGAACTAGTCTAGCTTAAATGAAACTAAAGGAACACAACTGAGTGCAATGCATGCACTTAGATCTTTTTTTTCTATAAAGAACACTATTAATACAAGTGGTGAAATTTGAATAGAATGCAGATTAGATAACAGTAATGTATCAATGTGTTAATGTTATTATTAATTTCCTGGTTTTTATAACTATAGTGTGATTATATAATTCCCTGATTTTAAGAAATATACACTGAAATATTTAGATCATGTCTGCAACATACAGTTTAGAAAAGAATATGTACACTGATACTAAGGAAGAGAACAGGGTAGGCAGGGAATGAGAAATGAAAATACTTGAAGAATCTGGGTAAAAAGTATACAGGAATTCTTTGTAGTATGCTTGCAACTTTTCTATAGGTCTAAAATTATGACAAAATATTTTAATAGTATTTTTTGCTCCATAAAATAATACACAAACTTTGTGAAAGCTAGCACTTGGTCTAATTCATTCCCTTACTTCTTTTCTTTACATCAATCCTTAATAATCTTTAAAAGTTGACATCGAGTATTTGTGCTAGACATGACTAAGAGTTCTACACGAGTTATTTAATTCTCTAGCCACATTATGAAGTGGGTATTATTATTTTTCCTATTTCACAGATGAGAAGACCGAGGCTTAAAGGGATAATGTAATTTGCCTTAGATCACCAAGATAATAAGAAGTGAAACCAGTTGTTTAAACCCATGAGACCTGACTTTGGAGCCTATGTTATTAACCATTTTCAAAAATGTCTTCAAGACAATCTCTCATCCAGACTACCATGAAAACCTCTGGTCTAGACTCCCTTAAAACCATCCCCCAAATACCTAAAATGCCAACCTGACCATATCAGTCATTAGTATGTTTCTATATTTGGTCTGTAATACCACTGGATGAAATCTAAGCTTCTTGGTTAGCATACTACATGCCCTCTGATCTGGCTCCCACTTCCCTCTCCAGCCTCTTCTCCACTACTGTTCACATCACCTGAAATTCCAGCAACACCAAAATGCTTGTAGCTTCATACAACACCATGTTGCCTGTCTTCTCTGTGGCTTTGCTTATGTTGTTCCTTCTGTCCGGAAAGCCATTCTCCTCACCCCTTGCCCTTTTGTCTGGTTCACTCCTCCTCATCCTGAAGATTTAGGCCAGGCCTTACTTCCTCCAGAGAGTTCTTCCTCACTACGTCAGGCTAGTTTAGGATGTCCCTCCAGCCTCAGTGATTCTATCATATACTGTGCCCAGCTCTATCACTGTAGGGCCACAGAGTTTCATAATGTCTGTTAGCATCTCACCCTTGCCAAACTCCTTTCTTCCTAACCCAACCCTAATTCAGTTTAGGTTTCCCTCTCCCACTTGTGCTTTGGAGAAAGCTGATCTTACCACCAGCTCAAGGAGTGGATCCTGATTAGTCTAAGTCAATTCCCATAAAAACTGTTACTGGCTTGGGATGGACATAATACTAAAGTTGGCCCAATCATACTAAAGAAAAGCCTCCTGAATGGCTTTATCTTGCCCTCTGCCTAATTTCCTCTGACAGTCTTTCTTCTCTCTCCTCTGTCCTCTCTCTCCTCTCTCTTCTCTCTCTCTCTTCCTTTTAGAGACTGGGTCTCACTCTGTCACCCAGGCTGGAGTACACTGGTGCAATCATGGCTTACTGCGGCCTCCACCTCCTGGGTTCAGGCAATCCTCCTGCCTCAGCCTCCCAAGTAGCCAGGACCACATGCAGCATGCCACCAAGCCTAATTTTTTTTATTATTTCTAAAGACAGGGTCTCACTATGTTGCCCAGGCTGGTCTCAAATTCCTGGGCTGAAGTGATCCTCCTGCCTCAGCCTCCCAAAGTGCTGGGATTACAAGCGTGAGCCACTGTGCCCAGCCAGTCTTACTTTCTTTTTCTTTCTTTCTTTCTTTTTTTTTTTTTTTTGAGATGGAGTTTCACTCTTGTTGCCCAGGCTAGAGTATTATGGCACAATCTTGGCTCACCGCAATCTCCTCCTCCCAGGTTCAAGCAATTCTCCTGTCTCAGCCTCCTGAGTAGCTGGGATTACAGGTGTGTGCCACCACGCCTGGCTATTTTTTTATTTTTAGCAAAGACAGGGTTTGTCCATGTTGGTCAGGCTGGTCTCGAACTCCCGACCTCAGGTTATCCACCCGCCTCGGCCTCCCAAAGTGCTGGGATTACAGGCGTGAGCCACCGCACCTGGCCTCTTACTTTCAAGATGGAAATACTCTTAGGATGAAACAACACTGTGAGTGGAAGAGCTAAGAGACAAAGAACCTGTGTACTTGATGACTGAATTTTGTTATCACACAACCTGACAGTCTGCCTTATCTCTCAATTTTCTATTATGGGAGATAATCATTTCCTTATTGTTCAAGTGAGTTTTAGTCAAGTTGTTTACAGCCAAAAGCATCCTAAGTTGCAAGTACTGAATTAATAGAAAATTCCCAATACTAAACGAAACACAGAGAGTCATTTTGACCAGGTTATTCTTTGCTGAAGTGGTCCCTGAAAGAGAAAAAAATTCAGATACGGAAAAAAGAGATACTTAATTAGAGAAAGGTAGAAATGTATATGATGTTTTCAGAGGCCAGTGAATGGAAGAGTCTGGCTGAAGCAGATGATTTATAAAGAAAAATGCAACTAGAAAGGAAGGTAAATTCACAATAAGGAAAACCTTCAATAATTTTTCTCCGGTTGTTTTATAAAGGTGCATAATTTGGTTTCAACTTTATCTATGGTGTTTTCTTTCTTAATTACCCATGGATACATGGGTAATTTTTTACTTTTTTAGGTCCGTTAAATATTTCATTTTTAAAAAAGGTATATAATTCCAATAAGAAGCATTATTTTGGCCAACAAAGTTCATTATTATTTCCATTTTTAATTGTTCAAGAATATCTTAATTAAAATTAACTGTCTAGGCCAGGCACGGTGGCTCATGCCTGTAATCCCAGCACTCTGGGAGGCCGAGGCAGGTGGATTACCTGAGGTCAGGAGCTCAAGACCAGGCTGGCCATGATGGTGATACCCTGTCTCTAATAAAAATACAAACATTAGCCGGGCATGGTGGCGCATGCCTGTAATCCCAGCTACTCGGGAAGCTGAAGCAGGAGAATTGATTGAACCTGGGAGGCGGAGGTTGCAGTGAGCCGAGATTCTGCCACTGCACTTCAGCCTGGGCGACACAGTGAGACTCCATCTCAAAATTAATTAATTAATTAATTAAAACAAAATTAACTGTCTAAAACTCAACCATTTTACTAGTTAAAAAATAACTTGCCATTCAAAATAACATATAAACTCTGTGAAATTCTAATACCTCAGAAATGTACAGATCAGCTTGTTTTAATAACTCTCCAATAATTAGAACATTTGAAGTAGTACCATCTCCTGTGACGTCATCCTGAGCTGTTGCTACTTTTGCTATCAAGGAAGCTGTTGGATGTTGAATTTGCTGGAAAAAGCAAGCAACAGATTTAAAAAGGGAGGATGAGATAAGGAAGTAGGTCACCAAAAACAAGACAACCTAGGGGTCAGTAGCAAAATTAAAAAATGAAATAAACTTCATTCTACAAGTTTATAAGTTTTGTATTATCAATACCTAAATGTCAAGTCCAAAATTTTAAAAGTGACAGGTAATGAGGTCTGAACATTTCATAAAAGTCTTTGCTTCAGAATGCAATGACATTTCTAAAATAAGATTAAATCATTCAATCTCAAAATGAGTACATTTATTAAACTTGCAAAGGATATTTTTATTTTTCCATAATTACAAAGAACATAAGGCAGTGCCCTTAAAAGATATTATTGATTTATAAGTATGCCTAAGTATACAAAGTATGTATAAGTATACAAAGACCTGGAAACAGCCAAAAAAAAAACTATTTTTTTTTTTGAGACAGGGTTTCACTCTGTCACCCAGGCTGGAGTGCAGTGGCACGATCTCAGTTCACTGCAGCCTTGGCCTCCTGGGCTCAAGTGATCCTCTCACCTCAGCCTCCAGAGTAGCTGGGACTACAGGCGAATGCCACCACACTGAGCAAAATTTTTTTTTTCTTTTTTGTAGAGACGGTTTTCACCATGTTGCCCAGCCTGGTCTTGAACTCCTGGGCTCAAGCAATTTGGCCACCTCAGCCTCCCAAAGTGTTGGGATTACAGGAGTGAGCTACCACACCCGGCCAAAAAAATTTTTTTATTGAGGTCTAATTCAACAGTCTTCAGCATATCTCAAGACTGCAGTATTTAGCTCACAGCCTTGGCTTAAAGATACACAAGTTCTACTATGCTTCTAATTAAGGCTTATTAAGGTTTATTAAAGTCAGCAGCATCAGCTCACCATCTCATGGAGCAGCACATTGCCATCTTTGGTGAGTTTGATGTCACCTGCACCAGAAACAAGCCTGTTCAGAGAAGAATGATATTAACTTCATGTGGTAGGAAGGCACTCCCAGTGCTTGCCACTCCATTATCCTTAATAGAGAGAACTGGGCTTGGAAAACTTCCACTGTACCATGGGAATATGCCATAGTAATTACCACCATTTGCAGCTCACAGAATCATTTCTCCCCAGATGGACAGCTTATGGTGATTTCATTCCAAATGGACCACTTACAGGTTTAAAGATAAAAGCACTTGATCAGTTATGAACAGTGGTTTGGTCAAAGAATACTTGGAAGTCTACAAAGCACAAATTCGCAAATTTCCTGCAGGTTTTTATTTTGGTGAATGTTTTCATTCATTCAGTCACTCAACTTAGTTTCCCTCATCCCTGCATTTATTAGATCGCCAAGTTCTATCAATTCTACTACCTAAATATTTCTTGAATCTGCCCCCTTCTCTCCATCTCCACTGCTATCATCTCTACTTTGGATGGCATCCGGATATCTCCAAACTTAAATATACCCTCCACACATTTTTCTTTCTAAAAGGCAATGTGATTCAGTCAGTTCCCTGATCAAAAGTCCTCCAGTGATTTTTGTATTTTCCATCATTTTCAAGTTAAAATCCAAACACAGCAATGACATACTTGACCTTTCCCAAATCTTCCCTGCCTCATCTACTTTCCCACAAGCAAATCTTCTGGTTCCCTTAATACACACCATGTTTTGTTTTGTTTCTGTTGGATTTGCACCATTGGTCTTTTTTATTCCTGAAATTACTTTGCCGAGGTCTTTACTCCCTCTTCCAACTAGTGAAGTCTTATTCTTCTTTCAAGACTCTGATCAAACATGTTACTTAAGATGCTTTTCCTTCTGCCATCAATTAGTCCCTTTTCTCAGCATAATCATATGCATCTATATATAATTAGCACATCCTACTCCACCACATCCGTCTCTACCACATCTCCTTAAGAACAGAAACTGTATCTTGATGATTTCCGTGTCCCAGCAACTAGTACCTAAGTCACTTATTTTACCATTACTATTATTTTGCTCATTACTATGAGGATGTGTCTCTCCTCTTATACCCTTTTGCCCTCACTGGTCTCTTTTCCTCACTCTCGTCTATAGAAAAGGTTGCTTAATATATACTGAAAAGATGAATAGATATGAACAATCATAGACACGGGGTATTCAAGTAGAACTTGGATTTGACCCCATGCCTTCCTGGCTCCAAAGCCTGCGTCCTCTCCACTACAATACATTGCCATACAAAAAACAAAACTACTTGTTGAATTTATGGACCAAGGGTATACAGTCTTAAAGAGCAGAGGAGTTAAATGCTTTGTTTCCAATGAGACACTAAATTAACTGACTTTCTAACTGCATATGAACCTTGACGACAAGTTGGGGGTCGGGGAAGCGCCACAGCTTCACTCCTGGGGCCCTCTACTAGGGGAGGCTTTTCTCCTCCACCTGCACTAGGCGAGAAATACCCTCAGAGCAGGGATGAGAATGAGGGAAATCAAGCTCGCAAGAACATCCACAGCGCTCCGCGGACGCCTGCCTCAGAAGGCCCCAGGACACCAACAGGCCCCCAGCCGCCTAATGGCCGGCCGCTCCAACCGCCGTCTCACATTTTCATGGTGCCTTTAGGACCCAAGTTGGTCCGCAGCACATCCTGCAGCCCTCGGGCGGCGCATATATTGACGGCCAAAGCTGCCTGGGCCCGCGCCACCTCAGCCTTGGAGTTCACAGCCTTTATCGCAGCCATAGCCTAATCGTTCAGAGGAAAAAAAAAAAAAAAAAAAGCCTTAGTCGCGATTCTGAGCAAAAACGGCAACGCGACGCCACGCTCTCTTGAGCCTCGGCCAATCATCGCCCTTACAGGAAGTGATGTTATCATGCCTCGCCCGACGGAAACCAGAATCGCTTTGGGTCTGGTCGCCAAGATGGCGTCCTCCGCCTCCGCTCGGACTCCGGCAGGGAAGCGAGTGGTAAATCAGGAAGAATTGCGGCGGTTAATGAAGGAGAAGCAGCGTCTGAGCACCAATCGGAAACGGATAGAATCTCCATTCGCGAAGTACAACCGTTTGGGGCAGCTGAGTTGTGCCCTGTGTAACACTCCGGTTAAGAGCGAGCTCCTGTGGCAGACTCACGTCCTGGGAAAGCAGCACCGAGAGAAAGTGGCCGAGCTGAAAGGCGCGAAGGAAGCCAGCCAGGGTTCGTCCGCCAGTTCAGCGCCTCAGTCCGTCAAAAGGAAAGCGCCGGACGCAGACGAGCGAGATGTCAAGAGAGCGAAGGCCACCTTGGTGCCTCAGGTACAGCCCTCCACATCTGCGTTGCCCACCAACTTTGACAAAATAGGAAAGGAGTTCATTAGAGCGACTCCCAGTAAGCCTTCAGGACTCAGTTTACTCCCCGATTATGAAGATGAGGAGGAGGAGGAAGAGGAGGAGGAAGGAGATGGAGAAAGAAAAAGGGGGGACGCCAGCAAGCCGCTCTCCGACCCACAGGGCAAGGAGCACTCAGTTTCCTCTTCGCGGGAGGTAACAAGTAGTGTGCTGCCAGACGATTTCTTTAGTACTAATCCTCCCAAGGCCCCCATAATTCCTCATTCAGGGTCAATTGAGAAAGCAGAAATACATGAAAAAGTGGTGGAAAGGAGAGAAAACACCGCGGAAGCGTTACCGGAAGGTTTTTTTGACGACCCTGAGGTAGATGCAAGGGTACGAAAGGTTGATGCCCCAAAAGATCAGATGGACAAAGAGTGGGACGAATTCCAAAAAGCCATGAGGCAGGTCAACACTATTTCCGAAGCCATAGTTGCCGAAGAGGATGAGGAGGGACGGTTGGACCGCCAGATTGGGGAGATCGATGAGCAGATAGAGTGTTACCGACGGGTGGAAAAGCTACGGAATCGCCAGGATGAAATAAAAAATAAACTTAAAGAAATCCTGACCATAAAAGAACTGCAGAAAAAGGAAGAAGAGAATGCTGACAGCGATGATGAGGGGGAACTGCAGGATTTGTTGTCTCAGGATTGGAGGGTGAAAGGGGCATTGTTATAGGGTTTTAAAGACCCAAGGTTTCTAACAGCCTCAGCTATTGTGTAAAAAGTGCTGTCTGTCAGTAGTATATCGGTTACTTCATGCCTAAAGATTTGGGTACCTGGATTGCTAAACTGGATTGTTGAGATAAAATGAGCCAGTGAGCTGCAGCACTTTGGAAAATTTGTGTAAAATGTTTTTGAGGTAAAGTTGTTTTTAAAATTTCTGAAGTGTTATATACCAAAATGCCAACTTTTCCACGACAGACTTAACTGTATAATTTCGTTGTAAAATCTGTGAGTTGTAAATATTGTACATAGTTAAATCTGTATTCTGTTTTGAATTTTTTTAATTAATAGACCAACCGGCAAACTTCCAGATGAATGCTCACTGTGGTATTTGGAATGTATGTATCTTCTGAACCCTACATCAAGTTGAAAAGGTTTGTTTTTTTGTTTCTTTGGTTTTTGTTTGGTTTTTTAGAACACTTCATAAACACATAAGTCATTGTAGGTTAATCAGTTCTCTTAGTATGCTTTATTTGAAAAACATGAGAAAACTATATGCCAAACATGATCAGCCTCCCTAAACCAAAGCTTCTCTTGACTAGACCAATGATGATCAGATGTGGTTGCACATGAGAATCACCTATGAAGCATTAAAATAAATTCAAGTGTCTGAGGCCTTCCCCTTCAATAAATCTGGGATTGGGCCCAGGCAACTGTGTTTTTTAATCTCCCAGGTTATTCTAATATATGCCAGGGTTAGAGAGTAACTGCCCTAAATCCAGAACCCATTTATGTTTTTCAGGTTTTTCTTTTTCTTTAACACATTCAATAAATTTGCTGTTTCTTGAATGAAGGAAATATTATCTTTTATTAATTTCATCCAGCCTTAAATTTTGTTATTTGGTGGTAAATTAGGGTTCCTTGTTTGCGGGTCCTATCTAGTGTAGAAAGAATATTTAAGTTGTCTTTCCAGCAGTAACAATTGGCTCTTACTGGTCATTGATAGTTTAAATCACTCCTTCCTTTGGAGATTGAGGTACTCAAATAGGAAAAGGGAATTAGCAGTGTTCTGGAGTAGAAATGCATACAGCAGATTCAAATAAAAGTGAGCAATAATAATAATAGCTAAGACCTATATATTCCTTAGCATGGGCCAGGCATGGTTCCAAGTGCTTTACATATATTAACTCAATCTAGTTTCCCTAAATTCCTTTTTTATGGAGAGGAGTACCAAGAGATAAGGTTTGAAAAGCCTTGAATGCTAAGTGAAAATTTTTAATGAAGTTCATATGAAAATGGAGGTTTTGAGCGAATAATTACATCTGCAAAGAAATATCATGGGACATTATTAACAGTATATAGAATGGAATTAACATGGAGGGTAGAAGGAAGCTAGGAGCTATTTGAAAACTATATTTTCAAAAGCAAGGTGACAAGACTGATTAGCTGTGGATTGGGAGAAAAGGAATAGAAGTGAAAGAATTTCATAGGAATAGCTAAATTTTTTTTGGTTTTTTTTGTTTGTTTTGAGACGGAGTCTCGCTCTGTCACCCACGCTGGAGTGCAGTGGCGCGAACACGGCTCACTGCAAGCTCGGCCTCCCAGGTTTCACGCCATTCTCCTGCTTCAGCCTCCTGAGTATCTGGGACTACAGGCACCCGCCACCACGCCAGGCTAATTTTTTGTATTTTTTAGTAGAGACGAGGTTTCACCGTGTTAGCCAGGATGGTCTCGATCTCCTGACCTCGTGATCTGCCCACCTCGGCCTCCCAAAGTGCTGGGATTACAGGCGTGAGCCACCATGCCCGGCCAGAATAGCTAAATTTTAGTGACTAGAAGTGGAAGAAGAAAAACAGGAGGGATAATCATGGGATTCAAGATTTTGTTTGTATTTAGTGTCACTGCCTAAAAGGAGTTATCTAACACTTATTGAACAGTTGCTGTGTACCACAAATTGTTATTAACAATTGTCCTGCTGCCTGTGGCAGTCTTCCTCCTTGAGCTGCTAGCTGATCAGTGATAGCAGCTTCTATTTGATGAGACACGGCTTGCTTGCCGCAAATGTGTGAACCCAGTGTTACTCAGAATTTTCCCTTCATTCATCACTATTACTCTAGCAAGAAAGTACAAATATGAGTTTGAATGGTGGGCCCAGTACTGCCTTGGCCAACAATCTAGTGGAGTACTTTCCACTAAAGATACAATGCGACTGGGTGTGGTGGCTCATGCCTATAATCCTAGCACTTTGGGAATCCGAGGCAGGTGGATCACTTGAGCTTAGAAGTTCAAGACCAGCCTGGGCAACATGGCAAAACCCCATCTCTACAAAAAATACAAACAAATTATCCGGGCGTGGTGGCATTCACCTGTAGTCCCAGCTGCTTGGGATGCTGAGGTGGGAGGATCACCTGTGCCAGGGGAGGTGGAGGTTGCAGTGAGCTGTGATTGTGCCACTGCACTCCCACATGGGTGACAGAGTGTGACCCTGTCTCAAAAAGTAAAAAAATAAAAAAGTAAAAAAAGAAAATTTTACATTTTCTAGTAGCCAAAGTAAAAAGAAGTGAAAAGTTTTAATGTGTTTTATTTCATCTATGTCCAGAATATTAATGTTCCAATATGTAATTAATATTTAAAGATTGGTTATTTTTACTACATTTTTGAAATCTAGGTGTATCTAACAGCACATCTCAGTTTAGATTGGCCACACTTCAAGTACTCAATAGCCATATGTGACTAGTGGCTACTATAAAGAACAGCATAGATCCAAAGAGTAAGGTATCCAGGTGAAAAGATAAACATGCTCAGGAGGTAGTGAGCATCCAATTTAAATAGAGCAGAGGGTTCACTCCTGGCAACAGTGGGAATTATGATTGAAAAGGTAGATTAGGAACATGTGGAGGACCTTGAATGCCAAGCTCTAAGGAATTTGAACTTTCTAGGTAAACAATTTATCCTTGTAGATTGAGTCCTTAATTGTAACACAGTCAAAGAAGTGCTTAAGAAGTGCCAGGTGTGGTTACTACTCATGTGAACCCCCGTTGGGCTTTTAGGAAGGCCAAAAAGCCCTCAAAATCTGATTCTCAATGGTCTGTATTCCAGAGCAGTAGAAATGGGGCCCTGACCATAATCAGTGCTCAATGAGTCCTTGTTGAATTTGAGGTCAGTGTAAGCAGCTATAGGAGCTAGTGTATCTTTCCTGATCCACTTATACATTGGAAAGCTCCATTATTATACCTTCTCTGAGCTAAGTCAAATAGATTTTGGCATTTGACTGAATACCATCATTGTTCCTAAACTGTAAGAATTGGTCCCAAGGACTCCTTCCAGTCACTTCTCTTTTTAGAATGCCCCCTAATTCAGCCGTCATCACAATATAGAAGTGTAAAGGCTATAAAGGTATCCTCTCACCCAACTTCACTTATCAATTTAAATCAACACCCCTAACTTGGAAGAAAAAAAAATGCTGATCCAACTAGCCTTCAAATGTATATGTGTCCAGTGCCTTAAAATTTTCATTTATTGATAGAAGTAATGACTGCTTTTTACACACCAGGGGACAAAATAGACTATGGAGTTAAAATTGCAGGAGAAAATATAATTTAGGCCTAAAATCTTTAATAGTAACAATGACTAGATTAGTGTGTAGTAATGCAAAGAACCGTGGAACAGAAGACCTGCATTCAAGTTTCCACTCTACTTTTTAATGGTTAATGAGCTTGGCCAAGTCATGTCTCTGAGCCTTAGTTTGCTCCACTATAAAATGAAGATATGTAATTCCTCACAGGGGTATGGTGAGAGTCCAGCAAGACATGGACTCATTCTGATGAACACAGAATGGAAGGTCTTAATGGAAATAGTGTATTTCCTGTCAAGCACCAATTGGCTAGCTGCTTGGCTAGATGTTGTGCCGGGGGTTTGAGTAAATATTCATAGGAATGATGACTAGATAGATAACCTTAGATTGCTTTTTCAAACTAATAGTCTATTAGCCTGTATAATACCAGAAGTATAGAAGATTTAAATTTGAACAAGGGCCGGGCTGGGTGGCTCACGCCTATAATCCCAGCACTTTGGGAGACCGAGGCAGGCAGATCACCTGAGGTCAGGAGTTTGAGACCAGCCTGGCCAACATATAGTGAAACCCCATCTATACTAAAAATAAGTAAATAAATGAACACAAAAATTAGCTGGGCATGGCAATGCACGCCTGTCGTCCCAGCTACTTGGGAAGCCGAGGTGAGAGAATCGCTTGAACCTGGGAGTCAGAGGTTGCAGTGAGCTGAGATCGCACCAGTGCACCCCAGCCTGGGCGACAAAGCAAGACTCCGTCTCTCAAAAGAAAAAAAAAAGTTTGAACAGGGGGAAAAAAATCCCAGAACTCCTCGCATTCAATTTTATATCTACATTTCCTCCCTCAGTGATCTCATCCCCTCCTATGGGTTTAAATATCACCTATGCAGTGAAGATTCCCAATTTATATCTCCAACCTTGGCCTTCCTCCTAAGCTTCTGGCTTAGCTAAGTACCTACCTAACATTCCACTTCAAGGTTTAATAGGTGTCCAAAACATAATAACTCTCAAACAGAGCTTTGATTTTCTTCTCAAACCTGTTCTCAGGTTTACTGAGAACTTGTCTCAGTAAACTTTAATTTTACTGAGACTTGTCTCAGTAAATGGCACCACTACCCACCCAGATGCTCAAGGCAAACCCTAGGGGCCATCATTCATTCTCTTTCCTTTCCCTCAAGTCTAATGCACTAGTTAAGTCCTGTCCATTCCACCTCTAAAATATGCCTAAAATCTGTCCACTTCTTTCTCCACTGGCCCTAGCCACCAACATCTCATTCATTGTTGCCTGTCCCCCTACCCTCATCACAATCTATTCTCACAAAGTAGACAGAATGATCTTAAAATTTTAGATCAAGTCACTCTATCATTTAAAACCATTATATGCTTCTATCACACCGGGGCAGGGGGAGAAATCCAAGCCCTTATTAAGCCCACATGGTACTCGGGGATTGCTAATTCAAATGTCTACTACTTACAAACTGATGACAGTAAGCCCCATTAAAGTGGCGTGGAAGGGGACAGGAGAGCATAACTGCTCTACTTTGAAAGCAATTATTATTCAGGAATAATGGCCTGGCATAGTGAGTCTCGCTCTGTCATGCAGTGGCACGATCTCAGCTCACTGCAACCTCCACCTGCCAGGTTCACGCCATTCTGCCTCAGCCTCCCGAGTAGCTGGGACTACAGGCGCCTGCCACCACGCCTGGCTAATTTTTTTGTATTTTTAGTAGAGACAGGGTTTCACCATGTTAACCAGGATGGTCTCATCTCCTGAACTTGTGATCACTTGCCTCAGCCTCCCAAAGTGCTGGGATTACAGGTGTGAGCCACCACACCTGGCCCAAATTTTTTTTTTAACTTAAGAGAAATTGCAAGTCTGGATTGTTTTTTAGTGAAATATCAAAAACACTGTGGGCTGAGTGTGATCTGTGGACCCCCACCTTGTGACATACCTCTCTGACTTCATCTACTACACATTTCCCCTTAATTCTCTATGTCTCAGTTCACTGGCTAGCTTTCTAGCCCTCAGATGTGACATCTCAGGGCTTGTGCCCTTGCGGTTTTCTCTGCTTGGAATGTGACTTCAGATAGCATGGCAGTCTTCTCAGTCATTCAGTTCTAAGCTCTAAAGTCCCTTTCTCAGATGGCATAAACAGCCACCTGTCACTCACAATACTTTATGAATTCACTAAACTTATCGCTATCTTAAGTTAGCTTGTTTATTTGTATCTAAGTTAACATCTCTTCCCACTAGAATGTAAACTCCATGAGAGCAGGGATCTTGTCTGTCTTAGCTGCAACCTAAAATAATGTCAGACACATAATAGGGCTCGATAAACACCTGTTGAATGAATACCACCCACATAGCTGAAAGTTGCTTGGGAAAGTGGCAGAAAGATCAAGCTGACTACAGCATAAAATCAGAACCAGCATAAAAGTCAGTTAGCAGCTTGAACAGAGGGCTGAGGTACTTTTTTCCAACTGTGTGTCTTCCTTACTTCTCTGGCACATGAAGCCTTTACCTATTCTGAGCACACAACAGGGCAAGGAGGTATACACAACAGCGTCTAGGGTGCAATGGGCCACCTTCACAGTTAGCTGACAGGAATTCCTCATGATACCAAATAGGCAAAGAGGGACTCTCAGAGGAGGAAACCAGCTCCATCTGGCTGCACCTCCATTTTGTTAGCAGCATTTGGTGAGCTTCAAGCACACTGGGAAGCTAAGAGTCATCTTTAGGGGAATGAGGAGGACCACACAAAGTGTTTGATGATGGTGGTGTTTGTTGTTTTCATTGTTGTGTATTGTTTGTTGTTTTGCCAAGTGTAGTTACAAGGTCGTATCAATCAAGCCAGCTGATCAGGTTATTAATAATAGCTACCATTGACTGGATACCTACCGTATGGGTGGCACTATGCTAGGGTTTGGTATACACCATGTCACATACTCACAACCCTGTAAAGTATATGAAATCTTCATTTTACAGATGAGGAAGCTGAGGGTCTGAAGTGAAACAACTTACTCAAGGCAACAATCCCAAAGCCCTTGTTCTTCCCACTATTACACTGCATCATTATTAATATTAATATATATTTGCATAGGGTATTTTTTACTCACCAACTGATATGGTTTGGCTGTGTCTCCACCCAAATCTCATCTTGAATTCCCACATGTTGTGGGAGGCACCCAGTGGGAGGTAACTGAATCAAGGGGGTAAGTCTTTCCTGTGCTATTCTCATGATACTGAATAAGTCTCAAGAGATCTGATGGTTTTAAAGAGAGGAGTTCCTCTACACAAGTTCTGTCTCTTTGCCTGCTGCTGTTTATGTAAGATGTAACTTGCTCCTCCTTGTCTTCCACCATGATTGCGAGGCCTCCCCAGCCATGTGGAACTGTAAGTCCATTAAACCTCTTTCTTTCGTAAATTGCCCAGTCTCGGGTGTGTTTTTATCAGCAGCATAAGAACAGACTAATACACCAACCTTTACATAGTTGTTTTTTTTTTTTATCTCACCACCCCCCCACCAAAAGTGAAACAACTATTATCACTCCATTTTAGATGTCTAATGACTTGTCCAAGGTCACTCAGTAAGTTAATCGCTAAGACTAGATGTAACTTGATTTCCTAGTACAATATATTTTCTATATTTAATAATAAAATGTGCACAACATGACAGGATCCCCAAAATAGCAAGAATTAAGATGAGGGAAGTTTGCTGTCAAGGTTAAAGCAGTTCAGTGCTTTTCACAATCCCTTGCTAGGCTGGGAAGTCCTCTTTGTTGCAGGGTGTTATCCTCAGATTTTCTCCACACGCTCCCACAATGCTCTGCCTAACCCCATTTCGCCAGCAATAAAGTGCGTACTCCTTAGTGGTCTCTGATGGGAAGAAGAATGATGATTTCAGTTCTCAGAAATCCCAATGGGAAATAACAGTTACAAAGTGCCCTGTGATCCACCGCTTTTTGACAAGGTGACCTTGGGCAAGTTACTTCACTCTTAGTTTCCTCAACTATTAATATAATCCAAGGAGAGTAATAGTTCCTGTCTCCTGAGATTAAATGAGTTAGACGCATGTCAATGCTTTTAGTATAGCACCTGAGCCACATAGTAAGCACTCACTAAGTGTTGCCTGTTGTTATTGTACTGTATGGTTTCTGTATTCTAGGAGACTGCCCTTCCTCCATGTGACCATCCGCAGAGGGTATCTGAGGAAAAATGCTTTTGCTCTTTTTGGGATAATTTAGAAGTAGAAGAGGCACTGGATTAAGTGGAGTTATTTCCCAAGGTGGCTTAGACCCTCTTGCTTCCATTCACTCCCTCTCATTTGTATGTTTGACATTTATTGAGAACCTACTCTATGAGAGTTCCTAGGGATTCAAAGATGAATAAAATGTGGCCCTGAACAAAGGGATTTCAGTCTAGATTAGGGCTTTTCAACCCCATCACTATTTTTGTTTGGTTGGTTGGTTGGTTGGTTGGTTGTTTTTCTGAGACAAGGTCTTGCTCTGACGCCCAGGCTGGAGTGCAGTGGTGTGATCATAGCTCACCTCAGCCTTGAACTCCTAGGCTCAAGTGGTCCTCCTGCCTTAGCTTCCTGAGTAGCTAGGACTACAAGCACGAGCCACCATACTCAGCTATTTTCCCCCCCTTTTTTTGGTAGGGACAGTGTCTCCCTGTTACCAAGGCTGGTCTTGAACTTCTGTACTCAAGTGATCCTCCTGTCTCAGCCTCCCAAAGTGCTGGAATTACAGGCATGAGCCACCGCACCAGGCTTCCCTCTACACTATTGACATTTGGGACTGGATAATTATTTGGGCTGGGGGTCTGTCCTGTGCATCATAGGATGTTTGGCAGCATCCCTGACCTCTACCCACTAAATTCCAGTGGCCCTATCACAACCCCACCACCTCATCATGTTAGCTAAGAGTAGCCCCCAGTTGAGATCTACTGGTCTGTTTACAACTAACTATAATATAATATGAAAAAATATGTTTGTGCAAAGTGTTGAGTGGGCAGTGTGTTGGAGGAGCAACTGACTGCAGGGAGGAGGGTTCAGAAAGCCTTCTGAGGAGGCAAAATTTGCACTCAGCATTGAAGGATGAGAAAGACTGTGCCAAGCAGTGAAGGAGGGAATGAGTATTTTGGACTAAGGTAACAGTGGCACAGAGACATGGAAAGTATGCAGTGCTGGGGAAACTGTCACCTAAAGTACATGGAAGGATGTGGTGGAAATAGGACAGGAAGTCCACTGGGACTAGATTTACAAAGAACCTTGCATGTGATCCTCAGCAATTTAGACTCCAGCCTGAAAGCAGAAATCCAGCGTGGGAAGGAAGAGAAAAAAGCACATTCATTTCTTGGAAAGACTTACCATCCTCAACTGGGAAAAGATAGAGACGATGGACAAAAATGAATAATTCCTTCTTTTAATCTGGATTTTCTTTCCAGTTATGGATTGGCTCTTCAGCCCACAGCTTCTATACTCCTCGAAATGAGAGGGAAGAAAAACTAGAGAAGCCCTCCTATTTTAGAACACAAGATTCACTCAAGAAAAAGACTCAATTTTACTCCTCCAAATAGTCCTTGAAGCTACTTGAAAACCTCTCATAGCAGACTCTGATATATTCCTTTGGTTGATGTCTTTTTATTTTAATTTTCAAAAAGTTTAGGAAATAGAAGCACACAGGGAAGTACAGAAAATAATGTAACAAACCCATTACCCAAAAATTTATTTAAGAAATAGAAAAGTACAGAACACAGCTAAAACCCAAGTTAAAGAGAGTTTAGGTTTTAGATAGATACTTGGGCAGGAGGACACCTGGCTAACATTTGCAGTATCAGACATCAGTGTGCAGGTTCTGGATGAAAGGCTGTCTCACCTAGTCTGTCCAAATTGGCCCATTTCAAAGACAATGGTTCCCTAACCCAACTATATTCAATGCCCTATGCTGACCTACTCAAGGAGATTCTAGGTCAGTGGGTCTACGTTGGGGCATTGGAAACAGTATGTTAAACAAGTTCTTCACGTAGTTCTGCAGTGGCAAAAACCAATGCTTGAAGCAATAACGTAACCTGTCAACCTGTTCATCTGTTGATAACAGATCCTGCCTCACAAGTTTACTGTGAAGATGAAATACATACACACAAATTGCTTAGCACTGGCATATAAGAAGCCCTCAATAATACTTATTAACAATAATCAATGTTCACTGAGTACTTCTTTAGGGTACACTGTGGTACAAGGGTCTGCAAGGAATTCAAAGGTATATATCAACCTCTCCCTGAAGGCAGAGTCTGAGTTTATCTTATTCACTCAATGCCCTGCACAAAGCAGACACTCAAATAATGCTTATTGAATAAATGAGTGAAAAAGTGTCCCTGATCTTCAAGGAAATTACAATCTGGTTGTATTATAAATAGTACATAAGAAACTGGGCAGGGGCCAGGTGCAGTGGTTCATGCCTGTAATGTCAGCACTTTGGGAGGCTGAGGTGGGAGAATTACTTGAAGCCAGGAGTTCAAGACCAGCCTGGGCAAAATGGCGAGATGCCATCTCTACATAAAAATTAGCCGGGTGTGGTGGTGCACTCCCAGGACTTTCAGAGGCCGAAGCAGATGGATCGCCTGAGCTCAGGAGTTCCAAACCAGCCAAGGCAATATGGTGAAACCGCATCTCTACCAAAAATATAAAAAAGTCAGTTTTGGTGGCG
This sequence comes from Nomascus leucogenys, assembly GCF_006542625.1. NCBI lineage: Eukaryota > Metazoa > Chordata > Mammalia > Primates > Hylobatidae > Nomascus > Nomascus leucogenys. The sequence continues at coordinate 219,328 of NW_022095768.1, read as the reverse complement.
TGCACCTATGGGTCCCAAGTACTTGGGAGACTGAGGTGGGAGGATCGCTTGAGCCTGGGAAGTGGAGGTTGCAGTGAGTCGAGATGGCACCACTGCACTCCAGAAAGACTGCATCTCCAAAAAAAAAAAAAAAAAAAAAAAGAAATTGGGCAGGACCAAAATATTAAACTACTGGTTATATGCAGTGTAAAGAGGGCTAATCAAAAGTCTAGGGTCTGAGTCCCACTTTGCCACCCATTCGCTGTGATATCTACCTGGTCAGTTACTCCCTGAGCCTTAGTTTTATCCTCTTGGAGTATTAGGCTATGTCTGGGTACTAAGGACCCTCCCAGGAGGATCCATCACCAAGACCAAGACAGGAGCTGTAGGCAGGGGAGGTGGCAGCATGGGTGGTCAGGAATGCTTCAAGAAGGCCAAAGTGGCACATCCTAGAGAAGGAAAGAAAAGGGGTAGAGGCTCTCCCAATATACAGGAATGGCAGGAGGAACAAGAGAGATAAAGTGTTCAGCCCAGTCTTCAACCTCTGCCACTGCACCAAAGCTAAAAAACCAACTATCATCAAAACTACCTTATCAACCAGCCCCACAGCCCTGTAAAGGAGAACTTAAGTCTACCTCCCAAATAGGCTCATCTCTTCATAAAATATATTTTCCTTTGAAAATTATTAACTTGTCTCCTGAAAAACATAACCACCAGGACTTCACGCTAGAAAACCCAACCCAGGAGTTCAAGGAAGATGGTGGCAACTTTGAGTTTTCCTCACACCACATCTGTGACCTCAACCCTCTTCTTAATCCCGTCCCAGAACCTCTCTGTCATGGATCAGCTACTCCCAAAGGCAAGTATGACTCCTCTAAGCTCTGCCCTTTCTCAACCTGACAGCTGTAGTATAACATATTCAAAGGAGAGGCCAAGAAACCCCCCTGGTTAAGAACCAACCTCCGCAGCTTTTATTGAGAATGAAGAACGATGAGCTGATTTGAATTATTATATCTTTCTACAGCTGTTCCCTTTTAAATATTTATCCTAGCAAATACCACCACCATTTTTTACAACTTATTTTGTGTGACTATTAAGCAAACCAACCCATAAAATCAGCTCTTGCTGCTGGGATTTATGTGATTCATAGACCACAACTTATTAAAAAAGGGAACCCACTGAGAACAGACTAGCCTCACAAGTGCCCCTCACTATCTCTAGGAAGATGTCAAGCCTTTTCCCGATTCTTGCCTGTGGCTCCCAAGCTACCACAGTTAGTAGCATAGAACATGAACAGAATCTACCCATTTCCTTATGGCTCTTTTTCTTTGTAACAATCCTGATGAGTCTTAACTGGAAGTCAGGGATAGAACAGTCTTAAAGGAGATAGTCGAAACTCTTAAGAGGCTGACAAACAGGATAGATGCCCTAGAGGATTTACAGTCAAGGTCTGTGGAAAGAACTTAATTGAGGACTTCAAATAGCTAGGAACAAGCATGAGATATCCTGACTATTCACCACCAACTTAGTTCTTGTTTGGATCATAAAACTGCTTTGAGACTCCATAAAAGCTCTTCACCAAAAATGCGCATGCACACAAATGTTTATATAAAATTTCAGGAAATTCAAGGACACCCCTGAGCCCATCCACAGTTCCCCTAGGGGTCTATAAGCCTCAGTTATTTCTTACTATCACTGTTACCACCCAAGCTGCCTTCATCTCTTCTCTAGATTATTACCATAGCTACCTGACTCATCTCCCAACTTCTCTACACAACAACCAGAGTGATAGTGATCCTGTTAAAGCTTAAGTTAGATCACATGACTTCTCTGCTCAATACAATCCACTAGCTTCCCTTCTCACCTGGAATAAAAGCCAATGTCTTTGGAATGTCTTACAGGACCCTACAGGATCTGTCTCCTTGCTCTTCTCAACCTTAACTCCAGCTGCTCTAGCCACATGGATCTCCTTGCTATCGTCCTAAATGACAGTCACATTTTTGGCCTCCAAGCCTTTATCTAATGCTCCCTCTACCCTCACTCTGCATGGGGCTGACTCATTTCTTCAAATCTTTTCTCAGTTGTTACTTGTCAGTGAGGCCTTTCTGACCTCTATTTAAAACTGCTGCCCTGCCCCTGCACCTGCCCGCATGTCCCACCCTCCTCCTCTGTTTTCTTCTTCTCCATGGCTCCCACTCACTTCTTACACCTTATGCATTTTACTTCCCTGTTTGTTATTGATCTCCCACACTAGTTTGCTCCATCAGGGCTGGATTTTTGTCTGCTTTGTTTCGCTACTGTATTACACTCCTGGAATTGTGCCTGACGCAGAGTAGGCACTCAGTAAATACTTGACTGACCAATCAATGACTGAGTGATTACACTCTGTAGTGGTATGAATGTATCCAGGCTGTGTAATGCAGGAGAATGTACATTTATTGAAATGCCTCTAGGTGCCAAGCAGTTTGCAAGCTGACATCAGTCATCTCATTTAATTGGCACCCACAATCCCAAGAGTTTTTATCCTCATTTCACCACCACCCCAAAAATGAAATACTTAAGCATAAATCTAATACAATATGTACAAGAGGTATATGAGGAAAGCTACAAAACTCTAATAAAAGAAATCAAAGACAAACTAATCAATAAATATTCCATGTTCATGGATACAAATACTCAATATTGTCAAGATGTCAGTTCTTTCCAATGTAATCTGTATATTCAATAACAATCCCAATCAAAATTCCAGTAAGTTAGTTTGTGGATATTGGCTTTAGAAACTGATTCTAAAGTTTATGTGAAAAAGCAAAAGATTCAGAATAGCCAACACAATATTGGAGAAAGAGAACAAAGTTGGAGGACTGACATTATCTAAGTTGAGACTTGCTATAAAGCTACAGGAATCAAGACAGTGTGGTACTGGTCAGAGAACACACAAATAGACCAATGGACCGGAAAACACAGCCCACAGACAGACTCACATAAATATAGTCAATGATCTTTGACAAATGACCAAAAGCAATACAAATGAGAAAACAGTCTTTTCAAAAATGGTGTTAGATCAACAAGGGATCCATATGGCAAAAATTGAATCTAGACAGATCTTACACCCTTTACAGAAATAAATTCAAAATTGATCAGGGACCTAAATGTAAAACTATTCCCATTTCACGGTGAAAACTGAGACCCAGAAAGTCAAGAAAATAGATGAAAGTTACAGACAGCTGGTAGTGGAACATAATTCAAACCTGTCTGTGTGAAACCAAAGCCCTGCTCTTCCCACCACACTTTGCCACATTCTCCTTGGTAGAGCAGTTCCCACTTTTCTTTTTTTTTGAGACAGAGTCTCGCTCTGTCTCCCAGGCTGGAGTGCAGTGGCGCGATCTTGGCTCATTGCAACCTCTGCCTCCCAGGTACAAGCGATTCTTCTGCCTCAGCCTCGTGAGTAGCTAGGATTACAGGTGCACGCCACCACCTGGCTAATTTTTGTATTTTTAGTAGAGATGGGCTTTCACCATGTTGGTCAGACTGGTCTCGAACTCCTGACCTTGTGATCCGCCCACCTTGGCCTCCCAAAGTGCTGGGATTACAGGCGTGAGCCACCACACCCAGCCAGTTCCCACTTTTCTAAAGAAATGCAACTGCCAGCTTTCATACGTAGTTCCATTTCTTTTGTACCTAGTTCTATTTCACAGCAGGGGACCTGAATCAGAGAGAATCAGGGGGTTCAGGGAGCTCTCATCAAGCAAAAATCATTTAGAGCCTGAGTCTTTGCAAGTTTATATCAAATATTGTTATGACATAATAAACATCCTTCTAAGGGATCTTATCACTTCCAGAGTTTTATTCATTCATTCCATTCACTCGTGAGTTTCATTCATTATTTACAAATATTTGTTGAGTATCGACTATGTGCCCAGCACTGTTCTAGGCACTGAGCATATGGCACAGATGCCACCCTCTACATGTAGGTTTGAAATCTAAGGCAGTGCATTCTAACAGAAACATAGTGTAAGCCAAACATGCAGTTTTATATTTTCTAGTCACCACATTTTCAAAAATGTAAAAATAAATGGGTGAGATGAACTTTAATATATTTTATTTGACATAACATATCCAAAAAAAACATTTCAATAAATAATTGACATAAAGATAGGATAGTCATGAGTCGTTTAACAACAGGATACCTTCTGAGAAATGCATCATAAAGTGATTTTGTGATGGGAATATCATAGTGTACTTACAAAACCTAAATGATATGGCTGACTATATACCTAAGCTATATGGTATAGCCTATTGCTCCTAGGCTATAAACCCATACAGCATGTTACTATACTGAATGCTGTAGGCAACTGTAACACAATAGTAAGTATTTGTGTCTCTAAACACAGGCAAAGTACAGCACACACACACGCAAAGGTATAAAAGAAAATGGTCCAAGGTGGGTGGATCACCTGAGGTTGGGAGTTTGAGACCAGCCTGACCAACATGGAGAAACCCCATCTCTACTAAAAATACAAAATTAGCAGGGCGTGGTTGTGCACGTCTGTAATCCCAGCTACTCAGGAGGCTGAGGCAGGAAAATCGCTTGAACCTGGGAAGCGGAGGTTGTGGTGAGGTGTGATCATGCCATTGCACTCCAGCCCGGGCAACAAGAGTGAAACTCCGTCTCAAAAAAAAAAAAAAGAAAGAAAGAAAGAAAAGAAAGGAAAATGGTACACCGCATAGGGCGCTTACCATGAATGAAGCTTACAGGACTAGAAGTTGCTCTGGGTGGGTCAGTGAGTGAGTGGTGTGTGAATATGAAGGCCTAGCACATTATTCTACCTTACTCTGGACTTTATAAAGTGTACACTTAGGCAACACTAAATTTACTTTAAAAATTTCTTCTTTTTTCAATAATAAATTAACCTTAGCTTACTGTTTACTCTTTTACTTTATAAGCTTTTTAATTTTTCTTTTTTTTGTTGTTGTTTTTTTTTCTTTGAGATAGTCTCACTCTGTTGCCCAGGCTGCAGTGCAGTGGCGCAATCTCGGCTCACTGCAACCTCCGCCTCCCAGGTTCAAGAGATTCTCCTGCCTCAGCTCCTGAGTAGCTAGGATTACAGGCGCATGCCACCATGCCTGACTAATTTTTGTATTTTTAGTAGAGATGGAGTTTCGCCATGTTGGTCAGGCTGGTCTCGAACTCTTGACCTCAGGTGATCCACCTGCCTCGGCCTTCCAAAGTTCTGGGATGACAGGTGTGAGCCACCATGATGGGCCCTGTTCGTGTTTCAAACTAAAGGTTATTACAAAAGAATCAAGTATTTTAAAATTAAAAAGCTTAGCTGGGCATGGTGGCTTTATATTTTTGCTTTATATCCTTATTCTATAAGCTTTTTCCTATTTAAAAAAAAAAATTCCTTTTACTTTTAAAACTTTTTTGTTAACAAGATACAAACACACACAATAGCCTAGTAAGCCTACACAGGGTCAGTATCATCAATATCACCATCCTCCACCTCTGTATCTTGTCCTACTGGAAGGCCTTCAGGGGCAATGTCATGCATGGAGCTGTCATCTCCTATGATAACAATGCCTTCTTCTGGAATACCTCCTAAAGGACCTACCTGATGCTGTTTTACAGTTAGCTTTTTTTTTTAATAAGTAGTAGTATACTCTAAAATAACAATAAGGCTGGGCATAGTGGTTCATGCCTGTCAGCTCAGCACTTTGGGAGGCCGAGGCAGGCAGATCACTTGAGGTCAGGAGTTCAAGACCAGCCTGGCCAACATTGTGAAACCCTGTCTCTACTAAAAATACAAAAATTAGCCGGGCGTGGTGGCGGGTGCCTGTAATTCCAGCTACTCAGGAGGCTGAGGGAGGAGAATTGCTTGAACCTAGGAGGCAGAGGTTGCAGTGAGCCAAAATCCTGCCGTTGCACTCCAGCCTGGGCGACAAGAACAAAACTCCGTTGCAAAAAAAAAAAAAAAAAATTATTAGCCCATCGTGGTGGCAAGGGCCTGTAATCCCAGCTACTCGGGAGGCTGAGGCAGGAGAATCACTTGAACCTGGTAGGCAGAGGTTGCAGTGAGCCGAGATCGTGCCACTGCACTCCAGCCTGGGCAACACAGCAAGACTCTGTCTCAAAAATAAATAAATTAATTAATTTAACTTAATGACAATAAAAGGTATAGTATACTAAATATATAAACCAGCAACATAGTCCTTTATTATCATTATCAAGTATTATATACTGTACATAATAGTGTGTGCTATGCTTTTATACAACTGGCAATGCAGTAGGTTCGTTTCCACCAGCATCTCCACAAACATGTGAGTAATGTGCTGTCACTATATGATAGGGATTTTTCAGCTCCATTATAATCTTATGGGACCACCCTCATATATTTGGTCCATTGTTGGCCAAAATGTCATTATGTGGTACATATTATTAATGAGATATTTTACTTTTTTTAGTATGAATTTTTTGGTGTGTATTTTCTTCACTTATAGCACATCTCAATTCCATGCAACATTCAAGTGCTCAATAGTCACCTGTGGCTAGTGATTACAGCATTGGAAAAAGACAGATACAACTGAGGAGACTTAAAAAAAATATAGCAAATGTAGTTGTAGAGATGTGCTCAAGATCACTCAATTATCATAGCTAGGACGTGAGTCTCCAGCGACCTTCCAATTCCCTGCTTGAACCAAAGCCCTGGTTCATTCTGCTGCGCATTAAAAACAGGCTTTACTCCCCTCCAAACAGTAGAATCGCAGTTAAACTTAGTCAACCAAACTTAATGTATCCAGTGCAAAACTCATCTTTCTACCCCTAACACCTCCTTTTCCTCTCTATTTTCTATTTCAGTTGATGGTACCATTATGTTTCTGCTCACTCAAATTATTATTATTTTATCCATAAATGAGCACTTTATCTAGAAGATCATTTAAATTCTAAATGATCTTCAAAAACGCACTTTACTCTCCACCCTAACTAGCTGAATTTCATCTCCCACATGGGTCACTGAGAGCCTTCTGATTTGTTCCCTTGCCTCAAGTCTCTCCCCACTCAGCTTCAACAGTATTCCCTAAGACTCTTCATGGCTCTTCATCCTCTACAGAGTAAAGACGAAACTCTTCATCACACAGCACAGAATTCTCTCGGGAACCTGTTCTTTGCTTACCTAACAAGGCCCAATTGTTTGCTGTTCCTAGACTCTGAAGAGGTCACTTACCCTCAGGCTGCTACACTTGTAAAAATCGCCATCCCCAACTCTCATGGAGCTGGCTTCAGATTTGAGATAATACACTTTGAATGATATAGAATCAAGGAGTTTCTCCTCCACCAGTCCTTTACATTTTATATCTACCTGCTATTTAGTGCGTCGTCCCAATTCCATGAAAGCTACTGAATACAAACTATTTACTAGGCAGTCTGCGGGACACAAACAGAGGGATTATATTAAAAAAATAGACTGACGCGATCTTTGCCTTCCCCGACCTCATTACAATACAGTTTCTCCACCAGTATCTTTAAAAACTAGATCCTCTCTAACAGTATGAGAAAATCAAGGGGATCCTCGGAAGTTCAGGCCAGGCTGCGTTCCGAGAAGCCGCCATGTCCCCTCACCTCCGCTTCCCGGGCCGCGATTGCAGGTTGAAAACTACTCCCAAACATCACAGCGCAGGCAGAATGTTAACTACGACCCACGTGGCAGACGGGGGCGGGGACCGGTCGCGTGGCCGCGGCCTTGGCTCTTGCGCCTGCGCGCTGCCTCCCGCTCTAGGACCCGGATTTAAAGAGACAGGCGCTCCAACCATCGTGGGCTGCCCGCGGCCTGTAGTGAGCTAGTCCCGAGGCCTGCGGTGAGCGCCGGAGCCGGAGAGGCAGGTGAGAGGCGGCGCGGCGCGGCGGGGCCCGGCGTGGGGAAGGCAGCGGGCCGGGGCGGGGAGCTCGGCGCGGCCGGGGAGCCAGCCCCCCGGCTCCTCCCCCGCCCGCCTGCGGAGCCCCGGGGCACACCCTCCGTGACGTGGCGGCCCTCCCGGGAGCCCAGGGGGGAGGCTCGCGGCTCCCCGGGACCCCCACGGGGCCGCGTGAGGCGAGGAGGCCGGCGCCTGGGCTGTGCGCCCAGCGGAACCCACAGGGCCTTCTCGTACCCTGGCCCGGCGTGCGTCCTCCTGCGCCGAACCGGGAGCGCTCAGGTGGGACTCAGGGAGGCTTGATCACTTCCCGCCTGCGTCCCGGACCCGGTGGAGGAGCGCTCCTTTCTGCCTCGCCGGGGGTCGCGGCCTACGCCGCCGACCCCACTGTCCCCGCCACTCTCCGACAGCGGCGCGGGAAGCCCTTCGAGAAAAGCGGCGGCGGCCAGGCCTCAGCGATTTCCTTCTCGGGCCCCTGGGCTGCGGCAGTTGTGAGGGTGCGGAACGAGGGACAGACGGGTTTCCTCAAAGCTGCATTGTGCCTCCTCGTGGCCCAGCGCCTCCCGAGCCTCCCTCAAGTCCACTTCTTTCATTATTGGGGCCCTAGAGGTTGCTCTGTAAATTGATCTTCACTTGTTCTGACCTCCTTTTATGGGTCGGCCGTACTTCCACTTACCTCACCTCTGTGGTTCTTAAACTTTGGGAGTTATATAGCCCTTTGTGAATGTCACGAAAGTGATAAACCTCCTCCAAAACCGTGCATTTTCGAATGTACATCTTGTATACATTTTTAGAGAGCTCAGAACGGCTTCCCTCCCCCATAACCAGCGCATTCATGGATTCCTTGTAATTTTCCCAACTACCCTGTGAGGTAGGTATTATTTACCCTGTTTTAGAAATAAGAAAACAGATGCAGATAAATTAAGAGTTTTCTCCGAGGTAACAGTCGGTAAACTGTACAGTCAGACTTGCACTCCCATCCCTTATTCCAGGTCCACCAGCTTTCCTTCACATCATGTTGCACTACAGTAAGCAAAGCCCGCTTTTTATTATAAAGTGATAGCAATTTTGCTTCACAGCGTGTGCAGACTGAACATAATTCCAGTATACTTAAAACTAGGACTATAAAATGCTTTAGAAAACATGAATATAAGAAGATGCTGATATAATCTTTTTCCATTTGGATTGATTTATGAGTTCCTGTGAGTCTTGCTGCCCAATGACTTCAGCATTCTCTGATTCAAGTTGCTGAATTATAAACAGGTTAATTGCACATTGGGAGCCTCTTCTTGAAAGATAACGACGTCACCGATCATAATAGGAGCTGACGTTAATGAGAGCTCTTGCTGTGTGCCCAATTGTTTTAAGGGTTTTACTCTTAGAACAGCTCTTTGGGCCGGGCGCGGTGGCTCACGCTTGTAATCCCAGCACTTTGGGAGGCCGAGGCGGGCGGATCACGAGATCAGGAGATTGAGACCACGGTGAAACCCCGTCTCTACTAAAAATACAAAAAATTAGCCGGGCGTGGTGGCGGGCGCCTGTCGTCCCAGCTACTCGGAGAGGCTGAGGCGGGAGAATGGCGTGAACCCGGGAGGCGGAGCTTGCAGTGAGCCGAGATTGCGCCACTGCACTCCAGCCTGGGCGACAGAGCGAGACTCCGTCTCAAAAAAAAAAGAACAGCGCTTTGAGTTAGGTCCCATAATTAGCCACATTTTACAGATGAGGAAGCTCAGAAACAGGTAAGAAACCCATCAAGGTTATACAGCTGGTAAGTGGCTGAGTTAGGATTTGAACTCAGGCAGTCTGATTCCAGGCTCTGCTTAGTTGTCTCTCAATATAGGGATTCTAACTCAATTCCAACTCTATATAGTGGCTTGATTTCAGAGGATGACATATGTGTTAAACTTCACAATAAAAACTTCATGAACATAATGTAATTTTTACTGGTGATTAAAAAGCAACTTCAGGGCCGGGCGTGTGGCTCACGCCTGTAATCCCAGCACTTTGGGAGGCCGAGGCGGGCGGATCACCTGAGGTTGGGAGTTGGAGACTAGCCTGACCAACAAGAAGAAACCCCGTCTCTACTAAAAATACAAAAAAGTTAGCCGGGCATGGTGGCGCATGCCTGTAATCCCAGCTACTAGGGAGGCTGAGGCAGGAGAATCTCTTGAACCCGGGAGGAGGAGGTTGCGGTGAGCCGAGATTGCGCCATTGTACTCCAGCCTGGGCAATTAAAGTGAAACTCCGCCTCAAAAAAAAAAAAAAAAGAAAGAAACTTCAGGCTCTTGTAATACTTAAAGGTCATCATCCATTATGAGCATCATATGTTGCTGATGGCCTAAAAAGAGCTTTTATGTTATTTGGATTTTCTTCATTGTGATTTACTAGATGTACATATGTGCGTTAGATAATTCAACATCCTTTTGCGAGCTGGCTTTTCCTGTATCAGAACTCTTTCATGCTGTAGAGTAGACAATGAATGTAATACTTTGGAAAGTGTTTGATTAGTCATCATGGACTATATAAGACACTGGCCTTTGGAAAATTGGAAGCCTATCTCCTTGTTTATATCTTTTTTTTTTTTTTTTGGCCTCCTACCCTTTCGTACAGCTATATGTCTTTGGCTTTCAAGATCCTCTTTCCACAAACCCTCTGTGCACTCAGCCGAAAAGAACTGTGCCTATTCCGAAAACATCACTGGCCTGATGTAAGACAATTCAGCCAGTGGTCAGAAACAGATCTGCTTCATGGACATCCTCTCTTCCTGAGAAGAAAGCCTGTTCTATCATTCCAGGGAAGCCATCTAAGATCACGTGCCACCTGCCTTGTTTTCTTGCCAGGGTTGCATGTGGGACGCTGCAGTGGCCCCTGTGAGATGGCTGAGCAACGGTTCTGTGTGGACTATGCCAAGCGTGGCACAGCTGGCTGCAAAAAATGCAAGGAAAAGATTGTGAAGGGCATATGCCGAATTGGCAAAGTGGTGCCCAATCCCTTCTCAGAGGCTGGGGGTGATATGAAAGAGTGGTACCACATTAAATGCATGTTCGAGAAACTAGAGCGGGCCCGGGCCTCCACAAAAAAAATCGAGGACCTCACAGAGCTGGAAGGCTGGGAAGAGCTGGAAGATAATGAGAAGGAACAGATAACCCAGCACATTGCAGGTAAGGTAGAGAACACTGCTTTCTCATCTTACTGGTGCTGAGAGAAAAAGGGATAAGGAGTTCAATTGCTTTCTTTCTCTTTTTTTTTAACTTTGTTTTTTTAGAGATGGGGTCTCACTCTGTTGCCCAGGCCAGTGTTTAATGTCGCATTCGTAGCTCACTGCAGCCTTGCACTGCTGGACTCAGGTCATCCTGACTCAGCCTCCCAAGTAGTTGGGATTACAGGCGCAAGCCACCATGCTCAGCCTTTAACGTTTTATTTGGAAATAATTTTAAACTCACTGAAGTGTTGCAAGATTAAAAATAGTACAAAGAACATTCATATTCCTTTTACCCATATTTACCTATTAACATTTTACTCTTATTTGCTTTATCATATTTGTTCATGTGCTCTCTCTCTACATACATACACACACACGCGTGTGTGCACTCACTTTAAACCATTTGAGAATAAGTTGCATACATCATGGTCCTTTAAAATTCTTCAGTGTATATACCTTAAGAATAGGATATATGACCATTATGCGACTATAATATAGCTATCATCTTCAGAAAATTTGTCCTTGATATAATACTTTAATCTACCATCTGTATATTATTTTGTCAGTGGATTGAGTCATACCTTCAATAGCCTTTTCCTGCAGTATAGGATCCCAGTTTAGGATCATATCAGGTGTTGCATTTAGTTGTCATGTTTCTTTGGCCTCCTTTAATCTGAAATATTTCCATAGTCTCTCTTTTATGACATTGATATTTTGGAAGAATAGAGTACTGATTACTATCCTCTTTTACTTTTTTTCTTGTAGCATATAATTCATTACTGTACTTAACTAATTTGATACTTAATTGTCCCATATTTGGCCAATTAGGAACCCCTTTACACTGTCCTCTGTGTCCTGTATACCTTCATTACTTTTTTTAATGTACTTCTTTACTCGGGCATAGCAAGATGCTTTTATTCTTATCCTATATGTATCCTTCCCCAGCCCTGAAATTCGCAATTTCTCTGGGGATTCCTGTTAGTGGGAAATGCCCCTATTAAAGAGTAAAACCCGGATACTATGTGTCAACGTTGTCATGGGGTATCAGTTTTTTTTTTGTTTTGTTTTTTTGGGTTTTTTTTGAGAGTCTCACTCTGACCCAGGCTGGAGTGTAGTGGCACTATCCTGTTAGTGGGAAATGGTATTAAAGAGTAAAACCTGGATATTATGTGTCCACATTGTCATGGGGTATCTGTTTCTTTCTTTCTTTTTTTTTTTTTTTTTTTTGAGACAGTCTCACTCTGTGACCCAGGCTGGAGTGCAGTGGCACTGTCTTAGCTCACTGCAACCTCTGCCTTCCAGGTTCAAGCAATTCTCCTGTCTCAGCCTCCCAAGTAGCTGGGACTACAGGCACTTGACACCACACCCGGCTAATTTTTGTGTTTTTAGTAGAGACAGGGTTTCACCATGTTGGTCCGGCTGGTGTTGAACTCCTGACTTCAAGTGATCCGCCCACCTTGGCCTCCCAAAGTGCTGGGATTACAGGCCTGAGCGCCCAGCCATGGCGTGTCTGTTTCTAAGCCCTTTCAGCAGACAGAGCTAGAAAATATGTGTGTGTATATGCATGTAAAATTCATACCTATATATGGCTATATATAACATGTTTGCATGTACATGCATTTTTACATATGCATATTTTAGAAATTTTATGCCAATACCTCCAAATCCAGTTAGTCCTCTTTGACCTTCAGCGTCTGTAAAATAATGTTCATATCTTCAACTTAGTTCTGGGCACCATAGGAAGACAGTTAACAATGGCTCTAAAAAGGGGTATCTGTCCTTGTTCTTTGAAAGGAAAAAAGACTTCCAGGAAAGAAAACTGTACTTCCCATATACCTTATTCTCAGCCTCCCCATCCCACCTTGCACTGCCTTAGCTATTGGCCTCGGCCTTTGTTACTTCTTGACCCATCTCTCATTTGGAGGAAGAGAAATACAGGTAGAGTTCGTGACTCAGATAACTAAGCAGCTGGAAATTTTCCTTCCTATGCTAGACTGACATGCTCTGTGATCCTCATTTGCTTTTTGTTCGTCTCTAAATTGAAGCTAATTCTGTGGGGTTGGGGTTCCCTAAGTTTTATCCATCAAACTATGATTTCTGATTTCCCCCGAATTGTTATTTCTGGAGACTTACATATGGGATAAGAAGTGGAGAATGTTGATGAAAATTTAAGTTACTAATAGAGATGAATGGTAACTGGATCTTTTGTCTCCAGAATATCCTTCCCTCCTGTCCCCACAATACCCTATTACCTACTACCCCCACTCAAAAAATACCAGCCACCAGCCAGCCTTGGGCTAGTGCTAGGGTAGTGACTTAACAAGCAAGGCCCTAGGAGCAGTTGATAGATTCTTTGGATGTTGTTTTCAGAGATCTTTCACTGAAGGATATTTTATACTCTTTTGGGATCCTACAGATCTGTCTTCTAAGGCAGCAGGTACACCAAAGAAGAAAGCTATTGTCCAGGCTAAGTTGACAACCACTGGCCAGGTGACTTCTCCAGTGAAAGGCACCTCATTTGTCACCAGTACCAATCCCCGGAAATTTTCTGGCTTTTCAGGTAAGATAGGTTAGGGCGACTTTAGCTGTTATAGTGCTGCTTTTATTTTGTATTCTACTTAGGATTCTGGCTAAAGAGTGAACATTCTGTGCTATCTCATCTCATTAATAATCTGCTTCTGTCTGAGCAGAGACTGGTAATGGCTAATTCTAAGACTTCCACTTGGTTTTTGTTTGTTTTTTGGTTTTTGGGGTTTTTTGAGATGAAGTCTTGCTCTGTCATCCAAGCTGGAGTGCAGTGGTGCATTCGCAGCTCACTGCAACCTCCGCCTCCTGGGTTCAAGTGATTCTCCCACCTCAGCCTCCCAAGTAGCTGGGATTACAGGCACCCGCCACTACGCCTGACTAATCTTTGTATTTTTAGTAGAGACGGGGTTTCGCCGCGTTGACCAGGCTGGTCTCAAACTCCTGACCTCAGGTGATCCACCTGCCCCAGCTTCCCAAAGTGCTGGGATTGCAGGCGTGAGCCACTGCGCTCGGCCAGCATTCCACTTGTATAGCATTTCTTTGTATACTTTAACCTCTGTTGCAGCAGAAAGATTTGTTTTGTCAAGACTTTTTCCCCTTGAAATAGTTATGTGGGTCAGACAGAGGTTATTAGAACCTGTCTTTTACTTCCTTGTGTTTTGATAATGAAAGAATTTTGAGAAATTGTATCCCTGAATATGCCTAGAAATGAAAGTATGAAAGAAGGGAGATGTCATGCATGTGGATCTCCCTTCTTAATTCTTAAAACTGTTTGTTCAAAACACTGGAACTTTATGGAACACAAAGGAAGGAAAAAAAGATCTGAAGGATATTGCTATTTGTTGGGAGGCAGTACAGCCTAGGGATGAAGCCTGCAGACTTTGGAATCAGTGAGCTCTGGGTTCAAATTCCATCTCCTAAAGGGCAGGACTGTGGCTATTATTTGTATATTTGTAGGACAGATGAACAATAAAGTGTTAAGTTTCCTGTTCTCTTCACTATAATACACACATGCACACATGTGTATGCACACATATACAGTTTCTTCTATATAAAACATGGAATTACTATTTCATAGACAGGGACTCAGGAAGACTTTGCTGGGGCATGTGGTATAGATAGGAGTTGAGAAGATCAGGATCATTTATTGGCCTTACATAAACAGACAGCACTGGACTAGGGGCTTTTATATATGTAGTTTCATTTGTTCTTCATTAACCCTAGACAGTACCTTTATTTAGGAAGTACTTTTTATTAGGCCCTTTTTATGACTGAGAGAGTTGAAGTTCAGGGTTATCATGGAGTTAGTATTTGCACTGAAGTCTGACTCCAGTACCTGTGTTCTTTTATACTACACTGTGTTGCTGCTTTTATTGTTTGGAGACATTCTTGTGATTGACTCAGTTGAAGAAAATAAATAAAGCCAAACCACTTGGCCTTATTTTAGAAGTCATTTGGAGATTGAAAGACATTTTATGTGATTGAAAGAAGCCTAGACCTGAGGTCAGAAGACTTGGGTTCTGGCCTTTGACAGCTCAGATCCCTGAACACATCCTTACCTCTCTTTAGCCTCTGTCTATGAAGCAGCAGTGGCCTGCTTCTCCTACCATAGTGCTATGCACAGGGTGCTATGGGAGCATAGGCAGCAATGTATAGATTACTTTCCCTCTCCTTCCTTGAGTTTGTGTATATATTTGTTTAAGTTTCATCATATCTCCATGCCTCATCTAACCCATAGTGTTCTCATGAGGACTATAAGAGATAACATTGCAAAAACGGTGCCTGGTTCTATAGGATTTTTATTATTTTAAAATTCTGAGGTTGGTTGGTTGGTTGTTTGCTGGTAGGCCAAAGATAGAGAAGAGTCCAGGTGATGATAAGGACAGCATGTTTCTGGAAGGGCTCCGGTGTTGGGGATGGAATTTGGGAGGAGTTGAGAGAAACAGAGTGTTTTAGTTCTTGCAACCTGGTTGAACATTGACACTTTGAAGATTTTGTCCCCTAAAATCATATTTAGATTCTGGATCAGAGATGAGGATGGATTTATAATTTACAAAGCCCAGACAAGAAGCAGTGTACAGCAGCAGTTAGCTTAGTAATGGCTCTGCCACAAGCTTGCAGAATAAAATTTGCTTTGTAAATGGTCACAAGGAGGTGAAAGGGAATCACCGATGAGTTGCACATAATTATTTTTAAGTGTCTGGAGGAAATCCCTGCCCCTTGACCACCTTTTGTAAAAATGTATTATTTTTTTTTATAACTGCTCCTTGGGGAGCAGGGCTTTATTTTGACAATAAGAAAAGTTGAAGTGGCGAGGGGTGGGGATGTTGAGTGTACTAATGGGATCTGACTTTCTTAGTAGTGCCTTTGTCCTGGCTCTTTCAACAAGGAAGTGGGCCAGGAAGTCATTTGCTCTTCTCAGACCTCAGTCCCCTTATCAGTAAGAGAACATTGAACTAGATAATCTTTAAGGCTTCTTCCAGCTCTGACAACCTGTGATAGCAGTAATTTCACATTGACTAACATGTACCTTGATTTCTTAACCCTTTCTCATGCCAACTTTTCTGGGGTCAGCTTTACAATTGCTCTGAGATCCTTCTGACCCCTTTTTTTTTGAGACAGGATCTTACTATGTTGCCCAGGCTGGTCTCGAACTCCTGGGCTCAAGCAGTCCTCCCGCATTGGCCTCCCATAGTGTTAGGGTTACAGGTGTGAGCCACTGTGCCCAGCCGGTCCTGATCATTCTTGGCATGACTTTGGTCTTTATTCTTTAGTGAAGTGCTCACATAAAGAGAGGCACATCAGTCTGGTCTTTTGCTTGGGTCTAAGGAGGCCATTGTTCCTTTAACATTATTTATTAGCTGTAAGATTTGGGAAAATTGCTTGGCCTCCATTTCGTTATCTGTAAGATGGGTATAATGACATCTACCCCAAAGGTCTATTTGGGGAGATTAAATAAAGCTGAAGTACCAGCAGAATATCTGTTTCCTTCCTTCCCTTTCTTTCTTCTCAGAAGGGCAGAATGAATTCATCTCTGTTGTTTCTCCAACAGCCAAGCCCAACAACTCTGCCCCCTTGAGCCCCACCCCTAAGAGAAGTCTGTCTTCAAGCAAATGTGACCCCAGGCATAAGGACTGTCTGCTACGGGAGTTTCGAAAGTTATGCGCCATGGTGGCCGATAATCCTAGCTACAACACGAAGACCCAGATCATCCAGGACTTCCTGCGGAAAGGCTCAGCAGGAGGTGTGGCATGAGAATCCTGAATAGGCCTTTCCTCCAGAGAGCTCAAGCCCATGGCTGCCTTCCTGGTCATGTGAGCTGTATAGTTGCCCAGGGTCCCATGCTTGGTTTAATGCTGTACTGTAGTGCTGTCTTGAAATTCTTAATAATTTGAACAAGGGGCCTCGCATTTGCATTTTGCACTGTACTCCGCAAATTATGTAGCCAGTTTTTCTCAGAGCGCTTTGGCATCTTTCTTCCTCTCCCCTTATTGTGCCCCTAGGAGGCCAGAAGAACCCATCCTATTTGACTAGTTAGAAAATTTACTGTCCTACATATTTAATTAGGTTTTTGTGAACCATATACACAGCATGGAATAGAATCTTCCAACTCTGTTTCTTTCATTTATCTAACAAATTGTCAATGAGCATCTCTAATGTCCTTGTCACTGGGCACATGAAGTGAAAGTAACCACTCTGTCCAACAAGAATTCATCTGTAGGCTAAAGGTGAGGCAGACACACAGTCCACCAGCCTCTGAACGCCATGCTGTCTCCTACTGTAGCGATATGCACAGGGTACTATAGGAGCATGGGCAGCGATATATAGATATCTTTTGGTCTCTGCTTCTTTGAGTTTGTTTATTTATTTATTTATTGAGACAAAAAATGTGGCTGTGTTGCCCAGGCTGATGCATGGATGCAATCTCAGCTCACTGCAGCCTCCACCTCCTGGGCTCAAGCAGTCCTTCTGCCTCAGCCTCCCAAGTAGCTGGGACTATAGGCATGTGCCACTATACCTGGCTAATTTTTGTATTTTTTGTAGAGACAGAGTTTCTCTGTTTTGCCCAGGTTGGTCTCAAACTCCTGGATTCAATTAATCTGCCTACCTCAACCTCCTAAAGTGCTGGGATCACAGGCGTGAGCCACCGTGAGCGGTCTGAGTTTATTTATTTATTTAATTATTTTTTTGTGTGTGAGACAGTGTCTTGCTCTGTCACCCAGGCTGAAGTGCAGTGGTGTGATCACAGCTCACTACAGCCTCGACCTCCTGAGCTAAAGCAACCCTCCTGTCTTCTCCCGCAAGTAGCTGGGACCATAGGCATATGCCACCATGTCCAGCTAATTTTTTAATTTTTTGTAGAGATGGGGTCTTTCTTTGTTGCCAGTCTGGTCTCAAACTTGTGAGCTTAAGCAATTCTCCTGCCTCAGCCTCCCAAAGTGCTGAGATTACAGGTGTGAGCCACCTTGCCCAGCCTTCTTTGAGTTTATATATGTATTTGTTTAAGCTCTATTTCTCAAGAAGGGTTCCTTTCTTCTGTCTCCAGATGGTTTCCACGGTGATGTGTACCTAACAGTGAAGCTGCTGCTGCCAGGAGTCATTAAGACTATTTACAACTTGAATGATAAGCAGATTGTGAAGCTTTTCAGTCGCATTTTTAACTGCAACCCAGATGATATGGCACGGGACCTAGAGCAGGTCAGAGGAAGGGGAGGGAGGGTAGGCTACATTCCAGGTGGGGTTTTGCCAAGCCAGGCACCTGCAGCCTCTTTTTTTTTTCTGGTTGGGACACATACTGTTTTAGGAAACTGAAACCCATTTGAGCAAGCTTCCGTTGTAGGGGGAGCTGAATGTGAGGCTATAGCTGTTAATTTCGTAAGTTTCTGAGGGTGGAAACCATACAACTGCTGAACCACAAAGGGCTGGTTCTCAAAAGTCAGAATTTGAGACTTGGCCCCTCTGTCTCTCCTGGGGCTTTTATTCTGGACTTTTTTTTCTTGCTTGTTTTCTCCTATAACTTGGGTTTACCAAGCTTTGGTTTGTTTGTGACTCTATCCCTGGTACCATGGCAAGTTTCCATCCCCTTCTAGGAATTGTGGATGGGCTAGTGTCTCTAAGAAGTGGGCTAGATATGTTGAGTTGGGATAGGAGCTATGACTGAAATTTCTTGATTCATCTTCAGTCCTGGGTCTTGGGGGATACACTTGGCCACCCTAGGGTTGCAGCAGTGGCATTTTGGTTTTTGGAGACAGGGTGACGTGTCAGAGACAATCAGAGTCTTCTTTGAGCAGAGCAAGTCTTTCCCCCCAGCTGCCAAGAGCCTCCTTACCATCCAGGAAGTGGATGAGTTCCTTCTGCGGCTGTCCAAGCTCACCAAGGAGGATGAGCAGCAACAGGCCCTACAGGACATTGCCTCCAGGTGGGGGAGCTGCCTCCGTCAAACCATGCCCAATGAGGATTGGGCATAGAGAGATGAACTCTCTTGGGAAGGGAAGGTTCCCTTGGGGTTCCAGAGCTCTTCAAGACCAAGTTAAATGTGCCTCATCCCCCTAGGTGTACAGCCAATGACCTTAAATGCATCATCAGGTTGATCAAACATGATCTGAAGATGAACTCAGGTGCAAAACATGTGTAAGTAGCAGCTCCTCTGACAGCCTGAGCTGTCATTTGTTAGCTTCGTTTGTTCCCAACTGGTGTCAGGACTTTTGAGTCCCAATCAGGATTTGAATCCCCATTCCACCTTCTTACTTTCTGTGGGACCCTGATCTGTCACTTGACCTGTCTCTGCCTCCATTTTCTCCCATATAAAATGGAGATAACGGTACCTTTCTCACAGAGTTGTTACAGTTGAAGTGTGGCATATGTTCAGTGAGTAAAGTATGAGTCTCTTGCCTACTCCAGCCCCCTCCTCGCTAAGGCGGCATCCACCTAGGCACAGTATCTCAAAAGAGCTGAATTTTCCAAGAGCTTTCTCTCCTCTTGTGAAAGTCTTTAGACAATAGAACACAACCCCTTCTCTACAGATGAGGATTTCTCCTGTGAGGACAGATTGCTGTCCAAAGCCATGGAGTCAAACAAAGGCAGTGGTTTTGTTTCCTTGTTCTTGTACCCCTTGGCAGGTTAGACGCCCTTGACCCCAATGCCTATGAAGCCTTCAAAGCCTCGCGCAACCTGCAGGATGTGGTGGAGCGAGTCCTTCACAATGCACAGGAGGTGGAGAAGGAGCCGGGCCAGAGACGAGCTCTGAGCGTCCAGGCCTCACTGATGACACCTGTGCAGCCCATGCTGGTGAGGAGTGCTGCCCTGCCTCTGCTCTCCAGCCTCTCCAAGCTCCACATTCTTCGGGCTGAGATCGGATAGGGTATGAGTGTTGAGAGCGCTTGCAAATTGACTGGAGGAGTTTAGGGAAGGAAGAGGGAGGTGCAAGGGGGTATTTCTCAGTAGGAGGCGAAGGCAAAGGAGAAGACAGAGGATCTAGTGGAAAGACCTGAGCTGTAGGCCCAGCTGTGCCACTAAGAAGCTGTAGAATCTTAGATGAGTGACTTAGCCTCTCTTGAACTTCAGTCTCCTGTGTGGATGACGTCTGAGACTGCCTGAGGCATCCCCCTAGAATGGGTTATCTGTTATCTTACCTGAAGACAGGTGGATGTATTAAGTAACCCCTGAGATTCTGTGACCTACTGCAAAGTAGATCTGAGAGTTGGCGGCAGAGCCAGGCTTCCTATGACAGGGTGACTTGGGAAGAGGAAGGACACATAAGGAATGAAGGCTGACTCTGACAGACATCATCTTAGGCCTCTGCTCATTTCATAAGAAACGGGGTTTCCTTTCCACCGTTGGTTTTCCTGTGTGACAGGGCCCACCACATATGGTGCCATGCCTGCTGTGAGATTCTTTGGATTTTTGAGTGATGTACAGTGCTTTTTTTGAAACTGTCTTGTTTGTCATACTAAAGCCTTGGTTTAGGGTTTTATGTCTGAGATAGGGAAGTGTTCTCTCCCTGCTAGGAATGTGGGATAGCCAGCATCAAAACAGTGAGATCTCCATCCCAGAGATGGGACTGCGGCTACCTGCAGTAGTGGCCTTTCTGACTTTTATAAAAATGCCTCCTGGAGTCTGTTCTATAGTTTGTCATTTAAAGACTGGCATGGGTTATATAGCTTAGTGGTTAACCACACAGGTTTTGTAGGTGGGCCTAGATTCAAATCTCATTCTTGCCATTTGTTAGCGTAACTTAAGCAAGCACCTAATCTTTCTAACCTTTGGTTTTATCATCCAAAAATGAAAACAATATTTGTCACATAGGATGTCACATCGGGGATGAAATGAGATTATGTATGTGAAGTGCTCCCAAAATGGTAGCTATTGTTGTTTGAGTTAGGCTAGCACAGGTAGGCATGTAAGTAAGCGCTCCAGTATCTGGAAACCCTGTTTGTTGTAGGGACCCCCGATCACTCACCCTGCCAGCCTCACTGTCACCTGCACTCTTTAACCTTAGCTTCACATACCTCTTTTACTGGGAGAACCGATGTGTTTAATAATAAGCCAGAGGCCCTACAAGAGCCTGAATTATTGAGAAAAAAATTAAATCTTGTTTCACTGGGCTTTTACTTGTTGTACAATGAATAGCATTCATATTCCTCAAAAGGCAAGCTCCTATGTCAGCTCTGGTGATTATTTTATAGGCAGAATACAACATTGCCCAGCCCTTTCCGTTCCCATCACCTCTACAACAGCCTTCCCTGAGCATTAATTGTGGGCAGTCAGTCTCAAGACCCAGGTCCTGCCTTCACTAACCCAGTTGCAAGGTCTTTGGCTGTCGCTGCTTAGCAGCCCCTCATTGAAAGTCTCCAGGCTTTGCTTTCCCCACCCCAAGGCGGAGGCCTGCAAGTCCATTGAGTATGCGATGAAGAAATGTCCCAATGGCATGTTCTCTGAGATCAAGTACGATGGAGAGCGAGTCCAGGTGCATAAGAATGGAGACCACTTCAGCTACTTCAGCCGCAGTCTTAAGCCCGTCCTGCCTCACAAGGTATGAGTGCCTTCCTTTCCGCCAGGACCGTCTTTCCCCTTTCTGCCTCTAACAATCTCAGGGCCAGAGTCCCATAGCCATTCCAGCTGTGGTACACAAGAAGGGTTTGTTTTTTATTTGTTGAATGAATTAATTCATTTATTCATTTTTGGAGTCTTCCAATAATGAAGGGCTGCTCAGCAGGGAGAGCCAAAGAGCCCTGACTTGGGTTCATGAGGACAGAGCTCCCTGGAACAGTGATACTTCTTTTGCCCACAGTGATATTGGGACAGTGAGCTCAGTTGGTGAGTTGCTGTGTGTCTTTTGTGTTTCCATGTCCCAGATGCTTCCTGTGAGCTAGACTAAGGCTTATATACCAGGGGCTATTGGGCTGTCATTCATTAATTTGTTCAACAATTATTTATCAGATGTTTACCCATTGTTACAGCTAGAGGGGATATAGCAGTGGAAAAAATGGACAAAAGTTCTGGCCACCATGAAGTTTACATTCTGATGTAAACACAGTCTTATGGGGACATCTAGGAGCCTAGATTCCTCCTCTAATCGGGTGGCATTTGGAACTTTATTCCTTAACCCTTCTCCACTCCCAAGGATACTGTGAGCCTTTGGGGGTGTCTTCAGGGAAAAGCAGCTGGAACATCTGGCTCCAGTAGCTTGTGAGCAGATGGAATTCCTATCTTTGCTATCCTTTTCTTTCCTAACTCAGACTCAGTTTTTCAGAGCCTCGGGGTTCAGGGGAACGTGTTGTGTGGCCCGTGCTTACCTCAGCCTTGCCTTCCTGCTGGAGCACTGGGAACAGAGCAGTCAGTCCATTTGTTTCATATGTTCAAGAGGAGGGCTAAGCAGTGGCCTCATTGTGGAGCTTTGGTGCAGGTTCACGTGTTCTGTGAAGCACTGTAAATCACTGAGGACTGCTTCTGGTGAGGTTGGTGTTAAACAGACACCATCTGTGACCCAGGAAGAAGTCTGAGCACACTTTTCCAGATTTAGTCCTTTCCTTAATTTTCCCTTACCCAGTGTTCACTCATCCCTTGCCTCTCCTGTGATTTGGGTTCTTAAAGGGCTAGGTTAGGGATTGAAGGGGAATGGCATGGATGTGCTGGCCTTTCCTGTTCCTGCTCTAAGCATCCTGGGTAGTGATGGCTGTGGGTTCAGGGCTCCCACTCAGAGAAGACACTGCTCAAATTTCCTTGCTGCACCTGAGGCGGTTCATTTCTACCTTTCTGGTTTCAAGCAGTCTGTTCTCCCCTAATCCAATCCCCAGCCTGATAGTCACACATCTTCTGCAGTAGGCACTAATCTCTGCCCACCTACCCTCCTCCTCCTCCCCTGACAGGTTTAATCTGTTTCTTCCATTTTCCTCAAAAATTGTACCTTCTCTACAGCCCATAGAAAGTGACTCAGCATGGGCTGACCTCTTCCTGGGCTTGGACAGAAGTACTGAAACAGATGGCCTCTCCCTCTTGTCCAGGTGGCTCGCAATGCCTAGCTGTATGTTTTGCACATTAGCTGGACCTTCCACATGTTGTTCTGTATACTCTCTGGGCCCAGGCTTTGCCCTCCATGGCATGGTTTGGGGTCCCTGCTGCCATGTCATCCCTCACCAAAGCTCCCCTTCTGCTTTCAGGTGGCCCACTTTAAGGACTACATTCCCCAGGCTTTTCCTGGGGGCCACAGCATGATCTTGGATTCTGAAGTGCTTCTGATTGACAACAAGACAGGCAAACCACTGCCCTTTGGGACTCTGGGAGTGCACAAGGTACTAGCTCAGGGCCATATGTGCAAGAATGAATGAGTGTGAGTATGTACATGTGGATGCACGCTGCAGTCTGAAAAGGGAGGAAATATCCCTTAGTGTGGGCCGCCTTCTTCGTTTCTGACCGGTTTCTGGTTTGGTTTTTTGTCTTTTGTTTTTCTCCTAAAAAGGGGCTGGTATTGGGAACCAACTTATAATTGGGTTGGTTTCCATTTAGCACTATCTGCTCAGTGCCCTTATGGTCCAGGGGCTTCAGAGCAGAAATAGGACTTTTTCATCCGATGCCTCAGGGGGTCTCCAGAAGTGGACTGGTACTCCTTATTTTTTCACACTGACTTTTGTCCTTTGTATACCTACTACGTCATTTTCCCTTACAGAAAGCAGCCTTCCAGGATGCTAATGTCTGCCTGTTTGTTTTTGATTGTATCTACTTTAATGATGTCAGCTTGATGGACAGGTGAGTTGGCTAGCATCTTTAAACCCAGAAACTGCCAAGAATCTGTTTTCATTTCCTGGGTGAGGAAGATGGGGGCTTCAGGTTGGAAAGGAGGGTACAGGGAACCAGCTGGCACATATGTTTGTGCTCAAGAGCTTGCCAAAGGCAATGGCAAGAGGGAGCTGAGAGGAAGCACAATTGCTACATGATCAGTTCCCCATTTAGTGTAAGAAAGAGCCCATGTGTTGACTCCATCTCATCTCTGAGAGCTTAAGTCACAGAAGAGACCCAAACCCCCAAAGAAGTTTCTCTGCTAAAGCAAAATGGACTATTGCAGAGAAATAGACTGTGAGCATGTGGGGTTTCAGTTTATTTCTCCAATGGCACCCCAGGGGCTCCAATGGCACCCCTGGGGGCATAAGGCAGATGGTTTTCAGCTCAGAGGTTTTGATTTCAGTAGACACTGACAACAGAAAGCTCCTGATTATAGAGGAGGCCATGGGTGGGACCATCTTGGAGAGAATTAAAGGTCTTAGCTGCATCCATATGCTTGTGCCTGAGAAACCAGTATCAGCCCTTTCCTCACTTAGAAATGTATCTCTACCCCATTCCTCCTGCTGCAGCCATATACTTGATCGGGGAAGGAGAAGGAAGTAGAGAGGGAAGGAATTGGTGGGGGTAGGATTTGGGGTTTGGGTCCTAAGGCCTGTCTCAGCCTGCCTACCCAGGGGTTGGCCTTGGGATTGGGGCAAAGCAGGGTGCAGGGGATAAAAAATGAGAGTTGGAGTCATTTTTCAAGTGGGACCAGAATTTATACAATCTGGGCTACAGGCCAGTTCTCCCTTGGCTCGCTCGATGAAGTAGAAATAGGAACTACAACTATGAACTGGCTCTATGCCACAGCTCACAATTGTCCATCTTCGGTCACGATGGAGCCCTTGCAGCCCTTGACAGCAGAACTGTTACACGAGGTCTTTGATCCATGGCAAACCCTTTCTTGAAATAGCAGTTTTATCATTGTGGCCCTTCCTTCGTCAGAATTCCTAATAAGGGAGGGAGGATCCCGGCCTAACCTCAGCTCTCCTGTTCTCCTCAGGCCTCTGTGTGAGCGGCGGAAGTTTCTTCATGACAACATGGTTGAAATTCCAAACCGGATAATGTTCTCAGAAATGAAGCGAGTCACAGTAAGTGAAGACCCTACGCTAGGCAGTGTCCTAGAAGTTTGAATGCAGGGCAGAGAACTCCTTGGGTCAAGCGCGACTGGAAGAATAAATCTTAATGTCTTATGGAGCCTCCTGATAATATTTGCCTTTGACTATTGTATACGTTGTCTGCTAGTCTTCACCCAGAAGGGTAGGGCATGGAAATCCTTCCTAGATAAGCCTCCTGTGTTTCAAAGCCACAGCAGCCCTCCGTTTGGGATGAGAAGCAACCTGCTTTCTAACCCTTTGTCGCTTATGTTTCAAGTAAGGGTGTTTCCAGCGGGCACTTAACTAGTGTGTGAAAAGGAACAACCCCCACTCACTCACCACCTTCTCCACTCTCACACCAACTTCAGCATCTCTCTTGTCCCTCAGAAAGCTTCGGACTTGGCTGACATGATAACCCGGGTGATCCGGGAGGGATTGGAGGGGCTGGTGCTGAAGGATGTGAAGGTAAGGTGGCCCCGCTTGCCTTCTCCTGTCGACTCACTCTCAGCCCTCTCCCCTGAGCCTTTCCAGCCCTGACCAGGAGATGTCAGTGGTAGCCTGCAGTGGTTGGGGTGGCTGCTGGGGAAGTGTGGGCAGATGTCTCCTGGATCTGGAGGACTGGTTTGTGTGTCTCCTGTAGTGCCTGGAGCCTGAGGGCTCTTACCCCGAGGGAGGGGCACTGGGCTAGATCTGGTGTGTAGCAGTGAAGGGGTGAACCCATCCTCATGGAGTTGCCTTTCTACTCTGTGGTTTCTCTTTTGCTTCCCTTCAGGGTACATATGAGCCTGGGAAGCGACACTGGCTGAAAGTGAAGAAAGACTATTTGAACGAGGGGGCCATGGCCGACACAGCTGACCTGGTGGTCCTTGGGGCCTTCTATGGGCAAGGGAGCAAAGGTCAGGGTGGCCTCTGCCCCCTGGGGTGGTACTGTTTTAGAAGGCACCACTTGAGGTACAGGCTGGCCTTGTTACTGGCTTGATCTGCCAGCATGGCCAGTTATGACTTCCGAAGTCCTAGGATCTAGGGCCCCAAGCTGGCCTGAGTCACCTCAGGCAGAGCTGCTTACTCGGTTAGGGAGAAGTCAGAATAGAGTACCCTATGCTAGCCTAGCAGAAGGACGCTTACCACCAATTATTTCGTCAGGGCCTGACAACTTTCTCCTCAGGGAGAATCTCTTTCCTGACTGGAAAGGAAGCTGGAGTCTGAGGAACTAATACTTTTAAGCAATCTATCATGTGTCCAACACAGTTCAATGCCCCAGAGCCCAACACGTTGGGTGTGATTATCCCTAATTTACAGAAGAGGAAATTGGGGCTTATAAAGGTTAAAATGACACAGCTAGTAAGAGGTAGCTCCAAGAGGTAAACTCTGGCACTCTGACGGCCAGGACCCAGGTCCTCTTCCTGGCCCTGGGCTCTTGGGACTGGCAGAGATGGCTCCTCCAACCCACACTCATCTCACACGCTCCCCTCCCAGGCGGCATGATGTCAATCTTCCTCATGGGCTGCTACGACCCTGGCAGCCAGAAGTGGTGCACAGTCACCAAGTGTGCAGGAGGCCATGATGATGCCACGCTTACCCGCCTGCAGAAGGAACTAGACATGGTGAAGATCAGCAAGGTGAGGAAGGGACCTGGTTGGCCCTGGCCTCTGGACTGACCGTCATCACTGAGACAGAGGCTGTGCTTTGGGGACTACAGGTGTTTTTCTGTCTCCCCAGAAAGAAGGGTTGCAGCTTGCTCAAGGGAGCAGGATTAGGCCTTAAAATCTCTGAATGCCTTCCTCGTGGAAAATGGCTTGCACGCCTCTAGGTCATACCCACTGTGGGCTGGGAGGATCACATGGCTCAAACGTCAGCTGTTTAAGTGGCTTCTTATAATCTTATTACCAAGAGAAGGGATTTAAGCCTTATTCCAGGTTGGGAACAGCCCAAAATAGCATCTTTTCTCCTCTAGGACCCCAGCAAAATACCCAGCTGGCTGAAGGTCAACAAGATCTACTATCCTGACTTCATCGTCCCAGACCCAAAGGTATTAACCCAGTGGCTTGGGGTCCTCCAGCCCATAGAATTAGCTTGCAGGTTCTCTAGTGCCACAGAGAATCCATCTCACCTCACCGAAAGTCCACCCAGGGATGGGGATCTGGATTTCCAGCCAAGTGATAGGCACAAGGACAACCAGACAACTCTGAGGAATTTTGAATAGAATTGTTTCTGCAATACAATTGCTTTAAAAAGAGAGAGAGAGAAGAAGAAGAGAGTACCTATCCCCTCAGCACAAAGGGTGTGTTCTAGAAGTAATCTGTCCCAATCCCTTCTTGTACTGACCAAGAAAGAGATCTAGAGAACAAACAGGACTTCCCTAAGGTTATTCAGCAACAGCAGAACTAGGACCCAAGTTTCCCAGCTGTTAGCCAAAGCCTTTTTGGTTTTTGGTTGTTTTGTTTTGTTTTGTTTTGTTTTTGAGATGGAGTTTCACTCTTGTTGCCCAGGCTGGAGTGCAATAGCGCGATCTCAGCTCACCACAACCTCCGCCTCCCGGCTTCAAGTGATTCTCCTGCTTCAGCCTCCCAAGTAGCTGGGATTACAGGCATGTGCCACCACGGCCGGCTAATTTTGTATTTTTAGTAGAGACGTGGTTTCTCCGTGTTGGTCAGGCTGGTCTTGAACTCTCGACCTCAGGTGACCTGCCTGCCTCAGCCTCCCAAAGTGTTGGGATTACAGGCGTGAGCCACTGCACCCAGCTGTCTTTTTGGTTTTAACTGTTCTGTATTGCTTCTAGCTGGTTGGGAGATACTTTTTTTTTTTTTTTTTTTTTTTTTTGAGACAGGGTCTCACTCTGTTGTCCAGGCTGGAGTGCAGTGGCAAGATCTCGGCTCACTGCAGCCTCCGCCTCCCGGGTTCAAGCAGTTCTCTCACCTCAGCCTCCCAAGTAGCTGGGATTACAGAGGTGCCACCACGCCCAGCTAATTTTTGCATTTTTAGTAGAGACAGGGTTTTACCTTGTTGGCCAGGCTGGTCTCAAACTTCTGACCTCAGGTGATCCACCCGCCTCAGCCTCTCAAAGTGCTGGGATTACAAGCGCAAGCCACCGCGCCCGGCCAATACTTGCTTCTCTCTTTTTTTGAGACTCTCATTCTGGAGAGCAGTGGCATGATCTCGGCTCACTGCAACCTCTGCCTCCCGGGTTCAAGCGATTCAGCTCCTGGGTTCAGCCTTCTGAGTAGCTGGGACTACAGGCGCGCGCCACCATGCCTGGCTAATTTTTATTATTTTTTGTAGAGACGGGGTTGCGTCATGTTGGCCAGGCTGGTCTCGAACTCCTGACCTCAAGTAATCTGCCCACCTCAGCCTTCCAAAGTGCTGGGATTACAGGCATGAGCCACCACGCCCGGCCACTGATACTATCTTCTTAACCAGTGATGACCTGCTGGCTTACTCCTGACAGAAAGCTGCCGTGTGGGAGATCACAGGGGCTGAATTCTCCAAATCGGAGGCTCACACAGCTGACGGGATCTCCATCCGATTCCCTCGCTGCACCCGAATCCGAGATGATAAGGACTGGAAATCTGCCACTAACCTTCCCCAACTCAAGGTAGCAGCTCTTAGGCTGTATGTGTATTCTCCACCCCACTGTCCAGGCCTTGGAGCCTTGGGCATCTGGACCATTCACATGTCCTCTGTCTTCTCCTTTCTCCCATTCTCCTGAGGCAGAGCAAGGAGGGCAATTGGAGAGGGAGACAAACTGCTGCTGGGCCAGGGGCACAGCACTAGACTTCCTTCTCCCTCCATCTCTGAGTAGAGAACCTTGCATTTGCGAGGCCCCACTGAGCAGCCTTTCGTCTGGGGAATAAGAGTTTGCTCCTGTTGCCCCAGCAAAGCCTGCTTTGCTGTACCGAGAACAATGATTTGTACCCTGATTACTCAGGCTATAGGGCCATACTTTGGAATGGTACCAAGGGAGCCAACTCCTTTTCCTTGCTCTTTTATCTTTCTCACATCTTTGTTCCCATATGCGCCTAAAATACACCACACACACCACCTCTGAGGCCAGACTGGGAAGGCAATGAAACCCTCTGACATTGTCCCTCCCCGCCTCAGGAATTGTACCAGTTGTCCAAGGAGAAGGCAGACTTCACTGTAGTGGCTGGAGATGAGGGGAGCTCCACTACAGGGGGTAGCAGTGAAGAGAATAAGGGGCCCTCAGGGTCTGCTGTGTCCCGCAAGGCCCCCAGCAAGCCCTCAGCCAGTACCAAGAAAGCAGAAGGGGAGCTGAGTAACTCCAACAGCAAAGACGGTAAGGATAGGGAGGGGGCTGGTATGGTGAAGAGGGCAGTGTGAGGGGCAGAGATCCAAGGGCAGGGACCCACTCTCACATTCCAGCCCTGAGATCTCATGATTATGTATGTCCACTGCAGTGGACACGGACTGCATTCCTGGTGTGTGTCCAGCCATGGGCCAGAGACCCTTCTGCTGGGCACCCTGTATCTGCTCAGCAAACCTGAATGGAGCAGTACCCCGGGGACAGCCAGTCTGACCAGGGAATAAGCTACCTTTGAGTAAAGGGCTTAGCTGATAACTCTTCACTCCCCTCTTACCTATGCTCATAGCAGAGAAAGGCCCTGGTCCTTCCCATTACTGCCCCTGACTTCAGGGAGCATTATCAGCAATCCCTACCCTCTTAGTTCTTTTGTATCTTATGTTTTTTAGAGACAGGGTCTCACTCTGTCATCCAGGCTGGAGTGCAGTGGCACGACCGTAGCTCACTGCAGCCTCAAACTCCTGGGTTCAATTGATCCTCCCGAGTAGCTGGGACTATAGGTGTGCACCACCACACCCAGCTTCCTGTCTGTCCTGCAGGCAACATGCTGACTGCAAAGCCTTCTGCTATGAAGGCGGGAGAGAAGCTGGCCATGAAGTCTTCTCCAGTGAAAGTAGGGGAGAAGCGGAAAGCTGCTGATGAGACCCTGTGCCAAACAAAGGTGAGGGTAAAAACAGCAACACACCACGTGGGCCAGTTTAGCCCAGGTTGTGTTCCCAACCTTATACAGAAGAAGTTTGAAAGAGGATGAGCAAAGGTGTTTGGGGAACATTGGCTAAACCTCTTCCCTGCCTGCAGCCACTCCTCTGTCGTGGGCAGGGTCAGCAATGCTGCTGCTCACCCTGTGTCCTCTTGTTGCCTTGCAGAGGTGGCCAGCCAGTGAGCAGAGAGGAAGAACTGTGCCAGCAGGCAGGAGATAGAACAGCCCGGCCTAGCCAGGAGAGACTGCAGGGACTCACTCAGCTGCTGGCCCCAAGTCAAAATTTACATTAAAGGGGAAGGCCCAGTCTGGGTGTGGGAATGCAGCATTGTGAGTTCGTGGTCAGGGTGGAAGCAGGTCCAGCAAGCACTGAGTGGGGGAGAGGGCACTGGCTTGGTGACTCTCCTCCCACCTGAGGAGCCTTTTCCCTTTTACACTTACTTGTCAGTCTTGGGTTTGGCAACATCTCCTGAGCAATTTTTTTTTTTTTTTTTTTTTTTTTTTAGATAAGTCTCCCTCTGTCGCCCAGGCTGGAGTGAAGTGGTGCAATCTTAGCTCACTGCAACCTCTGCCTCCTGGGTTCAAGCGCTTCTCCAGCTTCAGCCTCCCGAGTAGCTGGGAGTATATAGGCACGTGCCACCATGCCCGGCTAATTTTTGTATTTTTAGTAGAGACAGGATTTCACCATGTTGGTCAGGCTGGTCTCAAAGTCTTGACCTCAAGTGATTCGCCTGCCTTGGCCTCCCAAAGTGCTGGGATTACAGGCCTGAGCCACCGCACCCGGACTCCTTTGAGCAGTTTCTGATGCCAAGAACTAGGTTTAGTACTGGCTCAACTCTGGGGGAGCTGATGGCTCAAAGGACAGAGAAGTAAACATATGATTTACACCCATGTCATTGCGCCCCCCACGCTCCCCACCACCATCCAGGAGTTAAGCATAGAAGTCTGACAGCTGAAGGCCTGAACTCGGTCCCCAACAGACCTGTAGAAACCTTTCCCCTCTCTCTTCCCAGCCTGAAGTCCTTGAACCCATTGAGAGTAGTAAGCAGGACTCCTGACCCCTCAGTCTAGCAGGTTGTAGAGTAGACTGCTTGGTCTCAGGGCACATCACTGAGTCTGGGGGCACTGAGTCAGAGCCAGCTCCACCTGCCCACCATGACTGGGTGGCTCTTATACACGTGTACTCTTCCCATCTCCAGGTCCCAGATGTCGAGGCCTGTCCACTCTCCTTTTCCCCTAGGCAGGGGTGGAGGGGCGTGTCACTCCTGTATAATTTGGAGTGACTGGAGGGGTGGGGGTATTGATGCATGGTATTCCAGTAAACTCCTCTGCTTGTGTCCTAACTCTGGGCTCCCTCATTCTGTCCCGTGCTCATCTGGGTGAAGACCCATCTGTACCCAGCGTAGGTCTGACCCCACCCTGACCCCTCTGCATTTGCAGGTACTGCTGGACATCTTCACTGGGGTGCGGCTTTACTTGCCACCCTCCACACCAGACTTCAGCCGTCTCAGACGCTACTTTGTGGCATTCAACGGGGACCTGGTACAGGAATTTGATATGACCTCAGCCACGCACGTGCTGGGTAGCAGGGACAAGAACTCTGCCGCCCAGCAGGTCTCCCCAGAGTGGATTTGGGCATGTATCCGGAAACGGAGACTCGTAGCTCCCTGCTAGGTTTGCTGTCTTCCCTCTCCCTCAGGCCATACTCTCCTTTACCATACTACCGGACTGGACTTAGGCTGGAGGCAGATAGACACAGTATAGGGCGGATGGGCTTGCTTCTCCCAAACCCACCAGTTCTCCACGGTCTTCTGGACCAGGAATTAGTTGCTGTGGGTGCCACAACTGAAGTCAGTTTCTCTTGCTGGTTTAAATAGATCTTTCAGAGCTGGGTGCTGGGTTTGCCGTCTTTTTGTTTTCTTTGAAAAGCAGCTTAGTTACCTTTCTTATAAATAAAATATCTTGCAGTTATCTTTGTCCTTTCCCCACCTGCACCCCCAGTAATTTCCCTAGAGATTAAGGAGTAAAGGCTGGGCTATGGCAGCTCTGTCCACAAAGCCTTCTCTCCCATCCTTGCCTGTTCCTTTGTACTTCCAGGCTCATTTTAAAGTTGTATTTAAAGAACTGCCCTCAGAAGTGCTTCTATTTAGCAGAACTTGTATTCAGCCTGACATCCTTTGCCAGGAACAAACCCTCATGTGAAAGAAAACAAAATGAACTTTTTTGACTTTCTTCTCTGTGTTCTCCTATTACAGGGTGAGGATCCCCAGTTTGAAGGGAGGGGACTAGGGTCAGGTAGGAAAATGAGGCCTTTATGAAGGAAAGGGGAGGTTATTTGGGCCACTCCCCTGGAGGGATAGAGGGCTCCAGGAAGATCTGCATCCCCAAAACCTGGAAACAAGACTGTTCTTTAAGAATAAAAATCCACGTGGGGCTTGAGGCCAAGAACAGCCCTTGCCGCCACCAACATGGAGACATTGTACCGTGTCCCATTCTTAGTGCTCGAATGGTCCAACCTGAAGTTGAAGAAGCCACCCTGGCTGCACATGCCATCAGCCATGACTGTGTATGCTCTGGTGGTGGTGTCTTACTTCCTCATGACTGGAGGAATAATTATATGATGTTGTTGAACCCCCAAGTATTGGCTGATGAACGTGGGCATCAGAGGCCAGTAGCTTTCTTGGCCTACAGAGTAAGTGGACAGTATATTATGGAAGGACTTGCATCCAGCTTCCTGTTTACAATGGCAGGTTTAGGTTTCATAATCCTGGACCAATCGAATGCACCAAATATCCCAAAACCAATCGATTTTTTTCTTCTATTCATTGGATTCGTCTGTGTCCTACTGAGTTTTTTCATGGCTGGAGTATTCATGTGAATGAAACTGCTGGGCTATCTGATGGGTTAGAGTGCCTTTGAGAAGAAATCAGTGGATACTGGATTTGCTCCTGTCAATGAAGTTCTAAAGTCTGTACCAATCCTCCAATATGAAATCTGGGAAAGAATGAAGAGCGGCAGTAAAAGAAATACCTAGCGAAAAAAAACAGGAAGCATATTGAAGCTTGGACTAGAATTTCTTCTTGGTATCAGAGAGACAAGTTTATCACAGTATTTTTTCTTCCTGCTGACCTATTGATAATACCAACAATGTTGAGTGGCATTTTCTTCTTAGTTTTCTTAAAGAAAATATACTCCATATCTGCAAGGAAAAAATAAATAAAAATCCACACCTGAGAACAGATCCATATAACCTGCTTACAAAGAACAGCTCCTGTGCTACCTGAGGCTGATTTATTTGAAGAACAAAAGGAAGACAGACAATTTAGTGTGGACAAGTGCTATTCAATAGAACTTTTTGCAGCAGTGGAAATATCCATAAATATGCACTGTCCAACCAAACTAGCCACAGATAGCTGCTGAGCAATTGAAATGAAGCTGGCACAATTAAGGAACTGAAGTTCTTATTTTAATTCAACTTCAAATGGTCACGTCACTAGTGACTACCACACTGGACAGTGCAGGTGTAGACGGAGTTCAGATCAGAGTCCTGAAACGTAATGGCTCTAACCTTAGGCAAGTTACGTAACATCTAAACCTCAATCCCTCCAAGTAGAATGGGGATAGCCATTGCACCTAAATCATAGGGTTGTCCTGTTGTCCTGAGCAACATTATGTAAAGCACTTAGCCCAGAGCCTAGCACATAGTTATCTAGAGTTGGGAACGTCACTGCTGGTGTGCATGTGCAGACCCTACCTGGGAGAAGGGCCTAGCCTATGACTTTAGAACCCTCAGTTGCAGGTGTGCATGTGCCAACTAACACTCCACTCTGAGTGCAGGCTCATCAGGACACCATATGGTTGTAAACTGGCTTCCATGTCCCAATCCTTCCAGCTCTTGAGGGTCAGTTCTCTCCTCATGAACAAATTAGCAGGCTCTGGGCCTATAAGATCAAGGACCACTGCGCACCCTGGCCACCCCCCCCCCCACCCCCACCCCCCTGCCAACTTTGATCTGATTGACTTTGGCTTCCACCTACTGTTTAAAATGTGTATGTTGGGGGAGTAGGGACAGCATGGGGAAGGGGTTTACTTTCCTGACTCTAGCCCAGGACATTTGGTGTTTTTGAATAGGCACCATTCAGCCTGGCTTCAGTATTAGGAATAAGATACTTTTTATTCCATCCTCTATGGAGACAAAAAGCTGCTCCTCCTTTGAGTACTGACCTACATAGATTTCCATTTCTCTCTTCAGCCTCAGGCCAAACAACTGGACAGGGCAGCAGAACAAGGCTGGCTCCTCAGGATCCTGCCAAAGGCACTGTCCTCTCAACCTGGACCCAGCCCCACTTGCCCTTACTGGTTGCTTACACCCAGAGTGCACACTCACAGGAAAGGGGCTCT
The DNA here is from genome assembly GCF_006542625.1 of Nomascus leucogenys. Classification (NCBI taxonomy): domain Eukaryota; kingdom Metazoa; phylum Chordata; class Mammalia; order Primates; family Hylobatidae; genus Nomascus; species Nomascus leucogenys. The sequence continues at coordinate 184,880 of NW_022095768.1, read as the reverse complement.
GCTGGCTGCAGGTGATCATCTTGTCCTTTCTCTGCCTTAGTGTGTGTTATTGCCATTTCAATGTCAGTGGTTTTTTATGTATTTCAGTCTTTGCTGCTGAGATCTGACTGTATATACTATTTTGCATCATTTCATGTATTTCAATGCAGCCCTCAACATCATCATCATAAATCTCTCCAGCAGAATGCTGGAGGCCTCCCTCTTCTGAACCTTTACATGCTGCCGGCTGGCATCAAGCAGAGGTCATCACTGGGCGCTGAACAGGTCAGCTCCCTAGGGCAATGTGAGCAAAGTGTTGTGGCTCATCCTCGATCCTTTATGCCCTTTTGGCAAGATTCCTTTCTCTTCTCAGTCACAGAGCAGATGGACACATAATCTTGTTCTCCCAGGGGCTGCATTCTCAGGAGTCTTTTCCCTGCTTCTTGGGCGCCTGGTCAGGGAGGTTTGTACAAGCCTGTGCACACACAGCAGTCTGTCACGAGGCTGGGCCAACCTTTTTTTTTTTTTTTTTAAACAGACTTTTGCTCTGTCCTTCAGGCTGGAGTGCAGTGGTGCAATCTCAGCTCACTGCAACCTCTGCTTCCCGGGTTCACAAGCAATTCTCATGCCTCAGCCTCCCGAGTGGCTGAGACTTAACAGGCACACACCATCACTCACAGCTAAGTTTTTGTATTTTTAGTAGAGAGCGCGTTTCGCCATGTTGTCCAGACTGGTCTCAAACTCCTCGCCTCGAGTCATCCACCCACCTCAGCCTCCCAAAGTGTTGGGATTACAGGTGTGAGCCACGGCGCCCAGCCTGGGCCAACCTTTTCTGAGCCACAGTCCAGCTGTACTACAGCTGTATCCAAAAGGTACCATTTATCTCCCAGGGTAACCTGAAGACCTAACTGGGCATACTAGCTGTCCTCAGATTCCTTTCCATTTCAGAACTTTAAGGCCCATCTCTTCTAGATCAGTGTAAATATCTGAACTCACTTGGTGCTTCAACCCAATTGGTCTTGGGATTCATCCTTTTCCTACCCAGCTCTCATTCTCTTCTAGGCTGTTCCATGGCCTCTTCCACATATTACATGTGTGGTCTTGAGCAAGTTACAACAACACTGAGCATCTTGACCAAGGTCACTTGGCCCAACCACAGGCTAATCCCAGGCCATGTGCACATCCCAGGATTAGCTTGTGGTTTATCAGTTATTTTGTCAAAATTTTTTTTTTAAAAAATACAGGGTCTCACTCTGTCGCCCCGGCTGGAGTGCGGTGGTGATCAGAGCTCACTGCAGCTTCAATCTCCTAGCTCAAGTGATCCTCCCACCTCAGCCTTCCAAGTAGTTGGGACTACCCACATGCACTACCATGCATGGCTAATTTTTTGTTTTTGGGGGGTTTTTTTGTTTTTTTAAGTAGAGACAAGGTCTCACTACATTGCCCAGGTTGGTCTCAAACTCCCGAGCTCAAGCAGTGTTCCCACCTTGGCCTCCTAAAGTGTTGAAATTATAGCATGAACCACTGTCAGGCTCTTTTGTCAGTCCTGTCAACCTCCAACATCCTCACACCAGACAGGACGGATGTCTGTGTTGAAACTTTATTACAAAATTATAAAGCAGAGCTCTGTAACAAAATAATACACATTTGGGTTTGCTTTAACTTCCAAGTAAGTCTGAGAAAATCTTAATAAAAGCCACTTGAAGTAACAATTCACATCCAAGAAATTTCCACAAATTTATACAATGTATATTGAGCACTAGTTCCTGTACAGCTTATTAGTTTGGATCCAACTATTCCAATGTATTATGAACCAGTTAGCTATCTGTCTTTTGAAACAAGTCTTAACTGAAATCTCAGAGCAATCAGCAAAAGCTACGGAATAATTGTAAGAATTAGATGTTTCCATATCATTAAAACCAAGGATCCATAGGGGGCAGGAGGGAGGATTCAAAGATTTTAAAAAATCAAATTTTAGACCTTGGTTAAATATTAACTGGAATGGGATCTTGGAACTCCCAACTTTTATTTGGTGTAATAAAAATGATGCAAAAAAAGAAAATCAGGGTTGTTTGACACCTTTTTTCCTAAAAGGAAACCACCAAAAGGGGATAAAAGATTTAAAGGCAAAATGAGTAAACGACCTCAGTTTTAATTCTTACTGAGGTTACTAACCAGCTATCAGTATATTATTTTCGGTTTGTGTCTAGGAGGGAAACTGAGCAGGAGGTAAGGCTTCAGCAGAGAAAGCAGGTTGTAAGTAGAGAGCCAGCTTCTGCCCTGAAGTTACTGCTAGATCTTAGCTGAATTGCACATACATAGACCTGTTTTACAGAGGAACTGAGTAGCTGAATGAATGCTCCTTTGCTAAATTAGTAGGCATTGTAAACTATAGTATTTACTGCCCATGACAAAAGTGGAAAGGGATGTCTTCATAAGCAAATCTGATTGCCCCAACTCCTGCAAAGGCTGTGGTTCAGAATCAAATCATCCAGGACTTTGTATAATGTTGAGGTAAATGGCCCAGTGTTCAGTTGACAACTATTTTATGCAGTTATTTCATTCCTCCAAAGGGGTTTAGTGGTTGGTGATGGAAGGAAAGCGTAAATATGTCTGTACCAATGTAGTAAGTCCCTTTAGAGGTTTCCCTCTGCCATCCAGAGTCATGATTGGTTCTAGTCTCAGATTTTTCAGCTGCATGGGAGGGGTAAGGGGTGGGAGTTGTCTGCCAAGGCATTTAGGGTTTGCATAGTTCATCCATTGGTAATGGGAAAACACTCTGCTTTCCTGATAATGTGTTTTGTGCTTGGCCACGCTTCTCCAGCAAACTCTTAAGCCCTCCAGCTCCTCTAGGGGTGTAAAGACTGTGAGGGCTCAAAAACATCACCTACTCATTGTATGGTCCTTCCTAAAGAGCCTAGAAAATGCTTTCTCCTGCTGGGTGTGGTGGCTCACGCCTGTAATCCCAGCACTTTGGGAAGCTGAGGCGGGCGGATCACAAGGTGAGGAGTTCGAGACCAGCCTGGTGAACATGGTGAAACCCCATCTCTACTAAAAACACAAAAATTAGCCGGGTGTGGTGGTGGACGCCTATAATCCCAGCTACTCCAGAGGCTAAGGCAGGAGAATAGCTTGAACCCAGGAGGTGGAGGTTGTAGTAAGCCAAGACTGCACCACTGCACTCCAGCCTGGGCAACAAAGTGAGACTCAAAAAAGAAAGAAAATGCTTTTTCCCTGACCTGCCCCCAAAAATCAGTAGGCTAGGAAAGGGAATGAACGTAGGGTCTCCTCACTCCCCACCAACCTGGGAAATAAAGACTTGAACTGTCGGCTCACAACAGACTCCAGTCTCATTCAGTACCTCCTGAAAGCTCAAGTGCTCTGTCTTAACGTTTGCTCTCCAGGAACTTCAAGAGAAGTCTGGCCAGAGAAGAGCACAGGCTCTTTGCCTAAATCTATTTCTTCAGTGAGACCAAATTTAAAACTACCATGGATAAGGGAGAGATTTCATTTTCAGGGGAAAGTGGCTTAAGACTTCTTCTAGTGGGGAAAAGGATCAGAAGCCAAGCCAAAATTAAGGAGAAGGCCACTGCCTCCACCCATTGCTTCCCCTTTCCACATAAACTAAGGATGGTGCAAATCAGGTCCCAAGAGAAGCAGCAGCAGGGATTATGAACGCACTATCCCTTGCAGACAGAAACGAATTTCCCAGCAGTTTTGGAGCCTGATGTTTTGTTGGCTCCCAGAGTCAGGTCAGGAGACCAACAGCTTCCAATCCCAGCATTTAAGGAAGCGGCTTTTAACAATTTTGAAATTTTTCTATGGCATTTGTATTGCATTTCTCACCAAAGATAAGTTTACTGGTCTAAAATGTGTCCTAAGGACCACTATCAGTCTGGTAAACTAACATTTTTGGTCCAAAGAAACAAATGGATTTAGGCAATGTAGCAAGAGACTTTAGCAAAGATAGTTAAAGCACAGAAAGCCGGAGAGACCAGAAATTTAAATCCGAATGTGCCGGGAGGAGGACTTCTGATTGATGAAACACATGGGCAAGCATCTCCCATATGGGGTGGGGATGGGCTGGGTACAGGAGGAGGGGTGAAACTCTAGGTTCGGGGAGGAAGACAGGACCCAAGTTCTGGAAAGTTCTCTGTTCATCAGTTACCATCATCACTCCAAGATCACTGAACCAAGAACATAGCCATGTGATTTATATAAGTTCCCACTGGCCTTGGGCTTTGCCAGCCAAGAGGTACACCCCTGGCAAGACAGGCATGCTCAGGGGTGACATGGCATCTTGCTTGCCCTGGTCTTGGGAACACTGCAGTATTTCTACTAGCTTGCTCCTCTGCAAGCTGGCCAACCCTGAGCCCAGACACCCCAGGCTATTTCCCTGTAAGGCACTGAAGAAACCGATGCAAGCTCTCAGGACCGGAAGACATGCACAGCTCGGATTACATACTGCCGGCAGATGGGACATTCATTCATGCGCTTGCCACACTTGGTACAGGTTACCATGTGGCCACACTCCAGCAGAACACAGTCAATAGGTGAGTCCATGCAGATCTTACACAGGTTCTCCTCCAAGCCTGATGGTACTGCTCCCCCTGTACAAACACACAGGGCAGAAAAAAAGGGGCAGAAGAGTAAGTGAGGAGAATGTCTTAAGTGTATAGGGGTGACTGGAGGAGGGAGGTGGGAGATAATAGGTACATTGTGAACAAACTCTCAATGCACACACTTCCCTCAAATAGAGCTCCTCCAAGGAAACATGTCCTCAATAACCAACTCTGGTTACTTGTTTAATCCACACTTCGTCCCCTCCAACAGGTACAGATTTGAAAAGTACAGTACTTGTGGATCAGATACATCCCAGAACATGAGAACTAAGGCAAAGTTCTCAAAGCTTAAAAGAAATAATTTTCAGACAGTTGGGGCTGTAATATAGTGAGTGTGTGAGTGGCACATAGGGACTCATTATCCCCTGAGGCAGAACAGGCTAAAAAGATAAAACTGGTTCAGAAAAGTTTAGATAGAAATGGAACTGTGATGATTGGTTCATTAAGGATCACAAGGCTTATCTATAAACACATCCTCCATTTAATAAAGTCAAGGATCATGGGGGACCCCTCTGCTATCTCACAAACTACTCCCAGGTTTCCTCAGGAAACTTCCTGGTGGAGAAACTTGGCAGAGATTATTGCTCCCTCTTTCTATTTTTTATACCCCCATGACTGCTTATCACATTGGATTAAAATTTTGAGTTTGCCTACTTACTCCCAGAGTAGACTATGAGCTCTTTAATTCAACATACTCAATTTTTACAATTATATGCTTAGCATTTATTCCATGCTCCGAGGTTAGATATTCATCTTTGAAGCCCCCAGTGCCAGTCATATGGTAGGTACTCTAAATGTCTGATGAATGAACTTCTTCCCAAGGGAATGACAACATCCCACATTTACTGAATGCTTACCGTGTGCCAGGCACGGTCCTGAAAGCTTTGCATGTGTTAACTCACTGAAGCCTCACAAAAACTATAAAGTAGGACCTCTTGTTATTTTCATTTTATAGATGAGGCCAACTGGGGCAAAAGAGTTAAGTGGCTTGCCCAAGGGCACACAGCTGCTAAGTCGAGGAGCCAGGATTCAAACCCAGGCAGGCTGGCCCCACAGCTCCTGCTCTAGAATGGCCTTCTGCCTAACTGTCCTAAGAGCAGAAACTATCCAGACAGTATCAACTGCCGAGTGCACAAAGTTCTCAATAAATGCTAGCTGGCTTGTGTCACTAGCAGAATATAGTGGGCATGACCAGTATCCTAGTAGAGCTGACCCAAACAGAAAAAATCATGTTCAAAAGCCCAGCCATCTCATCATGTCTTAAATTGTAGCCTGAAGTAGGTACCCATAAAAAGGAACTGATCTCACACAAGTCACCTCTACCATCTGGGGGTTGGCCAAGCCATAGAGGAATTCTCCCTTATTGCGTCTATACTTTCTCTTTTCTGGACTATTAAAAAGTTAAGAAATACTTCCCCCTAGGAGGTAGGCTGGGTGTGAAAGGGAGTGAAACCTATTTGCCTCTTTTGAGGTGCTGTTGGCCCTAACAGAGGTTTAGAGACTATACAAATACCTAAGATGAGTGGGAATAATTTATAATTTTCAGTTACTCATTCTCTCAGGAGTAACAACAAACACATTAACTCAGTTGTCAGCATTCTCCCAAGGAATCAGAAAAAGAAAGGAAGCACCAAGTAGATCAGCCTGATCTTGGTACTAGGTGATGCTCGGGGGTTGGGGGGTGGAGGTAGGTCTAGAACTCCAAATGGTTTTGGGGAATTGAGAAAAGCTCAACTGTTTTTTATGTCTAATTAGAAGTAATCAGACATAAAACTGCCCATTCTGAGCAAAAGGCCATTTTACTAAATAAATTTGGGAAGTCTTCTGAAATAAGTTTTACGATGCTGCAGGCTAGTCCAACACTATTCCAAGAACGTTCTCTCTTGGGAGGGAGTTCACAACCATATACCCTTGAGGCTTTTGAAAACACATAGCATATTTTAGAATATCCCCACAGATGGTCAGGAGTTCTGCAGTGTGTTCTGGGAGTACCTGAGGGCCCAGTGGTGGTCTTTAAGTGAATGGCAGCTGAGCTGAGATATATAGCTTGTGCCCAGAGAGTAGCACATGTGTTAGCTCCAGAGTAGCTCTAACCATTACCAGCCCTGTACAAACAGGGCTGTCTCGGGTCACCACTCTTTCTTTTTGGTTAGTACCAGAAGCTGCTAAACACCCTGATTCCCCAGAAGGTGCACACAGAGACCCTCCCTACCCAGACCAGAACTGAACACGACAGGATTTTAAAAAATGAGCTGAGTGTGATACATGCCACCCCTCCTCTGTTTCAGTGTTTTACAAATGTTGGCTTCTGAGCTCAGGTAGCCCAGGGACATGCACTTCAGTGAGTCCGCCCCTATGTATGCTCCACTCTGCTTCCTGCACAGGGAGCAGAGAATTTCTAAAGATGGTGAGAGGCCCCCTGGGTCTCAGTGAGTTTCCCACACACCCTCTCTCTGGAGGCTCAAATGCTCAGAATTCTTAGACTACTAAAGGGATTGGGGTTGAAGGAGGGGAAGGACAAAAGGGCCTAGGCCCATTCCCAAACAGAAACTACATACCGTTTTGGTCTTCGGCACCACTGACTGAAAAGGAAAGAGAAGGATGTCTGAATAGGTAAGGCATGATGGTACAAACAAAGTCTCTTACTGCCCTGACATCATTTCTGAACTCTTACCACTCCCTGCTGGGAACCAGGCTTGCCAAGAGCCTAGATGGACATCTGCCCTCTACTCACTCTACATGCTCAGAACTCACACAAAGCTCCTACTCATGCATCTGGTCTACTTTATTTTTTATTTTTTTATTTTTTTTGAGATGGAGCCTCACTCTGTTGCCCAGGCTGGAGTGCAGTTGGCTCACTGCAACCTCTTTCTCATGGGTTCAAGCAATTCTCCTGCCTCGGCCTCCTGAGTACCTGGGGACTACAGGCACATGCCACCACTCCCGGCTAATTTTTTGTTTTTGGTGGAGATGGGGTTTCACCATGTTGCCAAGGCTGGTCTTGAACTCCTGATCTCAAGTGATCCACCTGCCTCAGCCTCCCAGAGTGCTGGGATTACAGGCATGAGCCACCACACCCAGCCTGGTCTACTCTTAGAAAAAGGTATTCCACCAGTTTGCACAAACTGCCAAGTAGAAGGATACTGTATATGTGCAATATCCTTTTCTACTTTGAAGCCAGCATTAAAGTCAAGAAAGAATGAAGTATCTAGCTGTTTCAGTCAGTCAGAGAATCTGGATAAAGTTCCCACATGGAGTCATCTGTTCTGTTCCCCAGGTCCTGACAACTCGAGAGAAGACTCTTGAAACAATCCCAAAGGGAAAACAGACTCCATGTCAGTAGGCCTCAGTCTGTAATCAGGTGAAGAGTCAGTCAGATGTCCCCTAACACTGATGAATTTGAGCTACTGGTAGAAGAGAGCGTGAAATCTGACTTCAACCACTCTTACCAAGCAAGCAATCAGTACGTTGCTCTGTAGGAACCAAATCAACTGGGGATGGGAGGAAAGGAGAAGATTCTGTGGTGAAATAATTTCAGGAAATGCTAAGTTCAAAACAGCCAAAACACATATATCTTCTGCAGGACTTCTCTCCCTTTAATATAAAAATCTACCATAAATCAGTAATGAAGATTTGAGTTATTTTTCCCTAAACTCATTTAACCACGGACCCAGATATTTTCCTGGGCATCTCCTGAATGATACAGTATAAAATGCTCTGGGAAATGAACAAAAGGAAGAGCCCAAGTGCAGACAGAAGAGATATCTTCTCCTACCATGTATGTAGATATAGTTTCTACCTCCCAAATCTTCAGAACAAGCATTCTTATTCTAAGGTAAGAAAACTTACAAGGTGGTGGTGAGTAGGGAGGGGATAGCATATGGTGAGAAAGGCTATGGACTTAGACCAGAAATTTTTCAGTTAAAACTGGGCTCCATGATAAAAGGGTGATGTTAATAATGCCTATTTCATAGGTTGCTCTAAAGAATACATACATATATGCAATGCCTAATCTAGTTTTGACACTCAACCACAAATGACAGCTATTATTAGATGGTGCAAATATGTAAGGTGTCTCCTTCCATGGCTAAAAGTGTGGAAATTGAGTCAAGTCAATGCCATCATGCTTTGGAGTGACAGCAAACACTCCTGAGCTCTGTATAGCTACCATGCAGATAGCCCCTCACCCAGGTGCTGGAGTCCTTTCTGATCCTTGTATAGCCGGGTCACTCTCTCCATCAGCTCCCACTTCTCACAGCAGCCCTTGTAGTTGACAAAGTTACGAGCCAAGATCTCTTTCAGCTGCCGCACTGTCAGGCCTTCAATGTCCTCCAGGTCGGTCAGGTCAGACAGAGAGGCCCTTCGGCCTGGGACAAAGCTGTCCTCTGAGTCAATAGACTGCAATGGCAAAGATGAGATCAGTGTGCTCAGCTCTTACCTCCCAAAGCTCTTTCTCCAAGGACCCCAAAGCAGTCACCACATCATAATTTTGGTGACTGACCTCATGAAGGGTAGGAACAGAGACAGGATGAGTACCTGGCATGGTGTTCTGCATTGCAAAATATACTAGAATCTCTTCCTGACCCATGATTCTTTGCTCAGGAGCAAACAGACACAGACCAACCAATCAGTGTGATATAATACTAGATAGAAGTATAGTAGAAGGAGTGCTGGTTTGAGTCATATGACCCTAATTTTGAATCTTGACTCCTCTGCTGTTAATGCTAAATAATATCCAGCAAGTTGCTTACCACTCTGAGCCTATTTGCCCCTCCATTAAGGAGAGAGAGCAGTCCTACCCCACAGGAGTCCTGTAGAGGTTAAATATGGCAGCACATGAAACCAGCATGGTGCTGGCCCTTCTCCCCTGGAGACTTCTGCTTGCCCACAAGAGGCACATTTCCCTGGCAAGTACTCCTCTATACACAACCTTGGCCACAGCTCCCTGGTCTGTGCTCTGGACTGGCCCTGCCTGGCTAATTGTCTGACGTCCTTCCCTTGACAATAGCTACAGTGTGCTAGAAGCAAGAAAAGAACAAGATTTTCACAGCAGCACCACAAGCCTGCCCTCTGGCAGCTCTTAGAAAGTCAAGAGACTGGAAATATAATGGGCCATGAGGCTTCTCAGTCTCCAATGTGACCTCACAACTCCTTATAAACACACTGACAGCTTCACAAGTTAACCTGGAACACTAACACTAAACCCTACCCCAAAAATATAATTTCGGAAGCACTATCATCACACATTTATTCTCTCTCCACTGGAGTCTGCTAAGAGGTTCCTAAGAACACCAGTGAACGAGCAAAGGTGAAGACACAGACCCAAGCAGAGGCCCCACCTGGGTCTCATCCTCAGCAGGTGCTCTGGCCACGCTCTCCAGGTAGACGGGTTCCTCTTGATCCTCAGACACATGGCCATTGGCCTGTGGGAAGAGAAAAGTAACATCACATCTAGAGATGTCCAGAGATCTGCATAGCATGGGCCTCTTTTCAACTCACACAATGTCCAGAATGTACTCCCATCACGCCCAGAAATTCGGAGCCTCTTACAGCATCATTACAAAAGCCTGCTCTCTCATACCAACTTTGTCAACAACACAAATACATTTCAATAGACAAAGCTGCCCTCTAGAACAAAACTGCATTAATTCTGCACACACCAGGATGGCAGTAGCCACAACTCACCATCAATTTAATCTCAGCTTGAGCACCGCAGGTGAAGGGAAGGTCACTGTGTCCATTCCACTGCTGGACTGCTGTCTATCTAGCATCAAGGTTTTTCTTGACACTGATCCAAAATTGCCATCCCTATCCCTGGTTCTGCTCCTCAGACCATAGTCTACTGGTTTTTTGTTTTTTTTTTTTTTTCCCCAAACTGTTTATACCATGTTTTCCCCTCCTTCACACTAAATCTCCCTGGCTTCCTTATCTGACACTGATGGGACAAAGTTTCCAGACCATCACCACCCTAGTCTCTTTCTTTTCTGCCTAGTAACTACTCTCACATTCTGGAAATGTGCTCCCCATGTTGAGCATACTATTATTAAGTGCTATGTCCAGACCTAGTCAAAGAGCATTTTAATGTATCTAAGAATCTATTAGCCTAACACTATATAAAACACTGCCTATGCTTATGGAATTTCATTATGCTTTGAATTCTCACTTCTCAAAATGTTCCTCCTGAGTACTCCTTTAGGAAGTTTGGCCAAAGAGTAGGCAGAACTGTGAGCCTCCTAATTCCATCACCATTTAAGCCACAAACCCCTTAAGTAGATCCTCTTCGCCCACTGCTCCCTGCAGGCAAAGGGCCTGCTGTGAGCTCAGAGCAAAGAGGTGCCTGAGCTCACAGGCCTTTTCCACCAGATTCTGGGGATGCCAGTGAAGGGAGAATCTGGGAAACCAAAGTCACCCACCGACCCCAGCCACTCACCCCACATTAGGATGCATAATATGGAGCTAATCAAGAAGAGGCAACCAACTGCAATGGAAATGAAAAGTAGAAATAACAAAATGCCAAGTGAAGGCAAGATCAAATGCATAGTACCCATATATGGGGATGGATCCAAATCAATGTCTTCATCAACAACGTTTTCTCTTAGCTTACTCTAGATCCTCACTGGTCTCTCAGGTAGTGTCACCTTGGAATTAGCCTGGAATCCTTCAGAGCCTAACATGTTCCTAAGTAGACATCTTTCAGATGTCCTGTTTCCTAGAAAGAGAAACGACCTCATGCTGCAAAGCATGCACTTGTCTTTCCAGTTTGCCCACTGGCTAAATAAAAATCCAAAACTAGTACCTGTCCACAGTTGTGCTTATTGTATACACTTCCTTGCCTAGCAACTATTGATTGCTAGGACACTAAACGTGAAAGAACTCTGGTTGAGCAAGTATTATAAGGAAATTTACATTCTAGGTGCAGCTCACTTGTGAACTTGTCAGACAGCACTGCGTAAGTTACTTAATTCTTCCGTGCCTGTTTTTCCTGCTTGCAAAGTGCAGCTCTCACCACAACAGGGTATGTAAGCGACATTAAGGTCTCTTGAAAATCTCAGAGGAAAAGTATCCACTTAGATCTTGTATGTAGGGTGACCTTTAGGTGCAATCTGGAAATTTCTGGTTAATGACAGGAAGCTTACAATCTTTTATTGAAAAATCTACCTGAAGGTTTGGTTGGTTTTTTGTTTTTGTTTTCTGAGACAGCATCTCATCTGTTGCCCAGGCTGGAGTGTGGTGGCATGATCATGGTTCACTGCAGCCTCGACCTCCCAGGCTTAAATGATCCTCCCACCTCAGCCTCTTGAGTAGCTACAGGTGCCCACCACCACGCCCAGTTAATTTTTGTATTTTTTGTAGAGACAGGGTTTTGCCATGTTGCCAAGCTAGTCTCACATTCCTGGGCTCAAATGATCTGCCTTAGCCTCCCAAAGTGCTGGGATTACAGGCATGAACCACCACGCCCAGCCAAAGTTCTTTACAGAAAAAGAATTCCTCAAGTTCTTCTCCTGGCTCCTTATACATAGAGTGAAACACACACACACACACACACACACAAGCAAAGGGAAGAATGTAGAGCAGGAGTTAAAATCTGTCTAGCAGACCAAGAGTCAGAGTTTAGGAAAGAGTTAAAGTCCAGCTGCGGAGAAAAACATGTTCAGGCCAAAAAGGGAGTTAAATGATTTTACTACAGTTAAATTATGCTATCACATTGGCCTTTATGCCTCAGTGGTTGTCAAGAGCTGAATCAGGGGCCCAGTCCTGGCAAAGGAGGTGATCATAAACAAGTGGCAGCAGCCATCCACATCATGTGTGGGAACAAACAGCACTAGCATTATACCAGCTCTAAGTAACTCAGAGCTCTTTTAGACATGGTATCACGCATTCAGGTCTCTCAACATCCTGGCAAGATCAAAAGTGATCTGTGATTACTAACCCCATTTCATTGTTGGAGGCTCAACACTTGCCCCAGGGGACCAAGAAGTCAGTGACAAAAGTGGATGTGGAAGTTGGATCTTGTAGTTCCTAATTCCCCCATATTGCCCAAGCGCTATAGATCAAGGGTCCCCAACCCCTGGGCCACAGACTGGTACTGGTCCATGGCTTGTTAGGAACCCGGATGCACAGCAGGAGGTGAGTAGCTGGCAAGTGAGCATTACTGCCTGAGCTTCGCCTCCTGTCAGATCAGCGGTGGCATGAGATTCTCACAGGAGTGTGAACTCTGTTGTGAACTGCGCATGCGAGGGATCTAGGATGCATGCTCCTTATGAAAATCTAACTAATGCCTGATGATCTGGGTGGAATAGTTTCATCCCAAAACCAATGCACCCCAGTCTGTGGAAAAATTGTCTTCTACAAAACCAGTCCTTGGTGCCAAAAAGGTTAGGGGCCACTGCTATAAATAACAGAGTCACTTAAGGCACTTGTGCAACATCATCACTTCTTATACAACAGTTATGTCCACTGGCCTCACTCTAATCCAGTAGTTAGTTGGTCTACCTGTCTACCTTCCCTCTTCTGGGGGCTTTTTGAGGACAGAGACAGTATGTTACTCATTTCTATACTCCCCAGGCCTGGGTCATGATTCAGTTGATGTGCTGCTTTTAGCTTACCACTTCCAAGCCCCCCAGGATAATGAAGAAGCAGCATACAAATACAGCGTGCCAACTACTCCTGCTTCCAGCCAGTGACTGGTAAGAGGGGCAGTGTCTTTGTCTGTTTCCCCACCCTCCCTTGCCTCCATATAGCCCTTTGCTTTCCTATATTCCTTGTGATGGTTACTAAGGAAATCAGTTTCCAATCCAGCCAATGAAGACTGCAACAAAGGAGTTAAGTTGAAAGACAAATTGGAACAGAACTAAATTTGATGGCTTAATGGTTACTTTTCTCAAAATATTTCTGGAATGATGAACTTTAAAAAATGTCTAACTAGGATATGTGTGTATTAAAAACAAAAAACAAACAAAAAAATTTGGTACTATGCATATCATCTCTGAAGAAAGCCAAAACATGAGTCTGATACCCAGAAAACACTTGGTGCACCAGTAGTCAGAAAGGCTTCACATAATCAAGACACTTAGCCTTATACCCCATTCTCACAACACAGGCAGGAGAGGAAAATAAAAATGAGCCCTCAAACTGGCACAGACTGGCAGAGACTACAAATGGGCCCTTACCTGCTGATTCTCCTGAACCTGGGCTGGGGGAACAGAGGTGGCTTGTGCAGATGAAGAGGGGAGGTTGGGTGAGGTAGGTGGAACCATGCTGGACTGAGGCTGGGTCAGGAAGGCCTGCTGCTCAGGAAAGTCTGGGGACAAGGTGGAGGCACGAGTCCTGTCTTCCTGGGAGATTATAGGCTGCTGGCCAAGGACCAAGAGCACCAGCTCTTCTTTCTCCCGGCACATTTCGGTAGAGATGTCATGGAGGCTGAGATAGTCCCTCAAGTCCTTCACCTTCATCTTCATGAGCTCCTCTCGCTGAAAGGCCGTAGCTCGAAACCGTTGGCAGAGAAGGCAGAGGCGGGGCCCATTCCCCAATTGGCTCGAACAGGTCATGCAGAAATTTTTCTTACAGTCCAAGCAGGTCTGCTGCTTAGAGCAAGAGACACAGGAAACCATACCAGATTGAGAGAACAAGACAGAGAGTGAGATGGGAGCTTCAGAGCTGCCAGGCCCAGCAGGATCTCCTCCAGTCACTCTTACTAAGCTCTCTCACATATCTAAGGGTGCAAGCCACTTTCAGATTTTAGATTAAAAGCCACTCAGGGGGCAGACCTCCAGTGTGTATTGTGTATATCCATGTACAGGACACTTCACATTTATTATTTAATCTGAGGCTTACTTTATTTACTCATGAAGCACCTGAGGTATTAAGACTGCCAGCTTTAGAATCAAAAAGCTCTGCATTTTTATTAAGCCTCCCTCCCTTATTTCTTGCAGTGTCACCTTGGGTGTGTAATTTAGCCTCTGGTGCTCAGTTTCCACATCTGTAAAATGGGGGTGATAACAGTATCTACCTCATGGGGTTGTTGTGAAGATTAAGAGAGAACCCATTTAGCATATCTAACACAAAATGAGTCCTCAACAAGTGTAAGCTGTTTTATTATAGCTAGGAAATATTAGCTAATGGTGAGAGCCAGGATTCAAATCCTAAACTATAATTATTTCTGCATGAAGATTATGGTGGTGGTGGTTGTTACAATTAATATTAATTTATTGAGGTGCTTCTATATGCTAGCTTATCATTTAATTCTCAAAGCGACATTGCAAAGTAGGTATTAGTGTTCTTCCCTGATTCACAGACAAAGCAACAGAGGCTTAGGGAGATCAACTATTATATTCAAGGTCAGGCAATAAACAGGAGAGCGAGTATTCACACTCAAGGTCTGTCAGAGGCTAATGCCCATGATCACATTCTTTCCACCAGGCCATACTGCATAGCTCAGTTCCATTCAAGCACAGAGCAGTTCTGAGTCAAGGGCCTGGCTTCCCATCTCCAAATTCCCCACCCACTGCCCCATCGACACAGGATCCCCACTCCAGGAAGGCCCACTCAGAGTGCTGGGAACCCAGTGGTGCTTACGACCATATCCAAGACAAATATTTAGACAGTGACGGGAAGCCGTCTGGACATCAGGGTACTCTCGTTCCTGAAAGCACAGAGTGTCTCAGTTAGGCAACAAGAGCGCCTGATGGGCAAGCTGGTACTGCCTGGCAGCAGCTACTCTGGCAGTCGCTGACAACACAAGAAGGCTTACTCAGCCCACAGGAAGCAATCCTTGGCCTCTCACCCCACAGGCTGAGCGAGCACAGTGACATCTAGCTGAGCTCTGTTCTGGCCAAGAGCATGTCACACCCCCAACAAGAGAGGTAATTCCTGAGCACACTGGGATTGGCCTCGAGGGCACCCTCACTAATCCTTTAAAGAAGTTAAAAATTTTTCATCCTGTGTTGACTTAAGTAGTAACTTAAATATTTCTTGTCCATCTTTTCGAAATATAGAAAGCTGTTCAAGCTAAAAAAGAAAGCTCAAGAGACAAGATTCTCATAGTCAAGATCACAGACACACTGGGCTGAAGTAAATGTATGCACAGTTAAGATAGTTATATAAGTTTTGTCTAAGTATCATTCACATAGTAAAGGGAAAAGGAAATAATATTTACCACCCAGTTTTGGCTATTAAGACTTAGAAGGCATTGCAAAGGGACATATATCAAGCTCCCTAATCCTCCACACAGTTATAACCAAACAATACTGTTCAGAGACAGACTTAAAAGGATGCATGGCTGCACTAGCATTGTAACGGTTCTGGGACCAGTAGCCATGCAGGCAGAAAATTGATGTTTTGGGTATTTGGGGTTCATTCACATCTAAAGCTTTTCTATTGGGAAATGAAGTCTGTTTAGGATGACTGAGACTGAACCAAAGAGGCTTCAATGCCACAAACCTGTGGGCCTGACATGGAATATTACTTAAGTCAATGCAGTTGGACAAGACCTAGCTTGACACAATTATAAAGCCTGCGTTGCTCAATCAGCCAGATCCAAACAACTCTCTGTTTTTTCAAATGTGTGTGGCTTGTTGGATGCAAGATCAGAATGCAGACAACAGCCTAGCTTCTATGCACCCGCTGGCTCACAGGGGACTCTGAAATAAGCTGGCATCTGAAACACACCCTACAGGAACAGGATAGGGCTTGAGGCTAAAACCCCAGTTTGCAGTGGCAGGAGAGAACAAGAAGAAAGGAAAAAAGGGCTGTCAACAAATGCAGGCAGAATGAGCAAAGGACACGCTTATGTATAAATTCTACCGAATGGTTCAGAACAACTGAGTAACCAGGTAGCAGGAAAGATGAATTAGTGGAGGCAACCACCATGTCTGCACAAATGCCCAGAGTGCACTGAGATATCCAGCATCACAGAACTGGCAGCGGCGCCTCAGGCCGGCACTACCCTTCAAGGATGCCGTGTGTAGGGCTCTGCTGGCTCCTGTTTGCCAACTGCCCTTCCCTTGCTCCTACTCCCTCCCACCCCTATTCCCTGGAATATGGGAAATATTACATGAGTGAATGTATATAAAACCCTAGCACAAGGTGGGTGCTCCAGAAAAGGTAACACAGTTACCTTTTTCTTTCGCCTTACCAGCACCTAAGACCCAGTCCTCTCTTAACACTCTGAGATCTGAATATCACTTCCATGGCTCCAAGCGTAACCTCGTCCTCCAACTGGTCCAACTAAAGAGGCTGGGTGCCAGACTCCCTCCAAAACTGTCAGGGTCGCTGCTAAACCACAGGGAGCTATTACCAATAGAGATGGGGTATTTGGCTTGTGGCAAAAGTACAGCCTGCCATTTCTCTTTAGGACTGAAAACTCAGGGAATGCAAGGGTCACATCTTACTTATATTCTGTCTATAAAGTCCTGAATGTTATCTGTGCTTTGCACCCAATAAGCATTCAGAAAATACTGATCATAATGAAGAAAAAAGGAAAAGAAAAAGACAGTAGGATCCATGTAATCATTTCAATTCAAGCACCTCTAGAAAAAGACATTTTGAAAGCCCCTGGCTGTTAAATGCCAAACCCTCAAGATAAGCACGCTGATCCACTTAAGCATGAAATTACAAATGAAAAATTCTCATAGATGAAAACACCCTTAATATTCACAAAATTCACTGTAAATTGCACAAAATTAATTCATACTTTTGTAGCAAGAAAATATTGCAGCAAGAAAATATTGTACCAATAACGATCTTTTACCATCCAAACTGGAATTTTTCTTCCCCTCACAGAAGCTCTTCTTGTTACACACACTTTTCTTTTGTCATATCGTATGGTGTGCACTGTCCTCACCTCCCTGTCCAACTGCAAGCTCCCTGTTAAGCAGCAATGGCCTTCTTCATCTCTGCCTCCCTAGCCCAGGCAATTCCTGATACACAGTAGATATTCAGTAATTCATTTTCCAATAAATAAGAAAAAAAGCACCTTATTTTAATCATTGCCATGCTTCTCTAGGCACCCAGGCCTGTAACTGTCATCTTCTACTCGACATGCCGAATGTCTTCTAGGAGGGGGCTTTGGAATCAAGGACCTGGGTTTGAATCCCGGCTCTGTCATTTAATAACTATGTGATCTTGAGCACTACTGAAGTCAAGGGAAAAGAATGAGTATTTTAATATCTCCCATGCTATTTGTCAGGAATTTAACACATTCAATGTTCTTCTTAAATTTTAAACCCTGAGCCCTAGTTTCTCATATGTAAAATGGGATTTGGGAGATTCTAAAACCTATATCATAGCTATTGTGAGGATTAAATGAAATAAAAAAATTTAAATTCCTTAAACAGTCCTTTGCACATAGCAGATGGTTTAAAAGTATAATTTCCTCTCAAATTTCCCATGATCACCATTTTAACATCATATCCTATCACTTATTATGAGCTGCAAACCTCTCATTCTGCAGAAAAATGCAGAATGCAGGAGTTCTTCATCCAGATGAGGGTTTACCTTCTGCCCTAGTCATGCTTGATCACAGATAACTCACTGCCTCTGCAAGAGGGAGGGTGCACACCTAGACACCATTATCTAGCCAGTAATTTTATTTCCAGTTCACTCATTTGGGAAGCATGGCTCCCAAGCATTTCAAATGAAATCTGCTACAGTATATAAGCTCCAGTCTTTGTTATGGTCTTAATGTACCTGAGGCATCCTTAACATTGTTTTTGATAAAAAGAACAAGTTAATCTGCAATCAGGCCTTTTGTGATGGTGGCTAATGAAGGAAATAACATCAAGTGCCTACGACATTCTAAGCATCGTGCTAGGCACCTTTCATGGCTTTCTTGTCTCACTTTATTCCCACAACCCTGAAAGATGAGGACTACAATCATCCCCATTTTATAACAGGGAAACTGAATCTCAAGAGAGGTTAAATCATATAGCTAGTAAGTAGCAAAGCTGATAACCGAATTTAGGTCTACTGACTCCAAATCTATGCTGACATGCTTTGCTTTTGCTTTTACTCGGTTAGTTCTTCTTGAACATTTTTGTGAAAGGGACAGGTCTGGGTCACCAGCATCACACAGGAAAAGGCAAGGTTGCAGGCATTCAGAGGGGTCAGCGGCGCTTGCCCATGGTCCATAGGCTGCAGTGGCAGAGCAGGCCAAGAAGTCAGCACTCACCTTCCTGGCCGTGTTTGCAAAGTGAGCCCCACAGGACTTGCAGCTTGGTTCCAAGCCTGTTGGGGAAGGGAAGGAGCTGTACCCAGGGTTGGAATAGGCCTGCATCCTGGCTCCCTGGGGTGGTGGGACCTCCTCAGGCTGTCCGTCCAGGCAGAACCAGTTGCAGCAGGTTGCCCACATGATAAAATCTGGTGCAAGGGACGAAAGGGGAAAAGGTCGGAGTTAAGACACACCTCTACTGTCCTTTTGATGTCCGAGAGCACAGGTGAGCAGTGATACTCAATGCACACATGCCACCAAGGTCGAGGGGAGATGTGTTTTCAAGGATCACAGATTTCTTTTTTTTTTTTCTTCTTTTTGAGATGGAGTTTTGCTCTTGTTGCCCAGGCTGGGGTGCAGTGGCATGATCTCAGCTCACCGCAACCTCCGCCACCTGGGTTCAAGCGATTCTCCAGCCTCAGCCTCCCGAGTATCTGGGATTACAGGTGCCTGCCACCACGCCCGGCTAACTTTTTTGTATTTTTAGTAGAGACGGGATTTCACCACATTGGCCAGGCTAGTCTCGAACTCCTGACCTTGTGATCGGCCCACTTCAGCCTCCCAAAGTGCTGGGATTAAGGCGTGAGCCATGGCGCTGAGCCGGGGAAGACTATTGTTCATTGCTTTATATAAATGATGCAACCCAGACTCAAAGAAATCAAATATATAGCTGATATATAGAAAGCTAATATACAGAGTTGAGATTCTACAAACCCAGGTTTTCTGACTCCAAACCTAACATCCTTTTCCCTATACTATGTTGTCCATTCATTGATTTCCCCTCCTGCCAGCCAGTAAAACTACTCTTACATTTGTACCCCCAATCCTAGATAAACTTCTATCACAGCACCTATTATACTTTCTTGCACAGGTATATCTTGCTCTTTATTTTCTACTACTAAGCCATAAATTCCTCCAGGGCAGGGGATATTTATTCATTATGTACAGTACTATTCCCTAGCACTGTTGTCCACGTAGAAGAAGCTCAACAAATATTTGCTTCCTTACTGAATCAGAGCCTCTGTAGGTTTATTAAGAAGTGTTCGGAGCCAGGCGCAGTGGCTCACGCCTGTAATCCCAGCACTTTGGGAGACTGAGGTGATGGATCACCTGAGGTCGGGAGTTCGAGACCAGCCTGACCAACATGGAGAAACTCCATCTCTACTAAAAATACAAAATTAGCTGGGTGTGGTGATGCATGCCTGAAATCCCAGCTACTCGGAAGGCTGAGGCAGAAGAATGGCTTGAACCCAGGAAGCGGAGGTTGTGGTGACCCCAGATCGCGCCACTGCACTCTAGCCTGGGCAACAAGAGTGAAACTCCGTCTCAAAAAACAAAAAAAAAGTGTTGGGCCAGTTGCCGTGGCTCACTCCTGTAATCCCAGCACTTTGGGAGGTCAAAGCGGGTGGATCATCTGAGGTCAGGAGTTCGACAGCAGCCTGGCCAACATGGCAAAACCCTGTCTCTACTAAAAATACAAAAATTAGCTGGGCGGGGTGGCAGGCGCCTGTAATCCCAGCTACTTGGGAGGCCGAGGCTGGAGAATTGCTTGAACTCAGGAGGCAGAGGTTGCAGTGACGGGAGATCGTGCCATTGCACTCCAGCCTGGGTGACAAGAGCAAAACTCCATCTCAAAAAAAAAAAAAATAAAAGAAGTGTTGGCCAGGTGTGGTGGCTCAGGCCTATAATCCCAGCACTTTGGGAAGCCAAGGTGGGAAGATCGCTTGAGCTCAGGAGTTCAAGACCAGTCTGGCCAACATGGCAAAATCCCATCTGTACAAAAAAAATACAAAAACAGCCAGGTGTGGTGGCACACACCTGTAATCCAGCAACTCAGGACCCTGAGGTGAGAGGATCACTTAAGCCTGAGAGGCGGAGGTGGCAGCGAGCCGAGATTGTGCCACTGCACCCACTACACTCCAGCCTGGGTGACAAAGTGAGACCTTGTCTCAAAAAAAAAAAAAGTGTTGGTTTATTACTCCTATTGTACATATCAAATGCAGGTACTGGGGACAAAGGGCTGATGATTTTTACGATCACAAAACAAAGAGGATCCGGATCCAATCCCTCAAATGTCAGAATAACCTAACAATTGTAAGAGGGCCCACTCAAATGCCAAGCATTGATGTGAGATATGAGTATGTTTTCCTCAGTAGACTAAAGCAGCCCATGTAGACACTTTGAGCCTGAACTCTTTGCTTACAGAGACAATAAATGAAACATTTAGTGTTATTATTCGATAATCAGTTCACACAATAGAATGCTCTGCTGTCTCCTGACTCATTGTTTTAACAAGGGCACTTTCATAAGCTGGAAGGAACTAAGAAGCCAACTGATTCAACCTGGGTCATTTTATAGAGGAAAAAAGAATGAGAGCCAGCAAGGGGAAGTAACTTCCTAGGTCAAATAGCTCATAACCTCAGGCCTCTTCACTTCTCTAGGTCCTTTTTAGCTTTCCAACACTGCCTCCACTGCACCTGTGATATAATTCACTCCCTTGCAGGGGTCCCTGATTAACACCTGTCTCCCCAACTTGCCTGTGACCCCCACGACAACAGGGATTGTGATAGTCTAACAGTGCCCAGTTAGACAGGTAGCTCAACAAGAACTAGCAAATGAATTAATCATATACAATATCTAAGTCTTAACTAATCACACATTTGTTCAATCTTCAGCACATCAGAAACATTTCTCTCTGACTCGATATAACCTGTCTGAGGGTTCTAAGTTCCCAGAAGAGGAACTTAGCTCCCAGGAACTTAAGCTCCTAGAATAAGAATTGCAAGTAATCTGCCTTTACTTGCAATTAACAGTTCACATGGAATAATGAAGTAAAGAGTTCTTCACAGAGTGTGTGTATGATAAAGTAAATGAGTTCTTTGCTGCCAAGAGAAATGGGGACAACAAAGGAGGAATAGCCCTCCGAAATAGATATTTTGTAATTTTTTTTTTTTTTTTGAGACAGGGGTCTCACTGTCACCCACGCTGGAGTGGAGTGGCATGATCTCGGCTCACTGAAACCGCCGCCTCCCAGGTTTAAGTGATTCTCCTGACTCAGCTTCCTGAGTAGCTGGGATTACAGGCATCTGTCATCATGCCCAGCTAATTTTTGCTTTTTTTTTTTTTTTGAGACGGAGTCTTGCCCTGTTGCCCAGGCTGGACTGCAGTGGCATGATCTCAGCTCACTGCAAGCTCCGCCTGCAGGGTTCACACCATTCTCCTGCCTCAGCCTCCCAAGTAGCTGGGACTACAGGCGCCCACCACCACACCTGGCTAATTTTTTGTATTTTTAATAGAGACGGGGTTTCACCGTGTTAGCCAGGATGGTCTCAATCTCCTGACCTCATGATCCACCCGCCTCAGCCTCCCAAAGTGCTGGGATTACAGGCATGAGCCACCATGCCCGGCCAATTTTTGTATTTTTAGTAACACTGGGTTTTGTCATATTGCCCAGGCTGGTCTCAAACTCCTGACCTCAAGTGATCCACCTGCCTCGGCCTCCCAAAATGCTGGCGTTACAGGTGTGAGCCACCATGCCCAGCCAAATTTTGTAATTCTTTAAATCACATGTTGACAGACAAATCTGAGACAGTATGTAATAATAAAAAGAATACAGAATCTGGAATAAGAAGGCCTCAGTCCTAAGTCCTGCTCTACTACTTAAGGTCTGTGTTACCTACCTCTAACAAGTAATAGACTTTCTGTACTTCATTTTTCTCCTCTGGACAGTCTGTATGCTATAAAGCACTATATAAACATTAGTTGTTGTTATCCACATTATAACAATGCTTTTAACTACAATTTTTCTGGGAAGGCAAAGGTACAAAATAAACCTAATAAACCCACAGATTTCACAACAATTACCATCTGGCTTTCTGGGCTTGTCCCCTGTAAAGAGGACAAGGTTGTAGGCAATTCACTAACTTTTTTTTGGGATAGAGTCTCCCTCTGTCGCCCAGGCTGGAGTGCAGTGGCATGATCTCAGCTCACTGCAACCTCTGCCTCCCAGGTTCAAGTGATTCTCCTGCCTCAGCCTCCCGAGTAGCTGGGATTACAGGTGCCTGCTACCATGCCTGGCTAATTTTTGTATTTTTAGTAGAGATGGGGTTTCACCATGTTGGCCAGGCTGGTCTCGAACTCCTGACCTCAGGTGATCCGCCTGCCACGGCCTCCCAAAGTGCTGGGATTACAGGCGTGAGCCACCACACCTGGCCAATTCACTAACTTCTGTTAAACTCTCTACTCATTCATGATGCACGCAACTTTTACTGAAACCAATGCCTTGCTGTTTCCAGTGCTAGGTAAGGAAGGTAAAGTACCTACCCTCAAGGAGTTCGTGGTCTAGTCAGGGTACTAGAAATGTAAACCAAAAATTGAAATTTCAGGGTGATCAGTGCTTTAACGGAGGTTTGCACCATGTATTATTGGGAGGCTACACAGAGGGAAATGATCAGCTCTACAGGGGCAGAGGGGTGACCAGAGAAGACTTTTCAAATGAGGTGCCGCACATCCTATCATGCTGTGGGAGTAACTGGGACTTTACCAGAAAGTCAGGAAGAGAAGGAATTTTCAACAACAGAAAACAAGTAACATGCACCATGGCATTAAAGAAACTACAAAATGCAGCTGGGCACGGTGGCTCACGCCTGTAATCCCAGCACTTGTGAGGCCGAGGTGGGTGGATCACAAGGTCAGGAGAGTGAGACCAATCCTGGCTAACATAGTGAAACCCCGTCTCTACTAAAAATACAAAAATTAGCCAGGCATGGTGGCACACGCCTGTAGTCCCAGCTACTCAGGAGGCTGAGGCAGGAGAATCACTTGAACCTGAGAGGCGGAGGTTGCAGTGAGCCGAGATTGCACCACCGCACTCCAGCCTGGGCAACAGAGCGAGACTCCATCTCAAAAAAAAAAAAAAAAAATTGCCATTCTGTTACCCCACAGTCTCCAAGTTTAGGTGGAGAATGAAGTCTTATGCTAGGAATATACATATGTGGGGAAGGTGGTTATTACAGGAAAGATCAGGTAGCGGCAATATTCTCCAGTGTTAACATACCTTAGACCTGCTCAGTCTAACAGAACAGGTTTGCCAAAGTCAGCCGACTTGGCTTTTACTCTTTATATATCTATATCTATATCGATAGATACATATATATCGATATCTATATCTATATATAGATATTTTACTCTTTATATATATAATTTTTTTTTTCAGATGGAGTTTCACTCTTGTCACCCAGGCTAGAGTGCAACGGCAGAATCTCAGCTCACTGCAACCTCCACCTCCAGGGTTCAAGCGATTCTCCTGCCTCAGCCTCCTGCGTAGCTGGGACTACAGGTGTGCATCACTACACCTGGCTAATTTTGTATTTTTAGTAGAGACGAGGTTTCACCATGTTGGCCAGGCTGGTCTTGAACTCCTGACCTCAAGTGATATGCCTGCCTCAACCTTCCAAAGTGCTGGAATTACAGGCATGAGCCACCATGCCCAGCCACTCTGACAGATATTTAAATACCAAAAAAGAAACATGTCCTAATGTGGTCAGTTAAAAGTACTCTCCTGCCAAACTGGAAAGCCCTAACCCTAAATAACAACTACGTTCAGGGTTATTTCAGAGGGCGGAAGGAAAGAGTTTGTAACTAACAATGCTATACAAGCTAAAATACTTTTCTCTTGGGAATATTTTTTTCATTCCTCATCCCTAAATAGATATACATACATGGCATTTGATAATGCTATTAAAGGACTAAAAGTGGAACTAATTGTGAGGTGTAGAAAGAATTCTCCCTAAGGTGATAACTGAAAAACTTTTCTTTCTTATCTACAAACCTCCTTCTGATCTTGAAAGAAAATTATCAGATCTTCACTCAAGGCTTGAACATTCCTTCCCAAACTCCCCTCACCCTCTTCTTAAAAGACAGACTTGGCAATTTAATCCTCAAAACCAGTGTCTAACTGCTGTCCTACAGAGCTTGCTTGAAGCCTACTAGGATCTCCCCTTTCACTTTCCCTAAAAGGGAGAAAAATGGGAGATGTAGGGCCAGTAGTGAATAAAAACATTCACTATTCCCTGTGGAAGAACCTTGTGATATGAGGCAAGAATGGCTAGCTAGCATGTAGGATTTTGTCAGCTTGATAGGTATGCTAGCATTTCTTGGGAGACTTAGCCCGACTGAACAGGAAAATAAGTGTTAATAACAGAATAAGATAAATTACCTATTCCAGGTGGGCTTGGTACAGTCATAGTTAGAGGCAAGAGGGTACATAATGTGATTTCTACCTATTAAGTCCTAGATTCCTAAGTAGTTTTAAAACACTTCTCCGCTTGTTCACCTGCCCAAGGCAAATGATTTAAAGCAGATCAGTGGTTGTCATGGGTCTTCCCATGAAGGGGAGAGAGGAGTAGAAGGGCCATGCTGGTTTGCAGTGTAACTCCAAAACCACTCAAAAAACTAAAGCAGTAAAAAAATTCCCAAGGTTCTCATCCAATCTATTCTGATCTTAATTAACTGCTGTGTGCACCAAGGTAGTTCTACAACAACAGGCTTTACACAAAACCATAGACAGCTACATCTTGGAATTAACACACTTATGGTGCACCCATTGTATAAAAGTTTACAAAAATCCTTTTAAAATACCTAAATAAAATGCCCTCAAACCTTAAAGAAATGCCTTTCTGACATGGCAAATCAGAAAAGGGCTGGAAAGCAAGCCTTACAGAATCATGTCCAGTTTATTGAGGGTGGTACATCTACTGTCACTAACATATTTCTGGAATGGTTAAAAGCAACTATCTATGTTGTTAGTGCATAAACAAAAGTATCCCACATTACGAATCATTAGTACAGAATGGGCTTAGCTTCATCTTGTATATTATCATTAAAAAGCAATTAAAGACAAGTGCAATGGTTTTGAAAGGAAATTCTGTGAAAAGTCTATCAATAGGGCTTAGGCTAAGCCTCTCTAAAATAATTGATAAGTAATTACATATTTTGAGAAGTAAAGAAGAAAGTAGCCACTCTCTGCTGGAAGAATGCTTATTTGCCAGGCACTGAGATAGGTACTTTTACCTAGTGTTATCTCATGTGATCCTCACAATTCTGGCAAGGTAGATTAGTTCTTCCCATTTTCAGGTGAGAAGAAAAGGTTCGGAGAAGTTAAGTAACTTGTTAAAGGTCATAGCTAGAGGACAGCAAAGCCAAGCTTTGAACCTCGGTCACTTAGACCCTGAAGCATACCCTCTTGAGATGTAGTCCCGATTTAATTTAAAAAACCAATCTGTCTACCCTGTGGCCCATCACCTCTGAGCTTTTGCTTTCCATCTCTACAGGAACTTTCCTATCATCATACAGGTATGCCCCAGAATCTCCCAGGTGTTAAAAACTCTTCTTTGTCATAATGGAAGTACAAATTACGACCATAAAGTGTTACCACCACTGGAATGGCTAAAATGGAAAAGAGATACTAGCAAATATTGATAAGGATAAAGAGCAACTGGAGCAGCCGGGCGTGGTGGCTCACACCTGTAATCCCAGCACTTTGGGAGGCCAAGTCGGATGGCTCACCTGAGGTTGGAAGTTCGAGACCAGCCTAGACAACATGGTGAAACCCCGTCTCTACTAAAAATACAAAAAATTAGCCAGGCATGGTGGCACATGCCTATAATCCTAGCTACTCAGGAGGCTGAGGCAGGAGAATTGCTTGAATCCAGGAGGCAGAGGTTGCGGTGAAACCAGATCGCACCATTGCATTCCTGCCTGGATGACAGAGCGAAACTGTCTCAAAAAAAAAAAAAAAAGGAAAAAAGAGCAACTGAAACTCTAATATTGCTGGTGGAAGTGTAAATTACTCCAATTTGGAAATTTTGTGTGTGTGTGTGTGTGTGCGCACGCACGCATATACACACACACACACACACCTCTTTCCATGGCTTTGCAATTCTGCTTCCACGCATATACCCAACAGAAATACATTCACCCAAACAGTATACAGGAATATCCATGGAAGCCCTACTGTAATAGCCTCAAGCTGGAAACAACTGAAGTGTCCATCAATGGTAGAATTATGATATGTTCACAGAACAATGAGAAAAAACAACTGATACATGCAATAGTACAGATGAATCTTATGTTGAGCAAAAGCAGGAGGCACAAATAAATACATGGGAAATGATTCGTTTTACATAAAATTCAAAAATAGGCAAACTATGGTGTTCGAAATCAGGATAGTGGTCATCCTGTGAGGTAGGATTACAGATGGAAGGCAGCCCAAGGGGCTTCTGGGAACATTCTGTATCTTAATCTGAATGCTGATTATGTAGATATGTTGACTTTGTAAAAATTCATTGAACTGTACACTTATAATTTATATACTTCTCTAGTTACATTTGAATTAAAAGTTTATATGAGTGTTTTGTTTTGAGACAGGGTCTCTCACTCTGTTGCTCAGGCTGGAGTGCAGTGATGTGACCATGGCTCACTGTAACCTGGACCTCCCAGGCTTACGTGATCCTCCTGCCACAGCATGCCGAATAGCTGGGACTACAGGCGCGCACCACCACACCTAATTTTTTGTATTTTTTTGTCTAGATGGGGTTTCTTCAAGTTGCCCAGGCTGATCTTGAACTCCTGGGCTCAAGCAATCCGCCCGCCTCAGCCTCCCAAAGTGCTGGGATTACAGACTTGGGCCCCTGCACCCAGCCTATATGACAAATTTTTTTATTTTCTTTTCTTTGAAACGCAGTCTCGCTCTGTCGCCAGGCTGGAGTGCAGTGGCGCAATCTCGGCTCACTGCAACCTCCACCTGTTGGGTTCAAGCGATTCTCGTGCCTCAGCCTCCCGAGTAGCTGGGATTACAGGCACGCGCCACCACACCCAGCTAATTTTTGTATTTTTAGTAGAGACGGGGTTTCCCCATGTTGGGCAGGATGGTCTTGATCTCCCGACCTCATGATCCGCCCACCTCCGCCTCCCAAAGTGCTGGGCTTATAGGCGTGAGCCGCCGTGCCTGGCCAATGACAGATTTTTTTAAAGCGCCTAGTCAAATATTTGTAATTTGTAAAAAATAACCAAAAAATAAAAAAACCCCATTTTGACCCCACATTCTCCCCCTCCCCAGTAAAGCTCTTTTTCTGTGATCTCCTCTAAATCAAATTTCTCCAAATATTTGACTCCACTTTCTTTTTTTTTTTTGAAGCGGAGTTTCACTCTTGTTGCCCAGGCTGGAGTGCAATGGCACGATCTCAGCTCACTGCAACCTCTGCCTCCTAGGTTCAAGCAATTCTCCTGCCTCAGCCTCCCGAGTATCTGGGATCACAGGCATATACCTCCATGCCCAGCTAATTTTGTATTTTTACTAGAGACAGGGTTTCTCCATGTTGGTCAGACTGGTCTCAAACTCCCGACCACAGGTGATCTGCCCACCTCGGCCTCCCAAAGTGCTGGGATTACAGGCGTGAGCCACCGCGCCTGGCCGACTCCACTTTCTTAACCTCTAATTCACTCTTAAACCTTCTCCAATCTAGCTTGAGCCAACCACCATTCCTAACCTCTTCAAGGTCACCAAGGAATTCCAAGTGGCCAGATCTAATTGACACTTCTCTATCCTCATCTTAATCTCTCAGCAATGCTGGACACAAGTGACTCTCCCGCTCTAAACATCTCTTAGCTTCTAGCACTCTGCACCCGTGGCTTTCCTCCTACCTCAAAGCCTTTTTGCTGCTTCTTACCCCTCCCTCTGTTCTTAAATGTTGTGAGTGTCCAGGCTGTCTTGGGCCTCCCTCTCCAACCACACCTCAGGTTGCTTTAAATACCTTTCTTGGCCGGGCGCGGTGGCTCACGCCTGTAATCCCAGCACTTTGGGAGGACAAGGCGGGCAGATCACTTGAGGTCGGGAGTTCAAGACCATCCTGGCCAACATGGTGAAACCCCGCCTCTACTAAAAATATAAAAAATTAGCCAGGCATGGTGGCAGGCACCTGTAGTCCCAGCTACTTGGGAGGCTGAGGTAGGAGAGTCACTTGAACCTGGAAGGCAGAGGTTGCAGTGAGCTGAGATCATGCCACTGCACTCCAGCCTGGGTGACACAGCGAGACTCTCTCTCAAAAAAAAAAAGTAAAAAAAAAATAAAAAATACTTTTCTTAAATCAAAGATGCATAAATTCCTACTTTCATCTCCCCTGCCCCTGCTGGTGGGCTAAAACATCATCTTTCATGTATTAATCACATTTCCTTCCTTAGGCCCTTTAGATTTGTTGTTTGTTCCTTCTGCCTGGATTGGTCTCCCTAGAACTTCCTATGCTTAGCTCCTTCTTGTTATCCAAACATCAGCTTTAATGTCGTTTGTGTGTGTGTGTGTGTGAGAGTGAGAGAGAGAGAGAGATAGGGTCTCTCTCCAAGCTGGAGTGTAAGTGGCTTGATCATAGCTCACTGTAATCTCGAACTCCTGGGCTCTAAGGATCCTCCTGCCTCAGCCTCCCAAAGCTCTGGGATTACAGGTGTGAGCTACCACGCCCAGCCTTTTAATGTCATTTTCTAATTTCACCATAACATTTGGTATTAGCTGATATTATTTGCTTACTTATTAACTGCTTTCCCTAACTAGAATAGAAACCCCATGAGGGCAGGCACTTTGTGCTCTACTGAATTTCCAGAGTCTAGAATGGCTTCTTGGGTAAAAGAACAGCCTCTAACGGGTTTCCTAGCTTTAATTCTTGCCTCTATCCAACTACTTCTCCACAAGGCATCACCCACTGCCCTCCTCCCCTCAACACACACACTTAAAGCTCTTTAATGTTGCTTGTTCCTAGAAGTGATCTTTCTTGGATGGATTATCCAAGGCATCCACACAATGAAAGAAATCATGTTAACTCTTTGTACATAAAAATGTTTAAAAACTCTTCAAAAAAAAGGTTCTTTAATGGACTCCTATTGCATTTTAGAATAAAAATAATCACTTCTTACGTGGTTAAAGACCCTGACCACTTCTCCAATTCATGCCGTGCTACTTTTCTCACTCGTTAGCTTCAAGCCATAGTGGGCTGGTGTGTGAAAAACCGAAAGGTAGTGACCTTTCGGTTCTTCACACTGAGCTGGTATGTGTAAATGGGGGAGGACTCCTCATGTGGGTGATACTTGAGATGAGACCTGAAGGCTGAGAAAGGATTTTTTTTACTGCATGCAGCTAAAAATTATAATTCTAAAATGATGGCTGGGCATGGTGGCTCACTCCTACAATCCCAGCACTCTGGGAGGCCAAGGCAGGTGGATCAGTTGAGGTCAGGAGTTCAAGACCAGCCTAGACAACATGGTGAAACCCCATCTCTACTAAAAACACAGAAATTAATGGTGTGGTGGCACACGCCTGTAGTCCCAGCTACTCAGGAGGCTAAGGGAGAAGTATCGCTTGAACCCGGGAGGCAGAGGTTGCGGTGAGCCAAGATTGCACACTGCACTCTATCCTGGCTGACAGAGTGAGACTCTGTCTCACAAAAAAAAGAAAAAAAAGAGACAGAAACTGCACAATTATGATTCCAGGATGATCAGTAAATTAAGGATTTTAAACACACACAACCACAGCAATACCTTGAACGAAAGACCGAAGAGAATTCTTTGTCTGCTAAGATTACTTGAAAAACAAAAGAAAAGAAAAATGGTTTAAATTGTTATTACAGAAGGACAAAACCAGAAAAGGAGAGCCTGGAAGAGGAATAAGATGGTCACTTCCATCTCATCCTAAAAGGACACAGAAGGCTTCAATGCCTTCACTGTTGTTTTGGATTGGAATGGTGCTGCAATGGGAACTGCAAATGTAAATAAACATGAAAACAACAAATGCAGATGTAAAATAAAAACACGCTAGAAATCAAAGAAACCGACCTCTACCAGACGCACCCAGGTCTGGGTGTACCTTTGCCTGTTGT
The DNA here is from genome assembly GCF_006542625.1 of Nomascus leucogenys. Taxonomy (NCBI): domain Eukaryota; kingdom Metazoa; phylum Chordata; class Mammalia; order Primates; family Hylobatidae; genus Nomascus; species Nomascus leucogenys. The sequence continues at coordinate 154,152 of NW_022095768.1, read as the reverse complement.
TCCCGACTTGAACAGCCCAAGCAAGGTGGAAGGAGAAACATAACAAAATGATACAGGAAACCAGAGAGCAGAGGGTCTTGGAGCATAAACTGTTAAAATAATAATATGAATAAGGGGGAAAGGAGAGAGATTTCACTTCCCACTAGCAATAAGTGAGCTCTGTTTCTTAAGCGGTAACTGTTAACAACTGAAAGACATACGTAATAATCACAAGTTATAAATGTTCTCAGAAACTCCCTGGTTTCAACTATTCTATGACAAATATCTGCAGAGGGACCTCAGCATCTGCTACCAAGTTCAGGGAAAAGTAATTCTAACCAATGGAGCTGTGCCAAAATATCACCCCCGGGGTCTGACCAATTAAATGGCTGCTTCTTAGTGTGGAGTTTAGGAGAGATGACAGATTGAACACTGCAGCAGAGAAACCTACGCTTGCATTTCAACCCAGGCATTCTGCCCCAAAGGGTGAGTCAATCAGGAAACAAAGCAGAGTAAAGTCTTCTAACAACGCTGAAAACAGAATAAATGGACCTGCAGTTTAATTACAGCAGGATCCTTCTTCCATCGAAACTGATGACAAAGCTCATCAAGAATAAAGAGACTCTGATCCCCCTACTACTCTGGTGCAGGAAACAGGATTTACCAGATAAGCTCTTCTGGACCTTCTACTGAAGAAGCTGCTTTCACAAGATATTATCACAATGACTGACTAATGGGTAACCAGGATTTTTTTTTTAATGAAGGCAGGGACTAGGTGAAGGGGTTTCTGGCACTCCAATGCACTGGGAAAAGAAGGCACTTCAGGACAGGAATTCTGTCTAGGCTCAAAATTATGCAATTTACCTTTCCAAAGTGGACTGCACAAAAATTACTGCAGCCAATGTACCATGGTATAGAATGAATTCTGGTGTTATTTAACTCCTTTAATTAAAACCTGCTACATTGAAAAGATAATTGAAAGGATTAAAATAATGCATGTCAAAGCATTTAACCCAGAGCCCAGCAAATAATCGATGTTCAACAGAAATTGGCTGTAAACAAAGTACTTTTTTAAGGTTATTTTTGTTGTTGTTGTTTTAACACAGAAAGGCCCATTAAGGTTCTTAACTTTTTTATTTTACTTAGTTTTGAGACAGGGTCTCCGTCTGTCGCCCAGACTGGAGTGCAGTGGCATGGTCTCACTCACTGCAACTTCTGCCTCCTGGGCTCAAGTGATCCTCCAACCTCAGCCTTCTGGGTAGCTGAGACTACAGGCACAAGCCACCATGCCCAGCTTTTTTGTTTTGTTTTGTTTTTTTAAGACAGAGTCTCGCTCTGTCACCCAGGCTGGAATGCAGTGGCATGATCTTGGCTCACCGCAGCCTCTGCCTCCCAGGCTCAAGCGATTCTCATGCCTCAGCCTCCCAAGTAGCTGGGATTACAGGTGCCCACCACCATGCCCAGCTTATTTTTGTATTTTTAGTAGAGACAGGGTTTCACCACATTGGCCAGGCTGGCCTCGAACTCCTGACCTAAAGCAATCCATTCGCCTTGGCCTTCCACAGTGCTGGGATTATAGGCGTGAACCACTGCACTTAGCCCATTAAGGTGCTTTAAAAAGACGTTTATCAGTTCTATTCCTCTATCTATCTGCTTTTTAAAAATTTAGGGGCCGGGCGCGGTGGCTCATGCCTGTAATCCCAGCACTTTGGGAGGCCGAAGTGGGCGGATCACGAGGTCAGGAGATCAAGACCACCCTGGCTCACACGGAGAAACCCCGTCTCTACTAAAAATACAAAAAATTAGCCAGGAGTGGCGGCGTGCGCCTGTAGTCCCAGCTACTCGGGAGGCTGAGACAGAAGAATGGTGTGAACCAAGGAGGCAGAGCTTGCAGTGAGCCAAGATCACACCACTGCACTTCAGCCTGGGCGACAGAGCGAGACTCCATCTCAAAAAATAAATAAATAAATTAATTAATTAATTAAAAAAATAAAAATTTAGGAATAAATAAATTTAAAAAAATAAAAATTTAGGTATGCCAATACCTCTAATCAGGTTCAGTTTAGTTTTTGAACCACTCTTCTAAGAATTAAATGACTACAGTTCTTCCACCAGTTCTTAATTATATAATCCCTTGAAAAACTTCTCAGAAGTGGTCAGAGTGGTTTATCCTCCTTGCAGCCCGAGGCTGTTAAATCTCTTCCCAATTCCACCCCATTGCTAATGAGTTTGTTACTCCCCACAACCGTGCAGTCCAGCCAGTTTAGAATTTCTCCCTTAGCTCCTCAACCCTTCTCTGCCAAATTCAAAGAATGAACGTATGCCTCTGGCCTCCACCTGATGCAGTGTAATTGCTTGCACTGCACTGAAGTCAGATAGGATTTGGTGATAAATCCAGGATGAATTCAGACTAAGCACCCCCTTCCTCCCACAGACCTTTAGCTTGGTTTGATGTTTGATCTCAATCTGAAAATTATGCTGACTTTCTGAAATGTTTTCTGCTCCTGCCAGGAGGATGTGATCTACCCAGTATCTACGCCAAGCAGCAGAAATGAATAGAGATTTCTAGTTCTCTTGGTGTCACAAAAACCTTTGTATTTTCACCATATTCTCTCCTTGCCAAGAACACCTGTGTTCAGCCTGATCTTCAGGTTTTACTATTTGCATCTATCTCACAACAAAGTGCAAAATGCCTCATATTCCCACCTTTTGATAGAGTCAAGAAAAACGACACCTGTGCTGATAGCAGAAAGGCATACTGTTCTCACTGCTTTCACATAGTCACTAGACCATCCACACTGAGATGTGCTGCTGCTTTACCCATTTGCTCCTGGAATTACGAAGTGGAAGGACAGATGATTTTCTTTGCAATATGGCAAGGGTACAGAATGCACACACACACACACACACACACACACACACACACACACACACACATTATCAAAACCTTTACCTATCCCATATTATAGTATGAGGCCAGCAGAATGGACCTGGTTCAAGTGGTTGTGATAATCCACAAAGATCCCGAGATGACTCGAGCAGATGGTTATCCTGTAACCAATCCAGTCCTCTAATGAATGTAATAGAGCAGATTTCACAGTAGGAAGCAATGGGAAATGGGAGGTGGGTTCAGAAAATAGGGGCTGCTGAGATTGTTTATCAGCTGAGTGACCCCAAGCAAATTACTTACTTAATCTCTTCTCCAGAGACTTGCCAAAGGGTGAAGCAATTCAGCAGCTAGCATTAAATGCAGCCTCCAGTACTCAAAGAAAGTTTGAATTCAAAGACTAAAAAAAGTTCACAAACACCCGGTAGTCATTTGTAAACCACCACGCTCAGAAAACACTCAAAAGTTAGGCTAAAAATTCTGGAAACCAACAAAAGCAGACTGTTATTTAAAAGAATGGGCCAGGTGTGGTAGCTCACGCCTGTAATCCCAGCACTTTGGGAGGCCAGGTGGACTGATCACCTGAGGTCAGGAGTTCGAGACCAGCCTCGCCAACATGGCGAAGGCTCTACTAAAAATACAAAAATTAGCCAGGCATGGTGGTGGGCACCTGTAATCTCAGCTACTCAGGAGGCTGAGGCAGGAGAATTGCTTGAGCCATGGAGGCGGAGGTTGCAGAGAGCTGAGATCACGCCATTGCACTCCAGCCTAGGTGACAGAGTCAGACTCCATCTCAAAAAAAAAAAAAAAAAAATGAGCCTGTTGTAGTGGCTCACACCTGTAATCCCAGCTACTGGGTGGCTGAGGTGGGAGGATCATTTGAGCCTGGGAGATCAAGGCTGCAGTGAACTGTGATTGTACCACTGCACTCCAGCCTGGGTGAGAGGGAGACCCAGTCTCAAAATATTAAAATTAAAAAATAGAAGGTGGTGGCCAGGTGTGGTAACTCACACCTGTAATCCCAGTACTGTGGGAGGCCAAGAGAGGAGAATCACTTGAGGCCAGGAGTTTGAGATCAGCTCACAGCCTGGGCAACATAGCAAGGCCTCACTCTGGTATCAAGGCTGGACTGTAGTGAGGCACTCTTGGCTCACTGCTGCCTTGACCTCCTGGGCTCAGGTGATCCACCCACTTCAACCTCCTGAATAGTTGGGACTACATGCACATGCCACCATACTCAGCTATTTCTATTTTTGTAGAAACGGGGGTCTCACCATATTGCCCAGATTGGTCTCAAACTCCAGGGCTCAAGCGATCCTCCCACCTCAGCTTCCCAAACTGTTGGGATTACAGGCATGAGCCACTCCCCAGGCTCTACAAAAAAAAATTTTTTTAATTAAAATAAAAGGATGGAGGCCAGGCACAATGGCTCATGCCTGTAATCCCAGCACTTTGGGAGGCTGAGGCGGGCAGATCACCTGAAGTCAGGAGGTCGAGACCAGCCTGACCAACATGGAGAAAAGTAGTAGTCTCTAACAAAAATACAAAATTTGCCAGGTGTGATGGCGCATGCCTATAATCCCAACTACTCTGGAGGTTGAGGCAGGAGAATCGCTTGAACCTGGGAGGTGGAGGTTGTGGTGAGCCGAGATGGTGCCATTGCACTCCAGTCTGGGCAACATGAGTGAAACTCCATCTCAAAACAATAAAAAATAAATAAAAAATAAAAGGATGGTGAATTATAGGCTAAAATTTCCCATTGTTATTTAAAAAAATAGCCAAACACAGACTGAATCCCATATCTACCAAAAGTAACATCAGTAGTCAATTCAGTGGCTTCATTTTATAAACCATATGGATGCAGTACGGTATAAACTAGGATAAACAACCATGCCCAGGAAGAAAGAATGGTCCCTACAAGAAAGACGTGCATAAGGATAAAGGCAAGGGCTGTAAAGGACTAGTTATGTTAGCTTCTTTTCAAACCCAAAATGGAGACTTCTCCAGCCAAGCTCCAGTATTAGAAGTCTTGACTTTCTAACAGCACCAAGTTTCAAAACACAGGCACATGAGTTACAGTAGACAAACACATCCTGTTTGCATTTGACTTCCTGTTTTGGGCTATCTGATCTCTTTCCACTGCTGCACCCTAGACCTTCAACAAGTAGGTAACCTTTCATATCTGCTGCCAACTGGTTCACTAGACAGTATTTCAGTGACAATAAAGTACATTATTATATGAGTCAGGTAAAAGATTCACCTAACAAGCACCAAAAACCAATCATGAGTGTCTAAGACACTGGATTTCTCATGCTTTGTACTGACATCTGACTTAAGCAATAAAAACTTAACACAAATAGTGCTGAGATAAGGAAATTAAGCCTGAAACAAAACTTCGAATATGAGGGCTGGGAAAAAGAGCAAGAAAAATTGAAAATGTTTTAATAATTAAACGTTGGCCCGTTTTCAAATGCAGAAGGAACAGATTCCCAGAAGGGAGTGACTGAGACAGTTAAACAGCCCTTTGGTGAACACTGCCTCAAATCCAACCTGCTACCAACTGGACAAAGTCTACTTTTCAGCATTGCAAAAGCCTTCAATTTTAGACACCTAAAGCCTCCACTTCAAGTGTAACTTTCCACTACTTTCAAAGATTTGGTGGTTTCCCAGGCCACATTCAGTTCTAGAAGTAAACACTGGGCAACAAATACCCCAGCTTAATGGACAACTCATTTAGCCTCTTTGGGTCTGTTTTCTCATCTGGAAAATTGGAAGGTTGAACTACACTCATCTCTAATGTTTTCTCCAGCTGTAGAAAAATTTGAGGATTCAATATTAATGGTTAGCAGAAGTTTCTGTGGTTTCCTGCATTATTTCTTTGGTCAAATAAGATGGCTCTGACATCCCACATCCCACACTGTGAATAAAATGCCCTGATCTACCTCCCCAGTACCCAAAGATTCTTTTCCCTTTCCCTTTCACTTGAAACATGCATTGGAAAATTTCCCTCTTGAAAGCAATATACTGACAAATTTTAAGTACTGTTCTTTATACATGGTCTTTTATTAAGATCTTAATGTAATCACCAGTCAATTCCTACGCTGCTCATCTGATTTATGGAGGAACTCGAGCCACAAAAGGATGGAGAAAATCTGACCAGCAGCATGTGGCACACCCACACAGTGACTGCTAATGGGGAGAGAATGAGGCAAAATCTGGGTAAAAAAAGGGAGTGGTAAAGAGAAGTTCAGTGAGTCAGTGCACGGGAAAACACAGGTTAATAGAAAAGAAATAAAAGGAAATGTGAAAGGAAGAAGAAAAGCAAAAAAGGGAGGGAATCTATAATAAACAATGAGCAGAAACTTAAAAATCTGAAATTCTGTTCAGTTATTCATTCATTCATCCAATAGATATTGAATGCCCACTATGTGCAGGGAACTGAACTAGACACTAGGGGAAAGACAAAGGCCAACCAGACAGATCTGCTCAGTGAGGCCATGGTCTAGTAGGAGATAGGTATGTAAACAAACAACTATAATAGATGGCAGAAAGTGTAATGTGCCACAAAGGAGACGTAAAAGAGAATTCTCTGCTATAAGACTCAGGAAGAAGTGATTACTCCCAGTGAGGGATCAGACTAGGGAGCCTTCATGGGAAAAATGACATTCCAAGCCAAAAGCACAACAGAAACAAGGGTACTCAAGTAGGAAATCAAGGATATACAGGAGCAGTGAGTAACTGGAAATAGCTAGTGATCCAGAGAGCCATGCCTAAATTGGATACGTGGACTGGAGCCAGACTCAGTATTCAGAAATTGGCAGTAGTATCTGAATTTAAGTCTAGTGGAAGAGGAAGGGGACAGGGAGGAGCTGATGGAATAGGAGCCAGAGGAAACTCAAAAACTTAACCCATAAAATTAAGATAATAAAATCAACACAAAATCAATGTGCACAGATATATAAAGTTCCTCCAAAGAGACAGAGTATCTTCCAAACCAAAAGCAAGAAGAGGACAAAAAGGCTTGGATGACTATATTAATATACAGGTATTTAAACAAAGAATGTGACCACATCTAAGACTGATTAGCAAAGAAATCTGGAAAAATCTAGAAAAAACAGGGAGAGGCATTTTGACTCCAGAACTGCCCAAGGCTGAGAAATACTAGAGGTAGGTGACACAACATCTTCTCTGCAGTGGAACAAGGTTATTTCATGAAGCTTAGATGGGTACAGCATATAGTAGCAGCTAGGGGTATGGGCTCTTAGAGGCGGAGGGACTTGATTCAAATCTCAGTTCAGCATCTTATCAGCTTGAAGACAGCTTGGTTTCCTCATTTGTAAATTGAAGATAATTGTACCTACTTTGCAGGAGGATCACTGGGACAATAAAATGCCCTACTGTATGCAAAGTACTTAATACAATACCAGGCATTATGCGAAACAATAATCTTTTTTGTAACTGTATTCTCCCCCACAAACCATGCTATGTTATAAATCCATGCTCACCAAGCAAGCTTGATATTATTAAATTTGATTGCCCGATCTCTTGATATTGAAAAGCAATTATCCTAACAAATTCCAGAATCCTGTTAACGGAAAAGGAATCCTTCATTCTAAAATAATAATTTGGCATTCCATTCTGAGCTCAATCTCTCAAGTCTGAATACAATCCTGTCTTCAAGACTAATTATTTCCAGGTTCTCCACAAAATACATTTTATGACCCAAGAATAGACTGACGACACAGTGACCAAAATCCTGAGGGGTCATCCTGAGAAGCTAGAATGGCATCATCCTGGCCAGCCCTACCTAATGCCACCCTCACTCTACAAGCTAACTTGTATAACACTTTCCCATACTTCTCCACCTTCCACCCCTCTCATACCCTTCAATCAAGCACTATAGTGAAGCATTTTACCTTCCTCTCTAACCGTGTAGAGGTCAAATATACCATCTTATCCATTTTTGCATTTTCCTCCATTTCCCAATATAACTTGCATCAAAAGAACCACAATAAATATTTACTGTAAAACACAATTTTGCTTAACAACACAAGCCATTGCATTCTACCATTCCCACAAGCTGAGGCCTCTTTCTATTTTTCCCACATCGGATGGGTAATGCACTGACTTTGTAGTAACAAGGCTTGAGGGAGGCACATCTCATACATGTGCATGAAAATCCAATCATTACACTTATGAACAACAAAATAATCCCCTTTCTAATTTACTGAACTCTTACTCTATCCTTTTCTTCCTCCCCTCTCCTCCCTTCCCCTCCCCCACCTCTCCATTCCTAAACTGCCAGATTATTATAGAAAAATCAGAAGAATTTATTTAACTGGGTTGCTAACAAATTCATACAGCTGGGGCTAAGCCATCACTGGGCTCTAAAAACCTTTCATTCCTCTCTAGCTGATGTCCTGATAGGACTTTCCAAAGAGCAGTGTCATGCAAGGTTTAGGAGCATGGGGCCTGGGTCAGACAGAACTCATAGTCTTCTTTCTGTGTGACCTGTTAAGGTGATTAATTCCCTAAGCGTCATTTTTCTCATCTGTAAAATGAAGTACCTAAATGAGGTCATTCACACAAATCCTTAACACTAGCACAGTGACAGGCTTAGAGTAGGTGCTTAGTAAATACGGATCCAACGGCTTTTTTCTTTTCTTTTTTGAGACGGAGTCTTGCTCTGTTGCCCAGGCTGGAGTGCAGTGGCGCGATCTCGGCTCACTGCAAGCTCCGCCTCCCGGGTTCACGCCATTCTCCTGCCTCAGCCTCCTGAGTAGCTGGGACTACGGGTGCCCGCCAGCACGCCTGGCCAATTTTTTGTATTTTTAGTAGAGACGGGGTTTCACCGTGTTAGCCAGGATGGTCTCGATCTCCTGACCTCGTAATCCACTCGCCTCGGCCTCCCAAAGTGCTGGGATTACAGGCGTGAGCCACGGCGCCCGGCCAATGGCCACCAATGATCTTCTGATGGATAAATGTGTGACTCTTTCCTACGTCCTCAACCTTCATGACTCCCTGCAGCTCCGTACACCCAAAACCTACCCAAATTCTTCCTTATGAAGCTGTCCTCAGAGGGTTACCAAGAACTATGGACAGAAATATAACTTTAATTAAGCATTAGGCCAGGTAAGATGGCTCACCTGTAATGCCAGCACTTTGGGAGGCTGAGGTGGGCGGATCACCTGAGGTCAGGAGTTCAAGACCAGCCTGGCCAAAACGGTGAAAACCCTTCTTTACCAAAAATACAAAATTAGCCGGGTGTGGTGACACACACCTGTAGTCCAGCTACGTAGGAGGCTGAGGCAGAAGAATCACTTGAACCTGGGAGGCAGAGGTTGCAGTGAGCCGAGATCATGCCATTGCCCTCCAGCCTGGGCCACAAGAGCAAAACTCCATCTCAAAAAAAAAAAAAAAAAAAAAAAACATTAATCAGGCTGGACTTTGACACATTTCCTTGCAACCGAAAGTCACACAGCACTAGACACTGACCATTTGCATCCCTATTGTTTCTAAAGATAGTATCTCTGACATTAGAAGCATAAGGCTTTTTTTTTTAAGAATTGCTTGAGATATTTTTCAGATCCCAAATTCTGGTAAAACGGCTGATGCCAACCAGTTTGAAGACCCTCAGAGAGAAACAAAATCAGCATAATACAGTTTTTTCATCTCCGGGTCCCATTACTTCACCTTTCTCTCTCTGACCACCCAACAATCTCCACATTCCAGCCCACTCCAAAATCCTTAAAAACCCTAGCTCCAAACTCCTCAGGAGGATGGATTTGCAGTTCCCTCTCATCTCCTCATTCTGCAGCCCTACAATTAAATCCCGCCCCCAGGTCTTGGGTATTGACTTGCCACACATCAGGCAACACACTTACTCTGGATACACTTGAATTCCCCTTACCGACTCCTTCTCCCACATTGGCTCCCACTGCAAGCGCAGTAGCCTGACTTACCTTTGACATCAATGACCACTCTTGCTCCCTTATTTTCCTTCCCTGGTTCCTCCTTTTGCCCCATACATAGGCCCTAGGGTTCTGTACTCCTTATTCTTCCTTCTTCCTTTCCTTCTCTAGTGAATTTTACTTCCACTTTTTTTTTTTTTTTTTTTGAGACAAAGTTTTGCTCTGTTGCCCAGGCTGGAATGCAGTGGCATGATCTCGGCTCACCACAACCTCCGCCTCCTGGGTTCAAATGATTCTCCTGCCTCAGCCTCTTGAGTAGCTGGGATTACAGGCATGCACCACCACGCCTGGCTAATTTTGTATTTTTAGTAGAGACGGGATTTCTCCATGTTGGTCAGGCTGGTCTCGAACTCCCGACCCTCAGGTGATCTGCCTACTTCAGCCTCCCAAAGTGCTGGGATTACAGGCATGAGCCACCACGCCCAGCCTGGTTCTACTTCTTAAATGCATCCTGCAACTATCCCGTTCTATGTCCACTGCCATACCCTGCCCTATCTGCCATGATCCTTCTCAAGAAGGGAGACAAACACTTCCTTACTGGTCCCTTCTTTGTGACTCTCTATTCTCTACAGAGTAACCAGGGTAACCTTTTATTTAGAAAAAGAATCTCTGCTTGTCACTTTCTGTTTTAAGCCTTCAATGGTGTCCCACCACCCTTTTTTTTGAGACAGAGTTTTCACTTTTGTTACCCAGGCTGGAGTACAGTGGTGCAACCTCAGCTCACTGCAACATCCACCTCCCCGGTTCCAACAACTCTCCTGCCTCAGCCTCCCGAGTAGCAGGGATTACAGGCATGAGCCACCATGCCTGGCTAAAATTTTTTGTATTTTTAGTAGAGATGGGGTTTCACCACGTTGGCCAGGCTGGTCTTGAACTCCTGACCTCAGGTGATCCCCTGCCTCAGCCTCCCAAAGTGCTAGGATTACAGGTGTGAGCGACCATGCCCAGCCCCACCACACTTTTGAGTGAAGGCTAGACTCACTATCTAGCCCACAAAGTCCCCATGTGATGTGGGCTCTGCCTGCCTCTCCCACTTTACCTCATGCAGCTCTCCCACTTCACTCACCTCGCTCTGTCCTTCGGTCACCTTCCTTCAATTCCTCAAAAATTATAAATTATTTATTGCCCCAGGGCCTACAAACTTGGGTTCCTTTTCTAGCTGAAACATTCTCCCAAGCTCTTTTCACAAGACTGGCTCCTTCTCAGACTGCAGTTCACCTTCCCTATAACATAGCTGTCTGGCACACAGTAGGAGCTTACCAGGTATTTGTGAAAGGAACAGACTTCACATTCTCCAGTCAGGTAACTCCCAAAAGTGAATATCTGGAATCAATCTCACCCTTCAGATCAGTGCTTCATTTCTAAATGCCTGCTAAATTTCCACACCTCAAATTTAGCATACCAGATATAAACCAACTCTTCCATTTTCCCAAACCAGTTTCTCCAGTTTTCTGAAATTACATGAGCAATATGATCCACAGTTTCCACTTCAGAACAATAAATTTCTCATTCATTTGCTCCACCTGTCCAAAATTCCAATCACCTTTAAAACTAAATTCACATATCACTTCATTCATTCATGCATTCAATCAACCACTTATTCATTCAACAAGTACTTACTGAGTGCCTTTTATGAGGCAGACACTATGTTAGATACTCGAAAGCAAAGCAGATGTGTTTTTGTCTATTATACATCAAACAATCATATAAATATTGAATTATGAACTAAAAAAAAGTAATGAAGGAAAAATGCCAGAAAACATGAGAAAAAAATGAGAGGCATCAAGAAACACTGTTCTGATGATGGGCTGATTTAATGAAATATAATTTACACTAGGCAGACTGGAAGGAAGAGCATGCTAGATAGAGGATTCAATCAAGTCCTAGAAGCAGGAGAGATGAGATCGATCTCAATGTACGTATCATCTTGCCTTACATATTATACCTATCTGTCCCCCCCACCATACTCATTTTACTGATAGTTACCTGAAAGAAAGGACATAGTGTCTCTTATGTGCCAACACAACACCCCCAGGAGATACTGAGTCACTGGTCTGGTACCTAGGAGCTTATGCTTGTAAAAAGTTCCCAGATGACTCTATATGCAGCCAAATTTGTAAATCATATGCCCAAACTACCCATTTAAATAAACATATATTGATTATTCTCTCATGAAAAATCTCTAAGGTCAGTGTGGTAAATTGTATCTAAAATTGGTGGTAGGCTGGGTGCGGTGGCTCACGCCTGTAATCCCAGCACTTTGGGAGGCCAAGGCAGGCGGATCATGAGGTCAGGAGTTCGAGACCAGCCTGACCAACGTGGTGAAACCCCGTATCTACTAAAAATACAAAAATTAGCCGGGCGTGGTGGCAAGCAACTGTAATCCCAGCTACTCAGGAGGCTGAGGCAAGAGAATCACTTGAACCCGGGAGGCAAAGGTTGCAGTGAGCCGAGATCGCACCACTGCACTCCAGCCTGGGTGACAGAGCAAGACTCTGTTTCAAAACATTAAAATAAATAAAATAATAAAATAAAATAAAATAAAATAAAATAAAGTTGGTAGTAATAATCCCAACCACACTGCATGTCCTTTTGCAATGTGATTTTTACCCTCTATCCTTTAGAGGTGAAGTCAATGTCCCCTCCTCTTGTATCTGGACTATAATTGTGACTTACTCTGACAAAAAGAATGGGGCAAAAGTGATGATGTATGACTGCCAGGCCTAGGTCTTAAGAGATCCTACAGCTTCCATTATGGCCCAGCCACCATGTAAAAGGAGCTTGAGCTAGAATTTTTTTTTTTTTTTTTTGAGACGGTCTCGCTCTGTCACCCAGGTTGGAGTGCAATGGCACAATCTTGGCTCACTGCAACCTCCACCTGCTGTGTTCAACCAATTCTCCTGCCTCGGCCTCCCAAGTAGGTGGGATTATAGGTGCCCACCACCACGCCCAGCTAATTTTTGTATTTTTAGTAGAGACGGGGTTTCACCATGTTGGTCAGGCTGGTCTGGAACTCCCGACCTCAGGTGATCCACTCACCTCAGCCTCCCAAAGTGCTGATATTACAGGCATGAGCCACCACGCTCGGCCATTCGATACAGATTTATGAGTGATGACAGACCAAGAAAGAGAACTCACAGAGAACCAAGATATCCCAGCCAACAGCTAGCTCCAAATGTACAGACATGTGCAGCCATCTTGGATCCTCCAGCTCAATCAGCATCATATGGGGCAAAAAAATATGTCCTCCTTTCCTGAATTACTAACCCACAAAATCATAGGCAATAAAATGGTTGTCATGTTATGCCACCAAAAGTCTTCGGGTAATTTGTCACACAATAGACAACTGAGTCAGAAATTCAACACTCTCTTGGGCAATCATTCAAACATTTCCCCACTTTGATGATCAAAAAACTCTTTCTCGTATTCATCAAAATTGCTCCTCCTTCAATTTAAGACCATTTCCTCTTAAATCTTTGAAGTTCATGAAGAATAATTAATAAAAATCCCCCTGGCAAAAACTATTCTTGTATTTGAAGATGATAATGAAGTTATCCCTTAGCTTTTCCTTCTCTAGGCTAAAATCTTTCCCCCCTTTTTAAAACTTATAATGATAAGACCTATTTTTCAACCTTTTAATCATTTTAATTATCCTCTCAAGTATGAGAGACCCAAAATTGAACACCATATGCCAATATCTAACAGAGATTATTTCCTGGCTCTAATGGTTCATCTTTTTATAATGGAATTTCTCATAGTCCCAAATATGGCATTTTAGCACTCCAAAAGTTGTGATCTAAAAAGTTAATTACTTACTATAACTGTAAAAGGTTTTCTGCCCTTAACACTCAGCTTACTCCATTTTGGGATGACTGCTTTCACTCACCAGCCTGGTTTGACACTCCACCAGAGCAGCAGATTTTCACAACTTCCAGATATTTGAAGTATAATAGAAAAACTTGAGAGGTTGGAGTGGGCACACCATTAATTTCAATCAAGGTCTCTAACCACAACCAGGGCCTTCTCATAGGTCAGGCAGGTTCAGAGTACCTCCTCCTCCTACCTTGATGATAAAGTGGCCTTGTAAAAGGCAAGACCGTTAGCACTTGCCTATCGAGCAAAGGCACCATTTCTGTGGAACCTGATAGAGTACATTTAACTACTATATTAAGAGACAAACCAGTTGCTTAATGCAGTGTAAGAACCATGTTTTCTCTCTGAGTCTTACCTGAATGTATATATGCTTTGGTATCAGACTAGCTTTATAATCACTGGTAAAATAGGGATAATAAATAAAGCCTACCCAACACAAATAAAACCCTATGAGGGAAATAATTTTGTAAAACACCATAAAAATGTTGTGATATTGCGGGACTAGATCTCAGCAAACCCTTTAAATCTTCAAATTAACTTTGAATGATTACTTGATGGTTGCAGGTAACGCATACAAAATAAGCAGCCATGGGCTCATGTTCATCAAATAAGAATGAAAAACCATGCCATCTAGCAAAAAAGCTTATGGATTTTCTAATATTGCAAAGAATAACGGTTTGACCCTGGAGATCCACGTCAGCCACTCTCTCTGATGGTGCCAAGCTCTAGTACAGGGACACCAAGTTCAGTCAAGGAACTCAACAGTCTAGTGGAAGAGACAGACAGTGCTGCCTGTCAGAAAAGACAGAGAGGTCAGAGAAGATGCATATATGAATTAAGTGTCCTGAGGGATGAGTATCTTGCCAGTTAGAGAAGGGAGAGTCCATTGGGAAAAGGCAGAGTCCTAAAAGACATGGTATATCCACAGAATGTTAAAATGAGAAGTTCAGTGAAGCTGGAGAGGACAGAAATGGCCAGGGGAGAGGGAGATAAGATGGTTAACAGCAACATGTAGGAAAGAATCCAGCTGTGAAAGCTTTAAGTCAAGCTAAGTGGAAAACAGGGAACAAATGACACCTTAAATGAAAAGATTAGATGTTGACTTTAAAAAGATAACATGGGCAACAATATGGAGAAGATAGGGGCAAGGAAAGACTTATGGAGGAGTGGCCATTTGATAAGGGTCTGAACTAGGAGTTACAAACTCAAATTCCTAGAGGCAATGCAGGTAAAACACTAAGTCTTCAGTGTGTAAGATGTCAGAAAATGGTGGTATCTGCAATCTTTGAAGAGTACAGGCCCTCTCTCTGATGGTGCCTAAAAGTATTTACACACAAAATTTTAAGCCCTTAGGCTGATTGATTTTTGGGATGGAGTCTCCTTCTGTGCCTAGGCTGGAGTTCAGTGGCACAATCTCGGCTCACTGAAACCTCCGCCTCCTGGGTGCAAGCAATTCTCTTTTCTCAGCCTCCTGGGTAGCTGGTACCACGGGGACTGGCTACCATGCGTGGCGCGCTTTTTTTTTTTTTTTTTTTTAAATAGAGACGGGGTTTCACCATGTTGGCCAGGATGGTCTCAAACTCTCTCTTTTTTTTATACGGAGTCTCACTGCTGCTCAGGCTGGAGTGCAGTAGTGTGACCCTCGCTCACTGCAACCTCCACCTCCTGTGTTCAAGTGATTCTCCTGCTTCAGCATCCTGAGTAACTGGGATTACAGGCATGTGCCACCATGCCCAGCTAATTTTTTATTTTTAGTAGAGATGGGGTTTCACCATGTTAGCCAGGCTGGTCTCAAACTCCTGACCTCAGGTGATCTGCCCAACTCGGCCTCCCAAAGTGCTGGGATTACAGGCATGAGCCACTACGCCCAGTCTGACTTTAAATGTCCAGTTTTGACCTCTGGTAAATTAAGGCAATGACAGTGGGAATGAAGAAAAGCCACACATCAAGCAGTACTCCAATAAAATCAACAGGGTTTAGCACATTTAAAGATATGAGCATAAAAAGAATGAACAAGGCCGGGCGTGGTGGCTCACGCCTGTAATCCCAGCACTTTGGGAGGCCAAGGCAGGCGAATCACGAGGTCAAGAGATCGAGACCATGCTGGCCAACATGGTGAAACCCTGTCTGTACTAAAAATACAAAATTAGCTGGGCGTGGTGGCACATGCCTGTAGTCCCAGCTACTCGGGAGGCTAAGGCAGGAGAGTCGCTTGAACCAGGGAGGCAGAGGTTGCAGTGAGCTAAGATCGCACCACTGCACTGCAGCCTGGGCGACAGAGCAAGACTCCTCCGTCTCAGGGGAAAAAAAAAGAGTTGATAAGAGGATCAGAGTTGAGAAAGTACAGTACAGGCTCTTGCTCATTCTACCCTTACTGAGAACCTACTATGTGCAACGTACCATGGATACAATTCTAACAAAGCCAACCCTGATTCTCAATACATACTATGATTGGAGTAAATACCAGGTTCTCCTGAGTACTCAATCCTGGTAAGTAAGAAGAGGCTTCGTGGAAGAGGTGACTTCTAGGCTGAAACCAGTTGGCCAGATTAAGCTTGGGGAAGGTGTGTAAAAGAAGGCTTATATGTGCTAAGGTCTGAGGTGAAAGAGAACGTGGGCAATTTGTTGGAATTATAAGGAGCAGAAATGTAATTTGGAGGGTGACGACTACCTAGAGATATCATAGTCTGATTAGGTGAAGGACTCAAAAGTTTGGAGATGAAAAGCAGGAGGGAGATAGAGTAGTAGCCTAGTAGAATTAGAGATGAGGGAGGTTCTTCCTATTAATTCAGAAAGGAATATGGGAATAAACTCACTGGTAAGACAGTGTTCTTCACAACTCAATATTTAGTTATTAGGAAGGCAACCAAATACCTTCACTTCTTTTCCTTTAACAATGGCTTAGTTTGACTAAAGTGCAATGGCACAATCTCAGCTTACTGCAACCTCTGCCTCCCGGGTTCAAGTGATGTTGCAAGACACACACAAAAAAACAAAATACAAGAGCAAATGATGGATAAAGCTGTAAACCTAACGTTTTACTTTTCTAAGATTTATATTATCAGTGGTTTAACTGGACCTAACTCCACATCCAGAACCCAAATGAAAGAAAACTTCTGGCCGGGCACAGTGGCTCACGCCTATAATTCCAGCACTTTGGAGGCTGAGGAGGGTGGATCACCTGAGCTTGGGAGTTCGAAACCAGCCTGACCAACACGGCAAAACCCTGTCTCTACTAAAAATACAAAATTAGCTGGGCGTGGTGGCGTACATCTATAATCCCAACTACTTGGGAGGCTGAGGCAGGAGAATCACTTGAACCCGGGAGGTGGAGGTTGCAGTGAGCCGAGATCACACTATTGCACTCCAGCTTGGGCAACAAGAGTAAAACTCCGTCTCAAAAAAAAAAAAAAAAAAAAAAACCTGACTCACTTCTGAAGACAGGATTTTCCCAGTTTCTAATGCAGCTTCATCTAGCTCATTGAAACTTAAGAAAACAGTCTGAGGTTACCTGATTTTGCCAGTTTCAAAACATTGCCACAACAGAAAGCAAGCTGTCTCTAGTTCCTGTGGCTGAGGTCGCTGGAGCCATGTTCAGATGAGATCATCTCAGGAACCAAGAGCAGCGGCTTTCATGTGAAGTGAATGGTGCCGCCTGGGGATGTATCTTTGGTAAGCAAGATTGCAACAGAGCAGGGAGTTTACCCAGGGCAGTGCTGACTCACGCTGGGCAAAACCTGTATTTCCCAAACAACTCAGCCTGAACCAACCGCAATCAACTGCAGCCTAGGAAAGAAGAGGCACCTCACTGATAGTTTCAAATCAAGTGCTGATTACTGGGGCCAGGTAAACCTCATTCCCCCACTGCTGGTAACTTGGCCACCTCCAGAGCCCTTACCCAAAAAGTTCCAGTGGCCAGTTTCTAAAATTTCATCTGAGAACAGGCTGGGGCTGGGGCCAACAAGATTACTGAACATAGCAGGTTCACAGCTCTGAAGATTTCCCCAGGAGGCTGATAAATAAGTCACTTTGCATTTACAAATTAGAACATCTGGGTCAGTGGACTCAGGGAACTTGCCCAGTCATCATTAGCCAGTCAAATCATTAGGGTGAATTTTTGTCAGTTCTAACCAGGCTCATTGTTCTTTTTTCCCACTAGGCCTCCTCTGGCCTCTCTATTTCTTTAGACAACTCAAGTTCTCTCATTAAGATAGATTCACTGGAATTTTTTTTTTAATCAGCTGCCACATTCTCTATGCTAGAGCCAAATCATCTACCATCACACCTATTGGATGCACAGGGAATACAGAAGACTATGAAAATCACCTTAACACTTGCTCTGAAAAGAGAAATCCCTAAATTTATGTCAATTCTCATTTATTAGCCTGTTTATTAAAAAAATCAATTCTAGAATGACTGGCTCATTAACAGCTATTAATTATTGAATTTGCCTTGACAGGCTAGAATTGACATTGGTGTTATACAAAAAAAAAAAAAAAAAAAAAAAAAAAACAGATCAAGTCCTTGCTTTCTGTGTGTTTTAATTTGACAAGAGAGAAACTAAAGTTCCTATTAGATCCTTCTGTTTCCTGCTTAAAATGTACAACAGTTCCCCATGGCCATCAGCTATTTCTTAGCAGGGCATTTGAGGCCTCTGCACCTAGCTTTGTTCATCCTTTAAGGTAGGTCTCACATGGCATGAACTCTGGATGTAGCTGCCAACTCAGCTTGTCATTCAATCATGTTACGTTAATTAAAATGTACGTACAGACAGAATTGGGGTTTAAAAACTATACTACTTAATTTTCTATTCAAGGGGCTAGTTTTAAAAAGTTATTTATCCAACTCACTTAATTCTCTTTAATTACATTATTCCAGTAGGATAGCCACGCTGAGCTTTTATAAGGTATTATAAAATGTTCCCTGTTTTATTTCCTCCCCTTCAGTGTTTTCCTTTCAGAAAACGGCTTTGTTTAAAGAAGTTTCCCTATAGTACATGTTAATTAGTCCTTTCCAAATGATAAACACATCTTTATAGCAGCTGACAACCATTATCTCTTCAACCACACTTTAAAAAAAATTTCTGTAGTTGATGATAAGTTACAAATTCTAGTATGAAACAACTCTCGAGGTACAGACAAATACGGAACCTCCTTCAGAAAAAAAAAAATGATTAGAAAAGCTCCTGACCTGTTCTATATTTGTGAACTTTAAATAAGAAAGAGGGCCAGGCACGGTGGTTCACACCTATAATTGCAGCACTTTGGGAGGCCGAGGTGGGCGGATCACCTGAGGTCGGGAGTTCAAGACTAGCCTGACCAACATGGAGAAACCCCCATCTCTACTAAAAATACAAAATTAGCCAGGTGTGGTGGCACATGCCTGTAATCCCAGCTACTCGGGAGGCTGAGGCAGGAGAATCGCTTGAACCCGGGAGGCAGAGGTTGCAGTCAGCCGAGATTGTGCCATTGCACTCTAGCCTGGGCAACAACAGAGCAAAACTTCGTCTTAAAAAAAAAAAAAAAAAAAATAGAGAAAATCCAGACAGTACTATGCCCAGGAGACAGACACGAACTATATGAAGAGCAGCCTGAAGGCCAAAGGCATGGAACTCCTAACTTGACTAAGAGAAACACCATTGAGCAAGTGAACAGAGCTGCTGCAGCTTATCATTCCCCTCTTTGGGATTCTGATACAGTTTTAACCAACTTCCCCAAATTATAGCCACACTCCATCTAGTTCCTCCTTTTAAAGTGGAAAGGTTGAGGATTACATTTTAGAGCTTAAAAAGGTACTCGTTTGAACTAGTGGTTTCAGGCACTTGAAGTTTTATGAGGTTATATGAAAATTAAGAGAATATGAGGCTATGGGAGAAATAATAACTGTGGCTTTCTGATTAAGTTCTATCAATACATTATTTTAAAATTAGCCAGGCATGGTGGCATACACCTCTAACCCCAACTACCCGGCTGGGGCAGGAGAATCGCTTGAACCCGGGAGACGGAGGTTGCAGAACCGAGATTGCGCCACTGCAATCCAGCCCAGGCGACAAAAGGAGACTCCATGTCAAAACAGAAAACAACAAAAACAGAAAATACGTTATTTTAAAACTCAAGTAACTTAGCACCCAAAACTATTTATGCTTTTTTTAATAGGGTGGTTCCAACAGATATTTAATGAGTGTGCATATGCGTGTGTGCCCATTGTTTCATTTGAACAGAAATATGTGATGTCATTGACATCCCAGATTTACTTTCTTTTCTGCAATAGATCTTGACATTATAAACAATAAGCAGGTTTCAAAAGAGAAATTAAAATATCCATTTCTCAGGATTCTGTAGTCTTCCAAATCCACAGAAAATTACCAAATACATACAGAAGATCTGGGAGGATGCACATAGCAGGAAAAGAACTGTAATGGGAATAAAGATCAAATAGCTATGTTTAGCTTTATCCAAATTACCCCCCAAAATTCATGAATTTTTTTACAAGCATATATTCAAATATGATTTGGTAGTTTAAAATTCAGTTAAAATTTTAAAGTTTGTATCGCTTACAAACTGCTTTACTCTCTCTTCACACTCTTTCCTCTCAACATCTCCCTTTTATCTACTTCCCTACCCCCAGCATCCTAAATGATACTGCACATTTCTTGTTTTTAACAAAATTAATCTTACTTGTGTCTACATCCTTTTTCTAACTGAGAAGTCAGTGAATGGATAAATGCACATTTCCAGGAATCAGTGCCTGTCTCACCTTGTTGATAATTAGTGATTGCCAAATTCTAATCTTGGTGTTCAGTGACCTTACAACCTTTTTTTTTTTTTTAACTACAGAACATACTGTTTAAGAAAAACAATATGATGGCAACCAAACATTTATCATCTAATAAATCACAGAAATTAAACATGAAAAATGAAGTAAACTTTATGATACTCAACGATTAACTCTAGGGGTACTTAAGAATCAACAGGGGTGCTTACTGAAAATGAACATTTCTCATCCCAGTCCCTCAGACACTCTGAATTAGCAGACATGGAGGGAGGCCCCAGAAACTGAATTTTTTTTTTTTTTTTGAGACGGAATCTCGCTCTCATCGCACAGGCTGGAGTGCAATGGCGCAAATCTCAGCTCACTGCAACCTCCACCTCCTGGGTTAAAGCAATTCTCCTTCCTCAGCCTCCTGAGTAGCTAGGATTATAGGCGTGCACCACCATATCTGGCTAATTTTTGTATTTTAAGTAGAGACAGGGTTTCGCCATGTTGGCCAGGCTGGTCTTGAACTCCTGACCTCAGGTGATCCACCTGCCTCAGCCTCCCAAAGTGCTAGGATTACAGCATGAGTCACCATGCCTGGCCAAAACTGAATTTTTAATAAGTATCTCTCTCTTCCAAGCCTTTTTTTTTTTTTTTTTTGAGACAGAGTCTTGCTCTATCGCCCAGGTTGGAGTGCAGTGGCACAATCTCTTGGCTCACTGCAACCTCCACCTCCAGGTTCAAGCGATTCTCCTGCCTCAGCCTCTCAAGTAGGTGGGATTACTACACACCACCACACCTGGCTAATTTTTGTATTTTTAGTAGAGATGGAGTTTCACCATGTTGGCCAGGCTGGTCTTGAACTCCTAGCCTCAAGTGATCCGCCCATCTCAGCCTCCCAGAGTGCTGGGATTACAGGTGTGAGCCACTGCGCCTGGCCTTCCAAGCAATTCTGATACAGATGGGCCTTGGATCATGTTTTGAGAAAAAGGACACAGCTATGTTCCCTAAGCACTGTTTAGAGTAAAATGAAAAAAAGTTTTTTCAAAGACCTCCAAGCTGAACAGTAGTCACACTGAGCAGGTCCTAAACATAAGTCCCCTCACCCACAAGAACCACAAAAAATACAAACTGTATTTACTTTGTTGGTTGGGCCATTATTTTCTTCAAGCCTTCAGAGACAATTATCCTAACTACCATTAAGGATTTCACCTGTCACCCACAGTCTTGTTATGCTGAGACATTTTCACACCTGGATGCAATACAAGGGGCTTAATGGAATTTTTATGGCTAAAAATTAAAGTTCACTTGACTCAACAGAATAGTCAAATAAAACAAAAGAGAAAAACTCCCCCAAAGGAACAGGTTGAAAGTAGAGGCTTTTGACTTCCTGATGAGCCAATTTTGCCCAGAAATTCAAACCATGGGATGCTATATAGCTCATATGTCTTGACAGTGCCCAAATGTCAACTTATCGCCAGAGTATCAGCCAGTGCAGGCTTACAGTAACATTTGGAAGCACAAACCTGCTGTATAAAATGGCCTCTCCTGGGAGATAGAGGCTGTCACCATGGCAGAGATCATTCCATCTTGGGGCCAGAAGGACCAGGCAGTCCCTTTAATCTTTAACGAGCCACTTTCACATTTAGATACAGGAACTGGCACTGCATGAGGCTCAACCTGCTTCACAGCACTTTGCTGCAAAACAACCCCCCAGTTGTGTGAGGGCATGCTAACCCAGTCTGTCCCCACTGGTGCAGTTACCAGAATCTATTCTATAATGCAATTGTGAGTACTTTATTATCCACTATGGTATAATACTTCATAGCTCAGAAAAGGTATCCAACATCAAGAGGCTAGCAACCGGCTACCTCAGGCACAATGAAATACTAGGTTCCCGTATGTCAGTAATTGAAAAAGTAGCAAGCACGCAGGAAAAAAAAGAATCCAGAGGGGTCAGGACCCAGCCTGAGGACCCGATGACAAGACTGGGACAAAGGAAGTCAGCAAGAAGTCAGCGACGTGACCAAACTGCTATCTTGGGCAGCTCATTTCAGAAACCCAGCAACAGAAATCTTGGAACCATTTGATGGGTATAATTTTCTATATAAGGCTATTTCTTAGTTTTCTGTTTTTTTTTCCCTGAGCAGCTAATACAGTAGAAGGGCAGGGAAAAGACCCCTGTCATCAAACTCCATCACCTAAACTCTAATAGCTTCATAATGAAGTGACTTAGCAGGCTCATGTCCTATTACTACCTTGCCCCAGTAACCATACTCTCAGAGAAAAGATTCTGTAATTCAACTCTGAAGACTGCCTGAATTCATCATTCTTCTTTATTGTATACCTCTGAATTCGTATCTTCTCCTAATACATACACTCACATGCTCTGTCTCCCTGACACACATGCCCTGCCTCCAATAAGTCAAACTTCCCAAACGTCTACCCTGGTTTCCACTAATAATGCCCCAAGATTAACTTACCTTTGTTCATGTCCCCAAGTCCCCAAGTCTAGGGGGCCTTTGTCAACATGTGTTTCATCTTGAAGGGTGATTTCTAGCCAAGTAGATAAGATTACCTGTTCACCTACAGTTAATCTTCAACCTGGTTTCTGCAGGCTATAGAAATAAAAGGATACGACTGCACAGCTTGAATGTCCCATCAAGGTAATCAAAGTAATGGAAGAGGGAGAGAAGGCAGAAGGAGAGATTTCAAAATAAAGACTGAACTGTGTACTTCAGTAGTACTTAGGCCATCTGACTAAGCAGCTGATGAGTAGACAAATACCCAAAGGACTGTGCATTCTCTGAAGATTATTGTGCTCACAGTTCTCACTTCCCCCAAGGTTCTGCAAGAGATCACATCATAAAATCAGCCTTGCATTATTTATAATAAGGTGGATAGATGCATCCTAACATCCAGTATTCTAATGATTTACTCACAAATATAGCTAAAACCTTATTTCAACTGAAACCCACGTAACAAGGAAGAAAACGTATTTTCTTTAGGTCTTTCAACGGTACCTCTCTCATCCCTTTTATAACAGACAAGGGTTGGAGAAAGGAACCCAAAGCTCCATCCCAGGTCCTAAATGCTTTAAAAAATTCACATTAAAAAATGCTCCACAATACATTACCCATTTGAAAAAAAGCACCGTGGACAGCAGGGGGGAATATATATTTAAATATATATGATAGATACACACATACATATACATACATACACACTGAGAGAGAGGAAGAGCACGCGCACGTGCAAAAGAGCGAGCGAGCACGCACACATATACTAAAACCATTTAATAGCAGTTATTCCTAGTAGGGATGGGGGTCTAACTTCTGCTTTATGCTGTTTTAGCTAGGTTTTGTTTTGTTTTGTTTTTCTGAGACGGTTCTCACTCCAGCCCAGGCTGGAGTGCGGTGGTGTGATCACAGCTCACTGCAGCCTTGACCACCCTGGCTCAAGCAATCTCCCACCTCAGCCTCGCGAGTAGCTGAGATCACTGGTGCATGCCACCATGCCTGGCTAATTCTTTTATTATTTGTAGAGATGGGGTCTCAGTATGTTTCCCAGACTGATCTCGAACACCTAGGCTCAAGCAATCCTCCTGCCTCAACCTCCCAAAGTGCTGAGATTATAGGTGTGAGCAGTTTAAGTTAATCATATTAGAAATAAAGTACCTAAGACCATTTGATAATATAAACCAAAACAATTTGAAAAAGTTTTAGGGCCTTTGGAAGCCAAATTTTGAGTACATTTAAAGCTACAGTCATAGAGGCAAATGTATAAAAAATTAACAAGAAATTCACAGTTTTGAAATTGTATTATTTGTCCATGAGCAGTACTGCACTGGGAGTGCTGTGCTATCTATTGCTAGGTAAAAAGAGTTTGTCTAGGGTCTTGCTGTCAAGGAAACCATGGAAGGGGTGCTAAAAAGCCAGTCAGCAGACCACTGTGACACTGTATGGAGGCAGATTCATCCAGAGAGCTAAAAATACAACTCAAAAATCTTCTTTGTCAGTCAAATCAGTTTTACTAAGTAATCTAATGAACTTAAAAACCAGATATAATACTATATTATAACCAGATATAATATAATATTAGAATAGCTAAAATTAAAAATGGTGGCCAGGCACGGTGGCCCATGCCTGTATTTGCAGCACTTTGGGAGGCCACGGCAGGTAAATTGCTTGAGGCCAGGAGTTCGAGATCAGCCTGGCCAATGGGTGAAACCCAGTCTCTACTAAAAATACAAAAAATTAGCCAGGCATGGTGGCACATGCCTGTAGTCCCAGCTACTCAGAAGGGTGAGGCAGGAGAATTGCTTGAACCTGGGAGGCAGAGGCTGCAGTGAGCCAAGATTATGCCACTGCACTCCAGCCTGGGCTACAGAGCGACACTCCGTCTCAAAAAAAAAAAAAAAAAAAAAAAATTTAAAAATGATGACAATATCAGATGCTGGTGAGGATGCAGAGAAACTGGACCTCATACACTGCTGGTGAGACTGTAAAATGGTACAGCAACTCTGGAAAAGAATTTAGCAATTTTGGCCTGGTGTGGTGGCTCACCCCTGTCATCCCAGCACTTTGGGAGGACATCGTGGGCAGATCACTTGAGGTCAGGAGTTCAAGACCAGCCTGGCCAACATAGTGAAACCCCGTCTCTACTAAAAATACAAAATTTGGCTAGTAGTGGTGGTGCACACCTGTAGTCCCAGCTAGTTGGGAGGCTGAGGCAGGAGACTTGCTTGAACCCAGGAGGCAGAGGTTGCAGTGAGCTGAGATCGTGCCACTGCACTCCAGCCTGGGTGATGGAGTAAGACTCTGTCAAAAAAAAAAAAAAAAAGTTTAGCAATTTCTTTGGAAAACTGAACATACACTTACCTTAAGAATCTGCAATTTCATTCCTGGATGTTTAACCCAAAGAAACTAAAACTTGTGTCCATACAATCACCTGTACACAAATGTTCATTATGGCTTCATCTGTAATAGCCCCAAACTGGTAACAACTAAAATGCCCTTCAGGTGAACAGTTAAACAGCCTGTGGTATATACACACCATGGAATACTACTCAGCGATAAAAAGAACAAACTATTGCTGCCACACAATAACTTGGATGGAGGGTGTGACACTAAGTGAAAAATGCCGGGTTCGAGACCAGCCTGGGAAACACAGTGAGACCTATCTCTACAAAAAATACATTCGAGGCTGGGCGCAGTGACTCACACCTGTAATACCAGCATTTTGGGAGGCCGAGGCAGACAAATCACTTGAGCTCAGGAGTTCAAGACCAGCCTGGGCAACATGGTAAAACCCTGTCTATACAAAAAATACAAAAATTAGCTGGGTGTGGTGGTGCGCACCTGTAGTCTCAGCTACTCAGGAGGCTGAAGTGGGAGGATGGCTTGAGGGAGGCAGAGGTTGCAGTAAGCTGAGATTGCGCCACTGCACTCCAGCCTGGGCGACAGAGCCAGACACTGTCTCAAAAAAAAAAAAAAAGTTCTAATTGTTCTATGCATATAAAAGCAAAAAACAAAAAACCCAGTCTTAAAAGGTCACATATTGGGTCACATACTGTTATGATTCCATTTCCATAATATTTCTGAAATGAAAAAATTATAGAGACACCGAACAGGTTACTGGTTTCCAGAGATTAGGACAGTAGGGAAAAGGGATATGAGTGATAATAAAGGAGTAGCACAAGGGGGATCTTTGTGGTGGTAGAACAGTTACACAAATCCATACATGTGATAAAACGGCAGAAAACTACACACACATATACACACGCACACACACACAGAGCACCATGTCAGTTTCCTGGTTTTTATATTGTACTGTGGTTAAATGAGACATAACCAATGGGAGAAAAACGGGTGAAGGGTACATGGAAACTGCGTAGTGTTTTTGCAACCTCCTGTGAATCTATAATTACCTAAAAATATTTTTTTTAAAAAGTGGCCAGGCGCGGTGGCTCACGCCTGTAATCCCAGCACTTTGGGAGGCCAAGGCGGGTGGATCATCTGAGGTCGAGAGTTCGAGACCAGCCTGACCAACATGGAGAAACCCCGTCTCTACTAAAAATACAAAATTAGCCAGGCGTGGTAGCGTGCATCTGTAATCCCAGCTACTCAAGAGGCTGAGGCAGGAGAATCGCTTGAACCCGGGAGGCAGAGGTTGCAGTGAGCTGAGATTGTGCCATTTCACTCCAGCTTGGGCAACAAGAGTGAAACTCCGTCTCAAAAAAAAAAAAAAAAGTGAAATTATTCAGTCAACTGTCCAGCCACTACGGGGAACTAAAAAAGGCAAAATGTTTATAAAGTAGAGCATGTTTCATACTATTTTGCAGTCTCTACTATGCAGGAGAGATGATTATTTAAGCATAGATTGGTTGTTGGCCTAACTATCTGAAATACATTCAGGCACTACCTGTGCTCTATCCATCACAATATTTTTATCGAGCCTCACCAAAGCCATGAGTAATGGGCCAGAAGGCTGCAGAAGTAACTAGTCCAGAATGAATGAACTCTCACTGCAATTTTAGCTCAGCAGACAGTGCCTGCTATCAGAAACATCCAAAAACCACAGCAATTAGACAAATAAGTTGTGAAAGATGTGGTTTCTAGGTAAGATGTGACAGGCTTCTTACTGCAAATAGTTTTTCTTATAAAAGAAGAAAGACTGGTGGGAGAGATGTTGGAAAAAATGAAAACAATGCTTCTTCTATGATTCTCTGGCCCATCCTCACAGGACTTCATATGTAGTGAAGGCAGAATATTTGCCTCAAGCCCAGATAACCAACTTTTACTTTCTATACTGACTCAGGCTTCTTACTGAAAATGGTATATCACCATTTACTCCACTAACATCACTTACAAGATGAGGCCCTATGGGGCACTAACATCTATGTATCTTATGTAGAATTCAATTCATTGGGAAGGCCTATTGACAAACAGGAAGACCCCCCCACACACACACACACATAAATAAATACATACATACATACATACATACATACATACATACCACTGGTGAACTCTTCTCTAACCCAATGCTTTATTTATTTAGCCAAATGTGCTTTTAAGGGTGACTAGCTTACATATCAAAAACGTTTACAATTTTAGAATAAACTATAAAACATCCTTCAGCACTAACAAAGCTAAAACTAGTAAAATAAGTAACAAGTATTGCTAACATCATTTTTAAATCACATTCCACACAAGTAGGCCCACGTAGTTTTATGAATAAAACTATTCTTTTTTATTTTAAGAATTAAAAAGTGATGTTAGTGGAATAAATGGTAAAACACCATTTTTAGTAAGAAGCCTGAGTCAGTGTAGAAAGTAAAAGTTGGTCATCTGGGCTTGAGGCAAATATTCTGCCTTCACTACATATGAAGTCCTGTGAAGTTGGGCCAGAGAATCATAGAAGAAGCATTGTTTTCATTTTTTCCACCATCTCTCCCACCAGTCTTTCTTCTTTTATAAGAAAAACTATTTGCAGTAAGAAGCCTGTCACATCTTACCTGGAAACCACATCTTTCACAACTTATTTGTCTAATTGCTGTGGTTTTTGGATGTTTCTGATAGCAGTCACTCTTGCTGAGCTAAAACTGCGGTAAGAGTTCATTCATTCTGGACTGGTTACTTCTGCAGCCCACATATTTGTAAAGACTTATTCAAAAGGTAATCATCCTGATGGAGTGTGAGGCAGCTGTCACCCAGTAGTTGACAGCTCAACCTTTACAGCTGGAATACTTGGGTTCCAACACTGTGAGGCTTTGGGCCCCCTCTTTAATTTCTCTCTGCGGCATTTTCACATTTGTGGAACACAGATAACACCTACACACCTCATAGGATTGTTGGGAGGATTAAACTTGTTAATACAGCAAAGTCCCTGGCACCTGGAGAGCACATAATAACTGTTGGTAATTTTCCTACAGGTAAAATATGGCACAAAGAGAAGTATCACATAGCAAAAGAAGTGCCAGTCTTTTGATCAGTCTTACACAAATTCTCCCATACTTTTAGACGAGAATAAGCCTTCCCCTAACTCTCCCCAAAGAATGCATACAATTTCATTCAGAAAAAGTATCATCTGACACAGTGGAATGAGTGAAATAAATCCTGCTGAGCACGCCCAATGCTTCCCTAGCTCCTGTGGCCAACACACAATTTCAATAGAAAACTGTCTAAAGATAGTTTTATAACATCTGTCACCAAACAACAGTGAAGTTCAAAGTGAAAATTCAAGATTTCACATAGCAGGCAGAGGGACTTTCAAAAACATCTGTCCTCTCACTCCTGTTGCCCATCCCTCTTTCCTAATCAAGGTTATAATAACCCAAGCCCTCTGTAAGCTGGCACACAAGCTGACAACATGCTACCCTGCTGAACAGTCATCAAGGAGGAAAGAAAGGCCCAGGGGGCTGCTACAACATTTCCATAAACCTCTCATCCTTTGCTAAAAAGGTAAATTTGTTCTAGAGATGCTTAAAGAAAAAACACTTGACTGGCATAACCTAGACACATGCAATACCTTTTTCCCATTTCTAGTTTTCTCAAGTATTCAGGAAACGACCAACGACATTTTTGGAATCAGAAACAAATTGTTTCCAAAAGTGTTAAGCAGTGCTTGTCCAAAGGCCCCCATATAGCTAGTAATTTAGACAGCTGTGTTAGGAGCCACAGAAGCTGCATTTTCTAACCAGTATTGCTTGTGAACAATTGAAACTCTCTCCAGTGCAAAGTCCAGACACAGGAAGCAGTGTTCTCCAAAAACATTCGAACAGTTTCATTATTGTTTAACTACCAAAATAACAGCTCCAATAATCTATCAAGTTTGACATTTCATCCAACTAAGCAATTAAACCAGGATGAAAAGCATGCATGGAGAGGTTTCCCTGCCTGCTCCAAATCAACACTAATTGTGACATTATAACCACAAAAACTAATAATGCATCCTTGTAGACTATTCACAAAAGGCTTCTGAAAAGCAAACACAAAAGTGTCTCGAAGAAATTGCACACTCCTAAATTTTATTTTCTGTCTCCCATCTTTAAGCATCTTAACTGTGAGTTAAATTACAGGCCAAGAAGTTAGAAACTCCTTTCCAGTATTTAGTCAAAAGAGGGGAATATGCCTCCCAATACAAGCACCCAATGCAAATTCTATCAATTTATCCTTTTTTTTTTTTTTTTTGAGACGGAGTCTTGCTCTGTCTCCCAGGCTGGAGTGCAGTGGCATGATCTTGGCTCACTGCAATCTCCACCTCCCATGTTCAAGGGATTCTCCTGCCTCAGCCTCTCCAGTAGCTGGGACTACAGGCGCGTGCCACCACACCCGGCTAATTTTTGTATTTTTAGTAGAGATGGAGTTTCACTATGTTGGCCAGGCTGGTCTCGAATTCCTGACCTCAAGTGATCCACCCGCCTCAGGCCTCCAAAAGTGTTGGGATTACAGGCATGAGCCACCATGCCCGGCCTCAATTTACTCTTAAATATATTAAAGGTTGGCTACTGTGGGCACACTGCCTATAGGGTAGCCCTGCTCTGCAAGGAGCAATAATTTTAAAAATAATAGTAAAAAGGCCGGGCGTGGCGATTCATGCCTGTAATTGCAGCACTTTGGAAAGCCAAGGCGGGCGGATCACCTGAGGTCGCGAGTTCAAGACCAGCCTGACCAACATGGAGAAACACCATCTCTACTAAAAATACAAAATTAGCCGGGTGTGGTGGCGCATGCCTATAATCCCAGCTACTAGGGAGGCTGAGGCAGGAGAATCGCTTGAACCTGGGAGGCGGAGGTTGCAGTGAGCCGAGATCATGCCATTGCGCTCCAGCCTGGGCAACAAGAGTAAAACTCTGTCTCAAAAAAAAAAAAAAATTGTATACAGCAGATTCAGGTATGGATTCTGTGAAAGAACACCACCTAAACCCAAGAGGGCAGCTGCAGCAGCATCCGGTTCATCTTAAGAATTTCAACAATTAGTCATGCAATAAATGCTCTGGTTTTTAAAAATAAAAATAAATTAAATATATTAAAATAAATTATATATATAAATTATTTATAATAATTAAATAAATTAAATATATAGTTCCTTAACTAGTCCCTAAGTATTATCAACTTTGGTTCTGACCTAGGAAATCACCAAGTCATGAAACTTCTCTCCCCAGGTAGGAATGGGAGTTCTCAGATGGTAGCTTCAGTTATAGGCGGCATGAGGAAGAAAATGATCAAGGACCTCTCATATCAAGTTCTTAAGATGTGCTAAGAACCACCTAGAACAATGCTATTCAAAGTGTGTGTGTCAGACTGCTGGAGGCCCATTCATGTCAAGATAAACACAGAAAATCACAGTAAGCATTTAGAAACTTTTCTAGCACTTGACATTGCTGTGACATCCAAGTGCATGATTTTTCTGGTGATTCGCTTTTCTTGTACTCTACAAAATTATTGGCTGGCAACAGATTAGGGGTGAAGGGAAACCCTTACAAATCTGGTCCTTCGCCACAGATAGTTTAAGAAGCACAAACTTTTCCCACTATGAAGTTCCAGTTCAGTCATTATTGTTCTGAAGGAATCAAAGTACTTTTGCCCTCATTATCGTATACCTTCTGATTTAAAGGCAATTAGATAAACCAGCAAGGAGGCACCCTGGTATAATCCAAGCTTGATCAACCCATGGCCTCTGGGCCCAACACAAACTCATAAACTTTCATCAGCTATCATTAGTGTTAGTGTATTTTATGTGTGGCCCAAGACAATTCTTTTTCTTCCAATGTGGCCCAGGGAGGCCAAAAGATTGCACACCCTGGACTATAATCTAATGGAAAGAGCACAAATCCACAGTAGTCAGCCAACCTAGCTTCTGGTCTGCAAGAGTCAAATAACTAGCTGGATATCCTAGTTAAGTCTGAGTCTCTTGACTTTTCTATGCTTTAAATTCCTCCTCTGCAAAATAATAGCATTTCTCAATCACTTTTTTTTATGTGTAGTTCTTTCTCACATAAATTCTTTCTCCAAGTGGGTTCTGCAGATAAGCTACATCAGAATCCCACATCTCTATCCCAAATACTTTGATTCTGTAGGGCTGGGCTAGGAACCAGGAATCTTTATTTTTTACAAGCACCTAGGAGATTTTTGATCCATACTAAAATTTAAGATCTATTGCAGTAAACATACAACCTTACTAAAGACTTTAGGAATTAAAAAAAGGTCACGATTTGTATGTAATCTCCAATAAAGAAGTTATTTGACTTTCATTATTTTTTCTCACTCTGTTGTCCACACTACAGTACAGTTGTGCAACCATAGTTCATTATAACCTCAAACTCCTGGACTCAAGCAATCCTCCCAACTCAGACTCCTGAGTAGCTGAGACTGCAGGCGCACAATACCACATCTGGCTAATTTTTTGGAGACAAGGTTTTGCTTTGTTGCCCAGGCTGGTCTTGATCTCCTGGGCTCAAGTGATCTGCCTGCCTTGGCCTCCCAAAGTGCCAGAATTATAGGCATGAGCCACCACACCCGGCCCAGAAAATATGTTTTAATATGCTTTCATAATATGTGTAATACATAACAGCAAATTTCCATTTTTCCCCATCTTAAAAAGGGATCGGCTGGGTGCAGAGGCTCACATCTGCAATCCCAGCACTTATCCCAACACTTTGGGAGGCCGAGGTAGACAGATCGCTTTAGATCAGGAGTTCGACACTAGCCTGGCCAACAGATGAAACCCCGTCTCTACAAAAAATACAAAAATTAGCTGGATGTGGTGGCACACACCTGTGGTCCCACCTACTCGGGAGGCTAAGATGGGAGAATCACGTGAACCCAGGAGGCAGAGGTTGCAGTGAGCCGAGATGGCACCACTGAACTCCAGCCTGGGTGGCAGAGTGAGACTCTGTTTAAAAAAAAAAAAAAAAGTGATGTTTGGTTGGGAAGACCAACTGTATATCAAAACACACAAACATTTAACTAGTGGCATCAAAAACTGCTTTCCTGACACGATATTCAGAACTCGAATATGGTATATTGATCCCTCCCAAATAAAACTAGAGGCTTATTTTTATAATGTTTGTGTTCCTGGGATTACAAGCATGTACCACCATGCCTGGCAAATTTTTGTATTTTTAGTAGAGATGAGGGTTTCACCCTGTTGGCCAGGCTGGTCTTGAACTCCTGAACCCAAGTGATCCACCCACCTCAGCCTCCCAAAGTGCTGGGATTACAGGCACGAGCCACCGCCTAACCTGTTTGTGTTGTTTCTAAAACGACAATGTAAGGAGAAAGATTTCAGTCTGCTTTTTGCTAGCATTTCCACAAATAACAACACAGTTATAGATAGCCTGTATCTCAAATAAAAAACAAATTAGATAGTAATTGTCAACGTATTTTCCTTTTTAATACTGCTTTTGGGTAGTGCAAGAGACATGTTGATGTGCTGTGGTGAAGATTTTATCAAGTAAATGCAATTTAGGAATCTGATGAAGATCATCTAGAGGTGAAGCTGCAGAACTACTATCATTTTAATGTTCCCCATTAATTGGTAGGTTCACAGTCACTATTCCTCAAGCTGCTGGTCTCTAACTGTGTCAACATTTCAGAATTGGGAAACACTGAACTAGATCAATGGGAGTGGTGGGGATGACTCAGAATCATCTGAAGTGCTGGATTCAACCATATGGCCAAGGGTACAACAGGAAGGTGGACTGCCCTTTGACAAGCTGAGAATATTCTGACATCCCTCTTCCCACCCTCTCAGTAAACAATGGCTAAGGTATACTTTAGCTCTGATACAGAAGGATTACGTAAACTCTTCCATCAGTATATGATAAGTAGACAGACATAAGAGAATCTGAAAGATTAAGAATTCTCCACTATGGACTGGGAAAGTCCTCATCTCATAAATTATTCCTTCCCACCCCCGCTTGCACATAATTTTAACCCCTAACTATTCCTTTCCACCCCTTGATAAAAATCCAGATTCCTCAAATGAGCTGAATTTCAGTGGACTTACTCCTGCTAAGGCCCTAGAAAACACTCCTTCCTCTCTCTCCAAATTAGAACATTCCTTTGCCCAGCATTTTAGAATAAAGCATATGCTCTGGCTGATCTTCCACGCTGTGTAAAATAATAATTAGTATAGTTAAGATGGTACAATCCAACCCAACTGCAATTGGTCATGCATCTACTGATGCAAGTCCTAGAAGAGGGTTGGAAGTTGATAGAGGATGAAGCTTGGTTATTTCTCAGGCACATATTTTAATCATTATCAAAGTAAAAAAGCATGGGAGGATTAGCAGAAAATGCAGAGGGTTGGGCACATAGTTTCTTGTATATTTTAGGATAAAATACGCTGACTCAATTGCCACTAAGACTATATACATGTGATCAGTACCAAGACTGGAAAGATTTTCCAAAGCAAATGAAGAGTAAAACAAGAAGAGGGTGAGGTGGGAGAGACGGATGCACGATTTCCTTAAGAAAAGCTTTTTTTCCTTTCAAATCTTTTAACATAATCCAGCAGTTGCAAATAAACAATGGTGTTGATCACTAATAAGTTGCATTTAACCACTCAGAAGCCAGCGGAGCCTCCACTTGGCCTAACTTCCTGTAAGTTTCAAGATGACTAGGCAGCATTTCTTTAAAAAGGACCAAGACAGTTAAAATGTTTCAGCAGACCATACTGGCTGCAAATAGTTCAAATCCAGGTGGATTTCCCCTACTCTTAGAACTAGCCACTGGTAGAAACAAGTGACTGACCCAGGGAACACTCCACAACCCAGAGATAATGAAAACATATTTTTGTATATAATTCTAGAAAAGGCATGTGAACATGAAAACAGAAAATGTAGGTTTAACTGTAGCATTGCAGAGCGGCAGCTTTAAAAAGTCAGATAACATTAGCTCAACAAAATCATATACTGAAGTGTGCTCAAATTCAAATTCAGCACATGGCGGTAGTAGCAGTTGAAAAACGCTGCTGAGAGAACAAGAAGGTTTTGCTGTATCTTTTTAGAGGAGAGGACAATGAAGAAATTACCAGACCAAGGTCACTTTTCAACCTAAAAAAAGGGGGGGGTGGGGGGCGCGGTTAGTAGCTTTAACAGAGATAAAAGCCTGTGTAGGTCATAACTCCATGAAATCAGCAGCCTGGTGAGTGTCTCTCCAAGAATCTTGTGGGAAATTAAGTATGGACTGAGTAATTAAATGTAAAGTCTCCTTGAGAGTAACTTCAGTTCTTGAAGACTATATATTTCTGTGAAACATATAGAAAAATTATGAGGAGGATTTACCAGGCATCACATCACAGCCTTTCTACTTTCACATCAGGTTGGAAACACTATGATCTAAAAAGAATAGAATGATTTGGGAATTGTTCATTCTCTAGTCTTTGCAAAAATTCACGTGCTAGTGTAACTGTAATATACTTAGGAGTTTCCAAAAATGACACACATTTCCTCAAGAGATGTAGAAAAAAATAATCTCTGGGTAAAAGGCCAAACATTGTCTCTTCTGAATGCTTAAACAGCCAATTATGTGTCTAATACATTAATTATATAAAGAGAGAGAGACTATTACAGGAAAGTTGAATAAGACATCTTAAAAAATGTACCCTGGGGCCTAAGTCCATTCAAATGACAGTAAAATCACCCCTCAAAAAATCAGTTTTATGGAACATCTAGTATTTTAATTTTCCAGCTGCCAACAGAAATATATAAGGAGCAGAAATTAAACTAGTTATGGCAGCAGTGCAGTGAACAAAACTTTAAATTGTATTACACACTAGTTAGACATTTGCCAAACAATACAAAGGCCCTTAAGGGTAGAAACTTCTTTAGAATATAAATGATTCCCAATCAATATGACAGAAATTAGTCTGTTTAGGCAATAAACAGATTCATGGTTTAGATGTAAAAATTCAACTGACATCATAATTCAATACAGAAAATAAATATATAAGAAATTAATCTCTAAAATGGCTTTAAATCACTGTGATTTACATATGCTGTATCATTAATAGGCCCTTTAAGCTGGTATTGTACTAATCAGCTTTTTTAACATCCTGCCCACAAAAGAGCTTATTCATTTAGCTAGGAGACAGGTGTTAGCAACCAGAAACCTCTTTTAGCCTCGATTTCCAGGGACTGGGCCTGCATCTATGATGATGATCGGCAAGTCTAAAGGAAGGACGGCTTTAAAAGAGGGTAAAGGAGGAGACAGGGAACAAGAAATGAAGACCAAAAGGGAGAAAAGAAGATAATGAAAGAACTAGATGTTAGGTGCTACTTAATGGGGCCACCCTCAAAGGCTCCTAGCCTAATCTGGGCTACCGTCCAGGTACAGATGGCAGAATTTGGGTAATGTTATTCATTTATTCCTGCAGTTAGTAACTCTGGGCACATGCCAACACTCCACTCATTCTAAAAAATTGTTTAAAGTGTTGCTAATTGTCCTGTGACTCATTCTTCTTACCCCTATTCTCTGGTTCTTAACTTTAGTCCTCACTCTTTCATACATTTTCTAAAAGAGCTGACTGAATAGATATTCCTGGAAAGAGATACAGAGAAAGCTGGATTTAGAAAAGCATCTTAAGCCTACAGAATAAAAATTGTGTGAGGAAGTGGGAGAAGGGACGTTTATTGAGTTGCCTACAACGTACAAAAAACATATTTTTCTCTCTTTTAATCCTACCATGCATATTTTTCCCCTTTTAATCCACATAACAATCCTACCAGGTATTTTCATCTTGCAGATGAAAAAACTGAAGCTCACAGAGGTTAAGTAATTTGCCTAAGGTAGCACAGCCAGGAAGTGGGGGAGTCAGAATTCAAAACCAGGTTTGTCTATACAAACAAACAACATTAGGGATAATGTATCTAGTGCCTGAGTCTGTTTTAAATCAGATGGTTCCAAATTTCAGCAATTATTCTTCCTTCCATGAACTCATCAAACGGCTGCTGACTAAATTTTATTAACTATCTGTTACGCACCTATTATTTTCAATAAAGGCTTCAGCTGTGTAGAAATAAAACAGACAAACTGACTTTATTCTAAAATTTGACATACAGAGAATTCCCAGGCATCTCTGCCATCCAACACTGATGATCATAACTAGATTCAACTACCTATTCAGACCTCTAGTTGTTTCCACATTATCATTCATTTGTCCACTCATGAGATAAACGAAGGTACTTTCACCAAAAACCCTCCCTCATGACTCCTGATAGATAATACAGCAGAGGGGGCCTCACTGTAAAGCAATTTACATAAAAGTTATAAAAGCTCTTTGTTATCTGTCATGACTAGGAAATGGGCTATTCTAGCAAATCAAACATCCTGGCTAGCATAACGATTCTATTAGAGGGAATACCAATTTATAAGGAATTTCAATGTGCATAATTTCACTCTAAAAATTAAAAAAGAAAAGCGGGTCAGGCACAGTGGCTCACGCCTGTAATCCCAACACTTTGGGAGGCCGAGGTAGGCAGATCACTTGAGGTCAGTAGTTTGAGACCAGCATGGCCAACATGGTGAAACCCCATCCCTACTAAAAATACAAAAATAGGCTGGACATGCTGGTGCATGTCTGTAGTCTCAGCTACTTGGGAGGCTGAGGCAGGAGAACTGCTTGAACCCGGGAGGTGGAGGTTGCAGTGAGCCGAGATCACACCACTGCACTCCAGCCTAGGTGACAGAGCAAGACTGTCTCAAAAAAAAAAAAAAAAGAAAGAAAGAAAGAAAAGGGAAGAAAAATGAACCCCAATTTTCAAAGTTCCATGGGGCTTGATGTACAGGAGATAATGCCCCCCAACCCTGAAAAAAAGTATCAATGCAATAAAACGGTGGTTCCCAAACTTGACTGCACATCAAAAGCACTTGGGAAGCCAGTCACGGCTCAATGGCTCAAGCCTGTAATCCCAGCACTTTGGGAGGTCGAGGCAGGCGGATCACCTGAGGTCAGGAGTTTGAGACCAGCCTGGCCAACGGGGTGAAACCCCGCCTCTGCTAAAAACACAAAAATTAGCCGGGCGCAGTGGTGCGTGCCTGTAATCCCAGCTACTTGGGAGACGGAGGCAGGAGAATTGCTTGAACCCGGGAGGCAGAGGTTGCGGTGAGCCGAGATCATGCCACACACTCTAGCCTGGGTGACAGAGAGAGACTCCATCTCAAAAAAATAAATAAATAAAAAGCACTTGGGGAGCTTTTTGAAAATAAAGATGCAAGGGAGATTTTTTAAAGCTAGCTTCCAGCCGGACGCAGTGGCTCACACCTGTAATCCCAACATTTTGGGAGGCCAAGGCGGGCAGATCACCTGAGGTCAGGAGTTTGAGACCAGCCTGGTCAACATAGTAAAACGCCGTCTCTACTAAAAATACAAAAATTAGCCAGGTGTGGTGACACACATCTGTGGTCCCAGCTACTTGGGTGGCTGAGGCAGGCGCATCATTTGAACCTGGGAGGCGGAGGTTACAGTGACTGCACTCCAGCCTGGATGACAGAGCTGAGACTGTCTCAAAAATAAATAAATAGACTGGGTGCGGTGGCTCACACCTATAATCCCAGCACTTTGGGAGGCTGAGGTGGGTGGATCACATGAGGTCAGGAGTTCAAGATCAGCCTGGCCAATGTGGTGAAACCCCATCTCTACTAAAAATGCAAAAATTGGCTGGGTGTGGTGGTGGGTGCCTGTAATCCCAGCTACTCGGGAGGCTGAGGTAGGAGCATTGCTTGAACCCAGGAAACAGAGGTTGCAGTGAGCCGAGATCCCACCACTGCACTCCAGCCTGGGTGACAGAGCAAGACTCCGTCTCAAAATAAAATGAAATAAAATAAAAATAAATAACAAAAATAAAAGGTGGCATCTACGGGGTATGGCCTCATAGTAGTAATAATAAAATTATAACATTGAAAAAATAAAAGGTAGTTCCCTGGTCATCACCTACCCACTCAATCAAAATCTCCAGGAAGTGGGGCTGGGAAATCTGCATTTTTAAAGAATATCTCGGTCAGTGACTCAGCAGCAAATCACCAGGTACCTCATCTTTCAAGGAGTGGCTGGCTTTTGGAACTCCGTACAATAAAACATGCTCAAAAGGCTAAAGCTGCACTGAACACAATGTGACCTGTCATTGATGATTCAGGAGATTTCAGGATCTCCCATTACCACTAGGTTATCATTTACTACCAGTCACTAGTCACTGTACTAACAAAACCAGTAAGGTAAAGTTAATAAAGACTTTCTATTAGTAGAGAGCAGGAAAAAACAGCTTTTGTTTTATTATCAGATTCAAAAAGCTGGTTTTACTCCAGAGGAAATGCAGTTTTTTGTTGTTGTTGTTGTTTTTGAGATGGAGTTTCGCTCTTGTTGCCCAGGCTGTAGCGCAGTGGTGCGATCTCGGCTCACTGCAACCTCCGTCTCCAGGTTCAAGTGATTCTCCTGCCTCAGTCTCTCAAGTAGCTGGAATTACAGGCATACACCACCATGCCCGGCTAATTTTGTGTTTTCAGTAGAAACAGGGTTTCACCATATTGGTCAGGCTAGTCTCTAACTCCTGATCTCAGGTGATCACCCACCTCTGCCTCCCAAAGTGCTGGGATTACAGGAGTGAGCCACCGCACCCAGCCAAGATGGAGATTTGATGCTTTAAAAAGGAAACTGTTTAAAAACATGAAGGACTCTTTTAACCAACTGCTTAGCTTCACTTCAGAATGTTAACAGGCCCAAATACATTAAAAATGTGGAATATTCACCCTGCATAAGAAAAGTAAAGGAGGAACTTCATGCCAGTCTTAATGAAGAGAAAGGATAATGGGTTTAAACTAAGACTGGCCTAACAGGATTAGCTATGACCGCTGTCCTGATGGCAGCTGTTAAATCTTGGAAACAGGGAGGGCAGAAGTCTTTAAATACATGAGGCCAATTCCTACCTATCTGAGATGACTTTTATGTGAGATATAATAGGATATCCTACTAAGAGCCAAATTAGTTTTACTATTTTAAAACTGCTTAACTAATATAAAGTCACGAAATAAGAAGTTAATCAGATATTTCCTTACAAAAGAACCGGAAGTCTGTTTGTATATGAAAAGATTGTCTTTAGGCTGGGCACAGTGGCTCACACCCATAATCCCAGCACTTTGGGAGGCCGAGGCCAGAGGATCACTTGAGCTCAAGGCGTTTGAGACCAGCCTGGGCAACATGGCAAAACCCTGTCTCCACCCAAAACACAAAAATTAGCTGGGCGTAGTGACGCACATCTGTGGTCCCAGGTACTTGGGAAGGCTGAGGTAAGAGGATTGCATGAGCCCAGGAGGCAAGGTTGCATTGAGCTGAGATCATTCCATGGCACTCCAGCATGGCTGACAGGAGTGAGACCCCCATCTCAATTAAAAAAAAAAAAAAAAGACTATCTTTACAATTGCCAAAATCTTTCTTACACAAACACCAAATAACCATTACCAATAACTAGAAGTGAAACAAAAACAACCAGTAATCATCATTAAACCAGTAACCATTACCAAACAACAATGAAGCAGCTCCTCGCTTGAGACTTCACCAATAGCAATTTAAACTATGTGTTCTCATTAAACTCTAATACCTTAATTCTGTTATTGTATTAACAAGTTATGAGATTCTAAGGTATAGAGGTTAAATCTTTCCTCCAAAAACATAAACACTATGACTAGTACAAGTTTGGTATAAAAGTCTCTATGATTAAAACAATGGCAGTTAATTAAAGGTTCTATGACAAGAATAAAAAATCAAGGTGGAATTAGTCCCCCTAACAACTTCTTAGGTTTACAGAGGTGTTCTCAGAAAGTCTTAGGCATGACACTCATAGAGATGGGTGTGACTATATTTAAATAACAATGCACACGTAATTAGAAAAGAAATTGTGCCCTTTTTTGTTATTGCTGCTGTTTGTTTTGTCTTCTTAAATGCTGGTCACTAAAAACGCCTTTTCCACAACCCTTAAGAGGTGTTCCGGCCTGGCGTGGTGGCTCACATCTGTAATCTCAGAACTTGGGGAAGCCGAGGCAGGAGGATCGCTTGATCCCAGTTCATGTCCAACAACATGGCAAAACCTCGTCTCCACGGAAAATACAAAAACTAGCTGGGTGTGGTCGTGCATGCCTGAGGTCCCAGCTACTCAGGAGGCTGAGAAGGGAGAGTCACCTAAGCCTAGGAGGTCAGGGCTGCAGTGAGCCATGATTACGCCACTGCACGCCAGTCTGAGTGACAGAGTGAGACTCCGTCTCCAAAAAAAAAAAAAGGTGTTCCTATTAGATGGTACCAAGCAAAGTTATGTCAACTGGCTTGGTCGTGAGAGAAGGTTTGAAAGAAATTGATTTTTACGGTTTCTGAGAAGGGACTTTTTTTGTGCATGTTATTTTGGCAACTGGTTAAACTGGTCGATTTAAATATTTACAACCCTTGATGCCGATGTAAACAAGGTATCACAACTGTCTACCTGATCAATATGAAAGTTTTTAACCAGCTGGTCTTTGTAATTAGATGGGCATTAAAATGAGTGTGTCCTAGATTACATGAACATTTTCTTCAATCACAATCAATATATTAGCCCTGCCACATCAATCTGCAGGTGTTATGAAAATATACCCAAATATTTTCAAACTTAAGAATACCTCTAAATAAACTAACTTCTGAATTGTACTCTAAAATTCAGAATTAGGAAATATACAATAGAAGTTCAAAAACCTTTGCCATCATCTACTTCCTTGAATGTGAAAGAGAATGTAATCAGAGAAAAGGATAAAGAAGTTGTCAAACCTGAAATCCCCTTAACAGAAAGGAGCTGTCACGGCTAGGCTGCAGCCCTAGAACTCTGTACACAAACTCAGCCCAGTACCTTGTCCCCTGCCTACTCCCATTCCTAGAAGAATGGTATAATAAATGGGCAGCCCGGCCCACATTTCAGTAAATTGAACTGTCACGGGGAGAATACGGCACCCCAAACAGTTGCAGCGACAGTGGTAACAGGAAGTCTCTCTGTCCTCTAAACCAATCATCAAAGGGATACATAAGGAACTTACTGCTTTCTTAGAAGGCCACACGCACCCCGGGATGTTTGCTCATCACGTCACTCTGGCCTTTAACCAGGGAGCAAAGTGACAGTTGTGGGTAAAACACTATTTCCAAGCTAACAATTATCCTTCCTTATGGTAGACTGGGGGGTGGCACGGT
The DNA here is from genome assembly GCF_006542625.1 of Nomascus leucogenys. NCBI lineage: Eukaryota > Metazoa > Chordata > Mammalia > Primates > Hylobatidae > Nomascus > Nomascus leucogenys. Next base: position 112,479 of record NW_022095768.1, on the reverse strand, counting down.
ACACTCTTGATTACACAAGCAGTTTTTTTTTCCCCCTAGAACAAATGACAGACCAACAAAAAGGAGAAAATATGCTGTTGTTTATCTCTTCTACCAGCCTGAACTCAAGCTCTGAGCAGACGTGCCAGCGGAGGCTCTGGCTCCCCTGGTTCGCCAGACTTCCCCATGTCTAGTCAACTGTCTCCTGGGCAGCCGGCTGAAGAGAGGCCCCATTTCCCTCTCGGTCTTGACCGCTGCCGCACAGTGGCGACCTCACACACATCGCGAACAGAGGACAACTCCCAAGCGAGGGAACAGTGGACCCTGCGGGGAGAACCGCATTCCCAAACTTCTCCATCAAATCTCCAAACTCCAAACCTCCCTCCTCCAGCCGCCTCCGTCTAAGACGGAGGTAGGGACGGGCTGGTTCCTTTAAAGGGGTAAGCAGGCCGCCGCGGACCTGCCTCAGTTTCCTCTGACGTACAAAGAGGTATCTTTTCCCCACAAGCCAACTAGACCTGCCGGTCTGCAGGGCGCTTGGGGATAATCGAGGACGCACGTCTCCCGTTACTGCCCCCACAGGTGAAACGCTTTCTTTGAGGGGACTTTTCAAAGGACAGGTGTGGGCTGCCCTGAAGGCGGGGACTTCCAGCCAGCAAACGGCTTCCCCCTACCCCTGTAGGGCAGGGAGAGTCCCAGGCCGCGCCCCACACAGAGGAAGGGCCCCCAGACCACAGCCTGACGGCACCCGACCGTCCCCCTTCCCGTCCTTCCCTAGGCCGGGCGCCCAGCGGCCCCCAGCGCCGCCGCCTCCTCACCTGCTGCGGCCGCCCGCCGGGCCGGCACCTAGGAGAGGAGGCGAGGGGAGGGGCCGGATCCCGGCCGCAGAAGCCTCAGGCAGGGAGGCTGCGGACTCCGCGGCGGCGGCGTCTCTGGCGCTGAGGGGCACCCGGGGGAGGTCGCGACATCCTCACGGGCGGCCCCAGGAAGTCGGCCCCCCCACCCATCCCCAGCCGGCCCGGCCCTGCCGCTCCCGCCCTCCGCGCGGCCCCGCCCCTGACTCGGCCCCGCCCCCTCTCGGGAGCGCGCCTCCGCTCCCGCCGCGCCCGAGCCACCATAGAGAAGAGCGAGGCGCCCGGCGGCCTCGAGCGCGGCCTCCGCTCGCGCCCCCTGGCGGAGCTGGGGCTCCCGGAGGCGGGGCCGGGCTGGTCTGAGCCGTCGGACCGTAGGAGGCGTCGTTTCCCCAAAGTCATGGTGTCGGCCGCTGCTGTTTACCTTGGTCACACAATTCTGCGAGAGGCGCCCAAGGGTCCAAGTCCAAGTTTCAGCTGGGTCAAGACCCGGCTTGGTGACCTTGAGCGAGTCCCTCAACACCTCTGAACGCATGTCATAAAACTTTGAAAGGTGCCTGACTTTCATGTCTCATTGACACTCTCATCAGTGCTATGAGCAGACGACGGTTTTCCCTGCTTCATGATTGCAGAAACCCAGCCCCACTAGAGGTTACGAGCTTATTCAGCGTCCCACAACTGGCATGTATTAGAAGCCGGGTCTGTGGGACCTAAAAACCCATGCTTGTCCCACTCACTCTAGCACTGCCCAGTCTAAACCCCTAGGACTAGCTACTTCCCCTCAGGAAGGTCAGGAAGCTGCTGAGGAAGGCTGTGGTAGAATGGGAATGACTCAGCAAGGATCCATCCCTGCCTTTTACCCATGCACCTTCCAGCAAGGTACCTAACCTTTACGAACTCTGGTTTTCTCATCCCAGAAATGCAGGTTGGCGTGGATTTAGTGAGCGCATGCATGTAGCTGTGGTTAGTAAACCGCCAAGCAGCAGGGCCGCCCAGGGGATGGTTAGCCAGCGTGGCCTACGATGCCTAGTCATGAACATAATATTAAGTTCCAACCCTTCTTTTAAATGGTGTCTAGTGACACAGTTTTCTTAGGTTTTAGGTTCTATTGAGAACTCCCAGTTTTTCTGAGCAATTTGTATTTTCAAACAAGGAATATCGTAAGGAAAATAAGATCCTGAGCCAGGCGTGGTGGCTCATGCCTGTAATCTCAGCACTTTGGGAGGCTGAGGTGGGTGGATCACCTGACGTCAGGAGTTCGAGACCAGCCTGGCCAACATGGTGAAACCCCATCTCTACTAAAAATACAAAAAAATTAGCCAGGAATGGTGGCGGGTGCCGGTAATCCCAGCTACTTGGAAGGCAGAGGTTGCAGTGAGCCAAGGTCGCGCCATTGCACTCCAGCCTGGGCGACAAGGGCGAGACGACGTCTCAAAAATAATAATAATAAGATCACGTATACGTATCAGACTCTGTCACTTTACAAGTATTATTTTAAATCCTCACAACCCAGCAAACTGTGTACTATTATTCCCATGTTATCAATGAGGATCTACATATTAAGTAATTTACCCAAAACCCCATGGTTAGAAAAAGGTGGCGCTGGAATGTATTGCTTTTTTTTTCTTTCAACCAGAAGTGTCTTGAATACACGGAGCTGCAATTTATTTATTTTTGTTTTTTTGAGACAGGGTCTCACTGTCACCCAGGCTGGAATGCAGTGTCGTGATCTCCGCTCACTGCAACCTCCGCCTCCCAGGTTCAAAGGATCCTCCCACCCTATAGCTGGGTCTACAGTCACCTGCTACCACGCTCAGCTAATTTGTTTATTTGTTTGCCTGTTTTTGGTAGAGACAGAGTTTCACCATGTTGGCCAGGCTGGTCTCAAACTCCTAACCTCAAGCAATCTGCCGCCTTGGCCTCCCAAAGTTCTGGGATTACAGGGATGAGCCACTGCGCCCCAAAAAGCTGGAATTTAAAACTGATTTTTTCAATCACCTGGAATGCATGGAAAGACTGACCTGCTAAAGGCCTCCCACATCCGAATTAAATGTACCCATCGTTTTCCTTCCTGGCTATTTTTGTAACTTTCCCTGATGCAATTCTGTCTGGTTTGCTTCTCTCTAAGTCTTCATTTCCAGCCCTACCCTCCAAAAGCATTTATGGTCTCCTCCTTTCCCTCTAATTCCTTTTCCCTAGATATGCCAGGACCTTGTCCATCCTCTCAATTCTGAAATAGATTCCTACCTGCGATGAAGGCACAGCATTTTCCACCACATCACTCTTTTCTCTTGATAGAAATCATAGCTATAGAAAGTTAATAGGTCCAGGCCAGGCACGGTGGCTCATGCCTATAATCCCAGCACTTTGGGAGACCTGATCACTTGAGATCAGGAGTTTGAGACCAGCCTGGCCAATGTAGTGAAACCCCATCTCTAATAAAAATAACAAAAATTAGCCAGGCTTGGTGGCATACGCCTATAATCCCAGCTACTCGAGGGGCTGAGACAGGGGAATCACTTGAACTCGGGAGGTGGAGGTTGCAGTGAACTGAGATTGTGCCACTGCACTCCAGCCTGGGTGACAGAGCAAGGCTCCATCTCAAAACAAAAAACAAACAAACAGAAAAAAAGTTAATAGGTCCAGAACAAGGGTGGGGTGAGACCTGGGGATGTCCTTTTGTAAACTTAGTTTACAACCTGAAGGTTCAGTTCTGAAAGGGGGTGCACTTAATCCACTGATTGGATCCAATAATTGAAGTTTGGATTCATGACATCCTGTGGAAATCATTTTTTTCTGGGCCGTCTGGTCCATATTACAAGCAAATCATTGGAATGCTGCTAAATAATGTGCATATCACTGCAGCACAGAGGCCTCCGAGCTGCGTTTATCCACACTCCTCCTTTCTCCACCTTAGGCATTACCACCATCACTATTTTTCATCTTTATCATGCCCTTCCACAGAGGCATTCAATAATGTACCCATTGTGCAAGCAATCCGAAATCCTTTTCAGCAAGCAATAGTATTTAGTAGTGATAAAACACTAATTTGTCTACCAAGTGACATATTTATAGGAGCTGTTTACTTGGACATATTTTTATTATTTCTACTCATTTGCTAAGTACTTTCCAATGCATATTTATGAAGCACAGGCCTTTCCCCAAACAGTTGTGAAAAAATAAATCATATTATTTCTTTTATTAGTAGCAGCATGGCTTGGAAGTCCTAGTGCCCTGATTTTAGTTACTTCTGGCAAGAGCTGGAAGAATTAATAGTGACTGACCACCTACTATGTGCCAGACTCTCTGTGAAAGGCACTTTACATAAATTATCTGTTTAATTCCCCTGAGACATATATTTTACCAACAAAGAAAATGTAATTCCCCTGCAACATACACTTTACCAGTAGGACAGAGACATTACCTTGTCTAAGTAACTCGGCCAGAAAGGGACTAGCAGGGTTTTGAACTTAGATCTTTTTCCTGATTCCAAAATCCCAAATCACCATTCCGCTTCACCAGCACCCCCTACCGGCTTCTCTGGATCTAATAGCTTCTGTAAAATATAAAGTGTTTTTTGTTTTGTTTTGTTTTGTTTTGTTTTGTTTTGTTTTGTTTAATAAGAGAGGATGTGTAGGTTACTGAGAATGGAACAGTTAGAGATAAACATACACAGGGTGCTAACCCTAATTTTTCTATGGGAGGTTACTCTTCAAGGGATTTACTCCCTAAGAAATCAATGGAAGGATGTTTCCCAAAGAGAAGGGCCAGTACTAGTGCTGGATCCATTCCTGGAGACAGAACTGGCTACACTGTTTGCAAGAAACAGTGCAAAATATGGGACACTTGTTTTTTTTTTTTTTTTTTTTTTTTTTTTTTTTTTTTTTTTGAGACGGAGTCTTTCTCTGTCCCCCAGGCTGGAGTGCGGTGGCGCGATCTCGGCTCACCGCAACCTCCACCTCCTGGATTCACGCCATTCTCCTGCCTCAGCCTCCCGAGTAGCTGGGACCACAGGCGCCCACCAACACGCCCGGCTAATTTTTTTGTAATTTTTAGTAGAGACGGGGTTTCACCATGTTAGCCAGGATGGTCTCGATCTCCTGACCTCGTGATCCACCCGCCTCGGCCTCCCAAAGTGCTGGGATTACAGGCTTGAGCCACCGCGCCCGGCGGGACACTTGTTTAAAAATTAAGAATTTCAAGATGACAACGGCAGAGCATTAAACTAAGTACACAGCCCTGCTAAGCATGGGGCCCTGTGTGATTGCACTGGTCATACCACCATGTAGCTGGGCCTGCCTGGACAGAAGAAAGCTGTCATCAGCACCCCCCATGCATCATAAGCTTATTCATAATATGAGATTGAGTGCCTATGTCATGCCTGGAAAACTATTCAGTGTTTTACATAAGCTACATGATCCTAAAACAACTCTATGAAACAGATATTATTTTTCCCATTTCATGGTGGATGACACTAAGGCTTAAAGAGACTGTTATTCATCCAGTGTTATACGGCAAGTAAATGTCAAAGCTAGGATCAAGTTAGTTGAGATATAAAAAATCCTGTTCCTTGACTTTGTATCTTTGTCAGCACAGGCCCATTGTTTTCCTACAAAACTCAAACTTAAGCTGAGGCTATTATACCACAAACTATAGAGAGGCCAAGGAAGAGCAGAGATTCAAGGGCTACTCAAAAAGTCAAACATGCAGCAGCTGAAGCACAGCTGTACAGCTCCAGGGCATGAGGACCTGGCAGAGAGAATGCCATCATTTATGGCAAATGTCATGGCCAATACCCAGACTCCTCCAAGACTGAAGGGAAACCCAGTGAGGTCTTTGATAAAGACCTAACATGGAACCTAAGGCATTTAACTCAGTAAAATATTGTAAATAGTCCACTAAAGTTAGGAACAAGACAAGGATGATTGTTATTGTTGCTTCTATTCTGTGTAGTACTAAAAGTCAGTTTTAGTTTAGACAGCCACTGCAATAGGACAAGAAAAAATGATAGAAAGCATTCAGGATCACTTTGGATTAATAATATACCTAACTCTAATTTAAGGTCTATGCATCGCAGAGCCTTCTCCAAGGCCAAACCCCAACTCACAGAATTAGACAGTTTAAAACTTACCCAGTGTTTGCTTCACCAGCACATACACTAAAATTGGAACAATACAAAGAAGATTAGCATGGCCCCTGAAATAAATTAAAAAATAAATAAATCCTGCCCAGACAACTGCATGGCAGAACACAGCAAAAACCTAGTAGGATATACATCTAAATCCCTTATCTCCCCCTACTTTACATCTCAGGGATACATAGGCCCTGTTTTGTTTTGTTTTGTTTTGTTTTTTTGAGATGGAGTCTTGTTCCGTCACCCAGATTGGAGTGCAGTAGCGTGATCTCGGCTCACTGCAACTTCCACCACCCGGGTTCAAGCGATTCTCCTGCCTCAGCCTTCTGAGTAGCTGGAACGACAGGCACCCGCCACCACGCCCAGCTAATTTTTGTATTTTTAGTAGAAATGGGGTTTCGCCATGTTGGCCAAGCTGGTCTCGAACTCCTGATTTCAAATGATCAACCCACCTCAGCCTCCCAGAGTGCTGAGATGACAGGCATGAGCCACCGCGCTCAGCCGGTCCTGTTGTTTCCTATTCAGCTTTATTTCTCCCTAAACCTCCAGTTCTCTTTAATACTAATGATATCTGCCTTCTCCAAGTTTTTGTCATTCTTTTGTAACTTCCCTGGGGGAAATCAGAAAGAGCTGAGAATATAGATCTCTGATCCCGCTTTTTATGGTGAGCTAAGCTGAAAAGAGGTTGGGATGTGCAGCCCTTGCTGCTATCAGGGCAAAGTATGAAAAAGAATTTTGTGGAAACATTTACATATTTATAGCAGAAGGCAGCATGCAGATGGGAAGAAATGGGTTTGGTATCAGGCAGATATGTGTCTGGATTCCCGTGCTGTCACTTATTAGCTTTATGTCCTTAACCTCACTGAGCTCCCATTTACTGTCTATTAAATGGAATGATTCCCTCTGCCACAGGCTGTCCTAAGGTCATAATGAGACATGCATTAAGAGCCTCAGGATACATAATAGAGCCTTGATTAACTCGTCTTTGGTACTACCGTAAGTACTAGTGAGAGGCTGCCCACCCAGCATCCAGTTCATCCACACACTCTCCTTTCTAGTAGAAAGCAGAACTCCCATTTTTCTTTCAGTGGCTCCAGCATGTGCTTCAGGAAAGCCTGTCCCCAGCCTCAGCTCCAGGGCTATTTCCTAGTTGGTTCAAGTCAATCACAGCAGTCCCTTTTTCTTGCCAGTTACTGTATTACACATGGGTGTATGAAGCAATTCTGCACCAATGAGATTTGAGGTGAATCAGTTTTGGTTGGAAGTTAGTTCTGAGTTAGTCCTTTGTTAAATTAAATTTGGGGTCAGGTGCGGTGGCTCACTCCTGTAATCCAGGCACTTTGGGAGGCAGAGGCAGGTGAATCACCTGAGGTCAGGAGTTTGAGACCAGTCTGGCCAACATGGTGAAACCCCATCTCTACTAAAAATACAAAAAGAGCCGGGGATGGGGGTGCATGCTTGTAATCCCAGCTATTCAGGAGGCTGAGGCAGGAGAATTGCTTGAACCCAGGAAGCAGAGGTTGCAGTGAGCCAAGATCGTGCCACTACACTCCAGCCTAGGTGACAGAGACTCCATCTCAAACAAACAAACAAAAGCTAAATTTGGCCTGAGGGCTAGTCACAGTGGGTCATGCCTATAATCCTAGCACTTTGGGAGGCCGAGGCAGGCAGATCATCTGAGGTCTAAGGAGTTCGAGACCAGCCATGGCCAACGTGGTGAAACCCCATCTCTACTAAAAATACAAAAAAAGTTGAGCGTGGTGGCACGTGCCTGTAATCCCAGCTACTCAGGAGGCTGAGGCAGGAGAATCACTTGAACCCAGGAGGCAGAGGTGCAGTGAGCCAAGATCATGCCACTGCACTCCAGCCTGGGCAACAGAGCAAGACTCCATCTCAAAAAGAAAAAAAAAATTGACCTGAGGAGGCTTTATTGGGCCCTTAACAAACTGCAGCCTTAGTATGCAAACTAACTGAAAACCTAACTTAGGAGTATACTTTTGTAACAGATTGCTGAGGCTCAGCCAATCACATCATCAGCCTCAGTGGGTTCCAGGCAGCCAACTATTCAAACCATTTTCAAATAAGGCAAAGGCAGAGCTGTAACCAATTAGTTGTCTTTGTATCTCATTTCTGTTTTCTGACCACAAATGCTTTCAGACTATGTTGCAGCTCTGGAATTCTCCGAACCTGTCCTGGTTCTGAGGGCAGCCCAATTCTAGAATTGCAAATAAAAGTCAATTACAATCTGCAAAACTATATTTGCTTTAATTTTGTCTTTTAACACCTTGTTTTCTTAATTTTTATTATTTTATTTTATAGAGATAGGGTCTTGCTATGTTGCCCAGGCTGGTCTGGAACTCCTGGCCTCAAGCGATCCTCCTACTTTGGCTTCCCAAAGTACTGGGATTACAGACAGGAGCCACAGCTCCTGGCATGTTAACACCTTGTTCTTTAAAGGACACACAGGAGGTGATCCTTCTCCTGCCTGTAGATATTGTCATGTCTGGACTGATGCTCAAAATGGCTGCAGCCAGGCTTTCATAAGGGGAACAAGCTTGAAGACAAAACCAACATAAAAGAACAGAGCAGAAGGATGCAAAGGCCCTATGCCATTTGACAACGAGCCACTAAATTAACGAACCTCAGGCTTCCTGTTATCAGAGATAATAAGTGTCCCTGCCAGGCATGATGGCTCATGACTGTAATCCCTAGTACTTTGGGAGGTCAGGGAGGGTAGATCGCCTGAGCCCAGGAGTTCAAGACCAGCCTCGGCAACGTAGAGAGACCCCGCCTCTACAAAAAATACAAAACTTAGATGAGTGTGGTGGCACACACCTGTAGTCCCAGCTACTTGGGAGACTGAGGTGGGAGGATCACTTGAGCCTGGGAGGTAAAGGGTACAGTGAGCCGTGATTGTGCCACTGCACTCCAGCCTGGGTGACAGAGCAAGACTCTGTCTTGAAACATAAAAGAAATAAATATAAACAAGTGTCCCTAGTATTTACACTTCTTTAAGCTAGGTTTTGTTACTTGCAGCCTTAATGATACATGGACCTTTTGCCTGAGTCCTTGGGAATTCAAATGCCTGATTTTTAATTAAGGCCATCAAGTGCTAGCACATAGTAGGATCTCAACATTAATTTCGTCTGATGTCAAAGGGCATACAATAGTCCCCTGTAAAAAGATATGTAAGAAGACACTCTGGGGACTCAATGATGTGTGTGTGAATATATATATATATATATATATATATATATATATATATATATATATTAAATGGAGTCTCACTCTGTTGCCCAGGCTAGAGTGCAGTGGCACAATCTCGGCTCACTGCAACCTCCATCTCCCAGGTTCAAGCGATTCTCATGCCTCAGCCTCCCAAGTAGCTGGGATTACAGGTGCAAGCCATCACACCCAACTAATTTTTGTATTTTTAGTAGAGACGGGGTTTCACCATGTTGGCCAGGCTGGTCTCGAACTCCTGACCTCAAGTGATCGGCCTGCCTCAGCCTCCCAAAGTGCTGGGATTACAGGCGTGAGCCACTGCACCTGGCTCATACATATATATATGTGTGTATATATGTGTGTGTATATACGTGTGTGTGTGTGTGTGTGTGTGTGTATTTGTTTCCTAAGAACTAGAGAGTGCCCTCAGGTCTCAAACCACCCCTGCGGGGGAAATTGAAAGTTGATGCTTTATGGAAGGAACTCCTGAGATAGAGCCAGTCCTTTGCTTTTTTTAAAATATATTTTTAAAACATCATTCATCTATTTAATAATTACTGAGCTTCCATAATGTATAAAGAGAAAAAGTGACAAAAAGTGGGAGCCTGTAGGCAGACACGTGAACAGAAAGTACAAGTGAATAAATAATACAGGGGAGTTACTGTAAGCATCTATCTAGATCGCAGCTGAGGCATAAAAAAGGATGTCAGGGTGGGTGTGCACCAGACACAGTGGGAGCTGGGCAGAGACAGACACATAAGCAAAGGGAGCAAAAGGCACTTGGACAGGAGAGCCAGCCTAGCCCAAGTCCTACCAGGGGACTGCACAGTGTGCTGTGGCCGGAACAGAGAGTGCAGTGGCAGCAGGCAGGCAAGACAAAGCCCTGGTCTAGGAGGAGCCAAAGGATGAAGCCAGCTGTGAGGGGCACAGCCTGCAGGAATGTCACGTGGTGGTCTGAAGTAGCAGTGAATGCAACACCTTCCCATGGCCACAGAAACTCCTTGAGTGAGAGCTATGGTGCCTTCAGCTGGAGTTACAACCCTAGCAGGAATAGAACTGTATGGACTGGAAATTAAATGAAATTAAATAAAATGTGGGGATTTTTTTTTTTTCTTTTTGCAACAGTCTCTGTTGCCCAGGCTGGAGTGCAGCGGCATGATCTCGGGTCATTGCAACCTCTGCCTCCTGGGCTCAAGTGATCCTCCCCACTCAGCCTCCCAAGGAGCTGGCATTATAGGCATGCGCCACGATGCTCAGCCTCCCAAGGAGCTGGGATTACAGGCATGCGCCACGATGCCTGGCTAATTTTTGTATTTTTTTTTTTTTTTTTTTTTTTTTTGAGACGGAGTCTCACTCTGTTGCTCAGGCTCCAACCTGAGCAGTGCAGTGGCGCCATCTCAGCTCCCTGCAACCTCTGCCTCCCAGGTTCAAGCGATTCTGCCTCAGCCTCCTGAGTAGCTGGGATTATAGGAAATGGGCCACCATGCCTGGCTAATTTTTGTATTTTTAGTACAGATGGGGTTTCACCATGTTGGTCAGGCTGGTCTGGAACTCCTGACCTTAGGTGATCCACCCACCTCGGCCTCCCAAAATGCTGGGATTACAGGCGTGAGCCACCACACCCGGCCAATGTGGGGATTAAAAAAAAAAAAAAAAAAAAGAGTCCTGGCCTAGGAATCAAGTTCTGGGTTCCAGATCCCACCTCCATTCTGCCACTAGGACTGTCAGTCACCCTTTTTGAGCCTCAGGTACCTTCTCTGTTAAGTAACAGGATGGGCCAGATGATTTTTTTTTCCTTGAGACAGGGCCTTGCTCTGTTACCCGGGCTGGGGTATAGTGGTGCGATCAGGGCTCACTGCAGCCACAACCTCCAAGGTTCAAGCAATTCTCCTGCCTCAGGCTCCCAAGTAGCGGGGACCACAGGTGCACATCACCATGCCTAGCTAATTTAAAAAATATTTTTATAGAAACGATGTCTCATCATGTTGCCCAGGCTGATTTTAAACTCTTAAACTCCTGGGCTCAAGTGATCCTCCTGCCTCAGGCTCCCAAAGTGCTACCATTATAGGTGTGAGCCACTGTGCCTAGCCCCAGATGATCTCAAACTGCAGTCCTAGGGTCCTCAGTTAGGTATTAAGTACCTGAACTCACTACATAATGGGAACAGGGCAGAGATGGCAACCAGACTCCACCTTGAATACCAACTCCAACTGACTGGTAGTGGCTACCTGGAGTGTTGTATTGAGAAAAACTTCTAAAAACACTTTGACTTCCACAAAAAAGAGTGCTTGTGCCCAATTGGTGATGTCTGCTGTGGGCTTAAGATGCCCAAATAGTACCTTGAGTGGCAGGAATTTGCAATTTCCAGCTTCATGTATTGCATCTTACTGTGGTTGCAGGAATGTGCCAATCACCCATGGTATAAAGATACTGAAGATTAATTTATCCTGGGGTCTTCTGTGAAAGCAAGCACTAGGGGTTCCCCCAGGCTTAGGCTTACCAACCCTGTCCTCAATCCAACACCCTGGTGCCAGTTTGCCATTCCTTCCCAATCCTCCATGGTTCTATCCCTGCTGCATTCATCACCTCTAAATGTCATTACTTTCTGAGTGTAATTCTGACACTCCTTTCCTGCAGCCAAGACATAACTGATTAATTTCACAACAGGCTCTCTAACCAAGACGACCTTCCTTTAAAAGATGTGGCCAGTATACAATCCTGATCATTTCTCTACTTTTCTTTTATTTTCCATTCCCTGGTGTCTTCCTCCCCTCCCAGCCAGGGTCATGGCTCTCAGACCGATGGCCACAGTGCTGGTGAAAGACAGGGGGATTATTTCATACACTAGGGAACTAGCTGTGGTACAGCTGGCAGGAAGAGAGGTGTAATTATATTGCATCTTGGAGCCACTAGCAATGAATTTCTGCATAAAGGACTAGATTTGCCATGTATTATTTACGTCAGCATCAATTTTCCCAGCTGGCTCTATTTACTGTGCAAATTCTCCTCTGTCTGTTTATGGGCAAGGCCATGGTTCAGCACCTCTGGTTACGCTGTACTGTGGAGGGGCCCCACAGGGCACCATGCATATTAAACGAGTGGCTGGATTCACCAGGAACAGGTCATATCCTCCCTTTCTGTTAAATTATATCCCTGGGACTGCAGTGAGCCCACACGTTCTCACCTAGTCATGGTGATGCAGGCAGGTCTGAAACCAAATCAGCAAGAGGAAAGCAGGAATAAACTGTTCTTTGGGCCTCACTGGGGGAAACTGAAAAACAGCCTTCTAAGGGGGAATCAGGTGGCTCTAGGGCTGGGGGAATTGCCTTTTTATATTTTTAAGAGCAAAACAAAGATGAAGAAGAGTATTTCATTTATAAGCTTATTTCCACCCAGTAACTCAGAGACAGAGCTAAGGAAGAGTGGGCCCCCATCTAACAAATGGAAAGGCAGAGACAAAAAAAAAAAAAAGCAGCAGCAGCAGCAGCAAAGGCAAGTTAGAGGCTTTCCCGGCTTGGCCACTGTGCTAGGAGGGAGCACAGGACACAACGGTGATGCACAGGGCTATCCATCCAGTCGCCAGCATGCCTCTTCAGAGATGCTCCCAGCCAGGGTGAACTTGGTTTCCACCGGAAACATACATGTTAGAAATAAGGGAAGGAAACATGGCACCAGTATGAATTTCTGGGTCCTCGCAATGCAGCATCCTCTTTCGCCTGTGGTTTATATGCTTACAGAGAGTGAGGCCAAGGAACCCAAGATGTCTCTTCTGGCCAGCCTGAGAACGTCTGTAGTCACCAGTGCCAGGTGGCGGTAAACAGCAGGCATTACTGGGAAGAAAAGTTGGGAGGGGTCCCCATTGCTTCCCTGTTTCCCAAACAACAGCACAGGTCATGTCTGATCACCCTGTAACGTGGCGCTCTGCTCTGAGGTCCCCCAGGTCCCAATGTCTACCATCTCCTGGAAACCTGTTGGCTGGAAGAAGAAATAGGAAGGAGTAAGTGGAGTTAAGCAACCCAAGTGGGTAGCTTCTTTAGTTGCAAGGTTTCAGCCTCTAAAGAGTTCTTCTCGAAGACATCTGTGGGTATGGAAACCACCCTCCAGGGCCCAAGATTACTGGCATCTTCCTGGGGCTGGCTCACCTGTCGGGAAGATTTGGTCAGACATGCCATGCGCCGGCCGCCTGATGCTCCTGCTCCCTCGATGGTGTCCAGGAGAATCCGAGTCCTGGGCACAAAGCTCCAGGAGCGTCCAAGGGCAGGTTTGAGCCTCCCACTGTCCCTGTCTCGAGTTATGTGGTTGGTCACCTGCAGCAGAAACAGACTTACAGATCCATAATGCTAGTATAGAGGACATCTATTACTACTGCTTCATTTTACAGAGAGGAAAACAGAGGCCTAGCACAGAGAAATAACTTCCCCAAGGTTACAAAACCTAACGGCAGGTCTGGAACTAGAACCTGGGCCTCCTGACTTGTGCCCCGCTCTTTCCACTAAATCTCAATGCCTCAGGTTTGACCCGAACCAGAAGGCGATGGGGCACATGTCGCCATGTTGTCCAGGCTGGTCTCAAACTCTTGAGCTCATGCAGTCTACCAGCCTCAGCCTCCCGAAGTGCTGGGATTACAAGTGTGGGCCACCATGCCCAGCCACTCAGCCTTTAAAAGGAAGGACATTTTGACACATGCTACAAACCTTCAGGACATTATGCTAAGTGAAATACACCAGTCACAAAAAGTAAATACCATATGATTCCATGTATATGAGGTTCCTAGAGTAGTCAAAAAGCATAGATACAGGAAGTAGAACGGTGGTTGTCAGGGGCTGGGGAAGGGGGAAATGAGTTATTTTTAAGGGGTACAGAGTTTCAGTTTTACAAGGTGAAGAGTTATAGAGATGGATGGTGGTGATGGTTGTACAGCGTTATGAATGTATTTAACACCACCGAACTGTATACCTTAAAATGGTTAAGATAGTAAATTTTATGTTATATGTATTTTACAACAATAAAAGAAACTGGAAAAATATATAGCTGCTAAAAATTACATTTCTAAAAAATCTATTTTAAAACATAGGAAATGGACTCAGATGGTATTTTTTGTGTTGTTGTTTTGGTTTGTTTGTTTTTGAGATGAGGTTTTGCTCTGCTGCCCAGGCTGGAGTGCAGTGGCATGATCACAGCTCACTGCAGCCTCAACCTCCCAGGCTCAAGCAATTCTCCTGCCACCAAGGCCACCTAGTTTTTGTATTTTTTGTAGAGGTGGGGTTTTGCCATGTTGCCCAGGCTAGTCTTGAACTCCTGGGCTCAAGTGATCCACCAGCCTTGGCTTCTCAAAGTGCTGGGATTACAGGCATAAACCACTGCACCTGGCCTTCTTTTTTTTTTTTCATGAGGTTAGTTTAGTTAGAAAGCTGGTTAAGTGTGGGCTCACCCCTGTAATATCAAAACTTTGGGAGGCTGAGGTGGGTGGATTGCTTGAGCCTGGAAGGTCGAGCTGCAGTGAGCTGTGATTGTGCCCCCACACTCCAGCCTGGGAAACAGACAGAAACCCTATCTCAAAAAAAAAAAAAAAAAAAGGAAAGTTGGCTAAAAGTGTAAGTAAATATGCAGAAAAAGTATTGTATGGAGATATGTAAAAATATTAATATGGTTTCTGTGGATGTGGAGATTGAGATTGATGACATATTTGAATCTTATATTTTTTATCCTTTCTATGAGAAGCATGCAGACTTTAAAAAAACTACCTCATAAGCAGAAAAAGTTACTTCAATAGCAAAAAGATCCATTTATATGAAGCTCTGGAAAAGGCCAAACTATTGGGATGGAAAACAGATCAGTGGTTGCCTGGGCCTGGGGGACCTTTTGGTGGGGTCACAAGTGGATACAACTATATCCATTAGTCAAACTTCAAACAAGGAGAAAGTTACTCTATGTAAAATATACCTCAATAAACCTGACTAAAAAGAAAAAATGTAGAAACAAAACAAAACAACAAAAAAACAACAAGACAATTCCTGATTCCCTTAGCTATTTATGGTGCAAAGCTGTAGCTGACCCAGGGAAGCTGGGGTATGTCCCTTTCCTAAAGAGACACTGGGGTTCACAAGCTGACATTTAAGGGAAATAAAGAGCTCGCAATAACTAGAAATCAAGTTCATTGGCCAAGCCTGCTTCCTCACCACCACTGCCATGCCAAGGTCCAGGGCCAGGGTCTTCAGCTCTTGGGCCAGCTGCATCATCAAGGCCAAGCCTGTAGGAGGAGGAGAAGCAGACAGGGAGGGCAGTGGGGAACCAGGGATGGGGCTGGCCAGAGACCAGACTCCAGAGCTGGGAGGCCAGGTCACATTCCACTGGCCCCAGGCTCTGCCACATCACTCACCTTCCCTCTGCTGACCTCCCAGAAGTGGGGAGACCACCGCAGTGACCGAGTCCACAACCACCACCTTCACAGTTCCTGAAGAACTAGTCACCTGAAGGAATGTGGGGGAAGCACTCATGAACCTGTCAGCCTATAGGACACATTAAAGGACAAGCTGGCTCTTCTATCTAAAACTAGTAAGAAATAGCCCCCCTCATCCCAAATACAGCAAGCTGCACAGGCATCACAGAATGTCATCAGCAGCAATGTCTCCCTCGTCCCATTGACATGTGTAACAGACTTCAGTGAAGACTTGGGTAGAAAGAAAGGGTTTAAATCACAGGACATCAAAACTACACTAAAGTGGCTGGGCGCAGTGGCTCACGCCTATAATCCCAGCACTTTGGGAGGCCAAGGCGGCAGATCACTTGAGGTCAGGAGTTCGAGACCAGCCTGGCCAACATGGTGAAACCCCGTCTCTACTAAACATACAAAAATTAGCTGGGCGTGGTGGTGCACACCTATAATCCCAGCTACTCAGGAAGCTGAGGCAGGAGAATCACTTGAACCTGGGAGGCGGGGGTTACAGTGAACTGAGATCACGCCACTGCACTCCAGCCTGGGCAACAGAGCAAGTCTCTGTCTCAAAAAAAAAAAAATTAGTTAACTAAAAACTACATTAAAGTCATCAAATTTCAGAAAGCTATGCATAGAGTCCTGAGGCCTCTGGTCATGGATCTCTCAGCACCCATCTCTCTCCTGTGTCCAGCCTCCCACCATGGTGGTAAGGCCCTTCTTTTCCTTTTCTGACTCGCTCCTTTCTTTCCCCTGTCCGGCTAACTACCACCCTCAAATTCCTAACTTCCTTTGCTGAAGAGTTTAGCCTTCTCTTTACTTCGCTGTCTCCTTCTAGATCATGCCTCCAGGCCTCATCTTCCATATCTAAAATGCCTTCAAATAAATTCCCTAAGTCTTGCTCTATCACCCAGGCTGGAGTGCAGTGGCATGATCTCAGCTAATTGCAACCTCTGCCTCCTGGGTTCAAGCGATTCTCAAGCCTCAGCTTCCTAAGTAGCTGTGACTACGGGTGCACACCACCATACCCGGTTAATTTTTGTATTTTTAGCAGAGACGGGGTTTCACCATGTTGGCCAGGCTGGTCTCGAAATCCTGGCCTCAAGTGATCTGGCCACTTTGGCCTCCCAAAATGCCAGGATTACAGGCATGAGCCACCATGCCCAGCCTGGTGCCATCTTTCTAACCATAATTTTCTGTCTTTACACAAGCAGGAGACTCCTGGTTTCCCTGGACTTAAACTGTTTTTGATGCTTCTTTTCTCTTCTCCCTTACTTCTTATATCCTGATTCTGGTTCTTTTTCTTTTCTTCTTTTTTTTTTTTTTTTTTTAAGACAGGGTCTTGCTGTGTTGCCCAGACTGGTTTTGAACTCCTGGGCTCAAGTGATCCTCCTGCCTTGGCCTTCCAAAGCATTAGGATTTTAGGCGTGAGCCACCGCTCCCAGCCTCAGATTCTTAACCCCTAGAAACTGTGAGATAAGAAATACTATGTCTTAAGCCACTAAGGTGTTGGTAACTTATTATGCAATAATATAAGATATATCATCTAATGGTCCTACAGTAAAAAATACAGTCTTCTGATCTGGAATTGAGAGGTTTGGGCTATAAGGTTAGTTCTTGTCCTAAATATTGGTCAACTTTGGTCAACTCACTTCACTTCTCTGGCCTTCACTCTTCTCATCTCTAAAAGTGAGGTAAGCACTACTCAGCTTCATGTCTCAACAAGCTGGTGGGTCATAACCAGCTATGACTTCTGAGGTAAGTATTTGTTCAACATTTTTTTTAAAGACGGGGTCTAGATCTGCTGCCCAGGCTAAGGTACAGTGGTATGATCATGGCTCACTGCAATCTCCAACTCCTAGGCTCAAGCAATCCTCCCCTCTCAGCCTCTCGAGTCATTAGGATTACAGGTGTGGGCCACCGCTCCCAGCTTGTTCAACTATTATATGTTCTAAAGTTTGTAAAAATCATTGACTTTATATATAGTTGTGGGGATACCCATGTGAGCACGTCATGCTTTGGGGTGAGAGGAAAAGTTTGATAAACTATTCTATCTTTAAGGTATCCTCCACATCTAGTCATTTATAAATCAGTGCACCAAATCTTGTCTAAGCACCCAACACGAGTAGCAAAGTACCAACCCAAATGCCATTTAAATCCTCCCCATTAACATGACTCTGAATGTGTTCAGGGACTAGGCAGACATCTGACTTCAGGGATGGTGGGCCCAGGCCTTAGTCCAAGATACACACATAACCCCATTTTGGCCAGCTAGATGTAAGGGGAAGAGGGACGTCGATTAGTGGGCTCTGGAGAAAGATTCTTCATCCCTGATAAAAGGGAGCAGGTATCTATCTTTTACTGCCCTGAATATGGATGTGGATGTGTGAAGACAAGATGCTTGGACCTTTGGCAGCCTCTTTGCAACCATGAGGGGAAGAACAAGAAAATCAGACACACAACCTATTGCCCTGATAGCATGGACCTGCCAACCTCCTAACTCATGTGACATAATTAAATGTCCTCAAAGTTCAAGTCTCTGTCAGACAACCTCTATTACTTGCAGCTAAAAGTATTCCTCACTCACCTAGTGGGGAATGCAGACATAAATATGACATGATCCTTCCACTCAGGGGGCTTTACTGTTCAGCAGGGAAGATGAACATGTAAACAATGAGGTATGTGATTTAGGTGCTCGGGAATTCCATCCTGGGAGTAGCAAGCATAGTTGGAGTCACCAGATTGCACATCTGCATTTCCAAACAGTCTGTAGTAGGACACCTGTCCACAGAGATAGCACCTGGAAAGCTGAATTAAGCAAGGAGGGGCAGAACAGCAGGCTCACCTGCTGGGCCACAGTGGCTCGGAGCTCCTGCAGCACATCCAGCATCTGGAAGATGTCAAACGCATGCACCACCTGGATCCTCTGGAGAGCTTCTGCCTGAAGGGATGGAAAAGAGAAGCAAGGGCTTTGGATAAGAGGGAGTAGGGGGTCGAGGTAAGGCTGAGAAGGAAGCGGCACCTGGATGCAAGGACTCAGGTCCAGGGCAGCAAATGAGCTTTGTCTAATGGGTCAGTTGTCACAGTGGCGGCTGCCTGGGTGCTGAGCTGTAAAGTACTCAGAACTCAGCGGGAAAGAGGGATATGACTGATTAGTGATGCCTCTCATGGGTGAGAAATGGACTGGAAACACAAAACTCGGTGTTTGCCAGCCCCGGTTTAGGGCATGCAAAGAGTTGGGAGGGTTTCCTGGAAGAATCGGTGTGAGTTGCATCCCAAATGGGATGATGGCATCAACAGGGGTGGCTTAAGGAATACAGAATGTATTAATAGAACAGCAAGTTTGAAGGCAAGGAATGACTATTCAACCCAAATTCTTACAATGTTAAGGGATAATGGGGTTTTCTTGTGTCAGAATCTCAGTGGAACCCAGCATCCTGCCCTTACCTGTTTCTCCTCATCCTGCGTTTTAGCCTGAAGCAGCTGGAGGAGGCGGGAAGCTGTCAGCCCTCCATTGGAATCTACATATAGGACGTTTTGCTGCAGGCCATGGGCCACATTTGCTGCCACACAAAGACATACCTGGGGGTGGGGGCATTGGATGAACTTGACACTTCAGAGAAGGTCCAGAATGGGAGCTCCCCACCAAACCTTGCCCAGATTCCAGCAACACAAATGGGCTGAGTCCAAGCCCCATTCCTTATCACCCATCTTCTCTCTGTTGGGCTCTGAACCCATTAGTACGCTGAAGCTCCTCCAGGGACCCTGGGCTATGCATTTACCACCCTCACCCCTAAATCCTCCTGACTGCTGGCCTCACATGTACCTGAGTTTTGCCGCTACCTGGGCCTCCTACAATTTCAGTCACTTCTCCAGTATAGAGACCAGCATCAAGCAGTTTATCAAGGCTGATGGCAGAAGAGAAGAAAATCAACACAAGAGGTTAGGAGGAAGAGAGGGGAAAAGGTACCAAGAAGAAAAGTAAGACATTTCTTTCAAGCACTGGTTCTGTCTTTGAGCATCACTGGCCAGGAGGCTTCTCCTGGTGTTTTCTTCTGGGAAGGAGGGAATGCCCAAATGTTCCTTCTCTGGTCTCTCTTCATCCCTCCACTCTTAAAAATCAGCTCTCCAGAGAGGTCTCTCCACCCCATCAGAAGGTCCTCCTTTCATTTTTCATCTCAGGCCCTGTGGGTTTCCTTTTTTTTTTTTTTTTTTTGAGACGGAGTCTCTCTTTGTTGTCCAGGCCAGAGTGCTGGAGTGCAGTGGCGTGATCTCTACTCACTGCAACCTCCACCTCCCAGGCTCAAGTGATTCTCCTGCCTCAGCCTCCCGAGTAGCTGGGATTACAGGCGCCCGCCACCATGCCCGACTAGTTTTTTTAATTAGAGATGGGGTTTCACCATGTTGGCCAGGCTGGTCTCAAACTCCTGACCTCAAGTGATCCACCCGCCTCGGCCTCCCAGAGTGCTGCAATTATAGGCGTGAGCCACCACGCCTAGCTGTTTGTGGGTTTCCTTGATAGCATTTCCCAAAATTTGTCTTTTTTTTTTTTTTTTTAAATCTTTGATGGTGGCACACCCCTGTAGTCCTACCTACTCGGGAGGCTGAGGCAGGAGAATCGCTTGAACCCAGGAGGTGGAGGTTACAGTGAGCCAAGATCATGCCACTGCACTCCAGCCTGGCGACAGAGCAAGACTCCGTCTCAAAAAACAAAACAAACAACAACCACCAAAAAAACAACTTTGAGATAATTATAGATTCCCAGGAAGTTGCAAAAAGTCCATGAACCCTTCACCTGGTTTACCTTAGTAATAACAACTGTACTACAAAATGTATTGTACTAGCCAGGGGCCTGTAGTACCAGTTATTTGGGAGGCTAACGTGGGAGGATCACTTGAGTCCAGGAGTTCAAGTCTAGCCCAGGCAACATAGCAAGACCCTTTTCTCTTAAAAAAAAAAAAAAAAAGTACTATAGTATATCACAAGTAGCAAACTGATGTTGGTACTATCAACAGAGCTTATTCAGATTTCACCAGTGTTCCTAGCATTCAAGCACGTGTGTTGATGTGTCTAGTTCTATGCCATTTTATCACATATGTAGATTTACACGACCACTATAATCAAGATACAGAACATTTCCATCACTATAAGTCTTCCTCCTGCTACCCTTTTATAGCCACATTCCTCCCATTCACCCCTAATCCCGAACCCCTGGCAACCACTAATCTCTATTATGTTATTTCAAGAACAAAGTTATGTGCATAGAATTATACACTATGTAACCTTTGTGATTGGCTTTTTTTCTTTTTTTTTTCTTTTTTTTTTTGAGACGGAGTCTTGCTCTGTCGCCCAGGCTGGAGTGCAATGGTGCAATCTCAGCTCATTGCAACCTCCACCTCCCAGGTTCAAGCAATTCTCCTGTCTCAGCCTCCCGAGTACGTGGGATTACAGGCGTCCATCACCACACCTGGATAATTTTTTTATTTTTTAGTAGAGACAGGGTTTTGCCATTTTGGGCAGACTGGTCTTGAACTCCTGGCCTCAAGTGATCTGCCCAACACAGCCTCCCAAAGTGCTGGGATTACAGACATGAGCCATCGCGCCTGGCCCTGCGATTGGCTTTTTTCACTCAGCATCATTCCCTTGAGATCCATCCCAGTTGTTGCATATATGGATAGTTCATTCCTTTTTATTGCTAAAAAGTATTCCATGGTATGGATGTATCACGGTTTATTTAACCATTCATCCATTGAAGGGCATTTAGTTGTTTCCACTTTGGGGCTATTATGAATAAAACTGCTATAAGCATTTTTTACAGGTTTTTGTATAAACCCAAGTTTTCACAACGTTGGGATAAATGCCCAAGAATACAATTGCTGGGTGGTATGGTAAATGCATTATTAATTTTATAAGAAACTACCAAACTATTTTCCAGAGTGGCTATGCCATTTTACATATCCACTAACGATGTATATATGAGTAGTCCAGTGCCTCCACATCCTCATCAGTATTTGGTATTATCACTATTTTTTTTATTTTAGTCTTTCTGATAGGTATGTAATAATAGCTCACTGTGTTTTTAATTTGCATTTCCCTAATAGTTAATAGTGTTGAACTTTTTTTTTTTTTTGAGATGGAGTTTCACTCTTGTTGCCCAGGATGGGGTGCAATAGCGTGATCTCGGCTCACCGCAACCTCCACCTCCCGGGTTCAAGCAATTCTCCTGCTTCAGCCTCCCGAGTAGCTGGGATTACAGGCATGTGCCACCACGCCCGGCTAATTTTGTATTTTTAGTAGAGACAAGGTTTCTCCATGTTGGTCAGGCTGGTCTCAGACTCCCGACCTCAGGTGATCAACCCTCCTTGGCTTCCCAAAGTGCTGGGATTACAGGTGTAAGCCACCACGCCTGGCTTTGTTTTTTTTTTTTGAGATAGGGTCTCACGTCTCACTGTGTCACCCAGGCTAGAATTCAGTGGCATGATCACAGCTCACTGCAACCTTGACCTCCCAGGCTGAGGTGATCCTCCCACATCAGCTCCCCCAAGTAGCTGGGACTACAGGCATCTGCCACCACACCCAGCTAATTTTTGTATTTTTTTGGTAGAGACAGGGTTTTTGCCACGTTGCCCAGGCCAGTTTTGAACTCCTGGGCTCAAGCAATCCGAGCACCTCAGCCTCTCAAAGTGCTGGGATTACAGGTGTGAGGCAGCCCTTGCCCATTTTCTAATTGAATTGTTTGATTTTTTTACTGTTGGGTTTTAAGAATTCTTTCTTCATTCTAGATACAAGTCCTTTGTTGAATACATGGCTTGCAACTATGTTTCCCATTCTGTACTTCTCTTTTCATTCTGTTTTGCACAGCAAAAGTTTTAATTTTGAGTAGGCCCCATTAATCAAAAATTTTGTCATGGATCATACTTTTGGTGTCAAATCTAAGAACTCTTTGCCTAGATTTTCTTCTGTTTTGTTCTAAAAATTAGACAATTTGGTTTTACATTTAAGTCTATGATCCATTTTCAGTCAATTTTTGTATAAGGTATAAGGTTTAGGTTTATTATTGTATATTTTTAGCCTATGATATCCAATAGCTCCAGCACCCTTTGTTCAAAGGCTGTCTTTCCTCCATCACATTGTTTTTGTACCTTTGTCAAAAATCAATTGTGTGTAATCCCAGCATTGTGGGAGGCTGAGGCAGGAGGATTGCTTGAGCCCAGGAGTTGGGAGGCCAGCCTGGGCAACATAGTGAAACCCTGTCTCTATAAAAAAGTACAAACAGGCTGGGCGTGGTGGCTCATGCCTGTGATCCCAGTACTTTGAGAGGCCAAGGAGGGCGGATCACCTGAGATCAGGAGTTCGAGACCAGCCTGGCCAACATGGTGAAACCCCGTCTCTACTAAAAATATAAGATTAGCTGGGCGTGGTGGCATGCACCTGTAATCCCAGCTACCCGTGAGGTTGAGGCACATAAATCAAACCCGGGAGGCAGGGGTTGCAGTGAGCCGAGATCACGCCATTGCACTCCAGCCTGGGCAAAAAGAGAGAAACTCCAGCCAGGCGCACTGACTCACACCTGTAATCCCAGCACTTTGGGAGGCCGAGGCGGGCGGATCACCTGAGGTCAGGAGTTCGAGACCAGCCTGATCAACATGGAGAAACCCCGTCTCTACTAAAAATACAAAAAAGTTAGCCAGGCCTGGTGGCGTGTGCCTGTAGGAGAATCGCTTGAACCCGGGAGGCGGAGGTTGCGGTGAGCCGAGATCACGCCATTGCACTCCAGGTCGGGCAACAAGAGTGAAACTCCATCTCAAAAAATAAAAAATAAAAAGGGAGCGAGAAACTCCGTCTAAAAAAAAAAACATACAAATACAAACAACCAGGCATGGTGTATCACACCTGTAGTCCCAGCTACTCGGGAGGCTTGGGGTGGAAGGATTGCCTGAGCCCAGGGAGGTCAAGGCTGCAGTGAGCTGTAATAACACCAGTACCCGCCATCCTGGGTGACAGAGCAAGACCCTGTGTCAAAAAAAAAAAAAAAAAAAAAAATTAGTTGTGTATACTTGTGGAGCTCTATTTCTGGGTTCTCTATTCTGTTCCATTGATCTGTGTCCATCTGTCCCTTGGTCAATACCACACTAGGCTTAATTAGGTAGCTATATAGCAAGTCTTAACCCTGGGTAGACTGATTCCTCCAGCTATCCTTTTTCCAAATTCTTTTAGCTAATCTAGGTAAAACTGGTCTTTCCGTAATTATTAGAATAAGCTTGTCTATGTCTATTAAAAAAAAAAACTTGCTGGGATTTTAATAGGAACTGCATTAAATTACAGATCAACTGGGGGACAATTGAAATCTTCATTATGTTCAGTCTCCCAATCTATGAACAAAGTACATGTCATCCATTTATCCAAGTCATCTTTGATCTCTTTCATCAGCAATTTAAAAATTTTCAGCATACAGATTCTACACATGCTTTGTTAGACTTATACCCAAGTATTTCATTTTCTCCGAAGCAACTATAAATGGTATTGTGTTGTTTGTTTATTTATTTGTTTTTTTGAGATGGAGTCTCGCTCTGTCACCCAGGCTGGAGTGCAGTGGCGCAATCTCGGCTCACTGCAAGCTCCGCCTCCCAGGTTCACGCCATTCTCCTGCCTCAGCCTCCCCAGCAGCTGGGACTACAGGCGCCCACCACCACGCCCGGCTAATTTTTTGTATTTTTAGTAGAGACGGGGTTTCACAGTGTTAGCCAGGATGGTCTCGATCTCCTGACCTTGTGATCTGCCCACCTTGGCCTCCCAAAGTGCTGGGATTACAGGCATGAGCCACCATGCCTGGCCATTTTGTTTGTTTGTTTTGTTTTTTTGAGACAGTTTCATTCTGTCACCCAGGTTGAAGTGCAGTGGCAGAATGTCTGCTCACTGTAACCTCCATCTCCCAGATTCAAGTGATTCTCCCATCTCAGCCTCCCGAGTGGCTAGGATTACAACCACCCGCCACCACGCCCAGCTAATTTTTGTATTTTTAGTAAAGACCAGGTTTCGTCATATTGGCCAGGCTGGTCTCGAACTCCTGACCTCAGGTGATCCACTTGCCTCGACCTTCCAAAGTGCTGGGATTACAGGCATGAGCCACTGCGGCCGGCCAATAAACGGTAATGTTTTTTATTTTAGTTTTGACATGTTCATTGTGAGTATAGAGAAATGCAGTTGATTTGTATGTGTTGGCCTTTTATCCTCACTAGTCCTAGGAGTTTGTAATTATTTTTTATTTGCTTGTTTTTGTTTGTCTTGCTCATCTAGCTGAGAGCACCATGGGGCAAGGACTGGGTCCTATCCCTATTGCATCCCCAGCAATAGCACAGTGCCTGAAACACAGGAGGCACCCAATAATCATTCCAGAAAAATGAGTAAGAGAAAGGTGCTATCACTCTTACTTAGCTTCTGTATCATCAACACTGGCTGTGAAGGACTTGGGATAAACCTCATGACATGCCAAATCCTAATCCAGGTTCTCTCCCTCAACCACATGAAACAGGTCACCACCTACCCTCCATGCCCTGCCCTATCTCTAGGCTGAAGCTTCTTCTGTGCCACGGCCTGTACCAATGTCTGACCACATGCGTCCCTTTCCTAGCCCTACAATCACCTTCCCAGGTTCCAGTCCTTGAGCTAGTTCTTGATGACCTCCAATGACCTCTCTGTATATGCCGAGCAGCACTTTAGTAAGCATCGCATCCATTTTTTTTTTCTTTTTGAGACGGAGTCTCACTCTGTCGCCAGGCTGGAGTGCAGTGGTGCGCTCTCGGCTCACTGCAATCTCCGCCTCTCGGGTTCAAACAATTCTCCTGCCTCAGACTCCCAAGTAGCTGGGATTACAGGCTCCCACCACCACGCCTGGCTAATTTTTGTATTTTTAGTAGAGATGGTGTTTCGCCATGTTGGCCAGGCTGGTCTCAAACTCCTGACCTCAGGTGACCCACGCGCCTTGGCCTCCCAAAGTGCTGGGATTATAGGCATGAGCCACCACGCCTGGCCCCCATCCATTTTAATTCCAGGGACTCCCCATGATTATACCCACAGGCTCCTGCCAGTCAAAACACTCTGGTTACCACTCTAGCCCTGTGGCTTCTTGAGATAATTGTGCTCACCCCATCTCTGTTTAATAAGCATCCAGCCTCTGCCACTCCTGATTCCATTCTTCCCATTGAGATCAGGGGAACCCCAGTGTGGTCCCCAGACCAGGTGCATCAGCAACCTTTAAGGACTAGCTAGAAATGCAAATTCACAGCTCCGCTCCCCAAGACCTACTGAATCAGAAACTCTGGGAATGCAGGCCACACTTGAAACTTGAGTTTCAACAAGGCCTCCAAGTGATTTTGATGCACGCTCAAGTTTCAGAACCGTTAGACTAGAGTAGTTAGTCTCAATCCTGCCTGCACATTAAAATCAGGGGAGTTGGCTGGGCGCAGTGGCTCACACCTGTAATCCTAGCACTTTGGGAGGCCGAGGTGGGTGGATCATGAGGTCAGGAGATCGAGACCATCCCAGCTAACATGGTGAAACCCCATCTGTACTAAAAATACAAAAAATTAGCTGGGCGTGGTGGCGGGCGCCTGCAGTCCCAGCTACTCGGGAGGCTGAGGCAGGAGAATGGCGTGAACCCGGGGGGCGGAGCTTGCAGTGAGCCGAGATGGCGCCACTGCACCCCAGCCGGGGTGACAGAGCAAGACTCTGTCTCAAAAAAATAAATCAATTAATTAAATAAAATAAAATCAGGGGAGTTTTTAAAAACATGCCTATATCAGCAGTACCCAAAGTTGTCTGCACATTGGATTCACCTGGGAGCTTCAAGAAAATACTGACGCCTGGCCAGGCATGGTGGCTCATACCTGTCATCTCAACACTTTGGGAGACCGAGGTAGGATTGCTTGAGTCCAGGAATTTGAGATCAGCCTGGGCAACATAGCAAGACCCCTGTCTCTACAAAAAAAAATTTTTTTTAATTAGCCAGGCATGGTGGTGAGCACCTGTAGTCCCAGCTACTTGGGAGGTTGAGGCAGGAAGACTGCCTGAGTCCAGGAGTTCAAGGCTGCAGTGAACTATGATTGTTCACCACTGCACTCCTGCCTGGGCAACAGAGGAAGACCCTGTCTCTAAAAAACAAATTAAAAAATTTAAAAATACTGATGCCTGTGTCCCACTCACAGTGAATGAGATTAATTGGTCTGGGGGAGACCTGGACTTCGTAATGTTTAAAAGAGTCCTCAGGTAACTCCAGGGACACAAGTTTGGGAACCACTGACCTAGACTAATTAAGTTAGAATTTATAGAGTTGGGACCAGAGCATGAATATCTCAAGTTTCTCAGATGATTCTAACGTGCAGCTGGGGTTAAAGCACTGGTGTTGACTCTAGTCAAGAATCAACCACATCCTTGGCTATGGAGATCAGTCTGTATAAGGTATTCCCAAATCCACCTTCCAGCCAACTTCTCACCTGAGTTTCCATTCCATGCCTCTCCGACTGCCCAGAAGACCTTCCTACCAATATGTCCCCATTACCTCTAACTCCACTTGTCAACATGTCTTGCCCCATGAAGCAGAAGTACACCTGGGTTTTACCACTGCCTAGAATACAGGTGATTTCTGGGACTTATCCTCTGCCTTTCCCTCTGAACTGCCTTTTAGCCATTCTTTCAGTCATCCATTCACACACCACTTCAATGCCTCATATTTCCTGACAGTCTTATTCTAAAATGAGGGGACTCTGGGATGAACAGACCTAGCTCTGGCCTGTGAGGAATAATCAATCTCCCTCATCAACATAGCTTTTCCCAAAGTACGTTACATGCTATAACACCCTGTAAGGAATCACTGCACCTCAGCACTAAAGGCTCTGAGGCGGCCTACGACAGAGAAACCTGTTTAATTTGGATTAGTCAGGCATTTCTCAAACTTCTGACTACAGAACTCCCCTCCTCCCAAGTTTTAAAGTTACACCATTAACTGTCCACAGCACACCATAAGAAAAGCCAGAGACCGGGCGCGGTAGCTCACGCCTGTAATCCCAGCACTTTGGGAGGCCAAGGCGGGAGGATCATAAGGTCAGAAGATCGAGACCAGCCTGGCCAACATGGCGAAAGCCCATCTCTACTAAAAATACAAAAAATTAGCTGGGCATGATGGCACGCACCTGTAGTCCCAGCTGCTCGGGAGGCTGAGTCAGGAGAATCACTGGAACCCGGGAGGCGGAGGTTGCAGTGAGCCGAGATCACGCCACTGCACTCCAGCGTGGTGACAGAGTGAAACTCCGTCGAAAGAAAGAAAGAGAGAGAGAGAGAGAGAGAGAGAGAGAGAGAGAGAGAGAGAGAGAAAGGAAAGGAAGGGAAGGGAAAGGGAAAGGGAAAGGAAAAGGAAAAGAAAGAAAGAAAGGCTAGAAACCTGGTGAGTCAGCTTTGATTCTTCACAATACATTCCTCCTGGTAGTAGGCCTTGTCACAGTTCCTCTTCATCATGTCTCCCACTGTCCTAGATTGGACTCACATACCCCAGGCCAGCACTGCCAGGGCCTTGCTTGGCCTCTGCCACCCTTCCACCCTGCACACCTCTACCCCACTGCCTATAACCCTGCTTTCACAAGGGCCTCCCGCCTCCAGGGAGGCAGCCGGGCAGATAAGAGCCGCGTTGTTAGACTTAGGAGTGTGACAAGCATGAACTCAAATAACTGGTCTGCCGTTTGCCAACTGCACAATCTTGAGCAAGTCATTTAACCTGAGTCCCAATTTCTTCACCTATAGAATGATGATTTATTTTTATTTTATTTTATTTTTTTGAGATGGAGTCTTGCTCTGTCACCCAGGCTGGAGTGCAGTGGTGCGATCTCAGCTCACTGCAAGCTCCACCTCCCGGGTTCATGCCATTCTCCTGCCTCAGCCTCCCGAGTAGCTGGGACTACAGGCGCCCGCCACCACGCCCGGCTAATTTTTTGTATTTTTAGTAGAGACAGGGTTTCACTGTGTTAGCCAGGATGGTCTCGATCTCCTGACCTCGTGATCCGCCCGCCTCAGCCTCCCAAAGTGCTGGGATCACAGGTGTGAGCCACGGCGCCCAGCCTAGAAGGATGATTTAAACAGTAACATGTTCATTGGTGGTTGTGATGAATAAATGAAATAATGTACCGTGAAGTGCTGAGTGCAGTGCCTCGTTCACAGAAAGCATTCAGCGAAAGTCCATCTGTTCCTCCATGCCCAAGTCCTGGCTGCTTCAGAGCATTCCTGACCCCACTCCACGATCTCCCTGCGGGGACCTGAGGCAGCTGTAATCCTCCCAGGTTACCACTTGAGTGCGCCCTCCATGTCTGTTGGATTTATAAACTCCCTAAGCCCAAGGCCAATGGGCTTCCTGTTCACCACTCCCTCCTCACCGCTGCCTCCCTCGGTGCTTACACCTCTCTTGTATTCACTTGCTTTTCCCCTACACCCAACTAGAGGCCTTAAGGGCAGAGGCCTTGCCTCATTCGTGTATGTATCATCTGCACAACCAAGCACCCAGCAGGCCCTTAGCCAGTGCTTGATGGATCACAGACTCAGACCCCCAACCAGGGAAAGCAAGCACCATGCTGCATGAACCCTGCCAAGAGAATGTGTTAAGGAAACAGAAAGGGCCAAACCAATCCAAAGACCTTTATGGTGGCCGTTATTCATCAATTTCTGAACGGACCAGGAAAAAGGTCAAGACTCACTTGGCCAGCAAACGTCTGTCATCTTTGCAACTCTTCCCTAACCCACCAAACAACGTGGCAGAACATAACTGCTCCTTTTTTTTGAGAGAGTCTCGCTCTGTCACCAAGGCTGGAGTGCAGTGGTGCGATCTTGGCTTACTGCAACCTCCACCTCCCAGATTCAAGCGATTCTCCTGCTGCAGCCTCCCAAGTAGCTGGGACTACAGGCGCCCGCCATCACGCCCGACTATTTTTGTATTTTTAGTAGAGATGGGGTTTCATCATTTTGGGTGGGCAGGCAGGCCAGGCAGGTCTCAAACTCCTGGCCTCCAGTGATCTGCCGCCTCAGCCTCCCAAAGTGCTGGGATTACAGGTATGAGCACTGCATCCGGACCGCAACTCCTTCTTTATCTGAACTCTCCTGTTCCCTACTGCTACAGATGTGGTGAACAAGTTTTGGGCCACATACTCCTGGGCTTGAGCCTCCCCTTTGCCACTTCCTCATCTTAGGCTAAACTCAAGTAGGGTTAATTATCTCTAACTGGTAGAGTCACTGAAGAGATTACCTAGAACATACAGGCAATGCCGGCACATAGTAGGCACTCAGTAAACGTTCTCTCTTGCCATATCCTTAAGTAAAACAAGAAGTAGGGCCAGAGAAGATGGTGAAAATAATGAGATACTGACATCTTGTGTTATAGGACAGTGCTTCTCAACCAGAGGCAATTGTGCCTCCCAGGGGACATTTAGCCATGTCAGGAGACATTTTTGATGGTCACAACTGGAGCAGGGCTGGTGCTACTAGCATCTAGTGGGCAGAGGCCAGGGATGCTGCTAAATATCCTACACTGCACAGGACAGCCTCCACCCCCCAACAAATTACCTGTCCCTAAATATCAACAGTGCCAAGGCTGAGAAACCCCATAACCCTGTTATAGGAGAAGAACTCAGATGTCCTGACCCCTTTCCTTCCCATCCATTATTGCTTAAAAAAAACCTTCCTGTCTAGACTCAAGCATCAAAAGCAGAGCTGAGAGGCGGCCCCATCCTCCTGCCTCTCTCCTTCTTCCCCAGGTACACACACAAACCTGCCAATGCCGGTGGACAGGATGGCAGTGGAGGTCTTCAGTTCCTCGTAGAGATCAGCACCATTCACGGGGAAAGCTGAGAACTGAGCCAGCAGCACCCGCCTCAGGGCAACCAGGGCCTGCCAAAGGGCCCCAGACTGCTCAGTAACGAATTGCCCGTAGAAGCTGACATCCCAGGGTGTCATTCACCCCACTTCTCAATATCTGAGAACCCTCTGCTCCCTTTGGCTTCGGATGGACTTTTGCTGTTGTTGTTTCAGACAGGGTCTCACTCTGTCGCCCAGATTGGAGAGCAGTAGCACGATCTCGGCTCACTGCAACCTCTGCCTCCCGGGCTCAAACGATTCTCCTTCCTCAGCCTCCCGAGTACCAGCTAATTTTTGTATTTTTAGTAGGGATGGGGTTTCACCATGTTGGCCGGGATGGTCTCGAACTCCTGACTTCTGACTCCAAGTGACCCGCCCGCCTCGGCCTCCCAAAGTGCTGGGATTACAGGCGTGAGCCACCGCCTTGGGATGGACTTTTTTTTAAAGACACTCAGGTTTGGAGTGGGGAGATGAGGAGCTCACCTTGTAAGACAAGCCGCATTTCTGAGCTACCTCCTCCAGGTCTGCAGAAACCAGGTCCACCACTGAAAACGAAACAGTAGAGCGGATTGGCAGAGAGGACTGGGGCCTCCCACACTTGGTTTTTCCTCATCTGTCAAATGGGGTGTCAATTCTACCTCCCGGCAGGCCGTCTCAGGAGGCCAGTGTGAAATAACAAAGCTGCAGGAGCTGGCGCGGTGCCCTGCACACAGTAGGAATCCTCTACCCTGCTTTATTGCTTGGCTCCCCACGCCCACCCTTCCTGAGCCTCTCCAGAAGCGTGGCCCTCTAGGAATGGAGGGGAAGCGCCCTGCAGGTATGCCAGGGCAGTGCGCCAGCGCTCGGGGCCTGCCCAGGCTGTGCGAGGCCCGCGCGGCTCCCTGGCACGGGCACACCCGGTCACCTGTCTTGATCCTGCGGCTCCTGAGAAGCTGGATCATCTCCTGGGTAAGGCCAGGGCACAGTCCGACCCTGAGCACGCCCATGTTCCCCGCAGGCCGGAACAGCCCCAGGGGGACTGCCCGTCACGTGGGCATTCGCGGGGGTCCTCTCCAGACGCCCCTCCCCACCCCTTCCTAGAGAGGACACAGGCGCGCTGCCTGCAGGAGGAGAAAGGAGAGAGGAGGAGGCGGCACCAAGGGTAGGGCTGGGGGTCATCCGCCTGTCCGCGATCCGCTGAGATTCCCGCGCCCAGAGCCCGCCCGCCGGGTCGCGCCGCCCTGCCGCTTCCGGGTTCCAGGCTGGCGCGCGGCGAGGACCTGACCTGCAGCGCCATCTGCGGGCCGCGCGGGGCAGAGCCGCTGCGTCCCTCTCCACCGCCTGCACAGGTTCCCGAGTCCCACGAACCCCTCCGCGCTCAACACGCCACCCACGGCCACATTCGGCCTCTACCTTCTGCCGCAACACACACACCGACCTTCTAAAGAACCTTCTGTGTGCCAGCTTCCGTTCCAAACGCTGGGGACACAATGCGACACAAGACGACCCGCCCTTACCCCCAGGGAGCTTACCTGTGAGCGAGGGAAAGATAGACAATGAAAAAGGAATCGCAGAAATCACATCATTACAGATTATACGACAGGTGTCAAGAAGCAGCAAAGCACCCAGAGGGCACCTGCGTCTATTTTTCAAAAGTTGGTTTCGTTTTGGTTGAATCAGGGTCTCGGTCAGCCGCCCAGGCTGGAGTGCCCTGGTGAGATCTCAGCTCATTGCAGCCTCGACCTCCTGGGTTCAAGCGATCCTCCTGCCTCAGCCTCCTGAGTTGCTGGGACTACAGTCACGTGCCACCTTGCCCAGCTAATTTTTGTATTTTTTGTAGAGGTTTCACCTCTACAAAATGTGGTTTCACCATGTTGCCCAGGCAGGTCTCGAACTCCTGGGCTCAAACAATCCTCCTGCCTTGTTCTCCCAAAGTGCAGGGATTACAGGTGTGAGCCACCGTGCCCGGCCTTTATTTTTTATTTTATTTTTTATTTTTTTTAAGGGCAAGAAATCTTGGTTATATAGAACACACACAAAAAGATATGATTTGGTATTTTTAAATGTCCTTTGCTTTACCTCATCCACAGGAAGAAATAAAACTTTACATGGTTATCTCATGACAAATCTGTGAGGGAGGCGCTATTTTTTATCCCTGTTTCACCAATGAAGAAACTGAGGTTCAGTGAGGTTAAATCACTTGCCAAAGGTCACCCAGCTAGGCGGCACAGGGCTGGACTTCACATCCACATCTGACTCTGCAAAGCCAGTGCTTTCTGACAGCCCTCCTCCCCACCCCTGAAGCTGTGTACATGTTTTCCTACTGTAAGGTGGTTTCTCTGAGAGCAGAGATCATGTGTGGCCCATCTCTGTATCCCACTGCAACTGCCACCATTGTCACTCCACATGGGAAAGTACTTGGGAGTGTGGGTGTGGCACATTTAGAATTCTGGCAGTGAAATCTGATCATACGTGAGCCATGAACCCCTATGAACCATGTGGGCTTTCCCTTTCACTAACCGGCTGGGCACAGTGGAGTCTGCCGCCTATCGTTTCAGGATAGAGAGCCTTAGCTTCTACGGACAA
This sequence comes from Nomascus leucogenys, assembly GCF_006542625.1. Lineage (NCBI taxonomy): Eukaryota > Metazoa > Chordata > Mammalia > Primates > Hylobatidae > Nomascus > Nomascus leucogenys. The sequence continues at coordinate 79,403 of NW_022095768.1, read as the reverse complement.
AGTTTCCCTCCCCAACAGACACTTTCCAATACTGCCTATCTCTCAGGGCCACACCGCCATCCTCTACATCCCGTGCCTGTCTCTCACCATCCTTATTCTCCTTCCCAGGGCAGTGCGGAAGGGCACAGGTGTCAGGCATTTTGAGATCTTCAGAGAAGGGCAGGGCTGCTATCACCATGGAGTATTAGAGCTGGAAGGGGCCCAAGGGCTCATGCAGTCTGTTCCTTGGTTTTACCCCTCTCATGATGCTGCCAGCCACATAGCTAGCCTGGCAGCAGTAGCCTCAAATCAACGGGGGAGGCTGGCCTGTAATTGTTACACTCTGTGATGATTATGAAGTCAGCTCACTGCACCTGCAGACTGCCCAGACTAAAGGTGGGCCACTGCCCCCACAGTTTCTCTCTGCTTCTGGTCACCTGGGTTGTCCTGCATGGTGACGGGTGTCATCCTGAACAAACCAGATGGCATCAGAGGCACTCCATCCAATGGGAGATGGGGAGGAGGCTGTACTGAAGAAAGAAAACTTCAACATGATGAATGCCCTCGACCAACTGCCAAAACCCTTTCCAAACCCCAAGTCTATGAACCGGACCGTCACTACCAAAGGACTCCCACTAGCCTCAAAGGGCAATTTGGTCAACTTCTTGGAGGATGATACCATCTACCTACCGTAAGACACAAATCTGGTACCTCCCTCCCTCCCTCCCTCCCTCCCTTCCTTCCTTCCTTTTTTTTGACAGGATCTTGCTTTGTCACCCAGGCTGGAGTGCAGTGGTGCAATCTCGGCTCACTGCAGCCTTGACTTCTTGAGGTCAAGTGATCTTCCCACCTCAGCCTCCCAAGTAGCTGGGACTATTGATGTGCCACCACTACACCTGGCTAATTTTCATATTTTTTTTTTTTTGTAGAAATGGGTTTTCACCATGTTGCCCAGGCTGGTCTTGAACTTCTGGGCTCAAGCGAACCTCCCGCCTCAGCCTCCCACAGTGTTGGGATTATAGGCTTGAGCCACCATGCTTATAGTTTCTAAGAAAGGCTGGAGCCGGGGGCTGGGCAGAGAGACTTAAAGAAGCTATACTTCCATGACTTGTCACAACCCAGTTCCTTGACTCCCAGAGAAGAGCGTGTGGGCAGGTTGGATCTATTTATGTATTCCTGAGCCCCAGATCACTTCTTGGAGGCATATGGAGCTCCCACTCCAGGAGGCCTTCTTGGATTAGTCAGTTCTGTTGACAGTGCTCCTTCTCCTGCCTTGTCTGGCTGTGGTCCTCACCATCACCAAACCCTTGACACCCCCATGGCTCCTCTTCCTCAACCCTCTCTCTTTGGTACCTTCATCTACCTGACTGTTCCCCAGTAGCCTGCCTTCCTTCGGATTGGGTTTTGCTGTTCCTTCTCACCAAGTCTGGGTTTCCTCTACTTCGTTCCACAAAACTCTTTGAGCACCTGCAAGGTGTCTGGCCCAGTGTTTAAGTTCTGGGAACATAGAGCTGGAAAGCACAGTCACTGCCTTTAAGGAGCTCCCAGTCTGGCATGTGGAGGTCAGGGGTGAAAGGATGGGGATCATGCAATAACGAGAATGATACAGCATGGTCTGGTAAGTGCCAGGACAGGATGCCTTGAGGGACCAGAGGGGCTTAGTATAGCTTCAGACTGGGTGCAGTTGAGGGAGACTTCTTGGAGGAAGTGATATTTGAGCTGAGTCTCCAAGGAAGGAAAGGAGTTAGCCAGTGAAGGGGTGGTGGTACAGGGTGATGTGGGCTGGGGGAATTACATGCAGGTCACCCACCACATGGGTGAATGACCTGTGCAGTCACAAATAGCCCTGCACTTACAAGGGGCCTGTGCTTAGTTTAATGCTTTACTGTTACTATCTTCAAATTCATAATTTTTGAATAAGGGGCTCAAGGTACTTCAATTTGCACTGGGCTCCACAGACTACATAGCTGGTCTTGAGTATGTGAGAGGGATGTGGTGTCCATTCCCCAAAGTGCCCGTAAGCAAGCAGGTATGGATAAAGTGATGGATGCTCACAGGAAACTTCATGGTATACTGGGAATGTTGGGCTAGAAGCCCAAATTCAAATCCAAGTTCTGCCACTTAGAGATTTATGGTCTTAGACAAGTTAATGAAGATCGGAGATGTTCATTACCCCAGATGGGGTAGCCCACGCCTGTAATCCCAGCACTTTGAGAGGCTGAGGCGGGAGCATCACTTGAAGTCAGGAGTTTGAGACCAGCCTGGCCAACATGGTGAAACCTCATCTCTACTAAAAATACAAAAATTAGCTGGATGTGGTGGCACGCGCCTGTTGTCCCAGCTACTCAAGAGGCTGAGGCGGGAGAATCCTTTGAACCTGGGAGGTGGAGGTTGCAGTGAGCCAAGATTGTGCCACTGCACTCCAGCCAGGGGTCTGGGAGACAGAACAAGGCTCCATAAAAACAAACAAACAAACAAACAAACAAAAAACAGATCAGGGACCCTCAGCCCCTCATTTGCCAAATGGGGCTAACACCCACCCAGCAGAGCTGTTGTGAACATCGGGAGGAGGAGATGTTCAGCATGTAGCCAGTGCCTAGCAGCCTTCTGTGCTTGCATCAGTACCAGCATTTGCAGTAAGTGAATCTGAAATATTAATTCATTAGGACAATCTAAAGTACATATGACCTTAATACCCAGACTCTTCAGTCTGCAAAAGACCTTGGTGGGGGAATCATTTATTCCAAATGTCCACCAAGCGCTAGCATAGGGAATCTGGGCTAATCAGGATTTCTCGGGAGGCTGATGAGGCTGGAACTTGGGGAGGAAAAACTTAGCCCATTCATCAACCAAGACGTGGGAGGCTGGATGGGAGTAAGGGATCCACAAACTGTGGATTGTGACCTATTAATGGGTCAAGAAGTCCTTCTAGTTGGTGAAGACCGCTAGGATAAAAATAAACTGGCCAGGTGCAGTGGCTCACGCCTGTAATCCTAGCACTTTGGAAGGCCAATGCGGGCAGACCACGAGGTCAAGAGATCGAGGCCATCCTGGCCAACATGGTGAAACACCTTCTCTACTAAAAATACAAAAATGAGCTGAACATGGTGGCTGCACCTGTAGTCCCAGCTACTCGGGAGGCTGAGGCAGGAGAATCACTCTCGCCGAGGAGGAGGAAGTTGCAGTGAGCTGAGATCACGCCACAGCACTCCAGCCTGGCTGACAGAGTGAGACTCCATCTCATACATAAATAAATAAATAAAATAAACTATAATAGAATTGGAAATTCCAGAGCCCATTGCACACAGAGTAAGTATTGGTCGTGAAATGTTTGTTTTAGTTATAGGTGTATATATGCATGTACTAAGTTGCCATGGAAAGTGTATTTTACTTTGGGTAAAGGTAAAAAAAAAGATTTGAAAGCCAAACTTTTTAGCTTGGTGTTCTTCATCAGTTAAAAAAATAGTGTTTTTTGTTTGGCTGGGGGCAGTGGCTCACACCTGTAATCCCAGCACTTTGGGAGGCTGAGGCCGGCAAATCATCTGAGGTCAGGAGTTCGAGACCAGCCTGACCAACATGATAAAACCCCATCTCTACTAAAAATACAAAAATTGACCAGATGTGGCAGTGTGGGCCTGTAATCCCAGCTACTCGGGAGGCTGAGGCAGGAGAATCGCTTAAGCCAGGGTGGCAGAGCAGTCAGTCGAGGTCACACCAGCACACTTCAGCCTGGGCAGCAGGGGGAGACCCTGTCTCAAAAAACAAAAACAAAAACAAATATCCGTGTGATGGAAAATCATATAACAGTAAAAATGACTGAACCAGAGCTACATGTATCAAGATGAATGTCAACACAAAGTTGAGTGAAAAAAAGCAAGCTGCAGATGGATATGTACTGAATAATATCTTTTATTTATACAACGTCTACAAATGTGAAAAATAATAGATCTTGCCTAGGGATAACATAAATATGTAAGAAACCTATAAAGACACACATTGAGTAATAAATACACAATTTAAACTTTACTGTACTCATTACTTTTCGGTCGAAGGATGAGGACTTTGATGGGGGACAGAAGTGTCCGGGGGGCTTTGCCCATAGTGATAAGGTTTTATTTCTAAAGCTAGATGAGGAGTAAATGGAGGTTTAATATAATATTCTTGATATTTTTGTATAAGTCTAAAATACTTCATAATTTTTAAAAATTCAGAGTGGAAGAAATAAGTTTTTGAGCATCCACCCCATCCATATGTATATTTGTTTTATTTTATTTTTGAGACAGGGTCTCGCTCTGTTGCCCAGGCTGGAGTGCAGTGGCAGGATCTCGGCTCACTGCAACCTCCACCTACCAGGCTCAAGCGATCCTCCCACCTCAGCCTTCCAAGTAGCTGGAATTACAGGCACCCGCCACCATGCCCAGCTAATTTTTTGTATTTTTAGTAAAGTCAAGGTTTCGCTATGTTGGCCAGGCTGGTCTTGAACGCCTGACGTCAGGTAATACACCCACCTTGGCCTCCCAAAGTGCTGAGATTACAGGTGTCAGCCACCACGCCTGGCCCATATGTGTATTTGTATTCCTGTTAATTTTACACGCTAGATATTAATAGGTATTATTAAATGCTACTAAAATGTAAGTAAATATTAGTAATTCCATTAAAATTTAAACAACAGTAAATAAACATTAGTGAAATTGAATGTATTACTTCCATACCCCAGTAGATCTTTATGGTTATTCCCTGGGGCATTTGCCCCCCACTTTGGAGGGAGGACTTGCCATTTTAGCATGTTTTTTAAATTGTGGTTTGCAGAACACTTGCATCAGGATTTTCTAAGGATTTTTTTTTTTTTTTTTTGAGACAGAGTTTCACTCTGTCGCCCAGGCTGGAGTGCAGTGGTGCAATCTTGGGTCACTGCAACTTCCGCCCCCCAGGTTCAAGCAATTCTCCTGCCTCACCCTACCAAGTAGCTGGGATTACAGGCGCCAGCCACCACAGTCAGCTAATTTTTGTGTTTTTAGTGGAGACAGGGTTTCACCGTGTTGGCCAGGCTGGTCTCTAACTCCTGACCTTGAATCTGCCCGCCTCGGCCTCCCAGAGTGCTGGGATTATAGGTGTGAGCCACTGCGCCCAGCCAGGATCAGATGCAGATTCCCTAGTCCCATGCTAACTGGGGACCAGGGACTAAAAGTCTGCATTTTAGTAAGTGCCCTGGTGAGTCTAATGCAATGCTGTAGAGCAATGAGGCTGTTCCACGCTGTTTGCAAATGGCTGGGGAGCTGGTAAGTCAGGCCCAAGGCCTGCCCTCAGGAGCCCTCAGGTGGAACGGGCTGGGGTGGCTTCCTTCATCTGACTCACTTGTCTCCCCTTTTGCTCCAGGAAGCCGCTGCCAGTGGAGGATTCAGATTGCAGCTCTGATGAGTCCAGCATCTCTGCCTTCTCATCCACCTTGCCGAACCCCATCAAATTAGCTGTGACCCAGCCCAACAGCAGCTTCTTTGCAGGGATGCTGGAGGGGGAGCTGAACAAACTCGGCTTCTCCCCAGTGGCCAAGAATACAGAAAACGAGGACCTGGCCCTCGGCCCCTGCCCATGCCCATCGAAGTCCCAAATGGCCACGAGGGGCCTGCTGGACCTTGACAACCCTGAGCTGGAGACAGAAACCTCCTCAACGGACTCAGAATCTTCTGTGGTTGTGGACCTGCCGGACACCCCCTTCATCTTTGAGCACACCGTCAACAATTCCACAGCTGTGGTGCGTTTCCCTTGCTCATGCATTCAGCAGAGGCTTATTGTGCCAGGCACTGAGCTGAGCTCCATGGGTAGTGAGAAGGTGCCTGCCACCTGCATGTCGACCTCAAGTTCATGGTTTAGGAAGGGAGAGGACGTGTCTGTAAAAACCCCAGTGCAAGACAGAAAGGGTTCAGTGCTGTAGGAAAAGTTCAGAGCAAGTGCCACCAGGAATTCAGAGGGAAAGATATTTCCAGATGCGGGAATAAGCTTGGTGGCTTTTGGTAACATCTGAGCTGGGACGTAGAGGTAGCATGTAAACATCTAGAGGTGGAGGAGGGGAGGCATCCCTGGAGGGGCGGACCCTAGCAAAAGCTCACAGGAAAGTGTGAGAGGAAATCTCAATTTGAACAATATGGTAGGTGATCTGTAGGAACATGAAAGCGTGAGAAGCCCTGGGATCAAGTGAGGCTACTCGGAATTGCTGGGCCTCCTCCCTAGAGGGTCTGGGGTGAAGCCTGATAATTTGCACTAGTAACAGATTCCCAGAGGATGCTGGTGCTCCGTGTCCGCGGGCTACACGTCAGACAACACCGTCCTACACTATGGGAAGTGAAGACAGGGGTCAGGACGGGGAACGTTAGTCTGGGATCATCTTCCAGAGTCCTCCAGCGTTAGGCTACTTTATAGACTTTTCTGTAAGTAATAGGGAACAGCTTTGTACAAAGCTTCATATCAGATGATGAAAGCAATTCGAGCTGTATCTTGGGAAGATGCCTGGAATTCCACTGTTGGATGGCCCAGAGCAGTGTTTCTCAAAGTGCTCTCCAGATAGACAATGTCAGCATCGCTCAGCAAATTGTTAGAAATTTAAATTCTCATCTCCCTTCACCACATTTGGGCCTCCTGAGTCAGAAACTGTTGGGGCAGAGGCCAGCAATCTGTCTTTTAATAAGTCCTCCAGGGTATTCTAATGCACACCAAGTTTGACAACCACTGGCCTAGATGGAGGAGAAAACCAGACAGGAGGCAGCAGGTCCAGACATCTGCAGTTATAAAATCTCCCTGAGATGCTTAGCCAGGCTTGGCAACCATTGTAGTACAAAGTGTATGGGCTCTGGAGCTATGGGTTTGAACCCTGGCTGTCACTTAATTGCTGTATGATGATGGACCATTCACTTGCCCTCTCTGGACCTAGTCGATAAGATGATCTCTAAGGTCCCTCTCAGCTGACAGAGTCTAGACAGAGTCTAGAACCAACCTTTTTGGCACCAGGGACTGGTTTCATGGAAGATAATTTTTCCATGGATGAGGTTCGGGGGGTGGTTTCAGGATGAGTCAAGCATATTACATTTATTATGCACTTTATTTCTATTATTATTACATTGTAATATATAATGAAATAATTATACAACTCACCATAATGTAGAAATTGTGGGAGCCCTGAGCTTGTTTTCCTGCAACGAGAGGGTCCCATTTGGGGGTGATGGGAGACAGTGACAGATCATCAGGCATTAGATTCTCATAAGGAGCATGCAACCTAGATCCCTCCTATACAATTCACAATAGGGTTCACGCACCTATGAGAATCTAATGCCACTGCTGATCTGACAGGAGGCAGAGCTCAGGTGGTACCGTGAGCTGTGGGGAGCAGCTGTAAATATAGATGAAGCTTCGCTTGCTCGCCCACCAATCTCCTCCTGCTCTGCTCTCCAGCTCCTAACAGGCCATGGACTACTATCAGTCCATGGCCCAAGGGTTGGGGGACCCCTGGTGTAGAAGAAATATGGAATGAGGGTGTACCCTAAAGTGGGTGGAGCTACCCAGGAGAGTAGCACATGCTTCGGGGCACGGGTTCCACACTCAGTGCTGCAGTACCTTGCACCTTCCATCTGACCTGCCTGGGCTCCAGCAGGAGCAGGGGGTGGGCGTGGGACGTCCTGACCCCAATTGGGAGGGTGAGAGGACAGGAAGGACAGGACATATCTGAGGAAGCCTCGGGGCTCTCTCTTCCCCTAGATTTCCTGGACCTACGCCTTGGGCAAGCCGCCGGTCAGTTTGTACCAGCTCCTGTTATGGGAGGTGGCCAAGACACAGGAGAATGAGTTGCCCAAGGCAAAGAATCGTCCATGGATCTTCAACAAGATTTTGGGCACTACTGTCAAGCTGATGGAGCTGAAGCCCCACACGTGTTACTGCCTCACTGTCCGTGCAGCCAACACAGCTGGGGTGGGGAAGTGGTGCAAGACCTACAAAGTGAGCCCTGGGAAAAGAGGGGTCTTGAGGGTGGAGAGAAGTCCGAAGCCAGGGAACCAGGGCTTTGGAGGTTGGGAACACTCCTATACCCACATGACTCATCTGGCTAGTTTTCCTTCTGCCTGGGTCAAGAAGCATCAATTCCAGGATGCATGCTGCTGGGAGGTTTAAGGATTAAGCCACTCTGGGGCCCACTAAGAATGCAAACGAATGTGTTTTTTAACATCACTATAATGTTCCCCTTCCAAAGCCATTGGTTTTTAGACTCTGCAACTCAGTGCCAATGATTGTGAGTAGGCTGGGAAGTCAAGGGCATTGAAAGAAACAGGGAAGACAAGAGGCTAAAGGGGGATGAAGGGAACAGCCTGGGTATGGGTAGGGATACAGGGGTATAGAGGCCTGAGTACAGACAGCCCTTTGGTTGGAAATATCCCATAACTGAGGAGGCACAGGCTTGAGTCCTGCATCTTTGCACCTGTTTCCTGCGTCAGTGGCTAGGTTGGATAAGGCTGTTTAAGGTCTGAGTTAGCAGATAGAAAAAAAAGGGGTGATAGAGACAGAGAGAGTGAGCCAGGCTCAGATCTGGGAAGGAATTCTGAAGGGTTTTCTTGTTTCACTTCAGTTTGCAACCCTGGCCACTGACTTCAGCAGCTGTCCTGAGAACTACCCCATCCAGATCACCGTGCGGCGCAAGGAACCCCGGCGAAAGATCGTGTCCATCAGGCCGGAGGAGATGCGGAGGCTGGAGGATCTGGAATACCTATCTCCCTATTAAGGGCGGGGGGGTGGGGAGGCCCAGGACACCCCTCACCTACTTTCAGCTTCAACCCTGGGCCCTTAGGAACCAGAACTATGAGAACTACCATACCACCAGCACCATGCGGGCCCGGGGCCTGGCAGAGTGGTATGGACACCCCACCCCTGGGCTGGGGCCAAGGCTAGACAGGGGCCCCATTCACCTGGAGACATTTCAGGCCAGGCCATGCCAGGCTCAGCCACTGCCCACAGCTCCTAGACGCCCTCCTCCCCCAAATCTGGGCTGGGTCCATTAAAGAACTGCAGGTCATCCAGCACCTTAAAGTCTGCTTTATGCTGCAGACAGCCTCAGATGGGCTGGCTGACACCCACCTCCTAGTTCCACCAGGACGGAGTCTACATGGGTAGGGAGATGGAAAACAGGCAGCTAGGCAATAGGATGCTGCCATCACCCCTTCCCCAGTGGGGTGGGGAAGGGGGGCAGGGAGACTGGTGCTCTAAGACTAAAAGGCTTTTACACCAGAAAAATACAGAAATAGCTGTCATGGACAGACATGGTGGCCCATGAGCTGTCAAACTAGCTTGAGCTCTGGAGGGAGGGATGTGGTACAAAGTGCACAGTAAGTTTTGGGGCAGGGCCTGGTTTAATCCCGGCTCTTCCTCTTACTGGATGTGAGGGCATGGGCAATTCATTTAAGCTTCTTATGTTGTTTCCTCATCAAAAGTTTTAGAGCTTGAGAACCTTCCAGGCCTGGTGCAGTCTGAGACCACAGCACACAAACACCTAGCACCAAGGAGCTCCGCGGCTGATAGCTTTGTTCGCTTCTTATCTAGCCTCACCGCAGAGATGTGCAAGGTGGAGGCCAAGCACTGCGCCTAGGTGATGCGCAAAACCCAAAAGCACAGACAAGGGTGGAGGAGGGTAAGAAGGAGCAAGATGCTAGTTCTGAGCAGTTTATACAAGGATGGTTTGGAAATCCAATCTGAGTAGTTCATACCATGACCCTGCTTAGCGTGGGATGCAGGAGAAAGCAGAGGCAGGGTGCATTCAGGGCAAGATCTCGGCCTGGGGTCTGAGTCCTGATGGGAATTCCTTTCACTGCTTGAAAGTTCTGTTGTGGCAAAGAAGTATCCTCTGTATCAACCATACCGACTTCTGCTCGGAGCTCATACTGCTGCTTCCCCATCTGAGGGAATCCTCTGGAAGAGCCATCACCTTCCCTGCTCTATCCTGAGGGCCCAGGGCAGTGCTTAGTGCCTGGCAGGGCCTCAAGCAGTGTGCTATGGGAAGGCAGAGGCGTCCCCTGGAGCAGGGCTGGCCAGCAGAACTCTCTTGATGATGAAAACCTTTCTGTGTGCTGTCCAATACTGGAGGCCGTACCCGGTGCAATGGAGGAACTGCACTTCTATTTCATGCCAGCAGCCACATGTGGCCGGTACCTACTGCAGTGGACAACAATACAGCCCGATTCTCCTTGGCCACTATGGCAACTGGTCTCTCTCTTACCGACACGGGGGAAGAGAGGGAAGGCAAGTGCCTGGTCAGTGTGGTTTTGGTGTAGTCCAGTGCAAGGGAGGGGGCTGGACAATCTGATTTAACACAGTCCTTGATTGAGTCATGGGGATTGTAGGACAAGGAATTAGAACCCAACACATAAAACCTAACTTATTTATTTGGTTATAGAACCCGGGGTCTGACCCTATACAGAGTTGACACTAGGGGCCCACTCATAGAGCCTGGCCGCCCACCACCCGTCTGTACCAGCAAGGTACAGAGTAGCAGACACGGGCCAAGTTCAGTGACAACTTCCTGTGACCTTCAATTTCTGGCTCTGGGGTGTGCCACAGGCAGCAAAGATCTGTCTGTGGGAAGACCCCACTCGGGTCTGTCGAGGACAGCAGGCCACACGCATTCTCAGGTCCCCACTGGTGGGGAGCGTGTGTGCGCTGCCATCTCAGCCTTTGTTCTCTGGCAGGGAAGGCAGCTGGCAGATGCCGACTCCAGGTGGGGGTCAGAGAGAACTGCAGGCGTTCTCATCTCCTCCATCTGTGGAGAAGGGAAGGGTGTCAGGATGGGGATTCCACCTTAGGAAAGGGAGGCTGTCATATAATCCCAGTGTCAACTGACGGACGGCCTGTGGTCCACCCTCAGAGTCACCAAGAGCCGGGTGACCGTCCCTGCTCTGGCCACTCAAACTCAGGCTGCCCACTCACTGCCTGATGCCACCAGGACCTCCACCTAGGGCCTGGCCCTCAGAATGCCCACCAGCAAACAATCACAATCTCTTATAAGCACACAACACTTTGGCTTCCAGAGTGTTGACTCTCCTATTTTTGATCCTGTCTGTGAAGGTTTGATAATTCCCAAGAGACTGATTAACCAAGTTCTCTGTGATTACTCATTGGCAGAACTAGGATTTGAACTCAGGTCTTGGGACTCTGAAGTCCAGTGACAGAAAGACCTGGACGCGCCCTCTAAGAGGGTGTCCTGTGGCCTCTGTTATTCCGGTGGCCCTCCCACTTGCCCACTGAGAACCTGGCTCCACACACCTCCTCAAGACAGTCTGAGCACCTGGATGGCCCTGCGGAATTCTATGCCATAAGGGAAAGTGTGCAAAGAGGGACTGGTTTAGGGGTAGGAGGGCTGCACATGCCAACCACCACTTCCCCCACACTCACATCCGGAGGCATTTGTCCTTCCCACCACTTGCCACTCTTTGGCCATCTGGACTCCAGTCAACAGCATATACCTGAAGGGAGGCAGAGGAAAGCAGGTGGGGTGGTGAGAGGGAGACAGCCAGGCTCCAATCCCAGTCCCTCCTGTGCCTGAGGGTTGGCCCTACCTCATCCGCGTGGCCGGGCAGGTCCATGGCCAGCTTCTGGGCCTTCACATCCCACACCTTCAGTGTGCTGTCACTGCTGCCGCTGACCAGGAGCCGACTGTCAGCTGACCACGCAATCTGGTACACGGCAGCCACGTGGCCGCGTAGGGAAGCCAGGTACCTGGTCCAGGAGAAGACGATGATGGATTTTAGTCTGAGTTAGATCTTCCAACACGTCTGAAGGGTCCCCTATGCTCATGGCAGTGGTTCTCAACCTCAGCTGTCTGTTAGAAATACCTGGGAACTTTTACAAAATCACACTACCTGGTCCCCATCCCAGACCATTTTAATCATTACCAGTCATTACAATTTGTAAAACTTCTCCAAATGAGTAGCTTCTAGCATGCCTCTTGCTTGCCCTCCATACCTGCACAAGTTTGCATGCCGTAGACTCCAACGTGGCCATCTGCTTAGCCCATCTGCCTGTCATGCCCCCAAACAGCAAGTGCCTACTGGCAGGCGGCACGGAGTAACAGTGAGCCCACTGAACTTTCGCGTCAACACAGTCTAGCTGTTTCTCTCTGGACAAACCATCAGGCCTCTCTGAGACTCAGTTTCCTTATTTTAAAAAGGAACCCAATTACCTATGTTAAAGGGTTGCTGTGTGAAAACACAGTGACTGATGCAGAGGTCCCCGCTTCAGCCCCAACAAGGTTTCCCTGGCTTTTTCTCCCCCCTGCCTGTGCCTCTGCCTCTCCTCTGATCCCATTAACCCCAAGGGCATTGTGCCTCACCACACCAAGGGTTCCCGCACTTGAGTGGGTAGCAGAGTCACCTGGTAACTTTATTAAAATAAAGAATCAGATCCACAAGGTCTGATTTGGGGCCAGGACTCTGCATTTCTATCACGCTCCCAGGTAATGCTGATGCCGCTGGTCTGTGGCCCACACTTTGAGGAGGGCCAGGTAACAAGCCTACCTACCACTACTTCACCTTCTCCAGGGCTACGGCCCTACCCCTTCAGCAGCTAGCTCTAAGATCACTTCTCTCCTAAGATATAAACTAGCATTTTTTTTTTTTTTTTGAGACAGAGTCTCACTCTGTGGCCCAGGCTGGAGTGCAGTGTTGTGATCTCGGCTCACTGCAACCTCTGCCTCCCAGGTTCAAAAGATTCTCCTGCCTCAGCCTCCGGGGTAGCTGGGATTATAGGCACATGCCACCATGCCTGGCTAATTTTTGTATTTTTAGTAGAGACAGGGTTTTGCCATGTTGGCCAGGCTAGTCTTGAACTCCCGAACTCAGGTGATCCACCTGCCTCGGCCTCCCAAAGTCCTGGGATTATGGGCATGAGCCACCGCGCCCAGCCTGAACTAGCATTTTTAGTGACCATTTAGTGCGGGTCCTAAACATACTGTCTCATTAAATCCTTGTAACTAGGGTGGGCACGGCAGCTCACACCTGTAATCCCAGCACTTCGGGAGGCCGAGGCAGTTGGATCACTTGAGCTCAGGAGTTCAAGACCAGCCTGGTCAACATGGTGAAACCCCGTCTCAACTAAAAATACAAAAATTAGCCAGGCACGGTGGTGGAGACCTGTAATCCCAGCTACTTGGGAGGCTGAGGCAGGAGAATCACTTGAACCCAGGAAGCAGAGGTTGTAATGAGCCAAGATTGTGCCGCTGCACTTGCAACACTTGAACACCAGGCGACAGAGTGGAAGTCATCTCTAAAAACAAACAAACAAAACCCTTGTAACAAAGCTGAGAGGCAGGGGGTCTGCATATTACCAAAGAGGAAACGGTGGCTTAGAAAATCCAAACACCTGCCACGGCCACACAGCTAGTAAGTGGCAGTGCCAAGCCCCTCCCACCATTCACTCCTTACAGAGGAGCAGTACCCACCCCTACTCACTTGCCCATCCTGCCATCCCACAGCTTGATGGACTTGTCGAAGGAGGCACTAGCCACGATGCGGGAGTCAGGAGAGAAGAGCACCTGGTTGATGAGAGCTTGGTGTCCTGTCATCCGAGTGAGAGGCTTTTTGTCCTCCGCTGGGGACCACAGGAATAAGGTGAAGTCGTCTGAGCCAGACACCAGCCTCTCGGGACCCTGGCCCTAGGGGAGGCAGAAAGCACACTGTGTTGGGTGTGGCCTCAGAAAGAAGGAGGAGGGCCCGACTTTGGCAGCAAACATACACCCTGATTACTCAGTGCCAGGGACAGAGAGAGGCCAGCGCTAGGAGCAATGAGGACTGGGTTGGCCACTCACTCGCACGTGACCCCAGGCAAGTCACTTCATCCAAAAGGAAAAAGAAACTCTACATGCATGTAGAAAAAAATTTTAAGACACATAATTACAGAAAAAGGCACAAAATAATGTGTTAAAAGGAGAAGGATTTTATGTATGTATGTGTGTGTGTGTGCTTATACATACATACCGTATATAGAAACGTGTATGTGTGTATATTAAATCTCTGGAAGGTGATTCAGGATACTGGTGGCACTGGATGCTACAATAGAGATGGGAGACTCCGCGATCTACCTTTTGTATTTTTTGAACGTGAATGTGTAAACAATCTTAAATAAAACAACAAACTAAAGTAAAAATGAAGCATGTTGGAAATGTAATAAATAGACAAGCAAATAAACTAAACAAAAAATGAAATAAAATGATCTCTAGCACATTAATATTTTAGGATTGCAAACTAGGATTATGAAGAACAACTTTTTGGAATAGGTACATTCTGAGCTGGGTCTGGAAGGGAGAAGGGTCTGAGAGGGTTTTAGTGATCGGCTAAGGACTGGTACACAGCTAGGGGTGCATGTGGCTGGCACACACTCACCCGCACGAGGTTGTATCGGCTCAGAGCCCTCTCCTTCAACTCCTGCACTGTGACCAGGTACCGGAGGGGAGAAAAGGAGATGAGGAAGAAGGCCGATTAGAAAATCCAACACAAAGAGCAAACACTCCCCATTAAGCTAGAGAACTGGCTCCTTCCCAATCAGCTCCCGCTCTTCCTTCTCCCAATCACTCACAGGATCCTTGGAGGTCTTGGGGATTAACTGAGGCCTCAGCAGGTTCAAAGGCCCCAGTGCGCAGGGCATAGTCAGTGCTGAGGGCCATGGTGTTCACCCAGTGGCCGTGGCCTTGCAAAGTCCGGCACAGCACACCCTAGGTGAGAGCAAGTCAGGTCAGACACACACACTCCTCCCCTCACCTGGGCGATTAGCCCCAGGAGACGGGTGGTACAGGACTAAGAATCATCATCACTCATGCATTGTGACCTTAATCAAACCACCCCTCTGGGGTCAAGTCTCTCCCCACTTGTAAAATGGAGTCCAGATCATGAAAATGTTTCACGGAAGAGGAGTTAGGGATGTCAGAGTAAACGGCTCCAGTCCAATACATTTGGGTATGGTAGATCTGATAAAGCCCAACAGGTGTCCTACAGGAGGAATTTCCAGAGTGTGACGATCTCATGGGGACTCTGCAATCTCCACTATGGTGCAGCACCAACCACAGAACTCCTCATTCCCAAAACACCTCCCTAGACCAGGGCTCCCAGCACACATCTGGGAAACACTGGACTCGCTGATGTCAAGGTCGTTCTGAGTGCCAGCATCTTGTGACTTGAGATTTTCTGGACTGGTTTTTGAACCCTCCCAGCACTTACGTCACGAGCTCTCCAGACTTTGATGGTGCGGTCCTGGGAGGCAGAGTAGAGAAGCCCGTCCCCTCCCCACCGGAGACAGGTGACCGACTGGGTGTGCCCGGTGAGGATGCGCTCACAGCGGCCTGCAGTTGTGTCCCAGATCCGCACACTGCCATCCTTGGAGCTGCTGGCCACATAGCGGCACTCAGGGTTCCTGGAGAGAAGGGAGATGTGACCTCAACTGTGACCTGGCAACATCTGTCTGCCCGTGGCACCTCCCCATTCCCAACTTAAAGGCCATGGACAATCTTTTGACAGCTTTCTGACACCAAGACTCGGCTGCACTGCAAGGTGAGTGCAACCAGCAGACCCTGTGATGAGAGCCTCTCCCAAGCAGCAATGCAGGTCTGCCCCTGAGACCCTTCTCCCATGCCTGCCAAGCCATCACGGTCATTCAGGCTGCCCATCTTGTCCCCTCACGTAAAACTTCTATGCATTGGGCAGGGAAAGGGGATGGCTTTGATCCCCTGGCTCCTCATTTGTCCCAGCTCCGTCAGTGTCACTTACGCATGGAGGGGCTCCCAGCTCAGGCCTGTGATCCACTTGCTGTGGCCAGCGAGGGTCCTGCCCACCTGCTTCCCTGTGCTTGGGTCCCAGAGGAGAATCTGAAGGACAGAAGCTCACTGAATAATCCTCCCCAACAGGTCTCTGGCTCCACCAAAATCCCTGCCTACCACTTCCCACCCAACCCTCCCCGAAGACTCCCGAACCTGATTCTGAACTGTCCCCTAGGAAGGCCCCCTTGAGTCTCTGCGTAGTTACCCTGAGAACCACCTACCTGGCCATTCTTGCAGCCTGAGGCCAGCTTCTTGCCATCTGGAGACCAGGATATACTAAGGACCCAGTGTCTGTGTCCTAAGAAAGCAGAGGAGGGAGAAATAAGGGACTACATCTGTCTTTATCCCCAGTGCCCAGCAGTGCCTGTCAGGTGCCAGGTACTCCTTAACCATTTGAATAAATGAATGATCAAACAAAAGGAGCGATGAGGCTTTCTGGGGATGCACCCCAAGTGTCAGAGCTCTGCGTCTTGCTGCACGGGTAACACCCTCACTCTCTACTGATTCCTCATGTGACACATGCTATGAAGTGCTTTCGTACGCGTCATCCCTTGTTATTCTCACAGGAGCTCTAAGGTATGGAGCAAGGCAAGAATTATCATCCCCATTTTCCAGATGAGAAAACTGAAGCTTAGAAAGGGAACATGCCCTACACACACAAGGTCACTTAACTCATCTGTGGTATAGCAGTGGTTCTTCAAGTGTGGTCCCCAGAGCAGCATCATCAGCATCTCCTGGGAACTTGTTAGAAACGCAAATTCCCAGGCCCTACAGAACTAAACCTCTGGGGGTGGGACCCAGCAATCTGTATTTTTTTCTCTCTTCTCTTTTCTCTCTCTCTTTATTTCTTTCATGGAGTCACACTCCGTCACCCAGGCTGGAGTACGGTGGTGCCATCTCGGCTCGCTGCAACCTCCGCCTAATAGAGTCGAGCAATTCTTCTGCCTCAGCCTCCTGAGTAGCTGGGATTACAAGCACACGCCACCATACCCGGCTAATTTTTGTAGTTTTAGTAGAGATGGGGTTTCACTGTGTTGGTCAGGCTGGTCTCGAACTCCTGACCTCAAGTGATCTGCCTGCCCTGCTCCCAAAGTGCTGGGATTACAGGTATAAGCCACCACGCCTGGCCAGCAATCTGCATTTTAACAAGCCCCCAGGCGAATTCTGATTTGTGCTCAAGTTTGAAAACCACTGTGGCAGACGCAGGATTTAAACCAGGTTCTCCTTGCTACCAGTCAGTCAGTCTCTCGCCATGTCCCATATTGACTCCTTGGTGCAGTTTCTGCTTGTGTCTAAGTGGCTGGCTGGGCTCAAGGACATGGTCTCTACCTAGGAATAGACAGCCACCAACTGGATATTAAAGGGTTGTAATCTGCAAAGTGAGACCCTCATCTCTATGAAAACAAAAAACGAGCCAGGTGTGGTGCCAAGTGTCTGCTGTCCCAGCTACTCTGGAGGCTGAAGTAGGGGGACTGCTTGAGCCCAGGAGTTCAAGTGAGCTGTGACTGCACCACTGTACTCCATCCTGGTTGACAGAGCAAGACCCTGTCTCAAAAAAAAAAGACCCCCTAAATGGCTAATTGCATACTGACCCCTGCATGTGAAATGTGGTGTCTCTGTGCTGAGATCCCAGAAGCGCACGGTGGTGTCTCCAGAGCCACTGGCCAGGTACCTGCGGAAGAAGAGAGGATGCTTGACACTGCACATGTGCATTGCTGCCACCTATTCAATCACTTTCTGTGAATAGAATATGGAACTGGACTCTTCCCTCGCCCCGGGAAGGGAGAAAGACAATACTGATGCTGTCCTCTGGGAGAATACATCAGGAGGCCATTTCTTTCCTCTCCACAGCTACAACCAGCTTTTGAAGCTTCTCATTAGCTTTCTAAGTTTGAGAGAAGCAACTAATCCCAGTTTCACAGATGAAAAATTAACTCAGAAAGGTTAAGTGATTTATACAAGTCACACAGCTCAGATCTTGAAAAATCAAGTCCAGGAAAGGTTTGTCCAAGGCAGGGGTCCTTAGCCTTTGGGGACCATGCCCTACTGAGGAAGTCCCTTAATTGCAAGCTGAGTCCAGAGCTTGGGTCTATGGTAGGCAACCCTGAGGCCCCATCAATTATAACTTTGGGGGACCCTCCCCACACCAGGCAGAGACTGCACCCCCACATACCCCCTCCATGAGTCTGCAGCTGTCCTTACTTTCCCGTGGGGCTGAAGGCCACAGAAATGACTGCCTCACTGTGACCCTCCAAGGAGCTGGTGCAGCGAGTCACGGCCCGGACTCTGAAGATAGCCTGTGGCTGGTAGATGATGTCTAGGACCTTCTCTGTCTCCACTGCCTGGGACTCCAACGTCTTCCCCAGTGAGGAGACGATCTCAGCATCGTGGACAAAGAAAGCCAGTGGCAGGGGATCCTCCTGAAGGACAATGGTAAAGGACAAACCCGCATCAAAGGATGTGCAGGGGCACCCTCTGCCAGGGATGCTCCCCACTCAGCTGTGGGAGGTGAAGCTTCTTTTTAGCCACCGTGCTAGGGTTACCCCCATCATTGCCCATTGAGCAAGACCTTTTATTTATTTATTAATTTTTGAGACAAGAGTCTCGCTCTGTCACCCAGGCTGGAGTGCAGTGGTGCAATCTCCGCTCACTGCAACCTCCGCCTCCTGGGTTCAAGAGATTCTCCTGCCTCAGCCTCCCGAGTAGCTGGGATTACAGGTGCCCATCACCACGCCCCGCTAAGTTTTATATTTTTAGTAGATACGGGGTTTCGCCATGTTGGCCAGGCTAGTCTCAAGCTCCTGACCTCAGGTGATCCACCTGCCTCGGCCTCCCAAAGTGCTGGGATTACAGGCGTGAGCCACTGCGCCCAGGCGAGCAAGACCTTTTAAGTCACTGAACAGCAGTTGTAGGACACTTACACAGCACTTGGAAATTCTTTTTTCTTTTTTTTTGAGATGGAGTCTCGTTCTGTCACTCAGGCTGGAGTGCAGTGGTGAGATCTCAGATCACTGCAACCTCTGCCTCCTGGGTTCAAGCAATTCTCCTGCTTCAGCCTCCCTAGGAGCTGGGACTACAGGAGCCTGCCACCACGCCTGGCTAATTTTTATATTTTCAGTAGAGACTGTTTTTGCCATATTGGCTAAGCTGGTCTCAAACTCCTGACCTCTAGTGATCTGCCCACCTCAGCCTCCCAAAGTGCTGGGATTACAGGCATGAGCCACTGCACCCGGCATGAAATTCTTTATTTGCATGTCATAACAACCCTGGGAAGTAGATACTAATATTCCCACTGACAGTTTTCAAAAGCAGAGGCTCAGAACAACTAAGTAATTAGTTCAATGTCCTATTGCCAATGATTAATTCAGGTTCTTTAGGTCCAAGATAGATTAGCATATAGCATTATGCAGTGTTTCCCTAACTACCACACCACACTATATGTGTGTAAAAAGCACCCAAAACGCCTGTTAAAAAATGTAGACTTTCTGCTTCATCCCAGAGTTTGGTTTAGTAGGCCTGGGATGGGGTCCAGGAACTGCAATTTTAAGGACCTCTCCTGTCCCCAGGGCAACTCTTCAGTAAACACACTGGCTTAAAGGTTAAAAGCAAAGGCCAGGTGCGGTGGCTCCAATCCCCAGCACTTTGGAGGCCACGGCGGATCACGAGGTCAAGAAATCGAGACCATCCTGGCCAACGTGGTGAAACTCAGTCTCTACTAAAAATACAAAAATTAGCTGGGTGTGGTGGCACGCGCCTGTAGTCTCAGCTACTCGGGAGGCTGAGGCAGGAGACTCACTTGAACCTGGGAGGCAGAGATTGCAGTGAGCAGAGATCATGCCACTACACTCCAGCTTGCCAGCCTGGCGACAGAGCGAGACTCCGTCTCAAAAAAAAAAAAAAAGGTAAATAAATAAATAAAAGCATGGGTATTCAGATAGTTTTGGGTTCCAATTCCAAATCTGCTACCTATTACATAGCATCGTGCAAATAATTGAGTCCCTCCAGGCCACGCTGTAAAATGGGGATATTAACGTGTCCCAGATTGGGGGACTGTGACAAAGAATCAATGAAATACAGTATCCAATGCGTTCAAAGCTAGGCCCCTCTCCGCAGGTGGACCCCTTTGGTTGGCGTGTAAAGCGCTTTGCCACTGATTCCATCTCTGACATAGGTGGGAACTCACGCCAGGTGGATCACCACAGTCCGTTAGCGGGGGACCACGAACCGCAGACCCTCGGTCATCTGATTCCCCCACCGCACCCGCCCGGGGGTGGAGATGCGAGGCCGCCCTGGCCTGCCACTTACCTGGGCCAGTAGCGCGTTGCACACGAGCTGCAGCCTGTCCGGGGTGATGTCCACGGGCACGTCGAACGGGGAACCCAGCAGCTGCCCGCCCTCATCCTGGAACTGCACTAGCAACCGCTGCACATCGCGCGCCACCGCCTCGTCCTGTGCGAGCAAGTGGGGCGGGAGTCAGTCTCGTCGCCCACACAGAAGGGCCCCACTTCGCCTCTCTCAGGCCTCAGGGACCCGGGCCCTAGCGCCCCGCCGCGACGCCCCCCGCCCCCATCCACGTACACCCACCGCCACTGCCGCCGCCATCCTGCGTCCCCACGTGGAGGAGAATGAGCCCGACAGGCAGAGCGCCGTCTCCGTGGTCGGGCGGGGTCGCCGCCGGCCACATCGCCCTCTGCTGTTGGGGAGGAGAAGCGTCCCGCTGCGCACGGTTTAGGGGATTAGAAATGGGCTTACCTGGCGCTCCTCCCGCCCCTCAACAGCCTTCGCATTTATTTTTCGCCAGGGTCTTAGAGGACACAGTAAACTTTTGACTCTTCACAACAGGGATTCTTGCCCCATTTTAATTTAATTTTATTTTGAGACAGGGTTTCACTCCGTCCCCCCGACTGGAGGGCAGTGGCGCCATCACGGCTCACTGCAGTCTCGAACTTTCGGGCTCAGCGGTCCTCCCACTTCAGCCTCCAGAGTAGCCCGGACTACAGGCACACGACACCCTGCCCGGTTATTTTTTTCTTATTTTTTGCAGAGGCGAGATCTCACTATGTTGCCCAGGCTGGTCTCAAACTCCTGAACTCAGGCAGCAACTCCCCCAGCCTCAGCGTCCCAAAGTGCTGGGATTACAGGTGTGAGCCACCACGCCTGGCCTAGAAATTAGTATCCTCTTAAAAAATGGATCAAGTCAAGGCTGGGCATGGTGGCTCACGCCTGTAATCCCAGCACTTTGGAAGGCCCAGGCGAGCAGATCACTTGAGTCCAGGAGTTTGAGACCAGCCTGGCCAACATGGTGAAACCAGGTCCCTAATAAAAATACAAAAAAATTAACCAGGCGTGGTGGCATGCGCCTGTGGTCATAGCTACTGGAGAGGCTGAGGTGGTAGATTCTCTTGAACCTGGGAGGCAGAGGTTTCAGTGAGCCGAGCTCTCACCACTGCACTCCAGCCTGGATGACAGAGGAAGACTCTGTCTCAATAAATAAATAAATAAATAAATAAATAAATAAATAAATAAAATGGATGAACTCAATTAATAATACTCCAGTACAAAAGCAAACCATTTCTACAATCATCAACGCTGTGAATCAATAATAGTGATAATGACATCAACGAGTCAGGAATTGTTCTAAGTGCTTTTCCTGCATAACTCATTTAATTCTTACAACCCTTTTCTCCCCATATTACTGAGGAACTGAAGCAGACAGCAATGAACTTGATCTCTCTTGCCTGAAACGAAGGATCTCCGTTGCCAACTCTCCTCTCTCTCCCTCCACTGCTCAGGCAGTCTCAAGCTCTGCCAAGTCATCCTCATGAACACAGCTTGAATCGGCTCTCCCCATCTCCACTGCCTCACTCTGGTCAGAGTCACCATCATCTCCTGCCTGGACCACTACAACAGCCTCCCGATGAGCCCCCCTGTTTTCATTCCTGCCTCTTTCCACCCATTCTCCACGATGCAGCTAGGGTTATCTTTTCAGACCAAAAATCTGGCCTGTTGCTCTTCATCCTCAAACCCTGCGATGGCTCCCTTACATGCAGGAAAAAAGAACACTCCTTATAATGGTCCATTCGGCCTTGCTATGTCCAGCCACCCCTCTCTTTAGGTTAAATCTTGCTGGCTTTTTCTGAGTTCTTACAAGGCATGCCTCTTCCTGCATCAGTGATTTTGCACATGCAGTTTTTTTTTTGTCTGGAACTGTTATGGAGTGAATTGTGCCCTTCCCCTAATTCAAGCTTATCCAACCCCTGGCCCACAGGCTGCATGCAGCCCAGGACGGCTTTGAATGCAGCCCAACACAAATTCGTAAGCTTTCTTAAAACATTATGAGATTTTCTTTTGATTTTTTTTTTTCAGCTCATCAGCTATCATTAGTGTATTTTATGCGTAGCCCAAGGCAATTCTTTTTCCAATGTGGCCCAGAGAAGCCAAAAAATTGGACACCTCTGCCCTAATTTATATATTGAAGCCCTAACTCTGAATGTGGCTGTATTTGGAGATAGGCTATATTATTATTATTATTTATTTATTTTTTTTAGAGACAGGGTCTCCCTCTGTTGCCCAGACTAGAGTGTAGTAGTGTGATCATAGCTCACACAGCTTCAAACTCCCAGGCTCAAGTGCTCTTCTTACCTCAGTATTCTGAGTAGCTAGGACAACAGGTGTGTGCCACTGTACCTGACACTCAGCTAACTTTTAAAAATTTTTGTAGAGACAAGGCTCTCACTCTGTTGCCTAAGCTGGTCTCGAACTCTTGGCCTCAAATGATCTTCCTGTCTTAGGCCTTCCAAAGTGCTGGGATTACAGGTTTAAGCCACCATGTCTGGCCTGGAGATGGGCCCTGGAAGGACATAGTAAGGGTTAATAAGTGAGTTTGTATGGGTAGGACCCTAATCAGATAGAACTGGTGCCCTTGTGAAAAGAGGAGACTCCAGAGTGCTCTCTCTCTGTCTCTCCCACCGCCACTGCCTCCCTGAGCACACACAAAGATGAGGCCATAGGAGGACACAGTGAGAAGGTGGCTGTTTGCATCCAGGAAGAGAGGCCTCACCAGAAACCAACCCTCATGGCACCTTGACCTTGGATTTCTCTACTCCAGAGCTGTGAGAAAATAAATTTCTGTTGTTGAAGCCTCCCGGTCTGTGCTATTTTGTTATGGCAGCCAGAGCCGACTAATACAGGAGTAGTTCCTCATTCTTCAGGTCTTGCCTTGAATATTTATTCATTCATCCAATAAATGTATTGAGTGCCTACTCTCTGCCAGACGTTGTAGGAGTTCTATGTATATTAACTCATTTATCACTTACGCAGGGAAACCTTTGAAATGATGTCATATTTCCCTGTTGCACGTTTTCAAAACATCCTGGTATTCCTCACATTTAGAAATCACAGATCCAGCTGGGCACAGTGGCTCACACCTGTAATCTCAGCACTTTGGGAGGCCAAGGTGGGAGTATCACTTGAGCCCAGGAGTTTGAGACCAGACTGGGCAACATGGTGAGATCATGTCTCTACAAAAACATAGCCAGGTGGCATGCACCTATAGTCCCAGCTACTCAGGAGGCTGAGATGGGTGAATTGCTTGAACCTGGGAGGTCAAGGCTACAGTCAGCCGTGATCATGCCACTGCATTCCACTTGTGACAGCGAGACACTATCTCAAAAAATAAAACGAAACAAACAACGAAAAAAAGAAAGAAATCACAGAATCACAGATCCATGGAATTATTTCATTCATTCATTCAACAAATAGCACTGAGCACCTTCTTTTTCTTTTTTTCTTCTTTTTTGAGACGGAATCTTGCTCTGTTGCCAAAGCAGGAGTGCAGTGGCATGATCTCGGCTCACTGCAACCTCTGCCTCTGGGGTTCAAGCGATTCTCCTGCCTCAGACTCCTTAGTAGCTGGGATTACAGGCATCCACCACCTTGGCTGGCTAATTTTTGTATTTTTAGTAGAGACGGGGTTTCGCCATGTTGGCCAGGCTGGTCTGGAACTCCTGACCTCAGGTGATCTGCCTGCCTTGGCCTCCCAAAGTGCTGGGATTACAGGCATGAGCCACTGTGCCCCACACCATTACAAATGCTTGGAATATGTGAGGGAACAACATAGACACAAATCCTTGCCCTCATGAGTGTTCTATGCTTCACAGTTCCTCGCACATAATAAATGTTTAAGAAATGCGGGCCGGGCGCAGTGGCTCACGCCTGTAATCCCAGCACTTTGAGAGGCCTAGGCAGGCGGATCACGAGGTCAGGGGTTCAAGACCAGCCTGGCCAACATGGTGAAACTCCATCTCTACTAAAAATACAGAAATTAGCCAGCCATGGTGGTGGATGCCTGTAATCCCAGCTACTCATGAGGCTGAGGAAGGAGAATCTCTTGAACCCAGAAGGTGGAGGTTGCAGTGAGCCGAGATCTCACCACTGCACTCCAGCCTGGGCAACAGAGCAAGACTCTGTCTCAAACAACAACAACAAAAGATGTTTAAGAAATGCTTGTGGAATGAATTACTGAATCAGCATTTGAATATAAGATCCCTTGGACTTAAAGTCACAGAACCACAGGTCTCTGCCAATGTCAGGATCCTTTATCCTATTACCTCATTGCCACAGAGAGCTTGCCCCACAAAGGGGCCCAGGGCTTGCGATAACATGAAGGCAGGGAATTCATCCATCTATTCATTCATTTATTTGCTCATTCAACAAACATGTGTTAGGGCTGGGCTTTGTGTCCAGAAGGGCAGTACAACTTGTCCAAGGTCACATAACTGTGTGTCCAAGGTCACAGGTCTGTGAGTAGAATCCAGTGCGAATGATTCCACCTGGGATTTTCTTCAGTGTCTCTCTCAGCTCTGGCCAGGTAAGTTTGAAGATATGTGTGGGGTGGAGGGGAGAGGGACGAGAGGTGAGTGGAGGAAATCATCAGCATGAAGACACCATTCGTTCATTCATTCATTCATCCATTCATTCCATTCAGGAAACACACTTCGGACACCGACTGTGCCAGAACCTGTGCAGGAAGGGGGTTGGGGGACAAGCTACATGGGATGCTGTCTTTGCCTTCCAGGAGGGAGCTCACAGCCCAGGCTTGACAGCACTGAAAGGCAGAAGAGTTCTGGGTCCAACTGGGGACAACGTCATAAATTTGCTTCAGGAACTCCCAGTTAGCTAAGGAGAAACATTCCTGCCTCAGGAGAGACCCCTCTGCAATGGTGGATACATAGTTCTTGTCCCAGGAAGACCCCCTTCTAAGGAGGGAGCCTCAGTGTGTCCCAGGATAGTTTCCAGTCGGGTGGGGGGACCCTTGGTCTCGGAGGAATTCCCAGTCTGACCCAGCCCTTGCCCTAAGAGATCTCAGCCTGATGGGGGATACACAAAGCCCACTCTCTAGGAGCCCCCAGTCAGATGGGAGAGGTAGGCTGAATAGATCCACTCTATACACGGGGAGGAACAGGAGACCGCATGTGGACCGAAACTAATGAACCACTCACTCACACTAAACTGAGTTAGCAAGTCCTGCTGGTCTTTCTGAAAAGCAAAGACATTTTGAACACGTGAAAGCTGGGTAGGTTGAGGTGTTGCGCAGAAGTGGAAAAGGGAAGGAACTTTCTTCCCCTGTTCCTTCCCCCCTCCCTCCAGAAAGGTATTTCTGGAAGTCTCCAGTTGGTCTGGGATCTGGGCAACTGCTGTGTGTCCCAGTCTCTCAGCCCTTCAGCTGTCACTCTGCTCCCAAAAATAGCAATGGTTGAGGGGAGGGAGAGGAAGCTGTTTATCTGGGATAGATGTGGAGAGGTGCATTAGAGCTGTGCCCAGGGAGGGAGTCTGCCGGGGGGTTCCTGTCCCTTCTGGATCTTTCTGTCCCTCTTTGGAATGTTAGTGCCTAAGCGCCCCCCTACCCCAGGATACCCCAGAGTTGGGTGCTTGGGCGGAGGCTGGTCAGCACCTCCACGTGGTCATGACTGACCAGTCTGGGGAGGGGGAGGGCCCTGAGTATCAGTGACAGACTCCAGGGGCACCTGCCCCTGTGGCCAAATATGGTCCAGAGCCACTGGCTGAGGCAAGGAAATCTCTTGGGTGGGGGCTGGGAGGGGCAGACTGAGGCTGGCTGGCTGGAGGGTGACACAGGAGCGCTCAGGGGTGCAGCATCACAAGAGGGCAGATCGAAAGCATTGTCCTCGCTGAGAAAGTGAGCAGGGGCCTGGGGTGTGCCCTGGACTGGGGAGGGAGACAGCAGACTTCTAAGACCTGCAACGAGAGTTCAGGCCTTTGGCACAAACTGAGTGGCTTCGCCTGCTCAGGCTGGGAGGGACAGAGAGTGAGGCACAGGGACTTTCAGCTTGGGCCAAGCTCTGAGCAAATGCTATAATGTCCTCATGGGGCAATAGATTTGGGGGTTCTGGGGGTGGATCCCTTCCAGGCAGAATCCCCACCATCCTCTCTGGTGTGAGGGGACCCTGGAGCTCCGGACCTCAGGCCAGGAGCCCAGCCCTGGGTCTGGAGTGAGCGGCTGACCAGACGGAACTGCTGCTGTCCCAGCAGATGGCAGAGGTGGAAGCGGTACAGCTGAAGGAGGAAGGGAACCGGCATTTCCAGCTCCAGGACTACAAGGCCGCCATAAAGAGCTACAGCCAGGCCCTGAAGCTGACCAAGGACAAGGCCCTGCTGGCCACGCTTTATCGGAACCGGGCAGCCTGTGGCCTGAAAACGGTCTGGGGCAGGGCAGGGCACAGGGTGGGAGTGCGGCAGAGGGGCCTTGGGGCTGAGTGGCAGCCCCTTCATCCTGATAGGAATTGCCCTTCATCCCAGCCGACTCTCCTGGATGCCTGGGGTTGGAGAAGGGTGCCTCCAACCCCCTGACCCATGCCCTGGAAAGACAGAAATTCATCCAGAGCAGAATCAGCCCAGTGCCAGGTGCTTTCATGTGTTATTCATGGCATCTTACTAATGGCCTGTGAGATAGCTGTTGTTGTCCTCCCCCTGTTGCAGATCAGAAACTCAGGATCCAGAGGGCTTCATTAACTTGCCCAAGCTCTCCCAAGTAGTAGCAGAGCTGAGATTCAAACCTGGGTTTGCCTGATGTCAAAGCCTGTCCTCTTTGCCATGCCTGTGAGGAGCATGCCCTGGGCCTCTGACAGCCTGCAGCTCCCCCAGCAAACCCTCTCCCCTCACTGTGGGGACATTCTCTGGCCATCTCTGCATTGGGCCCACATTAACCGAGTCTCCTTCTCCTTCCCCTTTCCTCAGGAGAGCTACGTCCAGGCAGCTTCAGATGCCTCCAGAGGTAAGCCCCTCCCACCGCCAAGCTTGCCCTGTCACATTCTCCTCTGCATGGCCTGGGTTTTAATCTAGTTACCATTTTGGGGCAAGAAACAGTGAGTATGGAGTGACTTCAGAAGGGAGAGAACAAGCTGGAGAAGGGACTGGAAACATATCCTGTGACGAGCAGTTGAGGGAAGCTGCAATATTTAGCCCAGAAAAGGCAACTCCCAGGTGGGACAGAGAGCTGCCTTCAAATTCCTAAAAGGCTGTCACAAGGAAGAAGGATTGGATTTCATCTCAGGGGTTCCAGGGCTGGGCAATGTTACAGGGAACACATTTCAGGTAGGGAAAGGGAAATGTTTTCTGATTAAGCTGCCTGGCTGTCTTTTGTTGTTGTTGTTGTTGTTGTTTGTTTTTTTGTTTGTTTTTGTTTTTGTTTTTTGAGATGGAGTCTTGCTCTGTTGCCCAGACTGGAGTGCAATGGCACGATCTCAGCTCACTGCAACCTCTGCCTCCCGGGTTCAAGCAATTCTCCTGTCTCAGCCTCCGAAGTAGCTGGGATTATAGGCGCCTGCCACCATGCCCGGCTAATTTTTGTATTTTTAGTAGAGACAAGGTTTCACCATGTTGGCCAGGCTGGTCTCGAACTCCTGACCTCATGATCTGCCTACCTTGGCCTCCCAAAGTGTTGGGATTACAGGTGACAGCCACTGCGCCAGGCCCGCCTGGCTGTCTTGAGAAGGAGGGAGCTCCCCACTGCTGGCGGTATGCAAGCACCGATTGGTTAAGCCCCTGGCAGGGATCCTGTAGCAGAGACTGGGGCGTTAGGAATTGGATGACATGACCCTCAAGCTGTCTTCCCACCTTGAAACTCTGTGGATCTTACTGTCTCCCTAACAAAGGGGAGGTAAGGGCCAGAGAGTCCACATGGGTGGCTAATCTCCAAGGAAGACACAGAAGCACAGCAAGAGCATGCTTCCTGGAGCTGGGGCAGTGGGGCTGGTGGTCTGTAATCTGGCTTCCTAAGGCCCTCATCCCCCGTCTCCCCTCGATAGCCATCGACATCAACTCCTCGGACATCAAGGCTCTGTATCGGCGATGCCAGGCACTGGAGCACTTGGGGAAGCTGGACCAGGCCTTCAAGGACGTGCAGCGTTGTGCCACCCTCGAGCCACGGAACCAGAACTTCCAGGAGACGCTGAGGAGACTCAACACCAGCATTCAGGAGAAGGTGAGCTGGGCCTCTTCCCACAACCCTTGGCTGCCCAGCCCCTCTCTTCATTCCTAGTAGGAATGGGTTAGGGAGGTGGGTCATCAGGGCAGGGCTAGCCCTACCTCCACACTCTGAGATACAGACAGCAAGTGGAATGGGCAGGCTGCACAGAACAGCTAAGCAGATGCTTCTATCTGTGATGCTTGTTTGAGGGCACAAGCCAGCCAAGGCTAGAACACTGGTCTTTTAAATTCCAGATGGGGCCAGGCACAGTGGCTCATGCCTATAATCCCAATACTTTGGGAGGCTGAGGTGGGCAGATCACCCGAGGTCAGGTAGTTTGAGACCAGCCTGGACAACATGGTGAAACCCCATCTCTACTAAAAATACAAAAAATAGCCGGGTGTAGTGGGGGCACCTGTAATCCCAGCTACTCAAGAGGCTGAGGCAGGAGAATTGTTTGAACCTGGGAGGTGGAGGTTGCAGTGAGCTGAGATCATGTGCCATTGCACTTCAGCCTGGGCAATAGAGCAAGACTCTGTCTCTCCCACCCCCCGAAAAAAAATCCAGATGGAGGCTTAGAAATATTATTATAACTTAATATGTCTGCAACATGATCTCTCTCTCTCTTTCTAGGTATTATAAAATACACAGGAATTGAGGACATCGATGAGGGATAGAGGAAAGCCCGGCCCCATTAGAAGCATGATTTTTTTTTTGAGACAGACTCTCGCTTTGCTGCCCAGGCTGGAGTGCAGTGGCATGATCTCAGCTGCTCACTCCAACCTCCACCTCCTGGGTTTAAGCAATTCTTGTGCCTCAGCCTCCCAAGTACCTGGGATTACAGATGTGCACCACCACACCTGGCTAATTTTTGTATTTTTGATAGAGATGGGGTTTCACCATGTTGGCCAGACTGGTCTCGAACTCATGGCCTCATGTGATCCACCCACCTCAGCCTCCCAAAGTGCTGGGATTACTGATGTGAGCCAGGAGCATAAAATATTTTCTAGGAAATAGAGTAGGGTGGGGAGAACCTGGACCAGAGGTGAGAAATCCTGAACCCTAGTCCTGGCTCAGCTGCTAGTTTTGTGGGGCATCTCTTGGGGTGTTGGTTTCCTCTCTGTAAGAGCGGTAAGGTAATTGATCACTCAGCCCCTTGCTCCAAGACTCAGTAACTTCTACACATCTGGAGAAGCCCTGTGGTAGGACCACAGCATGCTGTCCAGGGTGCAGACTCAAGGACTGAGGAAATATAAACTGAGGAGAGATTCAGAGAGGGATAGGCGAAGGAAAGACCTCTCCTCACCCCCAAAGGAAATGAGCACAGGGCTGGGTGCAGTGGCTCACGCCTGTAATCCCATCACTTTGGGAGGCCAAGGCGGGAGGATCACTTGAGCCCAGGAGTTGGAGACCAGCCTGGGCAACATAGGGAGAGACGCTGTTCCTACCAAAAATTAAAAATAAATTAAAAATAGGCTGGGTGCGGTGGCTCAAGCCCGTAATCCCAACACTTTGGGAGGCCAAGGTGGGTGAATCACCTGACATCGGGAGTTCGAAACCAGCCTGGCCAACATGGTGAAACCCCGTTTCTATAAAAATATAAAAATTAGCTGGGCGTGGTGGCACATGCCTGTAATCCCAACTACTCAGAAGGCTGAGACAGGAGAATCACTCGAACCTGGGAGGCAGAGGTTACAGTGAGCCGAGATCGTGCCACTGCACTCCAGCCTGGGTGACAGAGCAAGACTCCGTCTCAAAAAAAAAAAATTAAAAATTAAAAAATGTGCTCAGAAGTAGGTGGGAGTAGTGTGGACCCCCCAAACAAAGTAACAGGAGGTTCAAAACAAGCTGGCGGAGTGAAGGATGATGATCAGTTAGGTCACTTTATGGAAGACCCAGCGCCATGGGGTTGGAGTGGGGACTGTGAGGGACTAGATATCCAAACAAAATGAGTTCGATTTGCTTGAAACAGAGCTTGAAAGCGGCTTCATCTACACTTCAGGTGTGTTAAAAAGAAAAAAAAGAAAGCTGCTACAGGATTCTGAGTATGGAGACGTATTTCTGTTTTATCCCTATTTAAATGTCTAATAGCAGATTGTTTACTAGACTCTAAAACTGGGCTGAAGACCCTTTAGGCCTTCCCAGACTATTGTGATGTCTAAATGGGATAACAAATGTAACCAGATGGTGAGCTTTCAGGGGCAGGGACTTGATTTTGTTCACAATTCTATTGTATTTATTAATTCATCGTAGTTATCCAGTAAATGTTTGTCGAATGAATACATGAATGAATGTATGTGTGGGAGCCCAGAGTGGACACCCTGATATTTACTGAGATGAACTGAATGTGGAGCTGAAATGACGTGGACCCCACCTGCCTCCTTCTCCACTCCCTCCTCTCTCCTCAGCTCCGAGTGCAGTTCTCCACAGACTCGAGGGTACAGAAGATGTTTGAGATCCTCTTGGACGAAAACAGTGAGGCTGATAAGCAGGAAAAGGTGAGTGCTGGCCAATGCCATCCAGCCAGCAGAAGGACCCGCCAGTCTGGACAGTGACATCATTGTGAGGGGAAGGGGGACCCAGGCCTGTCTTTGCAGCCCAGGAAGGAAAATTGGCCAAAGGTTAAGCACATTGGAACACAGTGTAAACCATAAGAAGGACTGAGATTTGGGTGAATCTAGTGAGGAGAGTCATGCAGCAAGGTTGGATCCTGTCTTTATTTGAAATTTTGATGTTTTGTTCATCATGGATATTTTGGCATTTATTTTGATTTTTAAAAATATAGCATTGATTATTATTTGATTATTGAGTTCTTTGGTGCCCCTTTAAAGTTTGCACCCGAGGCAAGTACCTCACTTGCCTCACTGTAATTTCGGCCCTAAGAAATAACGGCCCATTAAAATAATGTTTTATTTTATTAAAAGATATTGAAAGAAGTCATTCTGAAAAATTTAAATATTTACCGACGTAATCATCATCTTAACCAAACTTGTTACCTTTTTTTTTATGTTCCCTTCTAGTGTTTCTGCAGAGGAAAAAAATGGAACATTTGAGTGTTTTACATTTGCAAGAACTTGAGAAACAATGGGGAATTTTTGTTTATGTTCAATAAATCCATAAACTAGGCCAATATCTTTCCTAACAAACTCTCGTGAGAACATAATAAGTTGTTGTAGATAAAATAAAGTTTTTTTGGTTTGTTTTTTTTTGTTTATTTGTTTTTTTTTTGGAAAAGTACAAAGCCCTTAGTTGACAGTGATGGCTCTGGTCACGCTTGCCTGGAATTCTCTCATCAGCCCTCTCCCCAGCACCCAACTCAACATCTCTTTGCCCACCTCCTCCCCTTCTTCCGCCTCCTGTGTTTCTCAGCCCTGGGTTCTCAGGTCCTGCTTGAGACCTGGAGCCTTTTATTTTAAGGTTCATGCATCCTTAAGTTGGAAGGCTTTAGGTGGGAAGAGACTTGGGAACCTGCTTGCTCAACTGCCTAAATTTACAGATGAGTAGTCTGGGGTCCAGAGAAGCACCGTGACTCACCCAAGCTCATACAGCTAGCAGGGAGCAGAATCAGAACTCAAACCCAGGGCTTTCAGGTCCCATCTAGTGTTTTTGCTGCTCACTTCCTGGGAACTTCAGATTCCCCTGAACAGGAAAATCAACAAAATGTTTAAGGAAATTATTCTCCGTGTAAAAACACTTCATTTCTCCATCTTTTTTCTAGTCCTTCTCTATAAGCATTTTATACATCTTTGTTTTAACATAAGTGCAATTGGAGTAATCATTTGATTCTGATTCTGCATACCAATGCTTTTTCCATTGCTCTTAGTCCTTTTATTCATGACTTTAATGGCTGCAATATATTTCATCCAGTTGGTCTTGATGCAAGTTACTTGGCTTTTTTTCTTGAATTATGTTCTTGGGCTGTGTTTCCAGGAGGAGGATTACAAGGTGAGATAATAGAACAATGTTCTGAAGATCCAGTCTTTGCACTGGCTCTTGTACTTGGCCCATGGTCCAGGCCTGGGTGGCCATACCTCCCTCATAACCCTTATTGCCTCTTCCTCCTTCAGGCTGCCAACAATCTCATTGTCCTAGGCCGTGAGGAAGCAGGGGCTGAGAAGATCTTCCAGAACAATGGAGTAGCCTTGCTACTGCAGCTTCTGGACACTAAGAAGCCTGAGCTGGTGCTGGCTGCAGTGCGGACCCTGTCGGGCATGTGCAGTGGCCACCGAGCCAGGGTAAGTGCCTGGCTGTGGGGCATGTGGAGCAGATGGCTTCTGGTGCAAGGATCTGGAGGGTGACGTGTGGTCAGGGCTGTGGCTGGCATCAATGGAACCAGATAAAAAGTCAAAGTGTGCTCCAGTCTCTTTTTCCCTTTGAGTTGGAAATGGGTTTGACTAAGCAAAGACAAGTTATTGAAAGTGCTTAAGGCAGAAGTGGTGAATGCAAAGGCTATGATATTTTACATTTTTTCATGCTAAGTCTTTGAAACCCAGTGTGTATTTTACACTACAGCACATCTCCATCTGGTCCTGCCACCGTGCAAGAGCTCAACGGCCCCATGTGGCCAGTGGCCACTGTATTGGATGGCACAGCTCTGACCTCTGGAGACGGGCATGGCTTGTGTCAAGAAGTTTCCAGGACCGAGGGGCCCATGAGGCGATGGCGGCCTGGGCTGATTTCTCTACTGCATGGGGTGGGGTGGGGAGGATTATCACACCCTCTCTAACCTGCATGGCAGCTGGAAGGGAGGGGCAAGGCAGCTGACCATGGTTCTTGCTGGGGTTCTAGGCCACAGTAATTCTGCATGCAATGAGGATAGACCGAATCTGTAGCCTCATGGCCGTGGAGAATGAGGAGATGTCTCTGGCTGTCTGCAACCTGCTCCAAGCCATCATTGACTCCCTGTCTGGGGAGGACAAGCGGGAGCATCGAGGGAAGGAGGAGGCCCTGGTTCTAGGTAGGAAACATTCTTCGGTTTTGATTCAAGGGGATGGGGAAAGAAAAGGTCAGTTGCCATCTCAGACTGGGCATTCCCTGTATGTGGGGGTGGCTTGGTTTTATGTATTTTCTTTTCTTTTCTTTTTTTGAGATGGGGTTTTACTCTGTCACCCAGGCTGGAGTGCAGTGGCGTGATCTAGACTCACTGCAACCTCCTGGGTTCAAGCAGTTCTCCTGCCTCAGCCTCCCGAGTATCTGGGACTACAGGCACACACCATCATGCCCACCTAATTTTTGTATTTTTAGTAGAGGGTTTCTTCATGTTGGCCGGGCTGGTCTCAAACCCCAGACCTCAGGTGATCTGCCCGCCTTGGCCTCCCAAAGTGCTGGGATTACAGGCATGAGCCACTGCACCTGACCTGTTATATGTATTTTCTGATTATAAAAGTAACAGGCATAGCTGCAGTATTCACAATTGCTAAAAGATGGATACGACTCGAGCGTCTGTTGGTGGGTGACTGGATGAGCAAAATATGGTTTATACATACAATGGAATATTAGTCAGCCTTGAAAAGAAAGGAAAATTTGACACAAGCGACAACATCAATGAACACTGAGGACATTATGCTAGTGAAATAAGCCAGCCACAAAAAGACAAATACTGCATGAATCCACTCATATGAGATACTTAGAGTAGTCAAATTCATGGAGATAGAAAGTAGAATAGTGTTTGGCAGAGGATGGAAGAGGGAAATGGGGGGTTATTTTCTAATGGGGACAAAGTTTCAGTTTTGCAAGATGAAAAACATTCTGTGGATAGATTGTGGTGATGTTTGCACAATGATGTGAATATACTTAATGCCACTGAACTGAACACTTAAAAATGGTTAAAATGGGGCCAGGCGCAGCGACTCAAACCTGTAATCCCAGCACTTTGGGAGGCCGAGGTGGACGGATCATGAGGTCAGGAGTTCAAGACCAGCATGGCCAACATGGTGAAAACCTGTCTCTATTAAAAATACAAAAACTAGCCGGGCATGATGGTGCATGCCTGTAATCCCAGCTACTTGGGAGGCTGAAGCAGAAGAATTGCTTGAGCCTGGGAGGTGAAGGTTGCAGTGTGCCGAGATTGCGCCACTGCACTCCAACCCAGGTGACAGAGTGAGACTCCGTTGCAAAAAAAAAAAAAAAAAAAAAAAGTTAAAATGGTAAATTTTATGTAAATTTTACCACAGCTTAAAGAAAGTAACAGAGGCTTATTGAAGACATTTGGGAAAATATAGAACTATGTAAAAATGGGAATAAATGCCTATAATTACCCATTCAGATAATCACTATTACCATTACCACATGTATCTTTCCTGTCTTTTTTTTTTAAACCATCAATATCTAACAAAATTGGAATTCTGCCATGAAAAGTTATATTTTTTTTGCATTGAGCATTATATTAATATTGCGTACCATTTAATATTCTTAAAAAGGATTCCTTTGATTTTAATAATTAATTTTACATGTGTTTCCTGCATATGCACATACAGACTCATGCTTCTCCCTGCACATCCAGGTCCTAGGCATCAATTTAAAAGATATTGCTCTGGCTGGGAGGGTCAAAGAGGCAGGTTCACTCAGAAAACTTTATTTTCAAGAATATCTTAATCTTCTCTTGTATGGATAATTCATCAATCAGCTCTATATTATTGAAGATTTCAGTTATTTCCAATTTGCATGTTTATACAAAACTCTCCAGGAGGCATTTTTGCATCTATGCTTGCATTTATTATTTATTTTTATTTTTATTTTTATTTATTTATTTATTTATTTATTTATTTATTTATTTATTTTTTGAGATGGAGTCTTGCTCTGTTGCCCAGGCTGGAGTGCGGTGGCACGATCTCAGCTCATTGCAACCTCCACCTCCCGGGTTTAAGTGATTCTCCTGCCTCAGCCTCCTGCTAATTTTTGTATTTTTA
The DNA here is from genome assembly GCF_006542625.1 of Nomascus leucogenys. Taxonomy (NCBI): domain Eukaryota; kingdom Metazoa; phylum Chordata; class Mammalia; order Primates; family Hylobatidae; genus Nomascus; species Nomascus leucogenys. Next base: position 44,203 of record NW_022095768.1, on the reverse strand, counting down.
GTAGAGACGGGGTTTTGCCATGTTGGCCAGGCTGGTGTCAAACTCCTGAGCTCAGGTGATCCACCCGCCTCTGCCTCCCAAAGTACTGGGATTACAGGTGTGAGCCACCATGCCTGGACACATTTATAATTATTTCCTGGGGTCAAATTCCTAGAAAAGGAGCACTAGGTCAAAGGCTATGAGAATAACTAATGTTCTTTCTATATCTTGCTCTCTAATTCCTTTCTGAGAGGCTGCATCAATTTATACTCTCACCAAGCAATGATGAGAGTCTCCATTTTAACACATTCTCATCAGATTTGAATGCTATCCTTCTTAAAGATATTTGCCTATCCAGTAGATTAAAAATTATCTTGTTAGATTCAAACTAAATTATTCATCAGATTGATCATTTTTCTGTGTCTTTATTAGCCATTTGGATTCCTTTGTCTTTGAATGGTTTGTTCATGTTGTTACCTATTTCTTAATGTTGTTCTTATTTGTTTATAAGAGTTTTTTGTTTGTTTGTTTGTTTTGAGACAGAGTCTTGTCTATCATTCAGGCTGGACTGTAGTAATGCAATCACAGCTCACTGCAGCCTCAAACTTCTGGGCTCAATCCTTCCACCTCAGCTTCTGGAGTCACTAGGACTACAGGTTCACACACCACGCCTGGCTAATTTTTAAATTTTTCACAGAGACAGGGTCTCACTTTCTTGCCCAGGCTGGTCTCAAACCCCTGGCTTCAAGTGATCTTCCTGCTGTGGCCTCCCAAAATATTGGGATTACAGGCCACTGCGCCCAGCCCTGAAGTCCTAGATTCTTGATGTGACTCTGACTTACTATTATTATAATGGTCAGCTAGTCACTTTCGTTTTTTGAGCTAGAATTATTGGACGATCCAAGATGGCCCTGCTTGTATGGCTGGCAGTCAACTGGAAATGTTGACCTTGTGGCCTTGTGACCTTGTTGATCTTGTGGCCTTGCTAGTGGCCAGCTTGGGTTTCTATAGAACATGGTGGCTGGATTCTAAATGGACAAGCCCCAATGTACAAGTGCCATGTAAGCCTCTGGTTGTGCCACAGGTCACATAAGCAGCCCAGGGCCAGTGTGGGAGGAGATTACCCAACAGCATTTATACTGAGAGTCGTGTTTCCCAGGGAGACACCAATTCACAATCTTCCATGATTTCCTTGGGTTGAACATCTCTGCTACAAAATTCCTCCACATATTGATTTCCACTCTATCCCCCTGTAGCTTCCATCTGCCTCTGGCCCAAAGTCTGCCCTCTGGAGCCTCACGGAAGGAGTCTGTTACCTCACTCCCATGACATGCCTCTGTCTGAAGACGAGCTGTTTACATCTTTCCTTCGTTAGGCGATGGAGCTGTATTCCTTCATCAGTTATTTATCTGACATGGTTTGGAGAGCTTTACTTTTCAGTTTACCCGACTTTGGGCTCCATCCTAGAATGAGAACAAAAATCTCTAAGTCTCAGGGAGGGCAAAATCAGAAAAAAAGGCATTTGCCTTTTAAGCTCTACCAGTGGGCAGGAAGTCCCGGCGGCACAGGCAAAAGCTTGAATTTAGGCTCCCAGCATGCCTGAATCTGTGGGGAGTGAAATGTCTCTAAAGAGTATAAATTCCCCTTCTGGAAAGCATTTTATTAGATCAGTTTATTAAAAACCACATAAAGCATCCCTGGATCTCTGCCTGTCACTGCTAGGAGTGAAGAACTTTCTAAGAATCCCAACTGTTCAAGGATGGAAGGAGCTGTTGTAGAAGTCAGTGTTCAGGGTGGCTGGAGGACCGCTTGGGGGTGTTGTCTAGGGATTTCTCTCCCTTTTTCCGGGTGAGATGGGCAACACTATACTCCCCTGGGAATTCACATATTCAGGAAGTAGTGGATTCAGTATTTCCACAGTCTAGAAGCTGCTTCTCTTCTTGGTCATAGATATGTGAGATTTCCTACCCCTCTCTACTTACCCCTGTCCTCTTGTTCTTCAGACACCAAGAAGGACCTGAAGCAGATCACCAGCCACCTGCTGGACATGCTAGTCAGCAAGAAGGTGTCTGGCCAGGGCAGGGATCAGGCGCTGAACCTGCTCAATAAGAATGTCCCCAGGAAGGACCTTGCCATTCACGACAACTCACGTACCATCTATGTGGTGGATAACGGTGAGAAGAGGGGAAGGTTTGGGGCTTGCTCAAGCCTTTTAAGTGGGCAGCAGGGCACTGAACAGGAAATGGAAGGTGTGAGGCTCTTGAAGGGGTCTTCAGTTCTAACTGAAAAGGTGAGAAAAGGCATTGGCACATCAGGATCCACCAGTGGGCCTGTGAAGGTGCAGGTCAAGGCTCTGAATTCAGAGCCTGAACACACCCAGGAAGTGCCCAAACACATCCCCAAAACATGTGGGTGGAGCGACCTAGTAAATGGGGACAAGGACTCCACCAACAACAGGATGAAATTCCAGAAGTCTCATGGTTGGTAAAATACTTCACAGGCCTTTCAAAAGGGAGGAAATTGCATCAAGTATAGTTTATATAAAAGCACAGTGAGAATGTTTGTAAACCCAAAAGTATCTGAGACAGGTCTCAATCAATTTAGAAGTTTATTTTGCCAAGGTTATGGACATGCCCCGCAGAAAGGAAACACAGAATCACAGAGACAGTCTGTGGTCTGAGCCTTTCTCCCAAGATGATGGTAAGGGCTTCAATATTTCAAGGGGAAAGACAGCCTGGAGGGGAAAGAGGGAGGGTATGGTCACATTATATGAATGCACATGTTGGAAGAGAAAGGAGGAGGTAGGGGAATACTCAAATAGTCAATTATATATTTGTCTCCTGCTCAGTAAATGACCACTTTACATAAGATAAGGTGAACATAGAATGGACATATTTAAGCACTAGAGTAATTTATTAAACCTGTGGAGATATTTAACCTTTTATCTGTAGCTATCTGCTTAGTAATAAAAGGAAAGGCAGTTTCTTGCCATGATTCAGCTTTCAGCTTAATTTTTTTCCTTTGGTTTAGGGAGTTAGGGATCCCAAGATTTTATTTTTGTTTATTTATCTATTTATTTATTTATTTTTAGAGACAGAGTCTCACTCTGTTGCTCATGCTGGAGTGCAGTGGCGTGATCATGGTCACTGCAACCTCGAACTCCTGGGCTGCAGCAATCTTCCTACCCCCTCAGCCTCCTGAGTAGTTGGGACCACAGGCACGCACCATCATGCCGGGCTAATGTTTTTCTTTTGTAGAGATGTGGTTTCACTATGTTGCCCAGGCTGGTCTCAAACTCCTGGGTTCAAGTGATCATCCCACCTCGGCCTCCCAAAGTGCTGGAATTACAGGCGCGAGCCATGGCACTGGGCCAAGATTTTATTTTTCTTTCACATGTTCTAGCAGATAGTCACTCAATTTGTCAGCTCCGAGGTGTTACCCCTCTCCTCAATCAACTTCTTTGATTGTTGAGGAATCATACCTGTGGTTTCATGATCTGCTACGGTAAATTCTTCCATAGGTTTTATGACACACAGACTATACCTTGTTCTAAAAGATTCAGATCAGCTCTTCCCAGCTTAAAAGATATCTTTTGATATTGCACTTCCCTTGTTTGGTTTTTATAGACCTCAGCAAAGTGCATGTGCAAGTGCTTAGACTTTAACACATTACTCTACTGCTAAATGCCCAAACCCCACTTCCTCCCTGCCTCATTCTGGTCTTCTCCGCATATATCATGAAACGTGAGCGTTAACAACAGATCTCTGTCTGCACCAGGATCTAGGCTCATCCACGTGTTATGGGATGGGACAGGTGGAGAGCAGTATTTTTTATTCTGTTCTTTTTGTAAAGGGCACCAACATGGATAGCACTTGGGTAAAAATAATGTGGATTTAAAAATTCAGATATTCAAATACAAAGCTGCAATACTGAGGTGTTATGTGTTGCACAAACTGGGCTGGGAGTCACAGTAAGGGAGCCGTCAGGATGTCAAACCCGAAGTGAGCTTTTGGGTGAGAGAAGGGGCAAAGATCGACAGGAAGAAGGTCTAGAGTGAGCAGAAGAGAAATGAGATGCTCAAGGCGTGGGCAAGAATGGAAGGCGAGACTGGGAGATGAGATTGGAGAGGTGCATTTGAGGGAGGCTTTTGGGACCCAGGCTGGGGAGTCTGGGTTGGCTCATCAGGCACTTCCTGTTACTCCCCAGCCCTGCTGAGCACTTTTTAAATGCATGGTTGTTGCATAATAAGAAATATACATATTTGGTCTCTGCTGCTGTTTCCTGGCACACAGCTAACCTCTGAAGTGATAAGTATCTTTTTGTATGCTCATGAAATAACTGGTGGCTGGGATCCCCTAGATAACCTCAGAATGTCAGAATGGGGGCCGGTTGCCAGGGGAAAGAACCATGCAATTACAGGATTGGAACTTTCAGCCCCCCACCCGTTACCTCCAGGAAGGGGAGAGGGGTTGGAGGTGGGATTCATCGCTAATAACTAATGACTTAATCAATTGTGCCTACATAATGAAGCCTCTTTAAAAAAAATCCCTAACCAAAGGGGCTTAAAGTGCTCCCAAGCTGGTGAACACACGGAGGTGCTGGAGAGATGGCTACCTGGAGAGGGCATGGAAGTGCCACGCCCCTTGCCAATACCTTGCCCTCTGCATCTCTTCCATCTGGCTGCTCCTGAGTTTCTGTTTTTGTTGTTGTTGTTGTTGTTGTTTAAATAATAAATTGGTAATCTAGTAACTAAACTGGTTTTCTGAGTTCTGTGAGCCATTCTAGCAAATTATCGAACCTGAGGGAGAGGGTCATGGGAATCTCTGATTTGTAGTTGGCCAGTCAGAAGCACAGGTAGCAACTTGGACTTGAGGCTGGCATCTGAAGGAGGGTAGTCTTGTTGGATTGAGCCCTTAACCTGTGGGGTCTGTGCTAATCCCAAGTAGTTAGTGTCAGCATTGAATTGTAGGACACCCATCCGGTGTCAGAAGTAAGCTCTGAGAGTAGAAGTAGTTTAGGGAGGAAACAGAAGTTTTCCTTTAAGTGGTAAAATGTACATAGCACAAAATTTACTGCCAGGCACTTTCCTTTTCTTTTTCTTTCATATGGGGAGATGGGCTATGTTGCCCGGGGTGGTCTCAAACTCCTGGGCTCAAGTTGTCCTCCCACCTCGGCCTAACCAAAGTGCTGGAATTACAGGCATGAGCCACCAAGCCACTTCCAGGCACTTTTTTTTTTTTCTTTTTTTGAGATGGAGTTTTGCCCTGTAGCCCTGGCTGGAGTGCAATGGCGTGATCTTGGCTCACTGAAACCTCCACCTCCTGAGTTCTCCTGCCTCAGTCTCCCAAGCAGCTGGGATTACAGGTGCCTGCCACCATGCCCAGCTAATTTTTTTGTATTTTAGTAGAGGCAGGGTTTTGCCCATGTTGGCCAGGCTGGTTCCAGGCACTTTTAATTCCCTCCTAACTTCTAGAGTTTCATGTCTCCCAGCTTTTACCTGGAATGTTCTTCCACTTCCCTGTACTACCCAAGGTCTGACCAGCTCCAAGCCACCTCTAAAACCTGGCTCTGAAATCCACCTGTCTGTTGCCCCAGAGGCAACACAGTGTAACAGCTAACATCACAGGCTTTGAAATCAGACGTGATTGGGAGCCTGTCCTTGCTATGTCACTGGGCAACTTACTTGACTTGTCCTGGGCAACTTACTTGACTTCTCTAAGTCTTGTTTTTCTCCTCTGAAAGATGGAAATAATGATTCCAAACCAGTAGGGTTATTGTTAGGATTAGATGAAGTTAATGTGTATAAAGCTCTTGGCACATATTAAGTGCTCAGAATAAATTGCAGATCTTATTTTGTTGAAGTGAATCACCTCATCTTCAGCGTTACCCTTCTATACTTATCACATCTCATTGTAATCTTCATATGTCAGTTTTCCCTATTATATTGTGAGCTTTTTGAGGTCAGGATCGTATCTCTTATTTTAGTAGCCAGTACCCCAAAGGTGCTCATTTACTTAACAAAGACATGACTGTTGAATTTGCCTGACGGCAGTAGGAAGCCATTGAAGATTTTTCAACAAACGAGATGAGAAGACATCATCATCATCATAAATGTAAATATGGCATTTGCTAAATAAATACTTAATAAATACACACTCAATAATAAACATTTATTGAGTGATAGTAATGTGTCTGGATTGGCAGTAGGGTTTCCATATATTATCCATTGAGCCCTCAAACTTTATGAGGTAGGTAGTATTATTCCTCTTTTACAAATGAAGAAGCTGCGGCTTGAGGAAGAGAATATGAAATAGTATTTGGAGAAGACTATACATAAGCCCATGGAATGTCAGCACTGGTAGAGTCCTCTGAGATCAACTAGTCCTGATTTTGTACATATGAAAATAGAGGCCCCTAGAGGGAGGTGAATTGGTCAAGCTGGGGGCAGTGTCAGTTGCCCCCAGTCGTTTGACCCCATTCTAGGGCCCTTCATTCTGGATGAACCACATGTTTTCTACAGACAGGGCTGGAGAGAAGCTGATAATAACAAGTCACTGAGTGAGGGGTGTGCGTGAGGATGGAGCCCAGCAGGAATCTTAGGCTTGCCACTGTCTACCCTGCAGGTCTGAGGAAGATCCTGAAGGTCGTGGGGCAGGTTCCAGATCTGCCGTCCTGCCTGCCCCTGACTGACAACACCCGCATGCTGGCCTCTATCCTAATCAACAAGCTCTATGATGACCTGCGCTGTGACCCAGAGCGTGATCATTTCCGCAAGATCTGCGAGGAATACATCACGTAAGTTTCCTGAAGGCCTCACAGGGTTGGGCTCTGTCTTAGTTATCTATGGCTGTGTAACAAATTATCTCAAAATTTAGCAGCTCAAACAATAATGTTTTATTATCTCACACCAGAACAGAAATTTGGGAGTGGTTTGGCTGGGTGGCTCTGGCTTATGGTCTTTCATGAAGTTACGGTCATATGCTGGCTGGGGCTGCAGCCATCTGAAGGCTTGACTGGGGCTGGAAAATGCTTCCAAGATGGTGGAATCACACAGCTGGCACATTGGTGCTGGCTGTTGGTGGGAGGCTTCAGTTCCTTTCCCTGCAGACCTCTCCACAGGCTGCTGAAGCATCTTCACTGCATGCTGCTGGCTTGTCCCACAGTAAGAGATCCAAGAGGGAGCAAGGCAGCAGGGAGATGTCTTCTCTATCTAGCCTCAGAAGACACATGTCATCACTTCCACCACATTCTATTCATTAGAAGCAAGTCAGTAAGTTTGGCCTACATTTAAGGGGAAGAAATTAGGTTTCAACTTTTGAAGGGAGGGGTGTCAACATATTTTTGGACATATCATATTTTATTTATTTATTTTTTGAGACAGGGTCTCACTCTGTCCCCCAGGCTGGAGTGCAGTGACATCATCATAGCTCACTGCAGCCTCGAACTTTTGGGCTCATGTGATCCTCCTACCTCAGCCTCCCAGAGTAGCTGGGACCACAGGCACTTGCCACCATGCTGGGCTAATTTTTGTTTTTTTTGTCACCCAGGCTGGAGTGCAGTGGCATGATCATGACTCACTGCAGCCTCAGCCTGCTGTGCTCAAGCGATCCTCCTGCCTCTGCCTCAGCCTCCCAAGTAGCTGAGACTATAAGTGTGCAGTACCATGCCTGGCTAATTTTTGTATTTTTTGTTTTGCTGTGTTTCCCAGGCTGGTCTTGAACTCCCAAGCTCAAGCAATCTTCCTGCCTCCGCCTCCCAAAGTGCTGGGATTACAGGCATCAACTACCTTGCCCAGCCATGGACATATTTTATACCTACCACTGGCTTCTGTGGTTGAAAGGAACAAATAGCTTGTCAAAGAGGGAGGCCTGGTTCTTTCAAGACTAAGACTCATGTGGCTTTGCAGAGCTAGACAGGGGTTAGGGCCCTCAGCAGCTGCAGTTCCTGAGTCTCCTCACTGGTGCCCCAGGATCAGTGTGACTCCAGTGCATGACCTTTTAATTCTTTATTGCAATGATTCCCAGACTTGTAAATTATTCAGATTTCTGAGACATCCCCTCTTGACTCAGTAGTTTGGGGTGTGGCTCAGGAAGCTGCATGCTTAAAAGCACTCCAGGTGAGTCTTAGGTGGGTGAAGACATTGCCTTTACTCTGCTTTTCCTTTCTGTATTCCAGGGGTCAACAAACTTTTTCTATGAAGGGCCGGAGAGTAAATATTTTAGTATTTGTGGGACATATAAGTCTCTATCAACATATTTTTAAAAAATCCTTTAACATACAAAAAGCTGGCTGGGCACAGTGGCTCATGCCTGTAATCCCAGCACTTTGGGAGGCCGAGGGGCGCGGATCACCTGAGGTCAGGAGTTCAAGACCTCCCTGACCAACATGGTGAAACCCCATCTCTACTAAAAATACCAAAAATTAGCCGAGTATGGTGGCACATGCCTGTAATCCCGGCTACTAGGGAGCCTGAGGCAGAAGAATGGCTTGAACCCAGGAGGTGGAGGTTGTAGTGAGCCAAGATCGCACCACTGCACTCCAGCCTGGGCGACAGAGCAAGACTCCATCTCAAAAAGAAAAAAAAAAGCCAAAAAGCTGCTGGCCAGGTGTGGTGGCTCATGCCTGTATCCTAGCATTTTGGGAGGCCGACGTGGGAGAATTGCCTGAGGCCAGGAGTTTGAGACCAGCCCAGGCAACGTAGAGAGACCCCCATCTCCAAAAAAAAAAAAAAAAAAAATTAAAAATGAGTCAAGTGTGGTGGCACACCCCTGTAGTCTCAGCTACTTGGGAAGCTGAGGTAGGAGGATCACTTGAGCACAGGAGGTCAAGGCTGCAATGAGCCGTGAATGCACTACTGCACTCCAGCCTGGCTAACAGAGTGAGAACCTGTCTCAAATAAAATAAAATAATGTGAAAGCTATTCTCAACTCCCTGGATTTGCCAACTCCTTCTCTACCCCATGGCTTCTGCTCACCCTGACTTTGGTTCACTTAGCTCTTTTCAAGGCTTCTCTCTTTCTCTACCTCAGTTTCAACTTTTCCTGCTGACTTCTTGAGTCCCTCATGAGGTCCCCAACTGACTTCCATTACCTGTCATCCAGCTAGTTCGTGTTTGGGCTTGTTGATTGAGGCCCCCTCCTGTCAGCCTGTGGAATGCTGAGAGGAGGGGTCACTGCCTTCATCAAATGGTGCCCCAGCCTGCCCCTAGCAAGTGTGGAATACACCCCGCTTCATCAGGGGCGGGGGCTGTGTGGGGACCCAGTGCCAGCTCAAAGGTCAGACCCCAACTAATTATGAAGGATGCTGGTTCCCTGGGCACTGAGTGGAGAGATGAGGCACAGGACACGGGATGCTCAAGCTGGAGGGGCTCTCAGAGCTTCCAAAGCTGAGTCCTCTTCCCCAGGGGAACTTGTCTGAGATCCTCCAGCAATCAGAGGCAGACGTGGGACCAGAGCCCAGGTCTTGGACTCTCGGTGTGGAGTTCTCCTGCCCAGTCCACGCTGCCTTGTTGCATTTATACACAGCTGCATTTCCACTGTGCACATCTGCCCTGTTTCCCACAATGCACCAACCTGCGCAGATGAGAAGCATCAGAAGGCATGTCACCTCTGACATTCCCACGCAGAGATTCTCCCCTGGAGTAGATGGTAATAGATTCTGAAAGCAAGGCAGAACGTTCCTGGATATCTAGCCCACATGCTCACTGACAGGGGAAGGGACTGAGACCAGATCACCAGAGGGGAGTGACTGGCCCAGGCCATGTCACAGAGAGAAACAGTGTGCCGGGCATCACACTAGGCCTTTCTGTGTTGTTGTCGATGCTGTACTGTCCTCCCAGACACAGCAGCTGCTGGAAAGGCTGTCAGCTGATAGCTCTCAGCCGTTATCTCTCTTTGGGACTTGCCTCAGCTGGGGAGAGCTGTTTCACCCTTCCCAGGGAAGCCGGTGTGCAAACACTCACACCAGGCTAGTTGAGGTGACTCAGACCTATAATACCAGTGCTTTGGGAGGCCAGGCGGAAAGATCACCTGAGGCCAGGAGTTTGAGATCAGCTTGGGCAACATAGCAAGATCCCGTCTCTACCAAAAATTTAAACAATTATCTGAGCATGATTGTGTGCACCTGTAGTCCCAACTGCTCAGGAGGCTGAGGTGGGAGGATTGCTTGAGCTTAGGGGTTTGAGGTCACAGTGAGCTATGATGGCACCAGTGCACTCCAGCAACAGGGCAGGACTCAGTCTCAAAAAAAAAAAAAAAAAGACTCACTCCAACTTGCAATAACTGTGAAGGGTGTTCCAGCTCCAGAACTTCTTGGAGGCTGAGGCTTTGTGGTGACTGTAAAATGCCTCCCTCTGCCCCAGTCTTGCTTCCTTCTCTTCCCAAGAGCTCTAACAAACTTCCTGCATGTCGATCCCTGAGTCAGAGTGTATTTCCCAGAGGCACACCCTGTGACACAGCTGTTACGTCATTTATCCTCACCACAACTCTGAGAACTAGTAGTACTATCCTCAGTTTACAGGAGCTGAGGCTCAGAGAGGTTTGCTGAATTGCCCAATATCACACAGCACATGAGTGGTGGAGCCAGGATGCAAATCCAAATCCTACTGCCTCCATATCTCACACTCTTTCCGCTCTCTTGGGCCAGTTCTCTTGACCACCCTTGTCCTTTGTTTCAGGGGCAAGTTTGACCCCCAGGACATGGACAAGAACTTGAATGCCATCCAGACGGTGTCAGGGATCCTGCAGGGCCCCTTTGACCTGGGCAACCAGCTGCTGGGACTGAAAGGTGTGATGGAGATGATGGTGGCACTATGTGGCTCAGAGCGCGAGATGGACCAGCTGGTGGCCGTGGAGGCCCTCATCCATGCCTCCACCAAGCTCAGCCGTGCCACCTTCATCATCACCAATGGAGTGTCACTGCTCAAACAGATCTACAAGACCACCAAAAATGAGAAGATCAAGATCCGCACACTGGTGGTGAGTGGGCTCGGTACCACCCTCCTACTCAGTACCACATGCCATGCCAGGCAGCAGGGACACCAAAATGAATGAGTTGAGGCCGCTGTTCTTGAGGAGACCAGGTTTAAGGGGGCACCAGAGCCAGCCACAGACCCCTGCAGAACAGGGCAATATCCAGGGGGCTTGTGAGGATGTAGATTCAGAACGGTGAACTCTGCTGCTTAACACTGAGGACGTTCGTCTCCCTGCTTATGAACAACGTGAGCACTGATGAGCTTGCGTCCAGAATGCATTTTCAGAGCAAATTCCGAAAAGTCACTTTCCTTAATCCGTTTTTATAAGGTGTTTTTTTTTCCACTTTCATTTTACTTTTTTTTTTTTTTTTTTTGAGATGGAGTCTCCTCACTCTGTCACCTAGGCTGGAGTGTAGCAGCATAATCTCAGCTCACTGCAACCTCTGCCTCCCAGGCTCAGGTGACTCTCGTGCCTCAGCCCCCAGAGTAGCTGGAATTACAGACGTGTGCCACCACACCCAGCTAATTTTTGTATTTTTAGTAGAGACGGGGTTTCACCATGTTGGCCAGGCTGGTCTTGAACTCCTGACCTCAGGTGATCCACCTCCCAAAGTGCTGGGATTACAGGCGTGAGCCACTGTGCCTGGCCTGAAATTATTATTATTATTATTGTTATTTTTTCAGACAGAGTCTCCCTCTCCCTCTGCAGCCAAGGCTGGAGTCCAGTGGCATGATATTGGCTCACTGCAACCCCCATGATCTCGGCTCACTGCAACCTCCGCCTCCTGGGTTCAAACAATTCTCCTGCCTCAGCCTCCCAAGTAGCTGGGATTACAGATGCCTGCCACCATACCCGGCTAATTTTTGTATTTTTAGTAGAGACGGGGTTTTACCATGTTGGCCAGGCTGGTCTCAAACTCCTGGCCTAACTGATCCACCCGCCTTGGCCTCCCGAAGTGCTGGGATTACAGGCATGAGCCACTGTACCCAGCATCAATTTTTTAAAAACAAATTTTAGCTTCTGACAAAAGTGAATTTTCTCTTATGAAACCGCCCCCCTAAGAAAAGTCCAATTATCTCTGGGTAAAATTTTGCACATTTGAGTCTGTTATCCAGAAGATAGGATTTCTCTGTCAGTTTCTGTGCCATAACAAGGTTCCCCACTGAAGCTTCAGATGTGGTTAACTTGGTCTTGCTGGTTTTTCAAAATGGCAGGCACAATACATCTGTGGGGTCAAAATGGTGGGGGAAGGGGGGCAGGGCAAGAACTTCAACTTTATGGGCCTCTACCCTAACCCAGAGCATCAGGGAAAGTATCTCAGCAGAGGTGGCACCTGAGCTGAGTTTTACAGTCTGCACAGAGGTGGAACCAAGCAAAGAAAGAGGGGCAAAGTGTTCTGGCCATAGAAACCTATTTGAGCAAGGCTTCATCCCCAAGCCTTGGCGTCTCTGATCCTGCATGTGTCTGCTGTCTCCTCTCCTCCACAGGGACTCTGTAAGCTCGGCTCTGCAGGCGGCACAGACTACGGTCTCAGGCAGTTTGCGGAAGGGTCGACAGAAAAACTGGCCAAACAGTGTCGCAAGTAAGGGGGCTCTGTTTCCCAGGCCCTCCACCTCCTCACGTGCCTTCCGGGCAAGAGTCTCTGGGGTGTGCTCCAGTGGAGTGTGAAAGGGACCTCACCCCTGGTTCACCACCCTGAAATCGCTTCACCCTCTTGACCTGAGCCCTGGGCCCCTTCCCATGTGTGCTCCCTCCACTCTTCCAGGTGGCTGTGCAATACTTCCATCGACACCCGGACCCGGCGCTGGGCAGTGGAGGGCCTGGCCTACCTCACGCTGGACGCTGATGTGAAGGACGACTTTGTCCAGGATGTCCCTGCCCTGCAGGCCATGTTTGAGCTGGCCAAGGCAAGTGTGGGGGAGTCTGGCCTGACCACAAACCTCAGGAAAGGTCTGCTGGGTCTGGACCCACAAGGAATGGATCTCAGTCTTCCTCCTGGCTCTACTCCTTACCCCTGTGTAAACATGATTGGTTATTTCCCCCTTTCTGGCCCTCATTTTGCCTGATTGTAAAATGGACTCCTGACTCCCAATGCCTTCCAGAGATGGGAAGATGCACAGGAGGGCAGTTTGTTTTCCTGGGGCCCTCAGAAGGTGAGGTCTTGAAGGACCTGAGGCAGCTAAAAAAAAAAAAAAAATGGGGCATCAGAGCACGCACCTGTAATCCCAGCTCTTTGGAAGGCTGAGGCGGGTGGATGGCTTGAGCTCAGGGGTTCAGGACCAGCCTAGGCAACATGGTGAAACCCCATCTCTACAAAAAATACAAAAATTAGCTGGGTATGGTGGCACATACCTGTAATCCCAGCTACTCGGGAGGCTGAGGTGGGAGGATTGCTTGAGCCTTGGGAGATCGAGGCTGCAGTGAGCTAGAATTGCAGCTCTGCACTCCAGCCTGGGTGACAGAGAGAGACCTTGCCTCAAGAAAATAAGTAAATAAAAAAGGCTGTGCCCAGCCTTTCTGGGAACCTGCCCTCCCTCCCAGGCCCTCCCAGACTCCTTTCCTCATCTGCTGGGCCAACTCCCTGGCCCTTTTCTAACAGTAAAGGGAGGAAGCATGGGAGAGATTTTCGCCAGGACCGGAAAATGTCCAGCTCCTGCCCCATCTCCAGTTGGGTGGGAAAGTGTTAGACTGAGCTTGTGGAAGAGGCACAAAGCGAGGATCTTTGTGGGACAGCTCCTATTCATACTGTCAGAGCTACTGTGGAGGGTGCAGGAGACACTGCTGCCTGCCTTTATGGGCAAAGCCATTCCTCTCCTGCACTGCTGTCTTTCCTCAGAATGGGCCCTACCAGCTGCACTCCTCCCACACCAACCTGCCAGCCACGTGAGGGAGCATCCTGGAAGCAGAGGTTTGTCCTAAAGTTTCCTTTCCCTCTCCCTGACCCTGTGCCTTCCAGACCAGTGACAAGACCATCCTGTACTCGGTGGCCACCACCCTGGTGAACTGCACCAACAGCTACGATGTCAAGGAGGTCATTCCAGAGCTTGTCCAGCTCGCCAAGTTCTCCAAGCAGCATGTGCCCGAGGAACACCCCAAGGTAGGGTCAGGCGTGACCCGGGAGGGGTCTGGTTTGTGCCACCAGGCCTCCAAAGGAGGCGGAATGGCAAAAGGAGTGGTGTCAGGAGTGGCGCGGTGTGTGTTTGGGTGGTTGGGGGTAAGATACACATACACTGAATATGTTAATGGTAAACTTTCCCACCAGATGGTGCTCATGCTTTTTCTTTGTTTTTATTTTCTATTTTGAAAAAAAATCCAACAATTTGTAGTCTGAGAAAACAAACGGAGCCATGATGGACACTTTGCAATTTGTGTTGTTGATTTTATGGATAAAAGACAGTTTTATTTCATGTCTCCAGCAGATAACAATTTGATTTTCTCAGATTTCTGGATTTTGTGACATGGGTGCTAAGTAGGAATCATGAGAGGAGAGGCGTGGTCAGCATTAGCCCAGAAGTCACAGACCTCCCGGAACCCTCTCCCACAATTCCTTGCACATGAAGATATGATTTGTGTGTGATTTGCGTATGAATATATGCAAGATATTGCCAGCCAATAAAATCATTTAGATTTTTTTAATGATCAAAGTAATATAATCATGCTGCAAAATGAATTAAAATGTGGAGAAAAGAAAATAACCACTCATGATTATGTCATCTCCACATGACTGCTGTTGGCATTTTGATGTTATGTTACCTACCAGAGGCTTTTTTTCTATGTATCTTTTTTCTTTTCATAGTTATAATCAGAATATATTTATCATTTTGTGCCCAATTTTGGAAAAACGTGTTTTTCACATTGCCATCTCATTCTCTGAATCATTATTTTATTTATTTATTTTTTGAGACAGAGTCTTGCTCTGTCACCCAGGCTGTAGTGCAGTGGTGAGACCTAGGCTCAATGCAACCTCCGCCTCCTGGGTTCAAGTGATTATCCTGCCTCAGCCTCCCGAGTAGCTGGAATTACAGGCATGTGCCACCACTCCCAGCTAATTTTTGTATTTTTAGTAGAGACGGGGTTTCGCCATGTTGCCCAGGCTGGTCTCGAACTCCTGGGCTCAAGTGATCCACCCACCTCAGCCTCCCAAAGTGCTGGGATTACAGACGTGAGCCACCATGCCTGGCCCAGTTTTAAAAATTTTATAGTTCTGGAGGTCAAGAGTCCTAAAATGAATCTCACTCGGCTGAAGTCAAGGTGTTAGCAGGGCTGGTTTTTTTGGGAGGCTCTAAGGGAGAATCATTTTGTTGCCTTTTTCAGCTTCTAGATGCCACCTACATGCTTTGGCTGGTGACCTTGAACCACTCCGACCTCATTTCCATTCCATTGTTGCATCTCCTAGTACTAACTCTGATCTTCCTGTCTCCCTCTTATAAAGATCCCGGTGATTATATTGGGCCCACACAGACATCTAGGCTTACTCCCCATCTCAAATCCTTAACTTAATTGTGTCTGCAAAATCCCTTTTGCCATGTAAGGTCCCACATACACAGGTTCCAGAGATTAGGCCATGGACATCTTTTTTTTTTTTTTTTTTTTGAGACGGAGTCTCACTCGTTGCCCAGGCTGGAGTGCAGTGGCGTGATCTTGGCTCACTGCAAGCTCTGCCTGTGGGTTCATGCCATTCTCCTGCCTCAGCCTCCTGAGTAGCTGGTGGCACCCGCCACCACGCCTGGCTCATTTTTTGTATTTTTAGTAGAGACGGGGTTTCACCTTGTTAGCCAGGATGGTCTTGATCTCCTGACCTCATGATCTGCCCGCCTTGGCCTCCCAAAGTGCTGGGATTACAGGCGTGAGCCACCGCACCTGGCCAGGCCATGGACATCTTTGGAGGCCATTATTCAACTGACCCCAAGAATTCAGAAATGCACCATCTTCGGTTCCAATACAGATTGGCCTGGCACCCAGGACCCTCCCACATTGCCATCTTTTCATCTCCCCAGGACAAGAAGGACTTTATAGACATGCGGGTGAAGCGGCTTCTGAAGGCGGGTGTCATCTCTGCCCTGGCTTGCATGGTGAAAGCAGACAGTGCCATCCTCACTGACCAGACCAAGGAGCTGCTGGCCAGGTGGGGCTGCAGTGGGCCAAAGCTTGGAACTAGGGCTGGGGGCTGAGGGGCCTGGAGTGCAGCACACTGGGCAGGGAGATAGAAATGGTGGGGGCCTAAATGAAGAGATAAACTATTGGGAAAGCCTGGAGAAAGGTCTGAGGGGATCAGCTTTGAAAGTGACATGGGACCAGGGGTGGTGGCTCATGCCTGTAATCCCAGGGCTTTGGAAGGCCGAAGTGGGAGGATTGCTTGAGCCCAGGAATTCAAGACTAGCTTGGGAAACATATTGAGACCCCATCTGTACAAAAAATTTTTTAAGTTAGCCTGGCACGGTGGTGTGCACCTGTACTCCCAGCTACTTGGGAGGCTGAGGCAGGAGGATCACTTGAGCCCAGGAATTCAAGGCTGCGGTGAATGATGACGGTGCCAGTGCACTCCAGCCTGGGTAACAGAGCAAGATCCTGTCTCTATACAAAAAAGAAATAAAGAAAGAAAGAGAGAAAGAGAGAGAGAGAGAAAGGAAGGGATGGAGGAAGGAAAAAAGGAAGGAGAGAAGGGAAAAGAAGAAGGAAGGAAGGAGAAAGAAAAAGAGAGAAAGAAAGAGGAAGAAAGGAGGGAAGGAAGGAAGGAGGGAAGGAAGGAAGGAGAGAGAGAGGAAATAGAAAGAAAGAAAGGAAAGAAAGAAAGAAAAGAAAGAAAGAGAAAGAAAGAAAGAAAAAGAAAGAAAGGGAAAGGAAAGAAAGGAAAGGAAAGGAAGGAAGGAAGGAGAAGGAAAGAAAGAGGGAAAGAAGGAAAGGAAGGAAGAGAAGTGGCATGTTGGGCAGGTCATCACAGGTGGAAGTTTGCATCAGGAGAAACGAGGCCACTGTTCCTTCTTGTTACCTTGTTCCCAGAGATTAAAGGCACAGTCTGGGTGCAGCCTGGCCAGGGAGGCAGGCAAGATCACAGCTACAGTCCGATGCAATGGGTGCCATGATGTGGGAAGCACAAAGGGCTGGTTAGAGCACAAGTAGTGTCCCCCAACCAACCGGACTGGAGGGGAGGTGGGTGGGCAGCTGGTAAGGCCTCCTGGAGGATGTAACAACTCAAGCTCTGAAGGAAGGAAAGGAGCCACCTAAATGCAGGAGAGGGAAGGTTCCAGGCAGAGGGAATAGCATCTGCAAAGACACTGAGGATGGAGAGAGAATGAGTGAATTTGGGGTTCTCCTGCAATATATCTGGGGCAGGGAATGCATAGGAAGGGCTGGTGCTGGATGAGACAAAAGAGGAGGCCAGAGCCAGATCACAGAGGACCTGGGGCACATCCATGTTGAAAAGCTTCTCCTGGGTGGTTGTGTCCCTAAATAGTGATAGTGAGGAGTGATCTTTGCAGCCTCACTTGGCCTCAATTCCTTCCCAGCCAATTATTTCCATGATGTCATCTTCCCAAGGTGGTTAATTCTGGGGCACAGGCACACAAGTGGCACTTTCCATGGCCTCCCTTTTCATCCCAGGGTTTCACTGGCTCCGACTGGCTGGCCTGCTGATGCCGCTGCTGCCGCTGCTGCCGCTGCTGCTGCTGCCTGGGAAAGTGTGCTGGTGCATTAACTGTTCTCCTTTCTTCTCGGTCCCACAGGGTATTCCTGGCACTGTGTGACAACCCAAAGGACCGAGGCACCATTGTGGCTCAAGGTGGTGGCAAGGTAACTGGGCAGGACATGGTTCTTGCCATCCTAGAATGTGCCTTTATGCATGCTCTTTGCCTAGCCCAAGAATAATGTACCCTCTGCCCCAACTCAACCTCCTGGAATATGGCCACCAGTTATCTGCGCTCTCTGTGCTCATAGCCCCAAGCCAATTTCTGCTTGACTTTATGCTATGATGGTATGTACTTTGGAATCCCATCTATCCTCCTTGCTATTGGAAGGAAGCACTGTGCAAAGACAGAGACCCTGGACTTTGATGTAGAAGACTTGTAGTTGAGTTCTTGCTCTTCCCATTTTTGACTGCATAACCTCAGGCAAAATACTTAATCTCCCAGCCACAGCTTCCTCATCTGTAAAATAGGGGAAAAATCATACTTTCACTTTACAGACTGTCACAAGAATTAGAGAAAATATAGAAAGTACTGATTCATAGTAGGTGCTCAATAGTTGTCTGATGTTAAGATTGGGTTTGGCTGAAACTCCGTCTCTATTAAAGATACAAAAATTAGCTGGGCATGGTGGCATGCACCTGTAATCTCAGCTACTCAGGAACCTGAGGCAGGAGACTTGCTTGAACCCAGGAGGAGGAGGTTGCAATGAGCCGAGATCATGCCATTGCAGTCCAACCTGGGCAGCAAGAGCAAAACTCTGTCTCAAAAAAACAAAACAAAACAAACAAACAAAAAGATTGAGTTTGGCTTGGGCAGAAAGTAAAAAATTTGTTGATTGAATTATTTATTTTTCCAAAAGCTGAAGGAATATTTAGGTGGGTGGGAGGAAGTGGAGTAAAGACCTGAATGTGCACTGGGAACCAAGAGGAGTGAATATGTGATTAAGGATTTAATCATTTTCCATGATGTGCAAGGGCTGATTATACAGCAGAGTTTTCCTGGCCCTCCCATGGGACAGGCAGACAGCACCTGGAGCAGGAGGATAGGAGGGAAGCCTCTGGATGTCTGTGACTAAGTAGTGACCTTGCCCTTTCTTGCAGGCCCTGATTCCCCTGGCTTTGGAGGGCACAGATGTGGGCAAGGTGAAGGCAGCCCACGCTCTAGCAAAGATTGCTGCTGTCTCCAATCCGGACATTGCTTTTCCTGGGGAGCGGGTAGGTGCTTGGGTAGATGGGATAGGGCAATGGGAGGGGTCTCCTCTGCTTCTAGAGGCCTTTCCCCTTGTCATTCTACCTCCAGCCTGGGACAGGGGCATGGTGCTGTCACAGGGAGGGTGATGCATTGGAGGCACCTGGATTCCAGGCCTGGTTCTGCCTCTGACAAACAGGATTGCCCTCTCCAAAATTCAGTTATCCTATCTATAGAGTAAAGAAAATAATCCTGCCTGTCAGGATCACTGTGAGGATTAAATCAGACAATGTATGAGAAAGTGCTTTGGAAACTTTACAGCTGGGCACCTATAAATGTGAGGCACTCAGGAAACAAAGTCCTCACCTGACCAAACACTTGACCCCTCCCCAACAGGTGTATGAGGTGGTGCGGCCCCTCGTAAGACTCTTGGACACACAGAGGGATGGGCTTCAGAACTATGAGGCTCTCCTAGGCCTCACCAACCTGTCTGGGCGGAGTGACAAACTCCGGTGAGTGTGGTGAGTGTGGCAGGGGTGGAGAGAGGTGGCTCAAAAAGTGTTTGTTTGAAATTTCACATAATGTGCTAAGAATGCTCTTCTCTGAAGACAACATCAAAGGCCAGGGGTGGGATTTGAGTTAGCACTTAGTAAACCACACAGTGACTATACCAAAGCCAAAAGATGCTATAAGGCCCCTCTTTTTCTTTTCTTTTTTTTCTTTCCTTTTCTTTTAGTTTCTTTTCTCTTTTCTTTTCTCTTCTCTTCTCTTCTCTTTTCTTTCTTTTCTTTTCTTTTTTTCTTTCCTTTTTCTTTTCTTTTCGAGACCGAGTCTTGCTCTGTCGCCCAGGCTGGAGTGCAGTGGCGCGATCTCAGCTCACTGCACCCTCTGCCTCCAGGGCTCAAGCTATTTTCCTGCCTCAGCCTCTCGAGTAGCTGGGACTACAGGAGTGCGCCACCATACCCAGCTAATTTTTGTATTTTTAATAGAGACAGGGTTTCCCCATGTTGGCCAAGCTGGTCCCAAACTCGTGACCTCAGATGATCTGCCTGCCATGGTCTCCCAAAGTGCTGGGATTACAGGTGTGAGCCACTGCACCCAGCCAGCACTTCTTTCTAAAGTAGTAATGATCACCATTCTAACTGGCGTGAGATGGTATCTCATTGTGGTTTTGATTTGCATTTCTCTGATAACCAGTGATGATGAGCATTTTTTCATGTGTCTGTTGGCTGCATAAATGTCTTCTTTTGAGAAGTGTCTGTTCATATCCTTTGCCCACTTTTTGATGCGGTTGTTTTTTTCTTGTAAATTTGTTTAAGTTCTTTGTAGATTCTGGATATTAGCCCTTTTTCAGATGGGTGGGTTGCAAAAATTTTCTCCCATTCTGTAGGTTGCCTGTTCATTCTGATGGTAGTTTCTTTTGCTGTGCAGAAGCTCTTTAGTTTAATTAGATCCCATTTGTCAATTTTGGCTTTTGTTGCCATTGCTTTTGGTGTTTTAATCATGAAGTCTTTGCCCATGCCTATGTCCTGAATGGTATTGCCTAGGTTTTCTTCTAGGGTTTTGATGGTTTTAGGTCTAACATTTAAGTCTTTAATCCATCTTGAGTTAATTTTTGTATAAGGTGTAAGGAAGGGATCCAGTTTCAGCTTTCTACATATGGCTAGCTAGTTTTCCCAGCACTATTTATTAAATAGGGAATCCTTTTGTCATTTCTTGTTTTTGTCAGGTTTGTCGAAGATCAGATGGTTGTAGATGTGTGGTGTTATTTCTGAGGCCTCTGTTCTGTTCCATTGGTCTATATATCTGTTTTGGTACCAGTACCATGCTGTTTTGGTTACTGTAGCCTTGTAGTATAGTTTGAAGTCAGGTAGTGTGATATCTGACCCTGGTGATGCCTCCAGCTTTGTTCTTTTTGCTTAGGATTGTCTTGGCTATGCCTGCTGTTTCTTGGTTCCATATGAACTTTAAAGTAGTTTTTTCCAATTCTATGAAGAAAGTCATTGGTACCTTAATAGGGATGGCATTGAATCCATAAACTATCTTGGGCAGTATGGCCATTTTCACGATATTGATTCTTCCTATCCATGAGCATGGAATGTTCTTCCATTTGTTTGTGTCCTCTTTTATTTTGTTGAGCAGTGGTTTGTAGTTCTCCTTGAAGAGGTTCTTCACATCCCTTGTAAGTTGGATTCCTAGGTATTTTATTCTCTTGGTAGCAATTGTGAATGGGAGTTCACTAATGATTTGGCTCTCAAGGATCTAGAACTAGAAATACCATTTGACCTAGCAATCCCATTACTGGGTATATACCCAAATGACTATAAATCATGCTACTATAAAGACACATGCACACATATGTTTATTGCGGCACTATTCACAATAGCAAAGACTTGGAACCAACCCAAATGTCCATCAATGATAGACTGCATTAAGAAAATGTGACACATATGCACCATGGAATACTACGCAGCCATAAAAAAGATGAGTTCATGTCCTTTGCAGGGACATAGATGAAGCTGGAAACCATCATTCTGAGCAAACTATCACAAGGACAGAAAACCAAACACCGGGCCGGGCGTGGTGGCTCACGCCTGTAATCCCAGCACTTTGGGAGGCCGAGGTGGGCGGATCACGAGGTCAGGAGATCGAGACCATCCTGGCTAACACGGTGAAACCCTGTCTCTACTAAAAATATAAAAAATTAGCCGGGCGTGGTGGTGGGCGCCTGTAGTCCCAGCTGCTGAGGAGGCTGAGGCAGGAGAATGGCATGAACCCACGAGGCAGAGCTTGCAGTGAGCGAAGATCGTGCCACTGTACTTCAGCCTGGGCGATAGAGTGAGACTCTGTCTCAAAAAAAAAAAAAGAAAACCAAACACCGCATGTTCTCACTCATAGGTGGGAGTTGAACAATGACAACACAAGGACACAGGGCGGGGAACATCACACACCGGGGCCTGTTGGGGGTGGGGAGCTGGGGGAGGGATAACATTAGGAGAAATACCCTAATGTAAATGAGGAGTTGATGGGTGCAGCAAGCCAACATGGCACGCACATGTATACCTGTGTAACAAACCTGCACGTTGTGCACATGTACCCTAGAACTTAAAGTGTTAAAAAAAAAAAAGATATCCAGGTGGATAGTGGGATAAAATGTATTCCTCTGTGGAAGCAGGAATATGTCAGCATGTACTGGGTTGGGCTTCTTTTGGTTGCCAGTAGCAGAAAACTTAACTATAATAGGCCTAAGCATAAAGGAAATTTATTGGCTCATGTAGGTAAAAAGTCTGGAGTAACAAGATTCAGATGTGGCTTGATGCAGGGCTTACAAAGCTGCCTTAGGTTCCTGTTCTCTCTGTCTCTCCTGTCCTTTCTGTATTGCTTTAATTCTCAATGGGCTTTTCTGCTCTCTCATGGTTATAAGGGCAGCTCTGGCCTTCGCATCTTCTTGGATCTACATCCAGGATGAGAGAGAGAGAGAGAGAGAGAGAGAGAGAGAATTTCTTTACTGCAATAATACAGAGGCTCTCCAGTTGGGTGATATCCAGAACCCACTGCTGTGGCCAGGATGCCATGCTATGCCATTTAGTTTAGGCCCATGGTGCCCCTCCTAGAGCTGTGGGCAGTTTGATGCCACATAAACCACGCTGGCTGAGGATGTGGGAAGGAGAGCACCAGAATGGAAGAATGGTCCCTGGGTGGCCAGAAAACCCCCATGGTCACTGCAGAGGACTCAAGGGTCTTTCTTCCTCCACCCTCCTACCCTAGGCAGAAGATCTTTAAGGAGAGGGCCTTGCCAGACATCGAGAACTACATGTTTGAGAATCATGATCAACTGCGGCAGGCGGCCACCGAGTGCATGTGCAACATGGTGCTCCACAAGGAGGTGAGGCAGGGCTCAGGATGGAGACCCGGGCTTAATCAAGGCACGAGAGGCAGGCCAGGGTCAGGGCCTGGGGTGAGATCAGG
Source organism: Nomascus leucogenys (assembly GCF_006542625.1). NCBI lineage: Eukaryota > Metazoa > Chordata > Mammalia > Primates > Hylobatidae > Nomascus > Nomascus leucogenys. Next base: position 21,412 of record NW_022095768.1, on the reverse strand, counting down.
AGCTGTTATGATGGCATTAAGGTAGCATTTTGGACAGAAAATCAGGAATCCCTAAATCTTTCCTAGATTACAGCCCCCCTCCCTGTAGGGGCCCTGAGAGAAAGATATGCATAAAGGAAAAAATACAAAGCTGGGGCTTTGAATCCAAACCCTGGGCTAGATGAGGTGGAAGGCACCATTTCCCTAAGTTACTTAGGCCTGAATAACCTTAAAACAAAGCAGGATATGAGACCAGGGCCTCTCCGAGGTCAAGGAAGGCTAGACCACTTGCATTTATTGAAGCTCCACATGTATAAAAAAATGAAGAAACGCCAAATACAGTTATCAACCATTTTAGGATGTCTTAAATGACAGCATTTAATGAACTACCACTGTTCCCATAGAAATTGTAATGCAATATAACTGTACTCATCACAGAATAATTATAGGGTTTATAAAAATAAAATGAATTCAGAACATGCTGTAGGCCTCATGGTCCAGTCATGGGACAAATGATACCCATCTGGTGAATGTCTTCTTCTTCCTATCCTGTCAGAGTACTGCTGTGCCTGTAGGTATAATCTTATCAGAGATAACAGCAGGGTCTAAATTTCAGGCCATTCATTAACATGAGGGCCAAGCCGAATGGCCCTCCTGGGCCCCCACATAGGGGCTAGCATGAGACCCATTCTGTTTACCCTTAACGCCTGAACCTTAGATCTTCTCACTGTTATAGGGGAAAACCTAACCCATTAAAGCCTATTAAAGGCCGGGTGTGGTGGCTCATGCCTGTAATCCCAACACTTTGGGAGGCTGAGGTGGGTGGGTCACTTGAAGTCAGGAATTCGAGACCAGCCTGGCCAACATGGCGAAACCCCGTCTCTACCAAAAGTACAAACATTAGCCAGGCACGGTGGTGGGTGCTTGTAGTCGCAGCTACTCGGGAGCCTGAGACACGAGAATCGCTTGAACTTGGGAGGCAGAGGTTACAGTGAGCCGAGATTGTGCCACTGCACTCCAGCCTGGGTGACAAAGCAAGACTGCATCTCAAAAAAAAAAAAAAAAAAAAAGCATATTAAAGTCAGGGGGAATGAAGCTACCAGGGTCTACCAGGGAGCTGGCCTAAGGCTGGGCTGGGGGCCTGGCAGCCATGGGGGAGGCAGAGAGTGTGTCCAAGGAGATGGGCAGGGAGGTTGAGAAGCTGAGAGAGGTAAAGGAAGGAGGGAGGCAACCTTTCCTATGGGAGCACCGGCTGCTTCAACAACCCAAGTCAAAATGTTCAGTGGTCCCAATAGGATAGAAGTTCATTTCTTGGCCGGGCGCGGTGGCTCACGCTTGTAATCCCAGCACTTTGGGAGGCCGAGGCGGGCGGATCATGAGGTCAGGAGATCGAGACCACGGTGAAACCCCGTCTCTACTAAAAATACAAAAAAAAGCCGGGCATGGTGGCAGGCGCCTGTAGTTCCAGCTACTCGGAGAGGCTGAGGCAGGAGAATGGCATGAACCTGGGAGACGGAGCTTGCAGTGAGCCGAGATCGCGCCACTGCACTCCAGCCTGGGCAACATAGCGAGAGTCCATCTCAAAAAAAAAAGAAAAAAAAAAAGTTCATTTCTTGCTCACCATGTCAAAGTCCTATTTGGATTGGGTGGCTCACTTTTTTTTTTTTTTTGTCTGAGACAGAGTCTGGCTCTGTCACCCAGGCTGGAGTGCAGTGGTGTGATCTCAGCTCACTGCAACCTCTGCCTCCTGGGTTCAAGCGATTGTCCTGCCTCAGCCTCCAGAGTAACTGGGACTACCAGCGCGTGCCACCACCCCCGGCTAATTTTTTTGTATTTTTAGTAGAGATGGGGTTTCACCATGTTAGCCAGGATGGTCTTGACCTCCTGACCTCGTGGTCTGCCCACCTTGGCCTCCCAAAGTGCTGGGATTACAGGCGTGAGCCACTGCGCCTGGCCGGGTGGCTCACTTTCAAGCTGACTCAGGGATCCAGGCTTCTTTGATCATCAAGAACTGTCTTCTCCTCTGCCACACTGGGAGTGGATTCCATTCTGATGGTGAATGGGGAGACAGACTGAGGGAGAGGTGCCTGAAAGTGACACACATCATTTCTGCTCATGTTCCATCTTTGAGAACTAGGCCATCACCACATTGAGATGTGAGAAATGGGGGAATGTAGTCCATGTAAGGGCAGTTGTGTCCCATGAGAGGGGGCCATGCTGACCCCTCTGATATATGGTGACCTCTGCCATGCTCTCACCTCCCATGACCACTGCTCCAGCTTCAGGGAGATGCAGGTAGAGGGTCACACCTGGGAAGCTGTGATCTTGGTCCCCTTTTGGAGTTCCACTTCTAGGAAACCTGGCCCATTAGAATGCTCTGAGACTTGACCACCTAGATTTTACAGTAGTGCAGAGGGGTGAGGATGAGATGCTGTAAGGGGTTAATACCTCTCTGAGACATGTCAGGGCACTGGTCCCCTGGAAGCTCTTCTCCTGGTTTTCAGATCCTTGGGAAGCCTCATCTCTCACCTGGTGGAGATGGCACTGTAGCTTTCTAATACCAAGCAAACCACCTAATTGTTTCCTGCTTCTGCCCCCGTCCCTGCAAAATCATTTTATGGAAGACCCTGAAGGCCCATCCATTATGGGAGAAACCTTCCAAGGTTCCCCAAAGGGATGGGAAATACAGTTCCTCAGGCATCATCTACCCTGCAGGAGTCTGTGCCTGCCTCCTTCCCCTGGTGTGGAGGCTGAATGCAAACAGAGGTGGTGAAGCACACTAGATGGGGAATTCCTTATTTTCTTTACTTGGAAGAATTTGTAGCCCCTTCATTCAACCAGTCAGGGAAGGCTTCTTGGGGGAGGTAGCATGAGTGAGCTGCTCAAAGGGAAACTCTAAGAGATCTTGGGTCAGAGAACTTCAGATGTATCTTACCCTCTTCAGGCTGGGCAGATTGGGGACAGTTTTCTCTGAGCCATGTTCCTGCCTCCCGCAGGTACAGGAAAGATTCTTGGCTGACGGGAATGACCGGCTGAAGCTGGTGGTGCTGCTCTGTGGGGAGGATGATGATAAGGTGCAGAATGCGGCTGCAGGGGCTCTGGCCATGCTGACAGCAGCACACAAGAAACTGTGCCTCAAGATGACTCAAGTGGTAAGAGCTGGCCCTGGGGATAGGAAGGGCTGGGTGGGCTCCAGGGAATCTCCCCACCCACAGACCACACTGGATGATCCCCTGGGGAGGCCAGCTCCTAAAGAAACCCCTCGAAGCCCCCAGGCATCTGTTCCTACTGCCTAAGGAGAGGAGGGTCTATTCCCTTCAGTGCCTTATGTTCATTATTTGGTCTTCCCAAGTGTGCTAGCTCAAACCCTCCCATTGGAGTTTCACCCATTGCCTTTAGTGGTGCATATACCTCATTGCTTAAGAACAACAGCAATGCTAACCACTGCCATGAAGCTCCAGAGCTTCCTAAGAGAAGCACGGATGTGGCTGGGATGCCATAAGGAGCTTATGGTTTGGCAAAAAAGCTGCAGATTCTCTTAGGTGGACACAATGACCATCTCCTACGAGATTGTGGCCATTGCAGCAGGTGTAATGGAAACGATATCTGTATAGTCACAAACAAGGGAGTGCACAATGAAACTTTCCTTATTTCACCAAACTGAGGAGTTTGTGGGCACTCATCTCTCCCCATGGTGAAAAATGTGGATATCTCAATTCAAAGGTGTTCATGTCTGGTTTAAAGGCAGGCTCTTTTAGATAGTCGTGTAAGGTGTGTGTGTGTCGGCAGATGTGTTCTCTAAGTTCCAAGAGGGGTTATATTGTCCTGGCATCTGGCAAGGGTGTATCTGCTGAATGTAGCTCATCCTGCATGGTCTTTGGACTTCAGCTTCTTTCCCTAAGGCAAGCTTCTCAAAACTGTAATGTGTGTAAGAATCACCTGGGCAACTTGTTAAAACAGTTTCCCCACATGTTCTGATTTAGTAGATTGGGGGTGCGATGCTAACAGCTTGGGGACCACACTTTGAAACCACTGCCCCAGAGCAGCCTCTGCTGGTGTCACTGGTCATATAACTCTTGTTGCAGGTCCTCACAGGACCCTCTGTGACTCCTTGCACTTACTGAGTGCCAGGTGTTGCCCTAAGTGTTTACATTTATTAAGTCACTTAATTCTCCCAAACACCCTGTGAGGTGGATATTATTATTATCATCATCCGTATTTTACGAATGAGGAAACTGAGGTGCAGAAAAGCAACTCGCCCAAGGCCACACAGCCTGTTAGTTGGGAAGGGATTGGAACCCTTCAGGATTGCCAACCCACTCCTGGCCACTTTGTTGTTCTTCCTTGCGGGGCTCAGACATCTTGGCTGCATTTTTGTTCTGACACGGGGCTTCCTGGGGACTCTGTGAAGCTACTCAGACTCATCTTTTGTGCCACCCCATGGCCATGTTGGATGCTGGACATCTCTACAGTCTCATGTCATCTGGGCTATGCCCTGGGCTATGCCTCCTGCCCTGGAATCCCGTCCTTGTTGAGTTTCTATCACTGCTTCCTTTGACCCTTGGTGACTCATCCCAGGGAGCGATGGGCCCTGGACCCATCATCAGTTACACTTCAGCATAGAAACTTTCCAGCATAGAACCATGCCACAGCTAGCTGAGCTTTCATGTTCTTTCCTTGGGATAGGACATTCAGTGCAGAGTTTACAAAAGTTGGGTTAGATGCTCAAAAGCCAAGAATTTGCCTTTTCTTCCCCCTGTGTCTGTCTCCCCATGTGCTTGTGAAAAGCAAGCCCTGCTGACAAATGCCAGGTGAGGGTAACAGGTACAAAGAAGCCCAAGGGAAAACCTTTGCATTGGCGTTTTTTAAAATTTTTATTTATTTATTTATTTATTTATTTATCTTGAGACAGAGTCTTGCTCTTTTGCCCAGGCTGGAGTGCAGTGGTACAATCTTGGCACACTGCAACTTCCACCTCCTGGATTCAACGGATTCTCCTGCCTCAGCCTTCCTAGTAGATGAGATTACAGGCGTGCACCACCACGCCTGGCTAATTTTTGTATTTTTAGTAGAGGGGGGTTTCCCCATGTCGGCCAGGCTGGTCTCGAACTTCTGACCTCATGCTCCGCCTGCCTTGGCCTCCCAAAGTGCTAGGATTACAGGCATGAGCCACTGCACCCGGCCTGGGTTGGTGTCTTAAATCATCACGTACTTGCCCTGCATCCACTTCTACTTGTTGAGCACTTACTGTGTGCTCCAGCCCCCATGCTAAGCTCTTTCCATGTATCATCTCATTAAATCACCACAATGTTAGAGGTAGGTGTAGAAGATGACCCTGAGGCTTACAGAGGTTAAATAACTTAGCTGAGGCCATGTAGTTGGTAAGTGGCTGAGCTGGGACCTGAACACTGGCCTCTCTGACTCCAAATCCCCATGCTGATGACCATTCTACTCTGCTGCGCCAAGTGTGTCTGTTGAATGATACAGGAATCAAGCCTCCTGGTTCTGTTATCAGCATTATCTCTGTCTCCTGGGATGATCAGAGGAGTCTAGAGTCCTGCCTTCCCAAGAATAGAAGTTGGGTTGCTTCACAGCTGGGAATGGAGGAAGAATGGAAGTGAGGATACATTTAAGACTCTTGTATTGATTCCAGTTAAAGTCAGGGCTGGGGGAGAGCATGTCTGCATGCCTGGAGCTGATGTCTCAAAGGGCACCTGGTTTGGCAGAAGCAGGCATTGCCCATGTGCCCAGGGTGAGAATCCTCCTTTTGAACACTCTGCATCCCTGTTCTTCTCGGGCTTGTAGTGGGTCTGGCCCTTTGCTTCTTAAGCTGCTTAAGAAATAAATGGATGTGGGAATATGAATCCTCTACTATTTCCAGATGCGTGACCATAGCTAAGTTATGCTGATTCCTTTAGTCATTTTGTTTTAGTTCACTTTCTGTTGCTATAACAGAATACCTGAGACTAGGTAAAAGAAAAGAGGTTCATTTTGGCTGACAGCTCAGGAGGCTAGGAAGTGCAAGATCAGACAGCGTCATCTGATTCGCTTTTGGTGAAGGTCTTGTGCTGTGTCATAGCATGATTTAGATGCAGAAGGGAAAGTGTGTGTATGTGAAAAGGATAAAACACAAGAGGTGGTAATTGGGGCCATGAGTGTCTCTCATGGTTACTGGTCTAGTCCCTTGAGAGCAAGAACTCACTGCTGCAAGAATTAACACATTCCTGGGCCAGCAGCATTAATTCCTCTTAATGACCTAATTACCTCTTAAAGGCCCCACCTCCCAACATTGCCACACCAGGGACCACATTTCCAACACATGAACTCTGGGGACACACTCAAACCTAGGACCTTCCTTACCTTTTTCCCTGCCTCCAGACAACCCAGTGGTTGGAGATCCTCCAGCGGCTTTGCCTGCATGACCAGCTGTCTGTCCAACACCGGGGCCTGGTCATCACCTACAACCTACTGGCAGCCGATGCTGAGCTGGCCAAGAAGCTGGTGGAGAGTGAGCTGCTGGAGATCCTGACTGTGGTGGGCAAACAGGAGCCAGATGGGAAGAAGGCAGAAGTGGTTCAGACAGCCCGAGAATGTCTCATCAAGTGCATGGATTACGGCTTCATTAAACCAGTGTCTTAGACAGGGACCCTCAGGGTTGCTGGGAGTGGTCCTGTACTGTGCAGAGTCCTGGGTTGGGTTCTCCTGGAGTGTCAGGTCATCTAGGGATCATAGCAGTGCCAATGAAGTCTCAACATAAAGGAAAGACTTGACTGTTCTCTGAGTTGTGAATCTTCTTTGTCCTGACAGAGTTTGGATGTTTCACTCTCTCTCTTGCTTCCTGTCTCCTTACATTCGTCATGTTTCAGAAATTCCCAGAATAATTTTCACCCACGATTAGAAATAGGTTGGATCATTCTTTCTGTGCCCATTCTGAAGGCCAGGATAATAGGTTGAAGTTCTTTATATTTTGGAAAATGGATTTTGTGGTAAGGTAGGAACTAACGGGTGTGTGCATATAAAGGTTAATGCTGTTGTATTTGGATGCTGATCTGTGCTGTTTTCATGTCCTCTCTCCCACACTATTTGAATCAGTCTGTTCAGAACTGTGTGTTTCACCTACAGTGCTCTGTCCCAGTCCCATGCCCATTCCCATCAAATTCACTGTGATGGAAATAGAGTTTATGTTCAACAGTGGGACGTGACCTCTGCAATTTTCTTGGGAAAGTCTTCCAAGCAAGATGGACATGATGAATACAAATAAGATCAACTCAAAGTACTTCAAACAAAAAATAAATAATTCATTGGCTCATGTATCTTGGCCATCCAGGGAAGGTCTGACATTGTTAGATCCAGAGTTTCATAAACATATTGTTATGGATTGAATCGTGTGCCTTACCCACCCCCCCAAAAATTTTGTATGTTGAAACTCTAACCTCTGGTTCCTCAGAACGTGACCTTATTTGGAAAGGGTTATTGCAGATGTACTTAGTGAAGATGAGGTCCTACTGGAGTAGAGAGGAACCCTAATCCAATATGCCTGGTATCCTTATAAAAAGGAGAAATTTGGCCACAGATATGCACTCAGGTAGAACACCATGTGAACATGAAGGCAGAGATCCAGGTGATGCACCTACAAGCCAAAGAATGACAAAGATTACCAGCAAACCACCAGAAGCCAGAGGAGAGGCATGGAACATACAGTTTCTCACAGCTGTCGAAGAAAACAGCTCTAACAACGTGATCTAGAACTTCTAGTCTCCAGATCTATGAGATAATAAATTTCTGTTGTCTAAGCCACCCGGTTTGTCGTACTTTGTTGCAGCAAGCCTAGCAAACTCATGCACATATATTCTATATTTTGAAGAAAAAATTCCCAGAGAATCATATTTAAAATGGTTAAATTAAGCAAAATAAAGCAAACCAAAAAAGAAAAGTCCCAACTACCTGAAATATTTAATTGTCTTAGGTAACTGACTTAAAAATAGCTAATACAGTCAATTGCCACTGGCTTTAGTTTTTTAAAAGATAGTACAAAAATAAAAGATGCTTGGCTGGGTGCAGAAGCTCACACCTGTAATCCTGGCACTTTGAGAGGCTGAGGTGGGTGGATCACTTGAGCCCAGGAGTTCAAGACCAGCCTGGGCGTCATGGCAAAACCCTGTTTCTACAAAAAATACAAAAAAATTAGCCAGGCATGGTGACACGTGTCTGTAGTCGCAGCTATTCGGGAAGCAGAGGTGGGAGAATCACCTGAGCCTGGGGAGGTCAAGCCTGCATTGAACCGTGATCGTGCTACTGCACTCCTTCCTGGGTGGCAAGAGTGAGACCTTGTCTCAAAATAAAATAAATAGGCTAAAGCGGAAATGAGTGCTGACACAGAGACAGCAGGTGTAAACCAGAGACAGAGCCAGAGTACCGGATGGCTGAAGTCAAATACTTATGTAGCAAATGGGCATAGAGACACGTGTCCGATGGATGTATTGGCCTTCTCAGGACAAATATTCCATCCCCTGAAAACCATAGGAAAGGGGTAAAGAAGGATACTCCTCTAGGTCAATTTATAGAAGAGAGCAAAACCTTAAGATTCTCAATGAAGTAAGAGCTAAGAACCTCTGTATCATGTGAAGAGACAGGAAGGTCAAGACGGGGAAGGAGAAGATTTGCTAAAGATGTTGAAGAGAATGAGAGAACTAAACAGGGCTGGGCAAGCAAAAGACATCAGGCAAGGCCGAGTACTCAGATGAGGCTGAAAATATGTAATAGTTACTTTAAAACAGGGTTAATCTCCACGACTAGGTGCTTTTTCTTTAACCCTTTCATACAGAAGTAGAACAACAGACTGTGGATTGGGCTGGCATTTTGCCAGGATACAGCAGGAAGATAGGGGCACAGGAAAGGCCCAATGTTGGGAGTATTTCAGTTAATCTCCTATGAGATCCAGGCTGGCTAAGGTAGCAAGGTAGGTTATAAGAAGAAAAATACAGACAAACTTGTGAGGCTGCAGAGGCTTGGAAGGAGAAAATGTGTTGGGTGACAGTGAGATGCAGAAGATTTCTAAGGTGGTACACCTGTAGAGGAGGAGGTGGAGGTCCCAGCCAGGGTAAAAGGAGGCTAATCTGCCCCTGGTGATGACCACTGTTATTAAAGGAATCCAGAAGAGACAAGGCTTTTTCTGTTTGTGCAAGCTATCTCCTTGTCCAAGTTTCTCTTCACCACTGAAAATCTCTGAAAGTTGTCAACTTCATTAAGGTAGATTCAGAAGACCTATTTTATTCAAAATGACAAAATACTTCTAGAGAAAAAGCACATATGTCTGGTCAGATAATGCATGTATGACTTCGGACAAATCACAGCATTTCAGCGTTTGAGGTAATCTAGTCTCTCTGTCCTCTTTATTCCTTAACTCTCCATCTGTACAGACAGAAACAATGTAATCAGCCACATATCTTGTATAAAATAAATATGAAGAGAGAAACAATTATAAAGGCAGAAGTTCTTGGGGTGAGGGGAAGAATTTTAAAATACAAAACTAGCTAGCTACTTCTTCAAGAAGAAAAATATCAGGGAGTACTGAAAAGGAACAATTGCAGAAAGGAAGAGAAATTAACCTAAACAGCAACCAAAAACCTTCTAAGAATGTATCAACAGGCCAGTGGAAAACAAATAGCTACAAGCTTGACACTAATTCAAAGTCAGTATTTTCTTCTGACTGACTCAGGGAAAGCAAGCCAAAAGTGAAAGTTACCTTATCCACCCTACAGGAAAAGAAATTTCTGTCTTCCATAACGCAAACTGCTAAAACCTAAAAACATTGATTTTTAGATAAAAAGAGTATTAAGGAGAGCTGATAAAAACAATTCATTACAAAGTTAATTCTCTCTCTCTCTCTCTCTCTCTCTCTCTCTCTGTGTGTGTGTGTGTAAGTCTGGCATTCATTTACAAAATTGATTTACTCTTTTTCCAGGCAAAAATATGTACTTTTGGAACAAGTAAAAATTTACATTATCATGAAAGAAGATTTATGAAGAAGCATAAGCTTAAACATAGTTCTAGCCATAAAAAGTCTGATCCTACTGCAAAAACATCAAACTTGGGAATTTGGCAATATTATAGGAAAAACTGCAAATGAGTGTGTTTTTTAATCCTGCAATTCAAATTTAAGAATTTATCATAATAATGATGGATATATGCAAAGGCTTTACTATGTATAATAATAAAAACAGAAAATAATATAAAAGGCCAACATTAGGGAAGTGGTTACATAATTTATGGTTTATCTGTATTATGCAATATATGCACCATATATATGTATATACATATATATGTGTGTGTGTATATATATATATTCATTTATTAATGTTTTCTGAGATGGAGTCTGGCTCTGTCGCCAGGCTGGAGTGCAGTGGTGCGATCTCGGCTCACTGTACCCTCCGCCTCCCCGGTTGAAGCGATTCTCCTGCCTCAGCCTCCAGAGTAGCTGGGTTGCTACAGGGATGCACAAACACACCTAGCTAATTTTTTATATTTTTAGTAGAGGTGGGGTTTCAGCATGTTCACCAGGATGGTCTTGATCTCTTGACCTCATGATCCTCCCACATCGGCCTCCCAAAGTGCTGAGCATGAGCCACTGCACCAGGCCACAACATATATTTAAAAACAACAGGCTAGGCGCGGTGGCTGATGCCTGTAATCCCAACCCTTTGGGAGGCTGAGGCGGGTGGATCACGAGGTCAAGAGATCGAGACCATCCTGGCTAACACAGGGAAACCTAGTCTGTCTGTCCCCTTTATTCCTTAACTCTCCATCTGTACAGACAGAAACAATATAATCAACCACATATCTTGTATAAAATAAATATGAACAGAGAAACAATTACAAAGGCAGAAGTTCTTGGGGTGAGGGGAAGAATTTTAAAATACAAAATTAACTAGCTACTTCTTCAAGAAGAAAAATATGAGGGAGTACTGAAAGAGAACAATTGCAGAAAGGAAGAGAAATTAACCTAAACAGCAATCAAAAACCTTCTAAGAATGTATCAACGGTCCAGTGGAAAACAAATACCCACCCTGCTGACACCTTGATCTTGTACCCATGGCCTCCAGTACTTTGAGACAGTAACACTCTGTTGTTGAAGTTGCCCAGTCTGTGGTACTGTAAAACAGCCCTAGGAAACTAACACAGCCTGTTAGCCCACAGATGGTGGAGGATGGAATGCTCAGTGGAGCTCCAGGCTTACTGTCTACAGCTCCCAAAGTGTGCTACCAGACCCTTGGGTGGGTGAGGTATGTAAGGTAATTTTGGGTGGTGCAGGGTGAATAATTTCAGTTGACATAATGTGTTTATCTTACTGGGTAAATCAGGGGTCCCCACCTGTTAGGAACCAGGCTACACAGCAGGAGGTGAGCAGCCAGCCAGTGAGCAAAGCTTCATCTGTAAAAACAGCTGCTCCCCATCCCTCGCATTACCGCATGAGCTCTGCCACCTGTCAGAGGAGTGCTGCCGTTACATTCTCATAGAACCCAACTGTGAACTGCGCATGCCAGGGATCTAGATTGCGTGCTCCTTATGAGAACCTAATGCCTGATGATCTGTGACTGTCTCCCATCACCTCCTGATGGGACCATGTAGTTGCAGGAAAACAAGCTCAGGGCTTCCACTGATTCTATATTATGGTGAGTTGTGCGATTATTTCATTATATATTACAGTGAAATAATAATAGAAATAAAGCACACAATAAATGTAATGGGCTTGAATCATGTCTGCATCATCCCTTCCCCTTCTCCCAGGTCCGTGGAAGAGTTGTCTTCAAGAAATCTGCTCTCTGGTGCCAAAAAGTTTGGGGACCGCTGGTGTAAATGTTTCTAAGAATAGTTAAGCAACTTAAACTTTACGTGCTACGAAGAATACAGGTTTAAATGCTAATAAAAATAGGTGAAAATGAAAACACTCTTTCTGTCGTCCAGGGAATCTTAACCATTCTATCAGAAAGACTTGCAGCTTGGAGCTGCAGCTGCCCTCCCACATCCTGTCCACTGTAAAGCCCTGCAACACACACACACACATGCACACACACATGCACATACATACACATGCATATACTTGCACACATGCACACAGATGCACATACATAAATACATTCACATGTATATACCTGCACACACACATGCACATACATACCTACACATGCGTATACCTGCACACACATACATACACAGACACACACACACGCTGTGCTTCATGACCTCACTAGGGTAGCCTGGGAGGAAATGCGTGTTTTTAGGAGAAATGAAGACAACTCAGGCCCCTCATTCTCCTGGTGTTTGCACAAGTGCCTTCTCTGCAGACCATGCTTCAGTCTCTTTCTTGGTTCTCCCTCTTACTGAAAGAGAGAAGCAGAGGCCCGGCACATACTCGGCTGCTTAGGGCTCAAGCCAAGTTCGCAAGCTTCCTGGGGAGCCTAGTAAGATGAAGGCACTGCAGAGCTTCCCCAAAAGAGGCGTCAGCTTTTCATGGATCCTTGAGCCCAGGAAGGCAATAGGTGAGACATCACAGTTCATCAGAAGACACAAGCAAACTCCAGTGAGAGAGGGCAATGGTCAAAGATTTTATTCTCTCAGAGAAGGGGTTCTCGGGCTGTAAGCAGGAGGCAGAAGACTTTATTGCATGCGTAGTTAGGTGATGGCGACCTACGGTTTTCACGGGGAACTGGGATCGAGAGTGACCTGACCTCCTACTCATGCTCGTCTCTCCCTGTCTCTCTCTTTGCCTTTTGTGTCTCTCCCCCCTCTCTCTTGCTCCTTTTCCTCTCAGCCTCCTGTCTCTCTCCTTATCTCTCTTCCTCTCTCTCTGTGTCTCACTCCGTTCTCCCCATCTCTCTTTCTCTCTCCTTCTTTTCCTCTTCTCTCTCCCTCCTCATCTCTCTGCCTGCCACTGTTCAGGCTCCTGGGGCCCCACGTGGATGGGCGGACACAGGACTCCTAGGCTACCTTTCATAGCGCAAGCACAGGGCTGCAGAACTTTGGTCCCCACCTCCCAGCATCCTCGAAATGAGGGGTGTGGGGTGTGCCGTGCTCTCCTGAGTGGGCGCCCCACACTCCAGGAAGCAGAAACTGCAGGTCACAGCTGGCTCGAGTGGTGCGCCCACAGGAAGTGGGCTGCCAGCTTCCATCGTGTGATCTGCTGAGGCCAAAGCAGAGGACAGCAGCCCAGGCCCGTTTCTGCAGCAGGGTGGGGGTAGGGGTGGGCTTGAGGGTGGGGATGGGGATGGGAGCCGCCAATGCAAACTGGCCCCTGGCTGGTTTCCTACCCTGCACCCTGCCATGCAAGGCCTCCTCTCCCACCCCTATCCCTGTCTGCCCCACCTCCACCCCTAGGCTGCCCCACACCCAGGCTCCAGAAGTCTCCCAGGATCCAGGAGCTAAGGGCAACCACTGGGTTCTACAGCCCCTAGTCCGTGAGTCAGCCACCCCTCTGCGTGCTGACAAACCTTGGCTCTCATGCCCCACCCCAAGCCAACCACACAGCCCTGTCCCCCCACCAGCATTATTACCACCTCCTGATTTTAGCCCTGACAGCCCTGCTTCCTGGTAACCTTGCCCCTCCCACCCTGATCCAGGCAAGCCCAAAGGCCAGCGCCCTCCACCCACCCTACCTGGGGGCCACTCTACTATCTCCTTGCCCAGATGTCTTCACCTGGCTTTACCGAGATAGAATAAATAACAGGGATGAGACCCCGGACTCTGCCAGGAAGATGTGCCAAAATACTCTCCATTTAGAAGCAGGAACAGTGATGGGGCCTATGGATGACCCCAGGATTGTCACCCAAGCAGCAAGAAGGGCAAGGAGCCTGGTGTCTTGGCCTTACCCTGGGAGGTCATGGCCAGGGCTTCAAAAGGCCCTGGAGAGGGGTGGGCAGGAGAGCAGATCCACCCTCCTCTCGAGAAAGCAGCCACCACCCCCAGGAAGAGCAGATGGGGGCACACAGGCAGAGTCCCCGCGTGCTGTAGAGCAGGGCCAGCAGATCTGCAGTCAGCCTCAGTGCCAGGGGAGCTGCAAGATACACTGAGACCCTTACAGGCTAGGCTCTGTGTCCCCACCCAAATCTCATCTGGAATTGTAATCCTCCTGTGTCAAGGGAGGAACCTGGTGGGAGGGGATGGGACCTGGGGACAGTTTCCCCCCTGCTGCTCCCCGATAGTGAGGGAGTTCTCAGGAGAGCTGATGGTTTGAAAGTGTGGCACTTCCTGGTTCTCCACTCACTCCCTCCTGCCGCCTTGTGGAGAAGGTGCCTGCTTCCCCTTCACCTTCTGCCATGATTGTAAGTTCCCTGAACTGGGAGTCAATTAAACCTCTTTCCTTTATCGATTACGTAGTCTCGAGTATTTCTTTATAGCAGTGTGAAAACGAACGAATATCCCTTCCCTGAGGCGCCTTCTCCTTAGGCAACCAGCTGCCCCCATGCTCCTCCTCTGCCCCCTGTTCTTTCTTTTCCCCTCATGAGGCCCAAGTGATAAATGGGGCCAGCCCCAGCCCCAGCCCCATCCTACTGCAGGCCTGTTGGCTGCTGGAGAGGCCGGGCTCCTTTCCTCTCCCCGAGCCTGCCTGATACGCTTTCTGGATCCTGGAGAAAACTGACCCACTATTCTCATACTGGTGCAACATCTTCCAAGACCTCAAAAAGCTATACCATTTGAGCCAGTCTTTTTTCTTGTCTCCACTTGCTAGGGCTGTCATTGGGACAGTCCTAGAGGGTGGTGCCAATGGATGAATGGATGGATGGACAGTAGTCCAGGGATGATGTCCCTGTCTGTCCTGAACTGGGCCCTTCCTCCAATGAGAAGCCTTCCTGAGTGAGTATATACAGTCATCCCTTGGTATCCATGGAGGATTAGTTCTAGCATCCCCGGGAATGCCAAAATCCATGGATGCTCAAGTCTCTGATATAACATGACGTAGTACTTACGTATAAGCTATGCACATCCTCCCGTATACATTAGACCATTACTAGATTATTTATGATATGTAATACAATGCAGATGCTACATAAATGGTTGTGATACTGTATTCTTTAGAGAATGATGACAAGAACAAAGTCTGCACATGTTCAATAGAAACATAACCAACCAATTTATTTTCTGAATATTTTCCATCTGCTGTTGCTGAATCTACAGATGCAGCACTCCTGGATACGAGAGCCAAGCGTGCTTTGAGAGTAGGGTGGGTGAGGTTGCTAATGAGTACAGGGGAGCAGGTGTTGATCAGGAGGGCCCTGCACTGGGGCATCTGGACGTCCTGCCTCAGGACTTGAGACTCCAGTTGGATGGCACAGGCAGACTCAGCCCAGGTCAAAGCCCTCCCCTTGAAGTTTCATTTTATCCCGAGCTCTTTCTGGCCCCTGGAATTTGGCATCCCCTAGGCCCTGGGTGGAAGGACAGATGAGCCAGGTTTTAGATAACATGTCTAGAAGAGTGAGCCCCTACTGTGTGCCCAGCACTTTCCCCACAGGATCCTCTAGCTAGAATAGCCAAGGGTCATGGAGAGAAATACCCAGTTAAAATGTCAGAAACGAAAAAGCGATACTATTAGAGACGCTCAAAAGACCATTAGGTGATAGTATGAGCATTTGTATTCTGAGATCCAACAGCAGCAGTCACTTCCCTCCACCCCTATGTGTATCCCAGGACCACCCTGGGCGGGGAGGGCTGAG
The DNA here is from genome assembly GCF_006542625.1 of Nomascus leucogenys. NCBI lineage: Eukaryota > Metazoa > Chordata > Mammalia > Primates > Hylobatidae > Nomascus > Nomascus leucogenys. The sequence continues at coordinate 5,726 of NW_022095768.1, read as the reverse complement.
GTTAGGGAGCACCCACGGATGCTCTGATGCCGGCCCTGGGCCTCGGGGGTGACAGTGATGAGGAACTGGGTGCACACATGAGTGGGGCAGCCGGGCCTGGCCAGAGAAGCAACACACACGTGCACAGACGTGTTTACCCACGTACGCGTGTGCACGCACGTGCACAAACACATTGCAGGCAGGCATGTTGACGCCTCAGGCAGCGGAGGACCCTGACTCTGGGCCCTGCTGACCCGGGCAAGGCCCCCTTGTGATGCGTGCCATGACCTCAGAATGCCACTGGTGCTTAGCACCTATCCGCTCTCCGGCCTGCCTCTGTGTTCTACGGCAGTTACTCACAGGCAGTGGTGTTTGTGAGCAGCTGCGTTTTCTCCCTGAGAAGGTTTTCTCCCTGAGAGGCAGACATAACCCAGGCCAGCTGATCAGAATCAGGTGAGTGTGACCTGTTCTCTTCCCTCCAGGCTGACTTGGGGATGGTGGCTATGGTACGGGCGGTGTTTGCCTCTGGGCAGCTACTGAGGAGGAGGGTCATCCCTGAGCACTCACAGGGAGCCCGTTCTACACTGCCTGTATAGATGACTTTCTCTTTCGTCCTCACGGTGGCTTCGTAGAGTGGGTGCTGTTCCCAAATGTACCCATTCGACAGGTGAGACGTCTGGGGTCAGAGAGGCGGTAACCGGCCCGAAAATCCAGACATGACCCTGAGTTTTGCTCTCAGCCCTGCTGTGTGCTGTGCTAGACTTCAGGCCTCAACCCTGTGACCTCCCTGCTCGAGATCCCAAATCTGCCCAGATTTCCGATCCCAATGGGGCAGAGCCTGGCCCTGGTAGAGACACTGGGATGGATCCACTGTGGGTGGAGAGGAAGGAAGAGTCCTCAGGACACACCTGGGGCCTAAGCTGGGTCCTGATGGTCACTGTGGGACCCACTGGACACACACGGTCCCTTGTCTGGGAGTGGCATGGGGAGCCTTCTGCCCTTGGGCAGTTGTGGAAAGTGAAGGAGCCCTGGAGGGCTGGCTGAGGGGAGACTATCTTCCCTTGTGTTCAAAGGGGCCCAGGCACTGGGCTTCTCCCCACGTATTTCTTATTCTGTCTGGCCTTGCTTTCCTTTTGCCCTGAGTATTCTCAGGAGGGACGGTCCATCTAGATGTTCTCCAGGAGCAAGGATCCACTGTTCTTCATCAGTGACCCAGGAAAATGAAGCCCCCTCCTATAGGGACAGCTCAGAATGGTGGAGTCCACAGTCCCTCCCCGAGAGATGTGGTGTCCATGAGAGCAGTGGCTGCTTTGGAGACAATAGATCATTTTCATCCCTCATGCCCAAAACCAAACACACTCCCGCTCAAATGGCGTTATTCCTAAAGCAGCTTCACTGGTTAGCCCGAAGGGCCATGGTAGCCCAAGTGATGAGCGAGGTAGAACGGAGCAGTCAGGAGAGATCTTGTTCCCCATAGGAAACTGGGCATCTCTGTGGCCCTGAGTATCCCAGGAGGATGATCGTACAGAGACCTCTGGTGCCTGACCCCAGTTCACATCCACAACCCCGGAATAGCCCATCACAGGACCTTCACCCTTGGCTGGTGGACACCATTCAACCTGCCGGGGCAGGTATGTGCCCGTTTCATGGCATAAGGGGAAAACGGGATTCTCTGTCCAGGTCCCACTCTTCTCGGGTCCTTGGGAAGATGCTCACCCCTGCTTGCGGCTTCAGACTGCAGAGACCCATGGAGGTGTGGGCCACGGGGTTTGGCCCCTTTTAACCAGAGTGCAGTGGTGGAATGAAGGTTACACCACCAACCAGCATCTGGGAGCCTGGTGGGAGCGGTTCATGTGTTCTCCGAAGCTGTCAGGTACAGTGTAACCTTTATCCAATTTTGTCTCACAGGATGAACGTGGTGGAGGACGCGGAGAGTTGGCGGGTGCAGGAGCGAGAGGACATCATCAGAAAATATTCAAAGGTACAGTTCGGTCTGCTTCTTGGAGGGAGGCCTCTTCCAGTGCGCCCTGGTCAAAGGGTCCTGGGTTCCCTGGGAGCACAGGACAGGGACGGGTGGCCGATACCCCCAGGCCCTTGCACCCTTTACCTTGGACCCCTCACCAAGGCTCCCTCTGGCTTACAGGGGCACCGAGCTGGCCTGCCAGAGGACAAGGGGCGTGTGCTTATCGGAATGTTCGAACACGTGGATCCGTTTGGGATTGTGCAGTGAGTCCTCTGTGCTCCCCTCACCCCTAAAGAATCTGTCTCAGCTCAGGGATGGGTTTGCTTTTAGAAAGGCCTTTCTGACACAGGACATGTCTCGCCAGCTCGGGTCAACCTCCTTTCCAGGGTCAGAACTCCTCCCTGGCTCCCCTGCAGGTCCAGCCCGAGATTGTCGTTAGGCCAGAGGTGCAAGGCCCATCTAGGGAGCAGCTGGGAATGGCGACTGGGCTAGGTCAGGCCCCTGGGCTCTCAGCAGTTCTGTTGGCAAGTCAGCACAAGACGAGCAGGGCAGCCCGAGGGTCTGGCCCTGTCTACCAGGAGACAACCCCAGTGAGATCCAAGGGTTGTGGCCACAGGGTGAGGAGACACCTGGCCTAGCCTCAGGGCTGTTGTCCAGCAGGTCTCTCAGAGCCCACCTGCCCCTGTCCTCCCCCATTTCCCTAGAGCCACAGCCCTCACTGTCCCCGTGGGGAAGGGGGAAAGGTGTGGGGACAGTGGGGGCTTTGGCCCTAAGAGAATGGGGGAGAAGACGGGCAGGGCCCCACTCTGGGCATCTCAGGGTGAGGCTGGGGAGACAGCAGGGCTTGTGACTGAAGACCCTGGGTCTGGTGCTGGGAAGGGATCTGGGGCCAGGTAAGAGGAGCCCAGCCTGGAGCCCATCCCTCAGGGATCAGAGGATGGAGAGACAGCGGATCCTGGGTGGGAGAATTAGGGTGGGAGGGAGCTGATGAGCCATGCCACTTCTGAAACGCAGGGTGTGTGGCTCAGATGCATGGAGAAGCAGGTGGATGCTGGGAGGTCAGAGCCTGCAAGAGCCCTGGGGCTGTCAAGTGGGATGGGCCCCTGGTGCACCCAGAGTACACCGGGCAGGTCTCAGGGCATCCTCCCTTGACCCTGGCGGGGTGATGTGGTCGATCCCTGAGGGATTCTTGGCAGGGCCCGGTCGCCCACCCTGGGCAGCCCCCATCCCATCTCAGGGCTGGCCTTTCTCAGCTCCAGCAGAAAGCACCACCTCGAGTCCAGGGTGGGTAGCCCCATTGTGCAGCCTGACCACCCCCCATGCCAGGGGCCCCGGTAACCCCAGCCAGGCTGTCCCTGCACTCCTTCCTCTCCCAGGTCCTGCCCCTCCTGGGAGTCAGCCCCACAGGAAGGCCCTTGTCCTCCCTTCCCTGTGCCTTCTCCTGGGCTGAGCCCTGAGCTGGGTAGGGACAGAGCCAGTCCTTTCTGGGGGTTGGCTCCCGGGCTGGGGCGGCTCCAGGCCCTGTGCAGGTCCTCAGCACTGCCTGGGTTGCCTTACAGTGAGACGGAGCTGCCTCCTCTGACTGCGCGGGAGGCAAAGGTAAGAGCCTGATGCATGGAGGGGCTGGTCCAGGGATGTATGGACTGGGCGGGTGGTCAGTGAGGCGGAGGAAGCAGCTGGCCTGGGCGGTGGCGGGTGAGGGCAACACTCTGTCACTGGGAGGGGCAGCAGAGACCTGACCCCAGGTTGATTTAACTTTGGCAGTTGGATACAATTCCAAAGTGAGAACCACAGTCCTGGCTTGGGGGTGGCTTCCCGCTTGTGTCGGGACCCCACCTAGAGGCTGGGACCTAAGACTGGTGTGTCTGTGGCCTGAGGATGGCACATCCCGGGGTCCCAAGGCCTGCCCACTGGTGCTCATTTGCTCAAAGGCTCTCAGCCCTTAGGGTCTGCCCTTCCCTGGCTCCTTCCAGCTGGGTCCCACCAGGGCTCCAGAGCCCAAGACCCAGCATCCACGGCAGCTCTGGGAAGCCCGGCAGCTCCACTAACTCCAACATTCCTCATTTGACAGCGAATTCGACGGGAGACAAGGAGAAACAGCAAGTGGCTGGAGATGCTGGGCAAATGGGAGACGTACAAGAACAGCGAAAAGGTAATGTGTGGAGGGAGAGGCCCCCAGAAGCACTCTCTGCAGAGACAGGGGACAGGCACCCATGGCTGTGGCCTGGCACCGTCAGCCTCTCAGAGGGCGCATGGCACACTGTCCTCGCCCAGAGGACTGCAGGCCTGGTCGCCAATTTTCCTGCGTGCAAGCGTCACCTTGCTGGGAGGGAATCTGAATCTAGGGCTGGGACCACCTGGAGTTCAAGGCTAGGGATGCCCTGGTGACCCGAAGGAAGAAAAAGGTTCAGATCAGAGTTTCGACTCTGAGTGTCCATCCACTCTTTCAGTCCTGGGAAGGGAGACCCTGTCCCAGCTCGATCTCACCTCTACTGAGGAATCACGGGGTCAAAGCTGACAATTCCCAGAATCCCCGGGCTCTGGTCCTCACTGGGGTCACCCCGTGGCCTGTGACACCAGACTTTTCTCTGCCCACAGCTCGTAGATCGCATATACGAGGGAATTCCCACGAACATCCGGGGCCCGGCGTGGTCAGTCCTCCTGAACATTCAGGAAATCAAATCAAAAAATCCCAGCAAATATAAGGTAAGCTCAGCCAGAGCACAACAAACAGGACAGGCCGTGTCAGGGGTCCAGGTCTCCAGCTGGAGGGAACGCCAAGCCCACCCTGGGGGCAGGTGGTGAGGGGGAAGGTCAGATGAACACCCTGGGCACAGATGGGGATACAGTCACCACAGACAAACTCGGCTCTGGTGACCCTCCCTGGCTTCAGTAACAAGCCAAAAAGCAGCTTTCTGCAGAAGGAAACCTTCTTTCCCGAAGTGCTGACCGTGGGCTGACTGCCATTTGGGGCAGGGAGTCTCCCATCTGTTCTGAGGCTGCTTCCTCCTCTTGGCCCTGCCCTACAGCTCATGAAGGAGAAGGGCGAGAGGTCATCTGAACACATCCACCAGATCGATCGGGATGTTAGCAGGACTCTCCAGAACCATGTCTTCTTCAGGCATCGCTATGGAGCCAAGTAAGCCTACGGGAGCCACAGGGTCCCAGTGGAGATGGGGTGAACGAGAGAGATGGGGACTTCCCCGGAGCAGAAGCCAGGGTCGCCCAGGAGGGATGACAGAGCTGCCAAGAGCTCTCCTGGCCCAGGGAGCATCCGGCACCATGAACCGAGCACCTCCCTGGTTCCAAGCCCTGGGCCAGACTGGAACATGTGGGGCCGGAACCCAGGAGGATCCTGAGGAGACAGAAGACAGCAAAGAAAATCATGCACAATGGTGAAAGGTGCTCTCCCTGACCCACGGGGACCCGTGGTAGGACCACGGGAGGGTGGCAGGATGGAGGGCCCATGAGCCTACCCAGACAACACTGACAGCACCAAACGCTGGGAGAATTATGGGTCCTGGAAACTCTCATCCAGGTCTGCTGGGAACATGACACGGCACAGCCACGTTGGCAGCCAGTTGGGCAGTGGCTCACAAAGCTCAATGGACTTGAACCACGTGTCCCCAAGGTGTCACAGATATTGAACCCACTGATTTGGAAACTGACATCCACATGAAACCTGCATGCCAGGTTCACTGCTTGATTCACCGTCACTCACACACCGAGCCTTCGGGGACGGCCTTCAACACGGGCATGGGGAGAGCAAGGCTGGTCTCCCTTC